>NC_086015.1:184237500-185443928 GCF_028858775.2 Pan troglodytes
TGACAATTTACATATTTATTATTATTTCAAAAGGCCCAGAAACTTTTGCTTACCAGACAGTTAGAGTTATAACAGTGAGTTCAAATTAGTGATTCTGGGGAATGTTTTGATATTGTTTTCTAATAACGAATAAAATACACCCACATCATCACAGAAACAAACATACGTGTTTCTCTCATTTCATTGTCAATGCCTGGTGCTAGCTAATGCTTTTGATTCTATGATCATTCTTCTAAAGAAAACACTTATTATAACAACAGTTGGTTTCTTATAAAAGGAATATTTTAATTCATGAGATTTTTCAATGTAGTTATTAAAATATTAAGTATTTAACTGAGTAGCGGTAGAAAAGTCAAATTAATTATAAATTATACTTTAGGTTCACATTTATTTACATTTATACCTATGATCAATTTTTAAATTATGCTTTAAATTATACATACCATTAAAAGCAAGGTTTGATCATATAAAGAACAATTCAGAATTAAAATTATGCATTAGAAGAATAACAGAATTAACTTGAATTATAATACAAAGAATACTTTGTCACTTGTTATTGATATAACTAAAAATTATTTTATTTAGGAGAAAACAGAAGCCCTTAAAATGCACATTTTCCAGGTGAATAGTATAGAAATACTGAAGAGCAACAACTGTATTTTTTTTTTTTTGTTAATTTAGATAACACTCTTGCTATGAAAATATGTAGAGCGAATTTTGGCTAAACACAAGCTGAAGAGATTACAGCCAAGTTTTCACTATTGGGCACTACATAAAATCTTTATTGCACATTTTTTACTTCATTACATTTTTTTCTTATCACCACCTGCCTTTTTATTAAAACTTTAAGCTATAGCATTATAATCTTTAAATCTATACTTTTTCCAATAACTACATCAGTATTTCCATACCAATTAAATTCATTGAAAAAATAAAAAGCCTTATTTAAGATTATGAAAACACATGTTTTCCATATTGGCTTTTATTTCAATATTTCCTTTCATGTTTTCCATTTCTGCGGAAGTAAGGAGCTGGAAGGGATGTACTACTTTTGCATTAGTGCCACCCGGCCTTGGAGAGTAGAATAAATGCTGCTCCAGCGACAAGTCACCATTTTGAAGATGGGCCAGATGTGTGGCAATATTATGGTGGGCAGGGAAGTCTCAAAATAAGATGCTACAATCTGTCTATGACTCACCAGCATGTGTGTGTGTGTGTGTGTGTGGTGGTGGTGGTGGTGGTGTGTGTGTGTGTCCTTAAGGAATGTTTTTGGCCAAATGGTGCTTAAAAATACTGACAATATTTTACCTCAGCTTGAATCTTGTGATTATCAACTGTAGATTTTCAAGAAAGATGCAAAAAGGCAAATAACTCAAAGCATATGTAACCAATTTAGGACCTGTTATCAACAAGGAACACAAATTGGAAATATTGCTGCATTATCCTAAAGAGAACCCTGGGAAATAATCACTTAAAATATATATATATTTGTTGAACTAGTTGGTCTAGTTACACAATGGAAATACAAGCATTTGACTTTTTGTTCCTTCTGCCATTGTTGTGGTCTTCCCTATAGTGATGAGCTACTATGCTTTCCTGTGTTTACTCAAAGATACAGAAAAAGGCATTATCCTCATTTCCCAATCTGGAGTGCTAAAGAGATAGGGTCATGGACACGTAAGGGGTTTAAAAGATGAGATGATGGGTTCACTTTTATATTTTCCATGCTTTTACTTTAATGCTGTGATTTTACCATATTAGGAAAGGTCTTTATATTCAACGTGTTTGATTGACATTTTCATTTCGTGTCTTGACTCTTTTTGGGAAAGTTATTGCTAGAGGCTTGGAGTGGGGTTCTGGCTTTCGCAAAACAACTGTGAGTTCATCCTCCCCTGTGTGGAGATAAAGAGGAAGGGTCATGAGGGAGCAGGTTAGATTTGGGGCCCAAATGCTTGTTTTAGGAAATAAGGAGGATGAGGGGAGTAGATGTGGACAGGAAATGTAAAGTAAATATAGGGAGCTTTCTGAGAGATGCAGCAACCAAGAGACTCTCTTCTTTACCCCCTCTAAGGTACCTGCTCTAAGTGGTGTGGACTTTCAGTATGAAGAAGGGTCAAATGTATTTTGCTCAGAAAATTCAATGGGTTTTATTTAGTTTTCAAATTCAATCCATCAATAGATCATGTAATTATATGCTGAAATTCAAAAAGTATAAAAGGTTAAACAGTGAAAACTTGTTATCTCGCGTGGACCCCTCACCACTTAGTTCCTTTGAAGGCACTTTGTTGCCTTCGAAGAGGCAACAAATGTGATTAATTTCTTAATTATCATTAATTATTCTAGCGATATTTTATGTATTTCTAAACAAATTCTCATGTATACATATTTTTTCTTTTACGTAATATTAGCATAACATACCTCCCATTTGCATCTTGTTTTTTCACTTCATATATGGAACTCTTTCCTTATTCTTATGCAAAAGGGGTTCCTGTTCTATTTTTATGGTTGCATAGTATTCTGTTTTCAGTATGCACCATAAATCATTTAATCAGTTGCCTATTGATAGATGTTTAGGTTGCTTCCAATCTTTTGCTCTTATAAAAAAAGGCAAGAATCAGACCGGGTGCAGTGGCTCATGCCTGTAATCCCAGCACTTTGGGAGGCCGAGGTGGGTGGATCACTTGAGGTCAGGAGTTCGAGACCAGCCTCGCCAACATGGCGAAACCTCCTGTCTACTAAAAACATAAAAATTAGCCAGGTGGTGGTGGTGCATGCTTGTAATCCCAGCTATTGGGGAGGCTGAGGTAGCAGAATTGCTTGAAGCTGGGAGGTGGCGGTTGCAATGAGCCGAGATCGCACCACTGCACTCCAGCCTGAGCGACAAGAGCAAAACTCCGTCTGAAACAAACAAACAAACAAACACCAAGAATCATTGTGCATTACTGGCTAGGAAGTAAAATGGTGCAGCCACTGTGAAAATAGTATGGTTTCTCAAAACGTTAAAGATATGATTACCATATGATTCAGAAATTCCACTCCTAGGTATATAACCAAAATAATTGCAAGCTGGAACTAAAACAGATATATCTCGTATACCAATGTTCATAGTGGCATTATTCACAATAGATAAAAAATGGAAACAGCCTAAATGTCCATCAACAAATGAATAGATCAACAAAATGTGGTATATACATACAATGAAGCATTATTAAACCTTAGACAGGAAAGAAATTCTGATACATGTTACAATATGGATGAGTCTTGAACACATGCTAAGTGAACTGTCAGATACAATGAACAAATATTGTATGATTCTATTTATATGAAGTACCTAGGATAAGCAAATTCTGTCTCTATAGACAGAAAGTAGAAAGTGGTTACCAGAGGATAGGGGAAAGGGGGAATGGGCAGTTAGTGTTTAATGGGTACAGAGTTCGAGAAAATGAAAAAGTTCTGGAAATGGATACTGGTGATGATTACACAACAATGTGAATGTACTTAATGCCACTGAACTTTACATTCAAAAATTGTCAAAATGGTAAAATTTGTTACATATATTTTACCAGAATAAAAATATCACCCAAAAGTACAACAGTGAGCAACCTTGTACACCTGTGATTTTGCATGTATGGAGTACATTTTCTTAATAAATTCCTAGGATGTGCAAATATATGTGCATTTGTAATATAGTTACTTAGTTAAAGATTGTTAGTTATCTTTATACCAATTGTGTATGATGCTGCCTGTTTCCTCGTATCCTAACATGATGTATTTAATTAAACTTTTCTCTCTCTGGCAACTTGATAGGTGAAAACTCAATTGCTCTTTTTAAGAACAATAAAAGGAAACGGTGCTTGTAAACTTCTTTGAGGGTCTGGAATTGAGATCCTTATGTGTATGAATGGGGAAGATGAGGCGTACTTGACCTTTTAGCCTATGATCAAATGGAAGCCGTATTTGAGCTGATAATGTGAAGAGCTGAGTGATATGTTGTTCGTTAATTTTCAAATGGCCTTAACTAAAGATGGGTTAAACAGTTTGCCTAAATGACATATATGGTATGGTTTCAACTGTACACTTTACAGTTTAAGGTAATTTCAACTTTCTTCTTGGTTGTTAATTTATCAAACATTTAATAGTAAATAAGACATAGTGCCTGCTTATGAGGAACTTACAGTGGGTTGGGGGAAGGGTACCCAATAAGCAGGCAATTGCAATATAGGGTAATATTGGGGAGATTGTGGATTGATAAAGAAATAGAGTGGGTGGGTCTTTATCCCCAATTTGGGTGCTGAGAGGAAAGGAAAATATTTTAGAAAGGGCTGTATCTGAACTGAGTCGTTCATCACAAAGAGGAGTTAGGCAAGTGGAGTGGGGGAGAAGAGAAAGGGAAGGGACGTTTGAAGAATCTGGAAAAAGAAAAGACACAGTCATTGCAAGTTGCTGAGGCAAGAGAAAGTATGAAACCTTGAGGGTATCCCAGATAGTTGGGGTGGGCTGCAGCTTAGAATGGAAGAGTTCCTCTGATGAGCACCTGCTTCCTATTATCTCCAAAAAGTTCAGAACTTGGACATATTTGGGGTTCTTTCTCTTGTCCAGGGGCATCTCCTAAATATGTAGCTTGAAAAAGGGTTTTCACTTTCACCCTTGGTAAGACTGTTATCTCCATAGGGTTAGAGAGAATATTTGTAAATATTTTGAAATTCTTCTGACACCAGGACTGTAGTGTGTGTAACAGGCCTACCTCTCCATGATCCAGAAATTCGACTCCTAGGTATATAACCCAAAGAATTGAAAGCTGGAACTAAAACAGATAATCGTATACCTTGTATACCAATGTTCATAGTGGCATTATTCACAATAGATAAGAGGTGGAAACAGCCTAAATATCCATCATTTAGTCTCCAGATTTTATCACAAAATTAAATGCTCATTTTAACGATCTAATAATAAAGATTCTATCCATGCTTAAAAACATGCCCTGCTTTCTCCCCATTTCCTTGATTCCTTTTTACTCTTTAATTTACATCCTCTTATTCCTTTTTCAAACCCTCCTGAAATTCCATCTGCATTACCAAGCCTTTCTTTGAAGTATTTCCTAGTTCTATCGTTCCCCTGGCCTATAAATCAGTTGTTTCTTCTCCAATCATTTGCTGAGGGTTGATTTTGTGCTGGATACTGGATAAAATATGCTGAGGATACAAGGATGAACAAGACCAGTCCATGACCTCAGGTTAATATTCTCGGAACATTTTATTACTTCTATTATAGTGCTTATGACAGCCTGCCTTGTATTACAGACCATAATTAGTCTGAGCATTTTGATTCATATGTGTAGTCTGTGGCCATAGCACAGTGCCTAGGACACACAAGTGTATGTTGTCAAACCTTTTCAATTACTGATAGAGAGAGAGGATATTTATTGAGCATTTATTCTGTACACTGCACTTGGATAAGTACTTTACAGCTATCTCATTTAACTTTTCTCAAAACCTTGCAGAGCCAGAATGATTAGTTCCTCCATTTCACACACAGGAAACTGAGAAACAGAGCACTTAAGTTATTTTGCCCAGGATCAATCACACTGCTAAGAAGTAGCAGAGCCCAGATTTAGACCCACAGAGTCTAGTTCCAGGGCCCTTGGTTTTGGTTGTGATTCTAGACTAATTTTCTTCTCTCATCATTCCAGTCTACAAGGCACACAATCAACAGCACAACTTTAGTCCATGTGTAATTTTGTTTTACTCTATGTCCCCAAGGTTCTGTGGCCTGTGTTTGTATGTTATAGTAACTATGAGTCCACAGCTAGGTTGCAGCATCCAGGCTGTAAACTGTAGACAACAGGTAACATCTATATTTATCTAGTTTTATGTGAAGCTTGTAGACTGATGTCTGCATTTGTGTGAGCCTTTAAATGCCATTTGATGATTATAATGAAGCTGATTTATGCTGCTTACCAGATGGGTCTCCAAGGCTGCTTGGAAACTGTGGCACAAAATGTAAGGGCAACTTGAAGATAGCTGTGATATGACCATTGATCTTTAGAGCTTGCTTTTAGCAAGTCCTTGGCGTGGTTTAGACAAGGGCTTCACAAACTTGTTCACTGAAGTTTACCTACAACAGTGGACAGTGAAGCACCTACTCCTGAGATCTGGCAATGAAACACGGAATAATCAAAGCATGTCATTCCCTGTAAGTCTCCAGATTTTATTGCAAAATTAAATGCTTATTTTTAACAATCTAACAATAATTAAAGACTATCCATGCTTAAAAATGACAAGGTTTTCAAGCCAGGCATGGTGGCTCATGCCTGGAATCCCAGCACTTTGGGAGGCCGAGGTGGCTCACCTGAGATCAGGAGTTTGAGACTAGCCTGGCCAACATGGCGAAACCCCGTCTGTACAAAAAATACAAAAAATTAGCTGGGCGTGGTGGTGCACACCTGTAATCCCAGCTACTCGGGAGGCTGAGGCAGGAGAATCACTTAAACCTGAAAGGCGGAGGTTGCAGTGAGCCAAGATCAAGCCACTGCACTCCAGCTTGGGTGACAGAGTGAGACTCTGTCTCAAAAAAAAAAAAAAAACAAAACAGACGACAAGGTTTTCAATTATTTATGATCAAATAAAATGGAGGAGGTGTGGTGTTATTTTCTGCAACCCGAGGATTTGCTGGCGTATCATCTCATCATAATTCACTTGGAGGAGCACTGGTCAAACGAAACTGATGTAGTTTAGAACACGTGGTCACATAAAACAGTTGTCATACCGAGTCAGAGTTAAGAGGGTCCACAAGGCAGTCTCTGCAAATCTGAAGTCTAGTGCTGACTATCCTTTAAATTGATTTATTTCAATAAGGGTCATCTGATGTTCCTGTATGTCTGGACGGATGGGAGCTCTATTACTACAAGCAATGTGGGACCAGTGTAACATAACTAAGGAGATTAGCAGAGTCCCCCGACCCTTGTAATTCTAAGTTAATCTGGCTTGAACCCCAGTCTTCAGTGTTCCCCATAATTTATTTGCGTTCCTAAGGGCTTGTTTTCTTGCAGCTTCCTCTGTTGTAATGTTTTGCATCTGTAAGTGTTTTGTTTTGTTCTTTGTCAACCTGGATGAAAATTCAGTGCCTCTACTAGTTTACTATCCCAAATCCACTCACATCAACCATTTCCTGAGTTTCTAACTTTATTGAATGTTTGAGGACTTCAGTCTCTCAATGATTTCATTAGTTGCTCCCTCTTCTTTCTCTACCCTGACCTTCTTTTCTTCTTACTCCTCTCTTCAGAGCAAACAAATTTCTTTCTCTGTCTCATGCTGTGTAGTTTCACCCTCTCCCCTGAATCCTTGGCCTTAAGTGACATCCCTGCCCTGCAGGACTTATCCACCCCAAGTGGGCCTACTAAAGCATTTTCTCAACAAAGGCAATTCTCTCGCTAAGAGGAATTCTCATACCAGCTGCCAGGAGAATAAAATGTGCTTCATCTAACCCCCCTAATAATAAAGCAACAAAGGTTGAGAGTGATTTACTTTCTTTTAAAAAATAAATTAGAACAGACTCAAGGTTATCTTGGTAATAATAGCACTGTCTCTCTCCCCTGCATTCCAATATGCTGTCTTGAATGGGAGTGAAAGGCATGAAGTTACAGCTCGCTCAAAGGGAATTGAGCATAGGGGTGCTATCTGTATGTTGCAGGGGACAAAAGAGCTTCTCTACTTTGCCTGATTACTGGTGAGTAGTTATCTAGCATCTGCTTCTACATCCCCAAAGTCGAATTTACAACCTCTTAAGCCAGGACATCGTGCATAGGGCAATACTAACAATTTAGAAAATTATTCTTTGTATTGAGCTGATTATCAGTCTTCTGGAGCTTCCATCCTGGTATTCTAACTATTTCATGAAGTCAGACCTGACTAATTTGATTTGAGTTACATTAGTCCAGCATCATATACTATCCATCCTAAACATACATCTGATAAGCCACTTTCTTGCTCAAAATGTCTTAGTGGCTCACCATTACACAGAGAATGAAATCTTAGCTCCTTAGCAGAACAGTGTCCTTGATTTTTTTTTCTTTTTTTTTTTTTTGAGACAGTCTCACTCTGTTACCCAGGCTGGAGTGCAGTGGTGCCTGCAATCTCAGCCTTCCAGGTTCAAGTGATTTGCATGTCTCAGCATCCCCGAGTAGCTGGGATTACAGGCGGGTGCCACCACGCCCAGCTAACTTTTTTGTATTTTAAGTAGACACGGGGTTTCGCCATGTTGACCAGGCTGGTCTTGAACTCCTGACCTCAAGTGATCTGCCCATCTCAGCCTCCCAAAGTGCTGGGATTACAGGTGTGAGCCACCGCATCCAGCCACCACTTATTTTTATTTTGCTTTCCTAAGATCGTGACAGCTCCTTAACCTGCCCATCTCTCCTCAGCATCCTGTTTATTCTCCAATGGAACTTTTACCTTGAAGTCTTTTTTTGCTATCTCTAGTCAGATGAGTTGTTGCTATCACTTGTCTTCTTGTCACTTTAGACCTGCTCTGTCCAATACTGTAGCCACTAGTCACATGTGACTTTTGACCACTTGTGATGTGACTGGTCCAGATTGAGATGTTCTGTAAGCGTAAATTAAATGCTAGATTTCAAAGACTTAGTACAAAAAACAGAATGTAAATATGTCATAAGTAGGTTTTATTTTACACCGATTATATGTTGAAATGACAATATGTTGGTTATATTAGTTTATATAAAACCTATTACATTAATTTCATATAAAAAAATCTTTTAAATCTGGCTACTAGAAAACTTGAAATTACATACGTGGCTCTTATTTGGCTTGCATTAAAATTCTATTGAAGAATCCTGCTTTAAACCACTATATGTGATTCAATGCTAAGCACCTTGAATTACCACTCTTTGTGTGCATTTCAGCCCCAGCAACAAGAGTTTAAGCAGTCTGAGGTCAGGAACTTGTAACCTGCTATATTCCTCACTGCTACAAAATTTGTCAGGTGTGCGATACATGCTAATGAAATAAAATAGAAAACATTTCTATCAGAAGAGGTCAGAAATTCAAATGACTACAGAAACCAGGCAGGTAGCATAATTATATGAAGTAAGCTGGGTTTCATAGAAATCTTGATGTCAGGGACATGATAGGGGTTGGGAGAATGTTAGCAGGGATTATAGTCATCTGAATATTCATTGCTGTGTAAAGAGACAACCACTATGCCACCCTAGCCAAATTATTACATAGGAATAGAAGCCCAGGGTTGCCAAATTTTCCAAAATTTTGAGAGAAACTGGATATTTGGATCTTTATGTGAATTAAACTGATTTTCGTATATTGATTTAACTCATATAAATTTTGTGTGGACTAAGCAAAGCAAGTCAGTGGCCTTGCTGCAGCCTAAAAGTTGCCTAAAGAAGTTTGTGCTTCTCATCTAGAGGGTAAAATAAAATTTACAATACCATACTACAGAAGAGTAGAAGAACAAGGTTTATTATTGTGGCTTTGATCAAGAAGAGGCTGGAATCAGAAGCTCAAATTTGCAGATCATTCAATAAACTATTGGTAAATGATATTTCCAAACACTCCCAAATACTTTAAGTTAAAAAACATTCCCTTCTGCAGAATTTCTCAAGATGTAAGTCCTTAAGGGAAAAAAAGGGGGAGTTTGAAGGGTCTACAAAATAAGTTTATTGACAGGAGTGTGAAACTGCCAACTTAATGCAAAAGAGAATAAAATGTCTCTCATTCCACAGTTTGTAACTGCTTACAGTTTAGGAAATGACCAAAAAACCCCATCACTGTCTGAGTTTTCAGAGCTCTTATGACTTGTATGTTTATAGAGGAAGTCTTGTGGCTGACTAGTTTAGCACACATGAGGTGACAAGCTTAGAATGAGCTGAATGCTGGTTAGAATAATGTTATTTTTAAATGGCAGTATGCTGCTTCTAAGGTAGATTAGCATTACCCCCGCTTTGGTTTTCAATTCTCTGAAATACAAAATCCGTTCTCCAAGTGATGCAAAAGAATTCTGGCTTAGAATAGTATTGCATGTTGAATAAATTCTTATTAGTAATTTATTTTTTTGTCATTTTATGATGCTCAGTAACCTGTAGTCATAACAATATCAGAATTAGCCTACCAAAGGGTCATTATTCTGTGGAGTTGGAAAATAAGTGAAGAGATGTAAAATTGCACTTTAATTTACATTTTGTTATTTTCCATGTAAATTGAGTACCTGAAATCAAAGATTCTATTTACAATATTGTTTTTGAAAGTCATCCATCATGTATAAATGAGTAGATAAGAATTTCTAAAGCTCTCCTAAGCAAATAGGAAGAAGGAGCATGTTATAAGATGAATCAACATAATATTTTCTCTTTTTTTTCTTTAATTTTTAAATTTTACTTTAAGTTCCGGGATACATGTGCAGAATGTGCCGGTTTGTTACATAGGTATACATGTGCCATGGTGGTTTGCTGCACCTATTGACCCCTCCTCTAAGTTCTCTCCCCTCATCCCCCACCCCCCCAACAGGCCCTAGTGTGTGTTGTTCCCCACCATGTGTTCTCATTGTTCAACTTCCACTTATGAGTGAGAACATGCGGTGTTTGGTTTTCTGTTCCTGTGTTTATTTGCTGAGGATGATGGCTTCTAGCTTCATCTATGTCCCTGCAAAGGACACGATCTCATTCCTTTTTATGGCTGCGTAGTATTCCGTGGTGTACATGTACTGCATTTTCTTTATCCAGTCTATTATTGATGGGCATTTGGGTTGGTTCCAACTCTTTGCTATTGTAAATAGTGCTGCACTAAACATACATGTGCATGCGTCTTTATAGTAGAATGATTTATATTCCTTTGGGTATATACCCAGTAATGGGATTGCTGGGTCAAATGGTATTTCTGGTTCTAGATCCTTGAGGAATCACCACACTGTCTTCTACAATGGTTGAACTAATTCACATTCCCACCAACAGTGTAAAAGCATTCCTATTTCTCCACAGCCTCGCCAGCATCTATTGCTTCTTGACTTTTTAATAATCACCATTCTGACTGGTGTGCGATGGTATCTTATTGTGGTTTTGATTTACATTGCTCTAATGATCAGTGATGTTGAGCTTTTTTTCATGTTTGTTGGTCACGTAAATGTCTTCTTTTGAGAAGTGTCTGTTCATATCCTTTGCCCACTTTTTGTTGGGATTGTTTTTTTCTTGTACATTTGTTTAAGTTCTTTGTAAATTCTGGATATTAGACGTTTGTCAGATGGGTAGATTACAAAAATTTTCTCCCATTCTGTAGGTTGCCTGTTCACTCTGATGATAGTTTCCTTTGCTGTGCAGAAGCTCTTTAGCTTAATTAGATCCTGTTTATCAATTCTGGCTTTTGTTGCAATTGCTTTTGGCGTTTTTGTCATGAAGTCTTTGCCCATGCCTATGTCCTGAATGGTATTGCCTAGGTTTTCTTCTAGGGTTTTTATGATTTTGGGTTTTACATTTAAGGGTTTAATCCATCTTGAGTTAATTTTTGTATAAGGTGTAAGGAAGGGATCCAGTTTCGGCTTTCTACATATGGCTAGCCAGTTTTCTCATCACCATTTATTGAATAGGAGATCCTTTCCCCATTGCTTGTTTTTGTTAGGTTTGTCAAAGATCAGATGGTTGTAGATGTGTGGTATTATTTCTGAGGTCTGTTCTGTTCCATTGGTCTGTATGTCTGTTTTGGTACCAGTAGCATGCTGCTTTGGTTACTTTAACCTTGTAGTATAGTTTGAAGTCAGGTAGCATGATGCCTCCAGCTTTGTTCTTTTTGCTTAGGATTGTCTTGGCTATACAGGGACTTCTTTGATTCCACATGAAATTTAAAGTAGTTTTTTCTAATTCTGTGAAGAATGTCAATGGTAGTTTGATGGGAATAGCATTGAATCTATAAATTACTTTGGGCAGTATGGCCATTTTCACGATATCGATTCTTCCTATCCATGAGGATGGAATGTTTTCCCATTTATTTGTGTCCCCTCTTATTTCCTTGAGCCATGTTTTGTAGTTCTCCTTGAAGAAGCCTTTCACTTCCCTTGTTAGGTGTATTCCTAGGTATTTTATTCTCTTTGTAGCAATTGTGATTGAGAGTTCATTCATGATTTGGCTCTCTGCTTATCTATTATTTGTGTAAAGGAATGCTTGCGATTTTTGCACATTGATTTTGTATCCTGAAGCTTTGCTGAAGTTGCTTATCAGTTTAAGGAGTTTTTGGACTGAGATGATGGGGTTTTCTAATTATGAAATCATGTCATCTGCAAAAGAGATAATTTGACTTCCTCTTTTCCTATTTGAATACACTTTATTTCTTTCTCTTGACTGATTGCCCTGGCCAGAACTTCCAATACTATATTGAATAGGAGTGGTGAGAGAGGGCATCCTTGTTGTGTACTGGTTTTCAAAGGGAATGCTTCCAGCTTTTGACCATTCAATATGCTATTGGCATGTGTTTGTCATAAATAGTTCTTATTATTTTGAGATATGTTCCATCAATACCTAGTTTATTGAGAGTTTTTAACATGAAAGAACATTGAATTTTATCAAAGGCCTTTTCTCCATCTATTGAGATAATCATGTAGTTTTTGTCTTTGGTTCTGTTTATGTGATGGATTATACATGTCTTCGGTTCTGTTTATGTGATGAATTTGCATTATTTTGAACCAGCCTTGCATCCCAGGGATGAAGCTGACTTGATCGTGATGGATAAGTTTTTTGATGTGCTGCTGGATTCAATTTGCCAGTATTTTATTGAGGATTTCACATTGATATTCATCAAGGATATTGGTCTGAAGTTTTCTTTTTTTGTTGTGTCTCTTCCTGGTTTTGGGTATCAGGATGATACTGGCTTCATAAAATGAGTTAGGGAGGAGTCCCTCCTTTTAAATTATTTGGAATAGTTTCAGAAGGAATGGTACCACCTCCTCTTCATACCTCTGCTGGAATTCGGCTGTGAATCCATCTGGTCCTGGGCTTTTTTTGGTTGGTAGGCTATTAGTTACTGCCTCAATTTCAGAACTTGTTATCGGTCTATTAAGAGATTGGACTTCTTCCTGGTTCCATCATGGGAGGGTGTATGTGTACAGGAATTTATCCATTTCTTCTACATTTTCTAGTTTATTTGCATAGAGATGTTTATAGTATTCTCTGATGGTAGTTTGTATTTCTTGGGGTCATTGGTGATATCCCCTTCATCGTTTTTGTATTGTGTCTATTTGATTCTTCTCTCTTTTCTTTTTTATTAATCTAGCTAGCTGTCTATCTATTTTGTTAATTTTTTTCAAAAAACCGGCTCCTGGATTCATTGATTTTTTTGGAGGGTTTTTTGTGTCTCTATCTCCTTCAATTCTGCTCTGATTTTAGTTATTTCTTGTCTTCTGCTGGCTTTTGGATTAGATTGCTCTTGCTTCTCTAGCTCTTTTACTTATGATATTAAGGTGTCAATTTGAGATCTTTCTAGCTTTCTGATGTGGGCATTTAGTGCTATAAATTTCCCTCTTAACACTGCTTTAGCTGTATCCCAGAGATTCTGGTACATTGTCTCTTTGTTCTCATTGGTTTCAAAGAACTTCTTGATCTCTGCCTTAATTTCATTATTTACCTAGGAGTCATTCAGGAGCAGGTTGTTCAATTTCCATGTAATCGTGTGGTTTTGAGTGAGTTTCTTAATCCTGAGTTCTAATTTGATTGCACTGTGGTCTGAGAGACTGTTTGTTATGATTTCACTTCTTTTGGATTTGCTGAGGAGTGTTTTACTTCCAATTATGTGGTTGATTTTAGAATAAGTGCCATGTGACACTGAGAAGAATGTATATTCTGTTGATTTGGGGTGGAGCATTCTGTAGATGCCTATTAGGTCCACTTGATCCAGAGCTGAATTCAAGATCTGAATATCCTTGTTAATTTTCTGTCTCATTGATCTGCCTAGTATTGACAAAGGGGTGTTAAATTCTCCCCCTATTATTGTGTGTGAGTCTAAGTCTCTTTGTAGATCTCTAAGAACTTGTTTTATGAATTGGAGTCCTCCTATATTGGGTGCATATATATTTAGAATAGTTAGCTCTTCTTGTTGAATTGTTTCCTTTACCATTATGTAATGCCTTTCTTTGTCTTTTTTAATCTTTGTTGGTTTAAAGTCTGCTTTGTCAGAGACTAGGATTGCAACCCCTGCTTTTTTTGCTTTTCATTTGCTTAGTAAATTTTCTTCCATCTCTTTATTCTGAGCCTATGTATGTCTCTGCACATGAGATGGGTCTCCTGAATACAGCACATCGATGGGTCTTGCCTCTTTATCCGATTTGCCAGTCTGTGTCTTTTAATTGGGGAATTTAGCTCCTTTACATTTAAGGTTAGTATTGTTATGTGTGAATTTGATCCTGTCATCATGATGCTATCTGGTTATTTTGCACATTAGTTGATGCTGTTTCTTCATAGTGTCATTGGTCTTTATATTTTGGTGTATGTTTGCAGTGGCTGGTACTGGTTTTTCCTTTCGATATTTACTGCATCTTTCAGGAACTCCTCCAAGGCAGGCCTGGTGGTAAAAATCCCTCAGCATTTGCTTGCCTGGAAAGGATTTTATTTCTCCTTCACTTATGAAGCTTAGTTTGGGTGGATATGAAATTCTGGGTTAAAAATTCTTTTCTTTAAGAATGTTGAATATTGGTCCCCAGTCTCTTCTGGCTTATAGAGTTTCTGCTTGAGATATCTGCTGTTAGCCTGATGGGCTTCCCTTTGTAGGTTGCCTGGCCTTTCTCTCTGGCTGCCCTTAACATTTTTTCCTTCATTTTGATCTTGGAAAATCTGATGATTATGTGTCTTGGGGTTGATATTCTCATGCAGTACCTTAGTGGTGTGCTCTGTATTTTCTGAATTTTCATGTTGTCCTGTCTTGCTAGGTTGGAGACGTTCTCCTGGGTAATATCTTGAAGTGTGTTTCCCGTCTTATTTCCATTCTCCCCATCTCACTCAGGTACTCCAGTCAATTGTAGGTTCAATCTTTTTATGAAGTCCCATATTTCTTGGAGACTTTTTTCATTCCTTTTTCATTCTTTTTTCTCTAGTCTTGTCTGCATGCCTTATTTCAGCAAGGTGGTCTTCAAACTCTGTTATCCTTTTTTCTACTTGATTGATTCAGCTACTGATACTTGTGTATGCTTCACAAAGTTCTTATACTGTGTTTTTCAGCTCCATCAGGTCATTTATGATCCTCTCTAAACTGGTTATTCTAGTTAGCAGCTCCTCTAACCTTTTATCCAGGTTCTTAGCTTCTTTGCATTGGGTTAGAACATGTTCCTTTAGCTCAGTGTAGTTTTTTATTACCCATCTTCTGAAGTCTACTTCTGTCAATTTGTCCATCTCATCCTCCATCCAGTTCTGTGCCCATGCTGAGAGATGTTGCGATCATTTGGAGGAGAAGAGGTACTCTGGCTTTTTGGGTTTTCAGCGTTTTTACATTGATTCTTTCTCATCTTTGTGAGTTTGTCTAGTTTCGATCTTTAAGGCTGCTGACCTTTGGATGGGGTTTTTTGTGGGGGCTTTTTTTGTTATTGATGATGCTGTTGTTGTTGCTTTCTGTTTGTTTTTCTTTCAGTGGTCAGATCCCTCTTCTGTAGGGCTGCTGCAGTTTGCTGGGGGTTCACTTCAGGCTTTATTCATCTGATTCACTCCCACACCTGGAGATGCCACTCAAGGAGGCTGCAGAGCAGCAAAGATGTGTGCCTGCTCCTTCTCCTGGGACTCTGACCTTGAGGGGCACCAACCTGATGTCAGTAGGATCACTCCTGTATTGGGTGTCTGACAACCCCTGTTGAAGGGTCTCACCCAGTTGGGTGGCACAGGGAACAGGACCCATTTAATGAAGCACTTTGACTGCCCCTTGGTGGAGGGGGTGTGCTTCACTGTGGGGAAACACACTTGTCTGGGCTGCCTGGATTCCTCAGAACTACCAGGAGGAAAGGCTAAGTCTGCTGGTCCACAGAGACTCTGACCACCCCTCTCCCTAGGGTCTCAGGCTCTGGGAGACCCTGGTTCTGTCCCTGAGCCTCTGGCTGGAGTTATTGAAGTTCCTGCAGGGAAGCCCTGCCCGGTGAGGAAGGAGGTGTAGAGTCAGGCCTGAAGAGGCAATCTGGCTGCAGTCTGCCACAGCCAATGTGTTGGGCTGTGGAGGACACATCATGGGACCAAGCCATCCAGCCTCCCTGGCTCCAGCAGGGGAAAAGCATGGCCTGGAGCTATAGAGATGAATGCTGCCCTCCCCTGACCCAGGGAGCTTAGCATGTTAGGCAGTTGTGAGTCCCAGTGCTGGCTGCTGCCCCTCCCCCAAGGAGCTCAAGCTGCTTAGACTGCAGGCAGCTACAGCTGTGGTGCTGGTTGCCCCTCTCCCTGGAAGCTCAACAGCTGAGAGGCTGTTGAGAATCTGTGCAGCTTGGGGGTTGGGATGCTAGGCCCCAACAGCATGGGTTCACAAGTGGGATCTTCTGATCCGGGGGTTGCACAGTTCTGTGGAAAAAGCACGGTTTCCTCGGTTGGGTAGCATGCTCACTCACTGCCTCCCTTGGCTGGGGGTTAGGGGCTCCCCTGACCCATGTGGCTCTCAGTTGGGCTACTGTACCACACTTCTCTTCCTTCCTCTCCATGTATCGCACCAGCCTCCTAGTCAGTTTTGATGAGAGAACTTGAATACCTTGGTTGCCGGTGAAGGATTCACATGCTTATTCTGGTTCTTTTCCATGGGAGCCTCTGATTGCTGCTGTTTCCAGTCGGCCATCTTGGCCCTGCCCTCCTTCATAATATTTCCTTTACCCAGACAAATTATACTGTGTATTAACAGCTAAGAACAGTTAGTAAAGAAATTTGACATGTATTCTGATTGTTAGTTGAGTAAATATCAATGAGTTGAAAATTCATTCTGATCTGTGGCTAGCCTTTGATGAAGTTTTAAAATCTTTCTGTTCCTCAGTTTCCTCATCTTTAAAGTAGTTGTAATGATCCTATTTATCTCATAAGCATAATCATATACTGGTATAGGACATGGTGAGACTCCTGGAAAAGTGTTCTGAGATATGAGCAGATGGATGTGGTTGTTATTTCCATAGTATGTTAGTATGACAAACATGTTACAAGAACAGCCTGGGTTGCTTTATGGCATCTTACTGTTTACAAAATTAAAGAGCAGCTGTTATATTATTATTTAGCCCCACAAACTTGTTATTAAGATTAGAATAACTACACAAATTAAGATGATCATATATAAACTATATATTTGCATAAATGATAAAATAATAATGGAAATCTCTTAATGGGAAAGAACCACTCAGACATCTAAATAACAATAAACTGTCATTTTCTATATTCCCTTCCAGTTCTAGTCCAATACTTTTGACCTTTTTAGATTAGAATGGTAGAGGAGGAAAAGTAACTTTTTCCTCAACCCTCATGGGTTCTTAGTTGGAATGAATCCCCATAACAAAAGACAGATTAACTAGAGAAAAACAAACAGAAGTTTACTAATATATTTCGTATATATGTGGGAGATACCTAGGGGCTGAGTAATTCTCAAAGAGGTAGTTTTGAATTCTAGCTTATATAGCATCTTCAGCAAAGAATAGTAAATTTTTAGAGTAGTGACAGAACAAAGGAAGAGAACTGTATCTGTAGGGACAGGAAATTGTGAGAAGGCAAATAAATGGCACATAAGGGCTAGTTAGTAAAGCTTGTTCATGTAGAGTCATCTGATGCCATCTCCAGGCCAATAAGAGTCTAAAATTGTCTTCAGTGCTTAACCTTTGTCCTCCCTGCTAGAGAAGGGGGGAGGGATACTCTTGTCTTTCTAAATTTATATCCTGCTTTTAGGCAATTAGAAAGCAGAGAGCTTTCCTGCCCTCTCAATTGCCTTGGGTTCAAAACAGTCCTTAAGCCAAAGAAGCATATTTTGGGGTGGCATGTTCTTGTCTCCCACATAATCATAATAGAGATAAAATTTACTACTCTCTTTTGTAACAATATACTCTATTTCCCCATATTTTGCATAGTTTTTCCAACTACCATTTTATATGACTGTGTAATGTTCCATTAGATACGAGTATTATAATGTACTTGACCATATTCCTATTGCTGGTAATCTGTCTTTATCTAAAAAGGAGTAATGAAAAGTTAAAAGTGTTCCACCGTAGCTGGTAGAAATTTGTCAATGATGAGGAAAGGCTGTAAAGTGTCACTTTAAGTCTGGGGTCTTGTACATAGGAGTGCAGCTGAGGACAGTAAGTGAAGATACAGATTTGGGAAATATCAGCACGTAGATAAGTCATTCAAGACATGGGGACTTGAAATGAGGCAGGATTAGTGTAGATAGTTCAAAGAGTAACTGAGGACAGGAATCTAAAGGACAGCCACATTTAAGGACAAGCAGAGGGAACAAAGTTCAAAGGAGATGAAGAAGGAGTAGTCAGAAAGAAAGAGTAATGTCACAGAAGCCTGCTGCGGCCTGTGTTAGTCTATGACTTACGCAGGGGCAGAACTGACTCTGGAATCTAGGGCTATTGATTTCAACTCCAGGTAGAGTTCTCCCACCTTGTAGGTAGGCACGATTCTCTCCTTTAACACTGTTTTCTACCTGGTTCCCATCAAGGACAGGATGCCTTCAGCTACAGATCTGTTTTGATTCTTTTAAATTGTGTTAGTCTCTCAATTTAAACACATAAACAAAGTCTAAGAAGGGACAGCTTGGTATAAAAGTTGTTTTGTGTATTTCTACTGGTATCTTACAGCAGTGATTGGCAAAAACTGGTTCAAGGACATTGGAAGTTCAGTTTCAGTAGCCCTAAATTGGGGTCCAGGCTTTTATTTTTTAATGATTTCCCAGGTACTTCTGATGAACATTCAGGTTTGGGAAACTTTGGCTTATTTATCCGAAGAACATAAAATCTTCACAGAAGATTTTTCGAATGGGACATCTAGAGGTTTGCTATACCAGGAGTAAAGAGATGAAGCATAGTCCAATTTTCATGACAACTTATTCTCATAAAGAAGTGTTCCAGAGCACTTGTATTTGCAGATCTTTTTTTCTTTGTTCAGAATATTAGGCAGGGTTCTGAGGAAATTGAAAAGAAGACAGCATGAATGAATGACTGAATGCACTCAATCTATAGAGGGAATGAGATCCCCAGATAGATATTAACAGAAAGAACATGTTTAAAGATAATCACAGCCAGTGGGAAAGGCAGAGTGGTATCCTCTGAGGGAGGAGCCTTGCAGGCTCCCTCACTTGCATCCTGTTTTCATTTCTTGGACCGCTTCATGGAAACTGTGTGTTGCTGTGGAACATGCCTTGGACTTGGCATGAGATGCCTTGAATTGAATGTCCACGGATATGGTTTGGCTCTCTGTCCCCACCCAAATCTTTTGTTGGATTGTAATCCCCAATGTTGGCAGAGGGACTTGGTGGGAGATGATTGGATTATGGGTGCAGATTTCCCCCTTGCTGTTCTGGTGGTGACAGTGAATTCTCATGAGATCTGGTTGTTTAAAAGTATGTAGCAGCTGGGCGCAGTGGCTCATGCCTGTAGTCCCAGCACTTTGGGAGGCCAAGGGGGGCAGATCACCTGAAGTCAGGAGTTCGAGACCAGCCTGGCCAACATGGTGAAACACTGTCTCTACTAAAAATACAAAATTAGGTGGGCATGTTGGTGTGCACCTGTAATCCCAGCTACTCAGGAGACTGAGGCATGAGAATCGCTTGCACCTGGGAGGCGGAGGTTGCAGTGAGCCAAGATGGTGCCAATGTACTGTGGCCCGGGCAACAAGAGCAAAATTCCATCTCCAAAAAAAAAAAAAAAAGAATGTGCATAACACTTCCCCTTTTGCTGTCTCTACTAAAAATACAAAATTAGCCAGGCATGATGGCGCATGCCTGTAATCCCAGTTACTTGGGAGGGTGAGGCAGGAGAATCGCTTGAACCCAGGAGGAGGAGGTTGCAGTGAGCCGAGATGGCGCCACTGCACTCCAGCCTCAGTGAAAGAGCGAGACTCTGTCTCAAAAAAAAAAAAAAAAAAAAAAAGGGATTACAGGCTAACTGTAACAAACAGAACAATCAGATCAGATTAATGTCTAGATTCTTGGGTCTTATGTCCTAATAAACAAAAGGTTAGTACTGACAATATGATACGTAAAAGATATGTCTATGCCAGCTAAGGTGAAACAGAAGCAAAATAGATTTATTGTAGAAAGAAATGGCACAAGAAAACATTGACATGCAAGTGCTTTTGATAACCATCTCTTATGAGATTTATAATAAATAGCATCTTTGGATTTATTTTGAATATGAAAAAAAAAAGAACGTACTTTGTAATATTCTCCCCAGCCCTTAAGAAGGTACTTTGTAATCTTCTCCCCGCCCTTGAGAACGTACTTTGTATGCCTATCCCAAACCTGTAAGAACTAATGATAATCCCACCACCCTTTGCTTACTCTCTTTTCGGACTCAGCCCGCCTGCACCCAGGTGATTAAAAAGCTTTATTGCTCAAAAAACAAAACAAAACAAAACAAAACCAAAACCAATAGCCTCTTCTATTGCCTCTTTACAGGCACACTACCCAAATACCATCACTTTAAACTTTCAGCTAAGCTAGAAATATGACCTTTTAACTTAAATACTTATCTTTACTCCTTTTGTTCTAAGGGGGATGCTTTTGATTTTATTATAAAAGCTTAGGTGTTTTAAAAATCTTTCGTTTAGTCTTATTTTTCCCTTTATTTTATGTGGCCTTTTAGAAACAACAGGTGTTTCTTTGTGGTGAAGTTTGCCTTAATTAATTGAGTGAAAGGAGAGGAAGTTGACTTGTTCTGGTAGATTGGACAGACTCAGGAGGCTCTTTAGCTAGCATTGTAACAAACCGTGTTCTATTTGATGAATGGATGGATCTTATCTTTATTTAGAGTCTTAGCTAGATGGAAAGAGTAATATTGAAAGACTATGCCTTAAATAATATACTGGAGCTAAAAATATGAATTTGAGTGTCTGATTTTTTTCCATTGGCTGAGAGTTTAAATTCATAAGTACTCTATCACCATTTTTCATTGTCAGTGATTTCCTGGAGACTTTAGATTTAAGGCTTAGTTTTGCCATTTATTTTTAGGTCTCTGCCAATTTGTCCATTAAATAATTAATAACATCAATTTTAAGCTTAAGTTCAAATGCATCTCTTAAAATATGAATACTATTCTAATTTTCTTTGGTCAGCTCAATTTCAGAGCCTTTAGTGGCCCTCACTGAAGGAGTTAAGGGATTAGAAATGGAACTGGGACCAAGACAAGGCAGATGTTCCCCTGTTATCAATATTGAATGTTGTGTGTAGCATGCTGTCTTAAGAGAATAAATTATATATATTTTCCCTTACACGCACATATGTGCATGTATAGGTACACATACATATGTGTGTGAGTGTGTATACAAAAAAACTATCATAGAACTTCCTTACTTTCATTTTCATAGTAGAGTCATTTTTTCACGTTGGAACATAGAAATTTATCGTATTCTTTTAAATAGCTGCAAGGTATTTCTTTGGATGAACATGACATTCATTTAGTAAGAAATATTTATTGAGCTTATTGGGAAGCTGAGGCGGGAGAATTGCTTGAGCCCAGGAGGTGGAGGTTGCAGTGCGCTGAGATTGCGCCACTGCATGCCAGCCTGGGTGACAGAGTGAGACTCTGTCTCAAAACAAACAAACAAACAAACAAAAACTACTATATGATCCAATCTCACTTCTGGGAATGTATTCACATAATTGAAATAAGGATAGCATCCCTATATTCATTGCAGCATTATTCACAATAGCGTAGATGTGGAAAACATCTAAATTTCCATGGACAGATGAGTAGATAAAGAAAATGTGGAATATATTTACAACGGAATACTATTCAGCGTTAAGAAAAAGAGGGAAGTTCAGCCGGGCGTGGTGGCTCACGCCTGTAATCCCAGCACTTTGGGAAGCCGAGGTGGGTGGATCATGAGGTCAAGAGATCGAGACTATCCTGGCCAACATGGTGAAACCCTGTCTCTACTGAAAATACAAAAATTAGCTAGATGTGGTAGCAGGCGCCTGTAATCCCAGCTACTTGGGAGGCTGAGGCAGGAGAATCACTTGAACCCAGGAGGAGGAGGTTGCAGTGAGCCGAGATCGCGCCACTGCACTCCAGCCTCAGTGAAAGAGCGAGACTCTGTCTCAAAAAAAAAAAAAAAAAAAAAGGGATTACAGGCTAACTGTAACAAACAGAACAATCAGATCAGATTAATGTCTAGATTCTTAGGTCTTATGTCCTAATAAACAAAAGGTTAGTACTGACAATATGATACGTAAAAGATATGTCTATGCCAGCCAAGGTGAAACAGAAGCAAAATAGATTTATTGTAGAAAGAAATGGCACAAGAAAACATTGGCATGCAAGTCCTTTTGATAACCATCTCTTATGAGACTTATAATAAATAGCATCTTTGGATTTATTTTGAATATGAAAAAAAAGAACGTACTTTGTAATATTCCCCCCAGCCCTTAAGAAGGTACTTTGTAATCTTCTCCCCGCCCTTGAGAACGTACTTTGTATGCCTATCCCAAACCTGTAAGAACTAATGATAATCCCACCACCCTTTGCTTACTCTCTTTTTGGACTCAGCCCGCCTGCACCCAGGTGATTAAAAAGCTTTATTGCTCAAAAAACAAAACAAAACAAAACAAAACAAAACAAAACAAAACCAAAACCAATAGCCTCTTCTATTGCCTCTTTACAGGCACACTACCCAAATACCATCACTTTAAACTTTTAAAAGTGTTTTTTTTCTGGTATTTTGTAAACATGTGCTTATGTTGCAATCTCGTGTTTTTTTCAGTTAGGCAGTCTGTTTCCTGTTTGATAGTTGTAGGTTTGCTCTTTTTCCTTCTTGACTCCTCCTATTATAATTATATTATATTTATTGCTGAAGTCAATAATCAGTTTATCATATTAATACTATCTAAAGATTGTTCACCACTGAGCTAAAAGGTATGCTCTGATTATATTTCTTCTTTTATTCAAATCTTAGTTTTTCTTCAAGTCAACAAAGTAGGCCAAATCCGGCCTGTCACTTTTCTTTGCAAATAAAGTTTTATTGGAACACAGGCTCATTCACTTACTTATTGTCTATGGCAGCTTTTGTGATACAACAGTAGAACTCAATAGTTGTGATAGAAATTATATGGTCTGCAAAACTTAAAATATTACTCTCTGACCTTTTATGGAAAAAGTTTGCTGACGCCTATGCTAGTTAGTAATGATTGCACTTTTTCATTTTCTTTGTTCATGTAATTTATTAAAATTTCAGTTCAAAATATTTTAAAATTTCTTTTGAAATTTACTTGACCCATTAATTATTTATCTAAGTGTGGTGCTTAACTTTGCAGCATTTGGAGATTTTCTGTTAATTTTTTTGGTAATTGATTTTTATCTTAATTCTGATATGGCCAAGAGAACATAAGTAAATAAATTCTAATCTTTTAAATGTATTGAAATGTGTTTTATGGAATGATATGTGGTCAATTACAGTAAATTCCCTACATATGCTTTAAAAGAATGCATATTCTGCAGTTTTTAGGATCAATGTTCTATATATGCTTGAGGGTCGATTTCTTAATTGCACTATTAACATTTTCTGTATTCTTACTGATTTTTGTTTATCAGTTTTTGAAAAAGGTACGTTAAGCTCTCCCACTATGATTGTGGATTTGTCTATTTTTCCTTAAAATTGTTGTATTTTAAAAATACACTTTGAGGTTATGCTTTTAGGTGAGTACAAATTTAAAATTGTTATATTTTCCTGGTGAAGTGACTTTTTTCATTATAAAATCTCCCTCTTTACCTCAAGTAATTTTAATTATCCAAAAACATTAGTATAATTTTTTCTTGTGTTTAAATTGTATTGTATATTTTTTCCATTCTTTCATTTTCAACTATTCTACATGTTTATTTTTAAAGCATATCTCTTGTAAGCAGCTTATAGTTGTATCTTTAAAATAAAAATTCAGTTGATAATCCAGTTTAATTACAAAATATTAATTTAATTTACAGTTGAAGTAATTACTGGTATATTTATTTAAAACATACCATTAATTTTTTCCCCTTTACTCACTTATTCTATGTGCTTGAATTAGTCATCATTGCTGCATAACAAATTCACAACTTACAGTCTTAAAAACAACACACATTTATCATTTCACAGTTTTTGTGAGTCATGATTCTGGGAACAGTGTAGCTGGGTCCTTTGCTCCAGGGTCTCTCACAAAACTGCAAATTAAGGTGTTGGCTGGGGCTGCAGCTATCTTTTTTTTTTTTTTTTTTTTTTTTTTTGAGATGGAGTCTTGCTCTGTTGCCTAGGCTGGAGTGCAATGGCATGATCTCAGCTCACTGCAACCTCTGCCTCCTCGTTTCAAGTGATTCTCCTGCCACCGCCTACTGAGTAGCTGAGACTACAGGCGCCCGCCGCCACACCTGGCTGATTTTTGTATTTTTAGTAGAGATGGGGTTTCACCATATTGGCCAGGCTGGTTTTGAACTCCTGACCTTGTGATCTGCCCGTCTGGGCCTCCCAAAGTGCTAGGATTACAGGCATGAGCCACCGCGCCTGGCCGGGGCTGCACCTATCTTAAGATTCATTATCAATCTCATGTAGTTGTTGGAAAAGATTTTAATATTCTTTTGTAGTTCTGTAAGTTGCACTTGATTCTTTGTCATAGATATCAGTTCTCTGGCAAACTTTTTCACCTTGACTCTTATTTTCCTAAACGTATTAATCATAGTTACTTTAAAGTTTGTGTCTGATAAATCTAATAAATGATCACCTGCTCGTCTGTTTCTGTTGTCTAGTTTTTTTGGTTTGATCCTTACTCTTGGTATTATAAATTATAGAGTTTCTGGATGATTTTCAAAGACGATTTTCTTTAGTTTCCAGCATGCACTTATAGTAGAAGCAGATCACTTTAACCATACTAATATCGATGTTATTGGGAGAATTAGAATTTGGATTGTAGCTTTTGTAAGATCTGGTTACCACTTCACCCTTACTAATAGAGGGTGATTCTGCAGGAGTGTTTTCTGTATAGGAAACTCAGAAACTAAATTATAAATGGAGGGTTTCATGGAAATATTAAGGATTTCTAGGCTATGTGTTTTTAAGTATGCACTTATTTACCTAAGGATTATCCAAGGCCAATATTGAATTTGAAGTTGGACTCTCCCAGCCTCTGAAAGGCTTCTGAGAATTTCTCCCCTCCCACCAAGTTGCTTACATTTTCCGAATAGATATTAAGTCTAACATTAGACTCCAGAAACAAAATTGAGAAGGTAAAACTACAACCAAGGATGCTAAATAATAATGTAAATTTCTGGCATTAAATATGAATGACATATATATTATATGTGACACAGTACAACTGTGGACATAATTAAGAACATTCAAATTTTTACCATGTCAGGGTGAATTTTACAGAACTGCCATAATCATCACCTCTCCTTTTTCACACACACTTGTGCTGCTGTTGAGGGATGGAGGGGCCTTATTCACCCAGAAATGCTCTAGGTGCCCTCCCAGTCATATGCGCCGCAGCAAGGTTCTTGGGAATCAATAGGAAGTAAGTCATAGGAATCAATACAGGAGTCTGTATTGAAGTCTGAAACCTGGGTTCTAATCCTGGCTCTGCTTCTAATTATTTGGGTAGTCTTGTTAATTCATTTAGCTTTTAAAAAAATACACTTTTAAAAATAGCAGCTTTAGTTCCACAGCAAAATTGAGATGAAGATACAGAGATTTTCCATATATTCCCCGGCCCCACACATGCACAGCCTCTCCTACTATCAACATCCCCACTAGAGTAGTACATTTGTCACAGTTAACCAACCTACATTGACACATCATAATCACCTAAAGTCTGTAATTGACATTTGGGTTCACTATAGGTGTACATTCTGTGTGTTTGGTTAAATGTATACTGCCGTGTATCCAGCATTACAGTATATAGTGCAGTTTCCCTGCCCTAAAAATCCTCTGTGTTCTGCCTCTTCATCCCTCTCTCCCCTTCCCAAACTCTGGCAACCACTGGTCTTTTTTACTGTCTCCATAGTTTTGCCTATTTCAGAATGTCAAATCATTTAGCTTTAAAAAGTTTTGTAGGACTCAATATTTTCATCTATAAGTGAGGCCAATGATTTCCATCCTACCTTCCCCGGCTGGTAGTTGGTAGTACCAAGCATGAAATGTGAAAATTTCATGCTTCACAGTCAGTACAATTCTGTGTAAATACTGTTGCCACCACGATGCCATGATGTCACTGGTATTTCAGAGGAGGAGACATTTTTTTTTTCTAGTAGCTCTTTAAATGCTTGTACTCAGTTGTGTGAGAATAGGAAATTTTCAGAAAAATTAGCCTGGTGGTTTGCCATTGGTTTGTTTCAAAGTTAGTAGTATTTGTTCTGTTGTTATCCTTTAGTTTTTCTTAGAAACAAGTCCTGATCACTCGCTAATGATCTCTTGGTAGTATTTTGGTGGCAAATTTACCTAGTTTTGTGGGGTTTGACTTAGAATAGCCTTTTGGTAGGCTCTCAAAACAGTTATGATTGCTTCCAAAGGCTACTCTCCCTACAGGACCTGATTCAAAACTCCCTGTGTGCTAATGGGACCTGACATCCACGTCACAGGAAGTCTCTCCTCCCCACTAGACAAACTCAATCATGTAGGTCAGAACTTCCTAATTTGAGTGGGCATCAGCATCACCTGGAGGGCCTGTTAAAACACTGATTGCTGGGCACCACCTAACTATTCCCATTTCAGTATGTCTGGGGTGCAGGTCCAAGAATTTGTGTTTCTAATGGGTTCCCTGCTGGTATTGATGCTGTTGGCTCACAACCTGGGGAGGGTTTCTTAAAGTGTGTTTCAAAGGACTGCTTTGTTCAGAAACTCCTGGAGCCAATGTGAAGCCTGGATTTCACTAGGGTTATAAATTTGGGGCTTGGAAGAAGATATTGTAGACATATGACATTAATGAAGTTCTCTGACCTATTTGAGTGGACAGTTTGACAGTTTCACATTGTGTGATCCAGGGAAGTCACACTGTGAGCTTAGTGACCTTGCCTTGTCACCACACCCCTAAGGTGGTGACACAGGACTGTTTGAGGCTGGATGAGATCATGGACACGAGAGGCCCGTGTAAACATGGGGGTGCTTCTCCAGGACTGGGTGTTCCTGTTTCTAACAAATGTTATTATGGGACTGAAGGGGAGAGCCGAGTTCAGGGCCATCCACAGGGAACGCAGAGCTGTCAGTCACTTCCTTACAGAAACAGAACAATACACACTGTTTATTTCTCTTCAGTCTGTGGGATTTTTTTCAACATCGATTTTACACATCTGGTTCTGAGAAGAATCCATACTGTTACCATTCACCTGGCCACCCTAACTGTAACATTTCGGTGTTTGGGGAATTCTAACAACTGAAATCAATGGCTTTTTTGATCCAGCAGATTCTTCAATCTTCTCAATCTTGCTGCATTCCCCTCTCACTTGGCAGACTCTGCCTGAGCCCTCACACTGCTGCTTCCTTCACATCAGTGGACTTTCCAGCCTCTTCTCTTCACACTGGCCCTTTAAGAAGACATTTAAAGCAATTATTCAGTTGAGTTTCATTATATTCTGCTCTCAGAGCTACTGTAATAGCGTACTTGAAAGAAGCTGGTTGTGTTGAATTTTGTGTTTGCTTTCCAGTTACCGGAATGGCGCCTTCACCCCTTCTCATCTCTGCTCATTTTATTATTTACCTGAATGATTTTTCTGTTTCAAGAAAGCAAATGGAACATGAAAGGCCAAATATTTCTGTCTGTTCAGTTCAAGAATTTTTCAGTCAATGGTCTACTGTTTTAAAGTATCATTGCAAAGAAAATTGAGACCATTAATCTTCTCTAAAACATCTTTTGTGTTCTAATAAACATATTTTTCCATTTCTTAGTACTTTACAATTCTGATTGCTTTTGATTATATATTTGTAGAGGTATTTTTTCTGAAAAGTAAAAAGCTGTTAAATATATTTATTTTCCTCTTTCTTAAGGAAGTCTCTGATATAGTCACACCCACACATGAATGAATGAACAATTGGGAATGACTGCCCCAGCTGGGACGCCACTGGAATTTTCTTACCTTTCCAATTTCCTTTCCTTGATAGTGCCCTTCCCACTCACCACTGTAGACCCAAAAGCTATTTGTGGAGCTTTCCTAACCAAGGGGAGACCAGCTCCTGCTTCCTGATCTAACTTTAATGCAGTCCAGGGCAAGATTTGATAAAGGGATGAAGGAGTAGTCAGCCTGACAGTAGCAAAGAAGAAGGAAAGAGGAGGTGGTCCGAAAGACCATTCAATGGTCTTTCCACTTACTGCTGCTTTGGTTCCAGCATCATCTTATTCTGAGCGTCTCCTATGTCTACTAAGTCCTCATTCTGGAAGCTCCTGCTCCAGCACTTACCATAATACAGGACACCTGGTGCTTTGTGTACTCACTGCAAAGAAACTGTTACTCCATTCATGGCCTATCAATGGTACCTAAGTAGTCTATATCTTTATAGCTTTAGATCACCATGGTGGTCTTCAGAAAGTTCATGGACCTACTGAAACAAACAAGGACTTGTTTGAATATGCATTTGTGTTTTCCTGGGAAGACAGTCCATAGCTTTCATCAGATTCTCATAGAGCCATATGACCCAAAGATATTTTAAAAGATGAAGAAGTAACTACTGATGTGGTAGTAGAAGGCCTGGAGACAGTATGCAACAATAAATATTTATTGAGCACCTGCAATGTGCCAGGTACTGTTCTAGACTCTTGATATATCTATGAACAACAACAAAAACCCCCTCCCAAATCCTTACTTCATGAAGTGTACATTGCAGTGGGTAGAGAAAGACAACAAACCGTATACACAATACTTTACACAGAATATCGGAGAGTATAAGTGCCATAGGAAAATAAAGCAGAGTGAGGGGGATCAGGGATGAGGTCGGGGAGAACTGTGATTTCAGGGTAGACTTCATTGAGAAAGTGACATTTTAGTAAAATCCCGAAGAGGGAAGGAATCAGGTGGCCATATGAGGGAAGAATGTACCAGGCAGAGGGAACAGCTAGTACAATAACTTTAGGGTGGGAGCAAGCCTGGTGTGTTCAGAGTGGTGGGGTGGAGTGAGTGAGACAGAGGGGCAGGCAGTGAGTCAGAGGGTATGTGGAGTGGGCGCGTGGATGAATCCGGGTCTCATATGCCTCTGTGCGTGACTCTGGGAGCCCCTTGAAGAACTTTAAGCAGAGGAGAGATATGACCTGACTTAGGGTAGATTCGGATCACTCTGATGTGTTAAAAACAGACTAGGGGTTAAGGGCAGGAGCAGGGAGACTAGGCTGCTTTGCAGTCATCCCGGGAAGACAGGATGATACAGCATGGACAGAATGGTCACAGAGGAGTCCTGGGGGCTGGGTAGATTTTGAATATATTTGGAAGTAGATCCAACAAGTTTGCTGAGAGGTCAGATGTGAATTGTCAGAGAAAGAGAGAGCCAAGGATGACTCTAAGACTTTCGGCCTGAACAACTGAAAGGATGGAATTAATGGGAAAAACTAGGGATTTTAGGTCAGACAGGACATGGATCTCAGTTCTGCCATTTACTGGCTACATTGTGACCTGACTTATGGGCAAGTAACTTAACCTTTCTGAATCTCAATGTTTTATTTGCAAACTAGGGACAATCATTCCTATCTTGTAACAATGCTATGAGGAGTTAATGTGCTTGGGGTATGGTCCATTGAACAGATGCTAATCTCTTTCCACAATTTTCTTTTAGTGAATGAAGGAGGGAAGAAAGGAGAGACAGAGAGAATATGGGTGAGTAGTGTCTCCATCTGAGATTTTTTTCTCAGTAAGATCATGTCTTTTTGGCTCCATTGTCTAAATATGTTTTATGGTATCCGAGGATTTATCTTTCCATCAGCCCCATGTTTTCTCCTGCCAGGTTCCTGGGGATACTAACTTAGGGTTCAATTTATTATCTTTGACACGTTATTTTATTATTTATCTTAAAATATGTTTTTATAGTGAAGAAGAAATTCTCACCTGATACTATCCATTATCCATGCATACTGTTCACAAACAGGCATAGCCAATAAGTTTATTGGGCTTCATTGATGAGGCTATTGGTGTATTAAACATTTTATGTTAGGTAGAAATTCCTGTTGAGTTATTACATAGCCATTTAAGAATGTTTTACTGATATTTGGTATGATTAGTGAGGATTTTTTATGGGTTGGCATGATTATTATTTTTCTTGTTTAAGACACTGAAATATGGTCTACCACTATCTGATTACCAGTTACCAAACATGCTTGCAGGAGTAGCTAGATTTGGGATAACAAAGTATGCCAAGATTGGGAATTCAACAATTGAAGGAGGAGTGAGTATGAACTGATTGGGTTATAAGAATACATGCTTCTTCTTTGATTCAAAATCCCTCAATCCAAGGCATTTCAATGTTTCTGAAATTAGAGTATGTTTTATCACCTATATATATATATATATATTTAACATGATAACATTTCTGTTAGGGTTTTTGGTAGATTCCAGATTCCTTCTCTACCCCAATTCAAAACCAACTGAAAAATAAAACAAAAAATATTGCAGATAGAGAATAAATCTGCCAGTGTTATCAGCAATAGATTGGCTTAGTTTGAGTATTCTAAGCAGTAACAATTTCCTAGGTTCTTAGGTTGATGCCTCCTACTGATCTGGATGGAGAAAAAAAGGAGAATGAAATTTAATCTTCCCTGCTTGGGACTTGGCTTAATTTGCTTTTCTAAATTGAGATTTGTTGTCCACTGGCTCCAGTCTCCCAACTGGCTAGCTAACTCCACCTCCAGGGTGTGAAAGGAGAGGCTGGTCCCAATCCAGGAGTATTGAATTTTTCCTCGCTAGTGTTATAGGTGCCACAGAGTCACTCTGAGTCCTTAAGAGAATGTGATGGCACCTCCCCTTTGATAGGGATGTGGCTTAGTGTCTCCTGGAGGCCCCGAGGTTAGCCAATTTTTTTATGGTGGGGGGGATGGTTAGGTAGGGGCTTTGTTTTCTAGGAAAGGGAATGTGATTCCTAATATTTTATGTTTTGAGTATCTGAAAAGAGATATTGTCTGTAAGGAGGCTCTGGAAGAGAAGATGGGAATGAATGAGCACTAGATTTTTCCTTTCTGCTTTTGGAAATCTAGGCTCAGCGCCAAGACATACTTACTAGGAGATGAAACATATCTCCAGTGGTATAATTATTTAGCACATGACACTTATAAGGAGATCATAGGAACCTGTATGCATATAGTCTGGGGGAGGGATCTGTGGTTAAAAGGGTAGGTAGGGGAAAATGTAAAGATATATGCATAGTTTAGCATTTACTTATTTATTTATTAATTTTTACTTTATTTTCAGGGGTACATGTGCAGGTTTGTTATATAGGTAAATTGTGTGTCATGGGGATTTCATGTACAGAATATTTTATCACCAGGGTAATAAACATAATATCTGATAAGTAGTTTTTCAATCCTCACCCCACTCTCACCCTTTACCATTAAGTAGGCCCTGGTGTCTGTGTACTCAATGTTTAGATCCCACTTATAAGGAACAATATGAGGTGTTTAGTTTTCTGTTCCTGCGTTAGTTCACTTAGAAAAATGGCCTCCAGCTCCATCCATGTTGCTGCAAAAGACATGATCTCATTCTTTTTCATGGCTGTGTAGTATTCCATGGCATATATGTACCACATTTTCTTTACCCAGTCTACCATTGATGGGTATCTATGTCGATTTTATGTCTTTGCTATTGTGAATAGTGTGGTGATGAACATACGGGTGTATGTGTCTTTATGGTAAAATGATCTATATTTCTTTGGGTATATATCCAATAATGGGATTTCTGGATTGAATGGTAGTTCTATTTTAAGTTATTTGAGAAATTACCAAACTGCTTTCCACAGTGGCTGAACTAACTTACATTCCCACCAGCTGTGTATGAGCATTCCCTTTTTTCTACAACCTCACCAGCATCTGTTATTTTTTGACTTATTAATAATAGCCATCCTGACTGGTATGAGATGGTATCTCATTGTGGTTTTAATTTGCATTTCTCTGATGGTTAGTGATGTTGAACATTTTTTCATATGCTTGTTGGCTGCATGTGTGTCTTCTTTTGGAAAATGTCTTTTTATGTCCTTTGCCCACTTTTTAATGGTGCTGTTTGTTTTTTGCTTAATTTGTTTACATTCTTTATGGATTCTGGATATTAGACCTTTGCCAGATGCATATATGCAAATACTCCCTCACATTCTGTGAGAGATATTTCTCCCCTCTGAGAGATATTTCTTTCATTCTGTCTGTTTACTCTGTTGATAGTTTCTTTTGCTGTGTGGAAGCTCTTTAGTTTAATTAGGTTTCATTCGTTAGTTTTTGTTTTTGTTGCAATTGCTTTTATTGTCTTCTTCATGAAATCGTTGCCAGTGCCTATGTCCAGGATGGTAGTTCCTAGGTTATGTTCCAGGGTTTTTATAGTTTTAGGTTTTACATTCATGTCTTTAACCCATCTTAAGTTGATTTTTATATATGGTGTAAGGGAAGAGTCCAGTTTCAATCTTCTGCATGTGGCTAGCCAGTTATCCCAGCACCATTTATTGAATAGGGAATCTTTCCCATTGCTTATTTTTGTTAACATTGTTGAAGATCAGATGGCTGTAGGAGTGCAGCATTGTTTCTGGGCTCTCTATTCTGTTCCATTGGTCTATGTGTCTATTTTTGTACCAGTACCATGCTGTTTTGGTTACAGTAGTTTTGTAGTATAGTTTGAGGTTGGGTGATGTGATGCCTCCAGCTTTGTTCATTTTCCTTAGGATTGCCTTGAGTATTTAGGCTCTTTTTTGGTTCCATATGAATTTTAAAATAGTATTTTCTAATTCTGTGAAGGATGTCTTTGGTAGTTTGATAGAAATAGCATTGAATCTGTAGATTGCTTTGGGAAATATGGCCATTTTAACAATATTGATTATTTCTATCCATAAGCATAGAATTTTTTTTTTAATTTGTGTCATCTGTGATTTCTTTGAGCAGTGTTTTGTAATTCTCATTGTAGAGCTCTTCACCTCTCTGGTTAGCTGTATTCCTAGGTATTTTGTTCTTTTTGTGGCTATTGTGAATGAGATTGTGTTCTCGATGTGGCTCTCAGCTTGGATGTTGTTCGTGCATAGAAGTGCAACTGATTTTTCTACATTGATTTTGTATCCTGAAACCTTGCAGAAGTTGTTTATCAGATCTAGGAGCTTTTGAGCAGAGTCTATCGGGTTTTCTAGGTATAATTTTTTTTTTTTTGCATTCAAAATACAGTTGTGAACAGATACGGCTTGATTATTTTTACTCCTTTTTAAAACAGGAAAAAAATTCAAGCAGTATAAAAGAGAATAAAAATATCTGCCTTCAAGCTTTTTCTCTGAAAGTTCCCCTCTCAGGTGGAATCACTATTACCTTTAATCACTGTTAGGTTTTTGTGAATCCTTCCAGAGATATTTGTGCATAACAAATATTTTGTTTGTTTTACACAAAAGGATAAGTGTTAAAGATGCTTCTAGAATAATACATTGGGTGGTCCTTATTAACCTTATAAGCATTTATGATACATGACCTCAATATAAGCTCCCCATGTGGTACTTGATGATAAGAAAAAAACTTTTTATTACGGATACAGTTACAAAACTTAAAATCTGCTAAAGAGAAAATAATTTAAGAATAATGGGTATTGAAAGGGCCATCACTTGTACCAGTGTGTTTTGAAGCACATATTTTACATTTGTTTTTCCTACAGTGTCTCTGTGATATGCTTTCCTGGTTACCAGGTAATAGACAAAATGAGAATAAAACTCCCTGGAGAACTGAAATGGAATTGTGTGTTATTGCAGATTTTCTCCATAGATGGCATTCATTGTCACCAGTTTCCTTAGGGCAATTTGGAAACTCAGAGGCCCTGAATATAAGAGATAATATATATTTACTGGGTAGCTGGTACTTTCCTCTAAGTATGTCTTTATCTACTTATAATTATGGTATACTGTCTTCTAAAAACTGAATTTGGAAGGTAAATCGTAGAGTTAATTTATTAGAAATATGCAACAAATGTATAAATGTATAAATTCTGGCAGGAGTGCTGTGAGAAAGAGGTATAAAGACAGTGATATTTTTTAAAAATGAGACCTTGTTCTTAAGAGCAAGTCAAAACACAAGTCTCACAAGTCTACATTCCGTATTTTTTGGTTAAAAAAATTTCCCAACCATAACAACAAAAAGCAGGTAGGAGCTGGGTGCAGTGGCTCATGCCTGTAATCCTAGCACTTTGGGAGGCTGAGGTGGGGAGATCACGAGGTCAGGAGATAGAGACCATCCTGGCTAACACTGTGAAACCCCGTCTCTGCTAAAAAATACAAAAAAAAAATTAGCCGGGCATGGTGGCGGGCACCTGTAGTCCCAGCTACTCAGGAGGCTGAGGCAGGAGAATGGCGTGAACCCAGGAGGCGGAGCTTGCAGTGAGCTGAGATCATGCCACTGCACTCCAGCCTGGGCGACAGAGCGAGACTCCATCTCAACAACGACAAAAAAGCAGGTAGGAGTGGGGAAGTCGCTTGGAGAAATGGAAAATGCTCTGCAGTAGAAATAGACTTGAATTGTTTTCCCAGCTTTCCTTGCACATGTACATCCTTGATCTTGACCAGTTTTTCAATCTCTTCAGGTGTCAGTTTTTCTTTATTTGTCAGGCTGAGTAGTAATCTCTCATGTTCTTTCAAAATCCAACATTCTATCATCTTAGGAAGGAACTTCAAATAATTCATTCTCTCTTCATCTCAATAAAAACTGCATTTGACATTGAGATTCTTGTTCGATAATCTATTAGGTCAAGATTGTTAATTGTATTCTTCAAATCCTTCATATTCCTTATATCCCTTCTAATTTAATGTCTGCTTGTTCTATCAACTATTGATAGAGGTATGTTAAAATCTCTCACTATGATTGTAGGTTTTTCCACTTCTCTTTTCAGTTCTTTGTACGTATTTAAGCTAGGTTGTTAAGTTTATGCAAATGTTCAATTGTTTAATCTTCTTGGTGAATTAAAACTTTATATATGAAATGTGTCTCCTCACCTCCAGTAATGACTTTTGCGTTAAAGTCTGCTGAACTGACTGATTTGGGGATATATTAATGTATAAGATATATCAATTTTGGGGCTCACATTTTTGCATGGCATTTATTTTTTCATACTTGTACTTTCATTGTTTCTATATTCTTATGTATAAGATGTGCCTTTGTAAGTAGTTTATGTTTTTGTCCATTTCTGCTTCTATAACAAAATATCTCACACTGGGCAACTTAGAGAGAACAGAAATTTATTTTCTTATAATACCGGAGGCTGGAAAGTCGAAGATCAAGGCACCGGTAGATTTATTATCTGGTTAGGGCTGCTTTCTGCTTCCAAGAAAGCACATAGTGGAATTGGCAAATGGTGTGTCCTCATGTGACAGAATCAAAAAGGCAAAAGGGGCCACTTAGTTTCCTCAAGTCCTTTTATATGGATACTAATCCCATTCATGAGGGGAAAGCCTACATGAGTTAATCACACTCTAAAAGCCTCACCTTCTAATAGTATCACATTGGATCTTACGTTCCAACATGTGAATTTGGAGGGACACGTATATTCAAAACATAACAGCTTATGTTTGTGTGTTTTTGGAAGTCTGCTCTGACGTTTTTTAATTGAATGATTTAGTTCATTTACATTTATTCTAATTAGAGGTCTAATTAAGTTTCTATCTTACTATGTGTTTTCTATTTGTATCATGTACTAAGTACTATATATACTAAGCTAGTGTTAATTCTTTTTTTGTGCCTCTTTTTTATTGAGTATTTTAAATTATTTTTACCTTTATTATATTAGTAGTTATACATACTTTTACTCCCCTTTAATGTTAAATGTAGCTATTATAACATGCAACTTTGATTTACTAAAGTCTAATATAAGTTTTGCTTTTACCACTTTCTTGGCAATGCAAGGATCTTAGTATATTTTAACTCCATTAAACCTTCTTTCAACTTACCATTTTCATTGTTATGATTTATGTTTTATACCTCTGCACTTCAATCTGGGACCTTTTATTAGCCTAAAGAATACATTTCAGTATTTCTATTTTTAAAAGTTTGCTGGTGGTGACTCAATTTTGTCTGTCAAAATCTCATTTTTCACTTTAATTCTTAAAGGATAGTTTGCTGACTATAGACCTCTAGATTGGTCGTCAATTTTCTCAATTTCTACAAAGTTTGGACAAAAAGTAGCTGGTTTAAGTTGTAACAGGAAAGTTAAGGAAAGGTTCTTGTTATAGAAATTATTGACCATGATGCAGAATGTCTTACATCATATTCTACAGACTTTTAGTTCCATGAGCTTCCCTAAGAAAAAAAGGACTCCATAACCTCATAATCTCATGGAAACATGCAACCTCTGTCTCACTTGTTGGAATTCACTGTGCATTTTAGACCTTGAAGAGGCTGCTGTTATAAAATCCATTTAACTTTGTTAATTCAGCATTCCACAAAAATATTTGATTAGGAAGCTATTGTTCTGGGTAAACACTAATAAATATTTCAAGCATCTGGTGATATAAACTGTGCATTTTGGTAATGCTTCTTTAAGGTCTTAAGGACTCTACAGCTCTGGGGTGCAAATAAGAATTCCTTACTGTGTGAGGGTTTTGTTGTTGTTGTTGTTTGTTTGTTTGTTTGTTTTTAAAGTTTAAGCTATTCTTTGTCATCTGAATACTTTAAAATCTGTTGTTCCAGTTTCTGGCTATGGATAAAGTCTTCCATGGAATTCAGTTTCATGATTGCTGTCACAAGATAGCATGACTAGTAAATACAACCAGTTCTGATGCAACTAGGTAAAGCCCTTATAAATTCAGATTTGCATTCACTTAAAGACATTCATAATCTGTGCAGAGAGGGGCATCTTGATAACCCTCATGTCACATTGTTTTGTAAAATAAATAAACAGGAAATTATATTTACTGTACTGTGAGGACTTCATTAATTCAGGAAGGGCATGGGGGAGACAGTAGATCAACTTTATCTAAAAATCTGGTGGGATTTATTTATAAAACAATATATTGCTTCCTGAATTTTTTTTTTTTTTTTTTGCTCAGGCACCTGTGACCATTTCATTTAAGTCTTCATGCAAAATGGGACATTTTCCTATCATCTTGCTCTGCTTCCCTTTCTGTCTTCAAGCCCAGCTGGCAGTAAGGTCTGATACTAGAAATTACCACTAAAAACACCCCAAACCTGTTGTATCCATCAGATCCTATAGAGAAAGCAGAGAATCTCAGACTAGATGTACATGGACAGTGTTGCTGGTGACCTTGAGTGATTAGAGGATCTAAGAAATGGCTTTAGGCACCTCAACCAACAAAAGAGCTGCCTCATATGTCAAAATGTGCCAGTGTGGCAGCCAGTAGCTTCCAGGCTCTCTTCTTTCCTTGAGAATTTTCAAGGAACTCAGGAAGCAAGCCCTTGTTGCAATCCCCTTCTTATCTTTGATGCTGCACACATACAGCTCTGACACACATTATATTATTAGTTCCTACTTTCTCACTTTTAATTAAAAACAGAAATGAATTATTTTAATCTACCATTTTTAAGAGTCAGCATTATTGCATGTGATTATCCACTGAAATGGGGTTGGCACAGAAAAATAATGATATTTAAAATATTATCTCTACTGTTTTAGCTTGCTCTCCCAGCAAATCTTAATTTACTCCAAAAATCTCTTTACATGTGATCCTAAATAAATAGGCATTTATCTAGTAGATCAGGAATCTAGATGTTAACCTTTCAAGTGTTATTTGAGCTGTCTTCTGTCATCATAAACCTTAAAATCTTTTGGCATTTACAACTGTACAGTTTTTTTAAAATCCCACATACAAATAAGATAGTTTATAAGTAGAGTGGTTATCAGGCTCTGTGTTTTGCCCAGGAGAGTCCTAGTTTATCCCTACTGTCCTAGGCCAAACATGAATAGTAACCTCTTTCACTTTCAGAAGTGTCTTGGTATGGAGAATAAGTTATATGGTTACCCTGTTTAAAATACGATTTAATCCAATTATAGGAATTATTATGAAACAAAGAATTAGTCATTTTGGTACTTAAGGAAAATGGTTGTTTTTGATTCATCCATAAACACTTTCAACTAAGTCCGTGGTTCTGATTGCACATCAGAATCACATTTATACCACTCATAGACCAATTGCATACAAATCTCTGGGGGTGGGGAACAGGCATCAGTTTTTTAAAAAGCGTCACAGAGAATTCCAATATGCAGTTAAAATTAAGAACCACTGGATTATATAGCTTGTACATTTAAACTGGCTTTTTGGGGGGATTATTCAAAGATGTTTTAAATAATTTTTTTTAGACAGCATGCCTATCTAATTTTCTAATTAATTAAATTAGAAACTTGTTAAGTATGTACAATAGACCAAATCAATAAATGCTTTTGAAGCAACTACTGTAAGTAATCGACCAAATGCCTTAGTGGCCAATTTCATCACAAAGATCATTCTAAAAATTTAGCTATTTTTGGTTTCTTGGTTTTTTGCTAACTTTCTGCTAATAGTTAAATAAACATTTAGTGGTGAATGTGTATGTTGGAACTCTGCTTATAAATGGTTGATGCAGTTTCTCGGTTAATATAGATAAAAGGCAATTCCACAGATGAATATTGTCTTGAGAATTGTTAAAGTAACTCATAGGAAATTCAGGGATATCTGGTGCTTCAGAAGATTCTGTAGAGAAATAAACAGTGATGCATCAAACATCTTAGTCCATTTGGGGATGCTATAATAAAGAACCTTAGACTGGGTAATTTATAAAGAACAGAAATTTATTGCTTAAAGTACTGGAGACTGAGAAGTCCAAAATCAAGGCATTGATTCTGTGTCTGGCAAGGGCTTGCTCTCTGCTTTAAAGATGGTACCTTCTTGCTTCATTCTCATGTAGCAAAAGGCGCAAAGGTAGAGCCCTCATGACCTGATACCCACAAAAGGCTCCAACTTTTAATACTATCACATTGAATATTAGGTTCTGACATATGAATTTGGGGAAGACACCAACATTTATAGTGTAACACTGAACATTCATCATAGTGTAAGATTTGTTAGCCCTTAGGAATGGGAGCTACAAAATTACAAAGGGTTTAGGGGTGTCTTACTGTGGGGGACAAACAATAGCATGAAAACTTTCATCTAGATATATCCTAAAAGGTACCAAGAAAAGACAGGTCCTCAGGATGGACCTTGCAGTGAGTTAAAGAAATTCTGTGCTTCTAGTCACCATACAAACTTGTTACATTCTTCAGAAGAAAGGGAGAGTCTTCAATATTAAGTTTTTACTGTTTAAAATAACTCTTTACTTATTTAAAAATGATTTTGTTAAGCTTATGATTAATTCATAGCCCCTGTAAGTCACTACTTTTATTCTGGATGTGTTTAACATATTAGGGCTTCATTTTATTTTGATTTAAAGACTGACATCTTCTCTTTACTCTACTCAATTATTATACTTTGAAGAAACTGACACATTACACGAAGTTCTCCATAAAGAAGTCAAGGTCAGTTTGTTCTACAATTTTTTTAGAGTAGATGATGTTCTATAATAAAATTTCCTCTGAGATCTTAAGGTGAAAGTGTTGAGCTGTATTAAGATTACATGACTTCAAAAAGACACAGAGTAAGCATTTGAAAGATCTCAAAACTCAAGATAATGTACCATATGTTAGAAGGAATTTATCTCAATTCAAATATGCTTTTAAAAAGATAGAAATTAATTTCTTTGAAGAATTTGTTTTAGCAAAATATGCTTTTGGAAGATCAGTTTCACCCAAAGAATATATGAATAAGCTGATTTTAGCCTATTTCACTTGTGACCTGATATTCATATAATCAAATACATAGGCCTAAGGATGACTTACTGGGCCCTGAGATTTTGAAAATGAATGTGTTGAAAAATAAAAAAAAATTCTAGGACAGTGGTTCTCAAAGTGTGGTTGCTGGACCAGCAGCATTGGGATTACCTGGGAACTTATTACAAATGCAAATTCTTGATCCTCAACCAAGACCTCCTCAGTCATATCTCTGGTATTGTGCCTAGCAATCTCTTTTAATGAGGCTCTAGGTGATTCTGACGCATCCTAAAATTTTAGATTTCTAGGGATTGAACTGTGAGGTTAGTGAGATAAGGAGGAAATTATTTGGTAAAGCTAGATGATGTGGAATCTTGACTAGTTTTACTGTGTCTCTTTAAGAATTCATTTGTAGAATGAATTTTAAAGACTGTATGTGCCCATGGATGGTTATAATTGCTTATTGTTATCGAACAATGGGATAATTTTTATGAGCAAATTTACATGTAACTTATGTGCATCTGCTTCATCTTGCTTAATTTCTTTCTTATTTCTCTCAATGAATAAATGCAGTTTACATTTTAACAATAAATATCTAGCCAACAGCTGATCCTTTGAATATCTCTTTTGCTTCTATTTAAGTTATATGGATATTTATAAGTTTTTTTAATATAAAGTTTTATTGAATAGCTCATTTCTTAGATAAACCCTCACTACACTGAGCAGTAGTTTTCTGTGATTTTTTTTTACTTCTAATATGAGTTTTTCCTAGATACATAATAAATTTACGTAAACATACATGTATATTTTATGTAAATATACTTTAAAAATATACAGTATCTAGCACATAGGAAGCATATCACCCAACAAAATAGACAAAGCTCTTGCCCCTATGGCCTTACTTTCTAGCAAATATCACATAATATAAATCAAATTTAAAAGTGAAAGTCATAAGAAATACTTAAACTGATGACCTTTATTTTATTGTGATAGACCCTCGTAGTACAGTTTCCATGTGTCATCTGGAATTATTTATCTATTAGTTATAAAGGTGACATTGTCAATAATCTATCTTTGAGGATCTATCTGAATCTCTTATCTGAGTTCCTACCTGTAGTCTTTGGCCCCATGTATCCAGTAACTGTCCTCTGCTTCTTTGATCAGTATTTTTAACTATAAGTTCAGCAATGGTAGACTCAAAAGGATTCAAATAATTTACAATAGAAATGCCATCTGAGTGCAGCCATTTTTGTCTAGGGCTTTTCTGTGATTTATGTGTCAGGACCAGGGAGAAGAAATGCTTAATAAATATGTAGATGCTTAGGGAGATGAAGAGAAGATCTACAGCACTTAATAACTTAATCTTCTCAAGGATGGGCTCTTTGTCCATATAGAAATTGTGATTTTTGTGGCCTTTAAAATTCCTGCTTTCACATTATGAAAGTGATAACGTGATTTTGTTTTCAAAGAATACTCACTGCCTATCCTGGAGTTTCATGTGATTGTTCATCTGCATATGGTGGATCTAGTGAGGACCTGTGGTCTTTTTGAGTCCCCAAGGCCCCATCCCACCTGTGTCTTTTCAAGCACCCCCTTGAATATTTCAAAGGAAATCCACCATTAATTGCAGGATATGGAGAAATTCTTCCATTATTACTGTATTTGAAATTATTGTTTTACTCAATTCCGAATACTTTGGTTACATTCTCCCTCCCCCATAATCCTAGCATTATGAATATTTCTTATGCACACTACTTTTGATCAGTGTATTCATAGTATATAATTGTCTTCAGGGAAGTTGAACAGAGACCCTTGTGGGTGAAGACTGTACAGAGATACCCATATGGGTGAGGACTGTACAGTCTTTTTGTACAGAGACTGTACAGAGATGATCTATACAATAGTGAGTATGGGGTGAAGAGCCCTTTTGACAAAGGTAGCACCTGAGCCAGCCTGGATGGAGGATAGTGGCTGGGAAAAAATTTCCTTAACTGGAATGTTCCAAAGTAAAGGGAATTGTTTTCCAGCAATATAGTCCATAAGAAAGGGAAAACTGGATTAACTTGTCCAGCTTGAGCCCTTTGAGAGCCTTAAGTCCTTGGGACAAGCAGGAAGCTAGTCCTAAACAGTGCCTCAAACCAGGTAGGCAGGAGAGTCTCCTTCCACAGGTTTTTACTTAGATAACCCAACAAAGTGAACTATAAGAACCACAGGAGTTAAGTACTCAATTCATTTTCCAGCTGGATGTGTACCTGGGGGAAAGAGGCTCTCAATGACCCAGTGCAAGTGGCAAGTCTATATTTTTGTATTTTACTTAAACTCTTCTATATTATCATTTGGGTGTGGATTTGTATAAGTATCACCTTACTAATGAGGATTTTGAAATTTCACTGATGGAAATTCCTTTTGGTAGCAGAGTTCCTAAACCAGTAGATTTGGCTTTTTCCCATGTCAGCTGGATTCCAAGGTAGGGAGCTACTCTTGGGCAGACCCATTTCCCACTCCTGTTCCCGGGTCCTTGTGTAGCCTTGGATAAGAAGGTGGCTAAGGATGGGTGAGGACAACATAGAGTTAATAATTCATGGACACCTAGTGTCTGCATTCGGGAATAGATGGGAGAATGGATGCCTTTCTTCAGCTCCCTCAGTTCCTTGGGATGACAGGTGGTTGGCTGTTAGGCCCTTTGCTGGCAACTTCTTTCTAATCATATGTACTTTCTACTCCATCCTCCTGCTGACATTTTCACCAGCCTGCAGAAACCACAATTAAGGAGTTTATAATATTTTGTAGTTATAAGAGGATGAGATTCTTTACAACTTGCCTATTGTTTAATTTTTCAGAAATCCAACCTTTGACCACCTTGTTTGTAACATATATATAAACCTATAGGATGGCCTATATAATAGTATGTATATGTTTAACATCACACAAAATAGCTTCAAGGGGGACTGAGATTCATTTTATATTGATACAATCTGTAAGAGAACTATTTTACAATTACTTGCTTAATAGGAAAAAATCTGTAAATAAGGAAATAATTTTAATTTTGGTTCTGAAATGTAAACAAAGTTTCTGTGAGTTGTATGCAGTTGTAACAGGATTCTGAGTATTGCAGAGTTGTAGGATACCTTTAGAGCTAGAAGTAAACTCAGAGATCACCTAAGCCAATCATCTCATTTTTCGTAATATAAATTTTGGCTGTGATTAATATCTTTCTAAATACCGGTAAGAAAACAAACCCAAAATAAGTTCAATTGTATAATTACTCTGAAATATTCACCTGTTAGAGTAAATTGAACACTGAGTAGTATTTAGTATTTATCATATATTCTATAATGTTAGCTATTTTAAAGTATGTCCTTTAATCCTTCCTGAACAAAGTGTTGTTTTTTCTTTGTTTTTTTTTTTTTGTTTTTGTTTTTTAAAGATAGGATCTTTCTCTCTACATTCATGCTGGAGTGCAGTGGCCTGGTCATAACTCACTGTGTCCTTGAACTCCTGGGCTCAAGTGATCCTCCCACCTCCATCTCCTGAGCAGCTGGGACTACAGGGGTGCAACACCTTGCCTGGCTGTATTTATTATTATTTACATTTTTTTTGTAGAGACAGAGTCTCACAATGTTGCCCATGCTGGTCTTGAACTCTTGGCCTCAAGCAATCCTCCTGCCTTGGTCTCCAAAAATGCTGGGATTACAGGTGTGAGCCATTGCACCCAGCCCAAACCAAATTATTTATTTATTTATTTATTTTTTTGAGACGGAGTCTCTCTCTGTCGCCCAGGCTGGAGTGCAGTGGCGCGATCTCGGCTCACTGCAAGCTCTGCCTCCCGGGTTCACGCCATTCTCCTGCCTCAGCCTCCCAAGTAGCTGGGACTACAGGCGCCCGCCACTACGCCCGGCTAATTTTTTATATTTTTAGTAGAGATGGGGTTTCACCGTGTTAGCCAGGATGGTCTCGATCTGCTGACCTCGTGATCCACCCACCTCGGCCTCCCAAAGTGCTGGGATCCTGGCCCAAACCAAATTTTATTATCTCAGTTTTACAGTCTAATCTCTGAGCCATACTCATTTAGATATGTTTGGAAACAACTTACTCTGGTTTACAAGGTACACAACTAGAAATATAGGCAATCCCTACATGTAAAAAGTCATAATCCAAAACTATTTGAATTCAGAAAGCAATTCCTTATGGGAACAATGTTAGAAGTGTCGGTTAAATTCCCAGTTTAGCCTCCAAAATTCCAAATTTTTCCACTTGTATCTAGTTGCAGTTCTGCTCATTTATGGCAGATTTAGAAAGCAACCTGTTGCCATCCAAATACTTAGTGAGAGATTATTTGTTTTAGATTTTGGTGCCTGAGTAATTTTGGGGATGATGAGGCAGTAGAGGGTAATGTCTGCTGAAACTTCTGTTGTTAGAATTTCTTTGTGTCTTTTATCTCATAGCTTTTCTTTTCTTTGATGCAAATGTGTAATTGGTATACTTTTCTTATGCTTATTTGCTATAATTAGGCTGGTGTGTTTATTTTTCTCAAATTGAACAGAGAATGTAGGAAGAGAAAGATAAATTTATATGAGATAAAAGGGCAAGAATTAGAAAAGAGTTAGGAAAGGAAATGTAAAAAGGTTGCTGCCTGAGATAATTTGAAGGGGAGAGGTGTTTAGAGGAGAGTGGATTATTTGTCTTTGAAGAAGAGTCAAGGAAGTGGTGAGGGGAGAGACATGGTCTTTAACACATTTGTAAACTAACCACCAGGTGGTGCCATCATCTAAGGACAGCTTAGTTGCTTTTCAGGATGTGCTGAAAGCTTGCTGTGGGTGCAAAAGTTACACAGAGTGGAAAGAGTGAGGCAGGGACCTTACAGCTTCCTGTTCATATGTAAGTTGTGAAAACCCTATAAGAAGAAGCCTAGTCAGTGTTTATTAAATTAGTGAGTGATGACTTATCAGCAAGTATTAATATTTTACCGAATTCAATTAAAAATGTTTTTAAAATTTCTTTAAATTTTTGTTCTTCTCTTTAAAAGAGGCTTCACTGTTTTAGTTATCAATATATAAGTAAAATTAAAAATTTGTAGTCTCTGTAATTGTTTTCATAGAATTGTTATTTTTATGTGACTTTCCGCACAGCTTTTAAAAAGTGGCTTCATATCTAGAGAATCCTTTCGTGAAAGTTTGGGACACCATGCAAAAAGAACAGAAAAGAAAACTGGGGAAAGATTAGTGATCACAAGGTGAAGGGAACACAAATTTTGAGACTCAATCAGACTCAATCAAATTTTGAGAAACACCAGTTTTTTTAGGGACGAAATAGATATAGTTAAAAATGTGATTGTTGGTGGTAACATTTGCACTTAAAACTACTGAGACTTGGGAAAAACATGAGATGTTTACAAACTAGGCAAATGGGGATTTTCCCAAAGTGAAACAGAAGACTGGATAGATCTTGACTATCCATTCTATCCTATTTTAAATGGAAAAATAAAAGTACTTGTTTGGTAATCTCTAAAAGTTTTTATTAGAATATTTAGAATGTATATGCCTATTTTTACTGTAATTGGTGTGAGACCATATGAAAATAAGATATAGAGATAAAATAATTCATTTTTGTTAGTAATTTTGTGATGTGGAGTTTAAATTTGGGGAATGTTAATTTTCTAGCATTAATCTAACACTGAATCTGTTTTTCAAGTCAATAGGTAAATAGCAATTATACTTAGAAAATGATAACAAAGAACTTTCAACAAAGGAAATAAAAAGCTTTGTTAGCATGAAGAACTAAGTTTGTAGCTACTTGCCCAGACAAAGGATGAACCCTCATTTAGGTTTCTATTGATTGCAGAGTAGCCCATCAATAAAAGAAGCTTTTCTAAGGAAGCTAATATGACAGCAGGAAAAACATAATTTTGCGCCTCTAACCTCAAACTCCATCCACATTAGTGGCAGTTCTTTAAAAAAAAAAAAAGCAACCCCAGGTATTCCCATTGCTTTGCAACTAGTGTATTTCTTAAGAGTATTATGAGGAAGAAAAATGCCTCTGGGAAATGAGAAAGCTACGTGGTGTCCAAACTTGAACTTTCTGCTAGATCTCATGCCCATATTTGCCTTTGCCTACTGGGTGTCTTCACTTGGAATTTGCACATGCATCTTTGAATTGTTATGTCTGAGACATTTCTTATCACCAAGGAGTTTTCCAGCGGATATTCTGATTATAATGATTTATTTTTTAGTTTCTTGTTTGGATTGTGCTCTGTACACTTCCTCCTTCTTCTTTAAACTATCGCCTACCCCATCCCCACCTCCCCCCAGCCCACCTTGGGTTGCCATGTCTGGGTTTACATGATCCTGTGCTATGCTCTATTTCTGCCATTATGGCTCTTATCACACCATTTGCTTGTTAATATCGCCCACTGGAATGTAAGCTGTGTGATAGGGGGCCAAATTTACTTTATCAATTGCTGCATCATTAGCAACTACCCATGCCTGGTATATGTTAAATCAATAACATTTGTTGAATAAAACAGACCAAAAACTTCATATTTTTGGCAAAGAATTGGCATAAACAGCACAGGAGATACAAAAGGCGGATGGGATTAATCTTGCTGCACCACCAGCCCCTCACTGCCAATAGAGGAGAATGAGGGTGGGTTGGGTGGAGGCAGATGAAGAGTGAGAGGTGGGAGGTGATGGTGGTAGTGGAGACAGATGACACAGAAAATCAGCTTCTTCCTGGTGAGTAATGGAGCTTTCCCCGACAACCTCCCCCCACCCCTTTCTCTTCCTATTCTCTCTAGTTCTAATTATCACCAGCTGGAGCCACTTAATCCTAACAGTTTACATGTTACTAAAGCATCTGTGAGAATGCAGTGCAGGCTTCAGCCAGCACCAAAACAATTTTTTTTTTCTGATTTCGCTTGCTATACCTTTACCTCTTAGAATTTATTAATCTGAGGGATGGGAAAAACGACACAAATTACATTATTTATTAGAGATACGAGTCTGTCTCCTTGTGGCACATCCCCGAAACTGGTCTCATCTGGGCTCATCCTGAATTGCATTTAATGCAGCATCACTATTTAATTTATGGATTTAAGTTCCAAAAAGTTAAGGACAAAAATAAATGTGCATCAAGGACAAAAACAAATGTGCAACAACAAAAAAATATGCATCAAGATGCCTGTCTATCCATTCTCCTGAAAGAAACCAAAAGCGGGCTTATGAGGACCAAATTCATGTGAAAAAGCCATTTCGTGAATTAGGGAGATAATGTTCAACTTGTAGATTTTGACATTTGGATATTTAAGACTTTGGAAGACATTGGAAATTAGTTGATTTGCCCATCATCTTTGAACACATAGAACTACTTTTGTGCCTACTCAGCCCTTCCTCTCCCTGGAGTGCCTCCCCAACGTGCTTTGCCTGGGTATCTTCTGTGTGAACTGTGAGACTTATCTCAGCAATCACTTGAGCAGTCTATCCCTGCTGTCTGCAGACATTTCTTTAGCACTGTGACCACTGCTGTTCCCCCAACACTCCCATGCTCTGTTTTCATGGCAACATATGTCTCTTCAACCAGTTCTCCTCAGAAACTCTGGAATCTTTCAGAAAACAGTCTGAGAATTTCTCTCTACTTGATGAGTCAGGCAGTGCTGACCCTTCTCACAGAATTTATCATCAATGCCCAAAGAGAGTAGAGCTTGACTCGCTTCCTTCTGTTCTATGCATTCTAGTTCCCTTTTAAATGTTGCACTAGCCCCAGCCTCAGCCGCAGCCCTCTTTAGTATTAAGATGGTGTCTATTGGCCAGGTGCGGTGGCTCATGCCTGTAATCCCAGCGCTTTGAGAGGCCCAAGGGGGGACTTGAGGCCAGGAGTTTGAGACCAGCCTAGCCAACATGGCAAAACCACATCTCTACCAAAAATACAACAAAATTAGCTGGGCGCACTGGCACACGACAATAGTCTCAGCTGCTCAGGAGGCTGAGGCACGAGAATCATTTGAACCCAGGAGGCGGAGGTTGCAGTGAGCTGAGATCCCACCACTGCACTCCGGCCTGGGTGACAAAGCTAGATTCCATCTCCAAAAAAAAAAAAAAAAAAAAAAGATGGTGTCTGTTGAGCACAGTGTGTCTCAGTGAGTGGGTTCATGGACTTTCCTTCTGAGAGAAAACTCAACAAGCTGTTATGACCTGAATGTTTGTGTCCCAACAAATTCATATGTTGAAGTCCTACCCCGCAGTGTGATGGTATTTGGAGGTAGGGCCTTTAGGAGGTGATTGGGTTTAGGTGAAGGTAAGCCCTCAAGATGGGATTAATGTTCTTATAAGAAGAGGAACAGACCAGAACACATAGAACTACTTTGCAAAGTAGTTCTTTGCCAGGTGAGGACATGGAGAGAGGTGGTCATCTGAAAGCCAGGAAGAGGGCCCTCACCAGGAGCCAAACTGGTTGGTACCTTGATCTTAGACTTTATAGCCTTCAAATCTGTGAAAAATAAATATCTATCGTTTAAGCCACCCAGTCTATGACATATTGTTATAGCGGCCTGCGCTAAGACACAAACCAAAGCTCACTTTTATACAGCATTGGAGCACTGCCTCCAGGGCCGGCTAGCCCAGGTTGGAATGCCAGTTCCTCTCTGTACAACTGTAAGACTTAGGGGAAGTTTCCTAACTTGTATGTGTCTCAGTTTCCCATCTGTAAAATGGGATTGATAATTATATCTATCTATAGTTGTTATGAGGAATAAATGAGTTAATCCATATAAAGCACTCAAAACAGTACAGGGCACAGTAAGGGCTCAACACATGTTAACCTCATTATATATGTTAACCTACAGCTGAACTTGGCGCACCGCTGATTCTGATGAATGTGATCATCATCACTCGCTCCTGGCCTTCTGCGGTTCTTGCAACTCTGTTGACATTCCTGCATCCTGGGATATACAACACATACTCAACCATAAACCCTACGAGCCTGTTGTCTTGTGGAGGAAGCAGCCGAGCAGCACAGCTCTGGAATAGATCTCTCTTCCTCCCACATCTCTCTGAACACTTCTTTCCTTCGTATCCTCCCACAGGCCCACAATTTAAAAATTCTTATTTCTCCCAGAATACTAGAAAAGTGGTTGAAAGCACATGGGTCCCAGTTACTGTTCTAAAATTCACATCTAATTATGCCACTTACCGTTTGAAAACACCTTTGATACTTTCTCATCTCCCATGGGATAAAATATGAACTTCCTAGAATGACTTTCATGTATCTTTCCTTATTTTGTAGTCCTGCCATCTCATGGCATTCCTTCCCATTGCTCTTCATTCTCATACTTGCACACCTCTTAACTTTGTTACCTCCATGTCTTCTGCACCCTCTCCCCTCTACTAAGTAAGTTCTTTTCTTTGCCTGGTAATCTCTTACTGTCCTTGAAGATTCAGCTCAAAGTTCCCCTTTTGGCCGAGTGTAGTGGCTCACGCCTGTAATCTCAACACTTCGGGAAGCCGAGGTGGGTGGATCACTTGAGGTCAGGAGTTCGAGACCAGCCTGGTCAACACGGTGAAACCCCATCTCTACTAAAATACAAAAATTAGCTGGGCATGGTGGTGGGCGCTTATAATCCCAGCTACGCTACTTGGGAGGCTGAGGCAGGAGAATCACTTGAACCCGGGAGGTAGAGGTTGCAGTGAGCCGAAATTGTGCCACTGCACTCCAGCCTGGGTGACAGGGCGAGACTCCATCTCAAAAAAAAAAAAAAAAAAAAAGAAAAGTCCACTTTCATGCTTTCTTTGACATTCTTAGCTGTTTACTTGTCTAATACAATTTTTACACCTACTTCTTCCTGGTTAGGGATCTCCAGTAAGAGAGAACTCCATTTAAAAGTTGTCTGCAGTGTCCTCTGTATGGGAGGAGATAGCATGGGAGGAGATAGATATGCTATCTCCTTTGGAGTACAGAGTCATGTATTCAGCTGTCCCCTTGACACCTCCACTTGGCTGACCCAAAGGCAATTCACAGTTGATGTGTTCCTCACAGATTTCCAGCCAAGACCTGATCTTCCTTAGTCTCTCCTATTTCAGTGAATGATCCTACTATCCATCTAGTTATATAAATTAGAAACTCCAGAGTCAGTCTTAATACATCTTCTTCTTCTTATTATATGTAATTATAAATAATTATAGATTATTTTTGTTCTGTGAAAAATTATTCAAGAAGCTCTTTTTAATTATATTTTGGGGGCTGAACTTGTTTGTAGCTGCTGCGAGGAATGGTTTTGAATCTTTTCCTAGAGAGAAGTATGTATACCTTTCTTTCTCTCCTATACATTACCGTGTGGCTATATTATTAAATTAACTATATTTTGCTCAATTAGTAAGTGGATTTTAGGGGTGAGTGAAATGATTTCTCTCTGTGTTAAATTGGTAAAATTCCATGTGAAAAGCACTGTTGTATGAAGGCTTTTTCCTAAGTACGAACCTATAATATTAGCTTGTTATTGTGTTGTACAGTTCCCTCCTATAATTGTGGGTGTGAAGTTTGCATTTTACTGTTTGTGTTTTATTTACTCTACTGTGGAGATGTTCTTGGCCACACATTTCTAAATCCCTTAGGTTTCCCACTTTATGGCTTTTTGACAACCAATTTGGGGTTTGTAAGATATGATATATAATTTATAATGAAGTCGAACATGTGTTCATCTCTATTTTTATTTCACTTATAGTTGTCAAGAATCACAAAAATGTACATTGATAAAGTACTATACCATCAGCAAAGATTTTTATAACAAGATGTGGGACTTCAAACAGGAGTTATATGACACAGTATAATAAATGGTGGCATCGTTTTTTTTGAAATGTGAAAGCCAGATCTTTTATATGCTGTATTTTCTAGACTACTACTGGGTCCTCCCAAAAAAAGAAGGGCTGGGGAGGTGAAAAGTAAACATTTTAAGTTCTGAAAATTATTATAGTAAAAATGGAGACTACTTAGATAAGATATCTAAGATAAAAAGGCAAAAGGATAAATTTCTTTTAGGGGGAGGCTCTAATTCCCATTTCACCATTTGGCTTAATGTCATGGGTGACAACGTCTACCCTATTGTGAGGCTAGATGCAAAAGAATGTTTTCTTTGACAAAAATGTTCAAAATTAAGTTATTGGAGTTGGGGGAGTCTCATTGAAAAAGCATTTGTGAATTTTATCACGGAAGGAAATTTGGTCATCTTCTCATTCAGCTTTTGGAAAGATCTGGTAAGGAGGAAGGACCTGAACAGATCCACATCCTGAAGAATTTGCCATACACAGAAGGAAGAAAGGAAAACATATTGAGTAGGGAGATAAAGGAAGGGTATAATATATAGACAAAGTGTAGAGGTAAATACTCATCATTCAGGCTTGGAGGATGGCAAGTAGACCAGTTTGATTGGCCTAGAGATGTTTGGAATTTGACTGTTTACCTATAAGAGTGGTGGGAGAAGTTGAGACCAGATTGTGAAGTAACCAGAATAGTACCAATGTCAAATGTTTATATCTTACTCTGTAGAAAGGAGGGAGGCATTGTTCTTGGAGGGAAGAGATGGTGTCTTAGGACTTTTTCCCTCTGCTGTTTTTAACACAGTACCTGGTACACTGAAGGCATTCAGTAATACCCGAATAGAATGAATGAGTAAAGAGGAGTAGCTTCCATGACTCATAAGTTTATATCTCCAACGTAGATCTCTCCTTTGGAGTACAGAGTCATGTATTCAGCTGTCCCCTTGACACCTTCACTTGGCTGACCCAAAGGCAATTCACAGTTGATGTGTTCCTCACAGATTTCCAACCAAGACCTGATCTTCTTCAGTCTCTCCTATTTCAGTGAATGATCCTACTATCCATCTAGTTATATAAATTAGAAACTCCAGAGTCAGTCTTAATACATCCTTTTACCTACCATCTCCAATATGCCACCAAGTGGTACTGATGTCACCTTCTAAATATGTCTCAAATCAACCCATTTCTCCCGATCTTCACTTGTCAGTGCTGCAAACAATCCACCCCAGGATCACTGCACTCACTTCTAACTGGTCTCTTTGCAAGCACTTTGATTTTCCTTCAGAATAATCTCTATGCAGCAACCAAAGAGATTATTTTTCTATTGGCAAATATGATTATGTTCCTCCAAACTTAAGAGCGTAAGTAACTTCCTATTCCTCATAGGGTGAGACCAAATCTTTGACACGGCCTTCTGGTCCTTTACACTGTAACCCCACTTCCTTCCCAGGCTTGTTTAGCTTTCCCTTTAACTGCTGCTCTTTCTTTTGGTTTCCACTGGGTCCCCATTTCTTCACCCTCCTGACTAGATTAGTTCCTCCTTTGTATGGAGCACCATGTGCCTTGGTTTTGTAGCACCTATTAGAGCTGAAACTGTTCATTAATTGTTTTGTTTGGTTATTAACATTCGTTTTTTCCACAGATTGAGTTCTATGAAGGTAGGATCTGTTCAGCATTAAATTTCCAGTAGTTAGCACAGCAACTGGTGGGCATTCAGTGAATTGAATTACTAATTACATAATTATGTATCTATATAAATTTATATATACACACATAATCTAGTGGCGGCATGGAAACTGAACAGGTATGTGAAGAATTGGAGACTATTAGAACATTCCCACCATCAGCCAGGCACAGTGGTTCGTGCCTGTAATTCCGGTGCTTTGGGAGGCTGAGGCAGGATTATCACTTGACTCCAGGATTTGGAGACCAGCCTGGGCAAGCTAGCAAGACCCCGTCTGTACAAAAAATATAAAATAAGCTGGGCGTAGTGGCACACGCCTGGAGTCCCAGCTACTCGGGAGGCTGAAGTGGGAGGATCACTTGAGCCCAGGAGGTCGAGGCTGCAGTGAGCTATGATTGTGCCACTGCACTCCAGCCACAGTGTCAGAGTGAGACTCTGTCTCTTAAAAAAAAAAAAAAGAAAAATATTCCTACACAGTGTGACAAGAGTTTGAGCTGCATCTGTGGCAATGGCAAGTGAAATCTTGGATGTGGGAGCTATTGTGAAGAAAGTGGTGAATAGAGAGGCAAGAAAAACACAGTGAGCTCAATTTTCTGTAAACAGTGGTAATTTCTGGACATCTGCAAGAGAATTAGTGTGATATAGATGATGGCCACTCTTCTTTCTCTCTCCTTCTCTCTCTGTTTTGCATGCATGCACTCACACAAACACAACACAAACACACTCAGAGAAGCCTCCAATTTGTGTGTGTTCAGGTGGGACTGAGAAGACTGACGTGGAAGCAGGCACTTCTACACTGTATTTATATTAAGACTGCCCTTTGATTTGCAGCTGTGGCATCTATTTGCAGAGTTTGGCTAATTTTTCATTTTAGATTCATGTTCTTCCTGTTGTTTTAGCTCAGAAATAAACAGTATGCTCAGAGCTATCAATGAGGAAAAGGGCTGAAAAATCTCATTTTTAGCTCTATTAAGCTAGTCTGTGATTTGTCAGAGCATAGTCAGAGTCCATCCTCATGGATTTACTACTGCCGGATATCAAGTTCGCAAAATGCAAAGTACCCTTGGATTGCTGTGTGTTACAGAGGCTACGATCTAATTCTTATGAAGAACACAAGGGATATGCTAAACAGATTTTTTTCTAACTTTTAAAAATAATAAAACCAAAACATTATACCAATCTTCTGTGTTTTTTATTTTGCATATTTTCTTCTAGTCTTTGTGCATTTACATATATGTCTCACAGTTATCTTTCCCATTTTATTTACTATTTTTCACCTCACATACAAAGGATTTTCTCATGTTTCTGTACATTCTTCCTAAATATCCTTTTTCATGAATCCGTATTTCAACAGATTTAGTTATCTTGATTTATTTTATCATTCTTCTACACTGACTGTTTTAGATTTATTCCCCAATTTTTACTGTTAGATGATGGTGTAGTACATACAGCTTTTTCCTCTGCTAATTTATTTACCCAAGCTAAATTTCCCAGTGTGGGAATTCAAAATTAAATAGTATAGACCTCTTGAACTCTTTTTTAAACTTATTATAATACAGTTTTAAATTGACACATAATAATTGTACATGTTTATGGGGTATATAAAATGTATAATGTTTTGGTACATATAATGTATAATGATCACATCAGGGTAATTAGCATATTCATCGTCTCAAACACTTATCATTCCTTTGTGTTGGGAACATTCAATACCCTCCTTCTAGCTATTGGAAACTATATAATACATTATTGTTAACTATAGTTCATCCTACAGTGGTATAGAGCACTAGAACCTATTCCTCCTATCTAGCTTTGAACTCTTGATACATATTGTTAAATTGCTTTCCCAAGCAATTTAGCAAACTATTATGTTTATATAATGTCAAACCATTATGACAATTCACACCAAAAGTGTATGAAAGCAGACAAATATATTTGCACAATGTCATGTACAATGTCCTTTTTTAGGTCATGTACAGTAAATGGCATCTTTGAGAGAGAAAGATATGACATTATAAAGTTAAACTTGGGATTATGCTGTGGTTGGAAAAATATAGAAACACAAACAGGAGAAAACTCTTTGAAGGATGTAAAATTGCCGATTAAGAAATTCAGGAAGCTCAGGAGATACTTAAAGATATTAAAGAGATACTAAAAATGGAAAACTGGTTGAGGTTGAATGAGAGAGCTGCAAGAGAAGAAAGAAGTCTTTTAGGATGAGCTTTGTATTCATTTTCTGGGGCCACTGTAACAAAGTACTATGAGCCTGTGTGGATTAAGCAACAGAAATGTATTGTCTCACAGTTCTGGAGGCTAGATATTAGAAACCAAGGTATTGGCAGGGTTGGCTCCTTCTGAGGGCTGTGAGGGAGAATCTGTTCCAAGCTGCTGTCCTAGTTTTTGGTAGCTTCCAGCATTCCTTGGCTTGTAGGTGATGTTCTCTCTTTGACTTCCTTCAATTGCCTTCCCTCTATGCATCTCGGTCTCTGTGTCCAAATTCCCCCCTTTAATAAAGGACACAGTCGTATTGGATTAGGGCCCACTGTAATGGCCTTATTTCAACTTGGTCATCTGCAAAGACCCTATTTCCAAATAAGGCCACATTCTTAGATACTGAGGGATATGTGAATCCCATTATCCTTCTGGGAGACTGAATTCAATTTGTAACAAACCTCAAATGCAAATTTATGAGCAGACAAGATGGATTAAGTGCAGGACAGTGGGGAGAGATTGTGCTTTAAAGTCAGGCAGTGCTAGGGTTGAGTCCCAATTGAGCTATTTATTGCTTCTGTGATCTTGAGTATGCTATTTATTGTCTCTGAGCCTCTAGTTGCCTCATCTTAAAATGGACTAATTTTACCTATTTTGCAGTGTTATGAGGATTGCAGCTAATGAAAGCAAAATATCTTAGTACAGTGTCTGACCTCATGAGTGTTTGATAAGAGGTGGCTTAAAAAATGTCACTCTTGGCCGGCCACGGTGGCTCATGCTGGCTGGCATCCCAGCACTTTGGGAGGCCAAGGCAGGCAGATCACGAGGTCAGGAGATTAAGACCATCCTGGCTAACACGGTGAAACCCTGTCTCTACTAAAAATACAAAAATATTAGCCGGATGTGGTGGCACACACCTGTACTCCCAGCTACTTGGGAGGCTGAGGCAGGAGAATGGCGTGAACCCAGGAGGCAGAGCTTGCAGTGAGATGGTGCCACTGCACCCTCGCCTGGGCAACAGAGCGAGACTCTGTCTCAAAAAGAAAAAAAAAATGTCACTCTTAAGGAAAAAAAAATCTATCGTCAGAGGTGGTGGGATTCCTTGCCAGAGGATCCTTTCTGAATGTAGATCTCAACAGCACAGGTAATCTTTGTTTAGGGAAGATTTCTCCTAATGACCCTTTAGGATCCCAAGTGGTGGACAAAGTACAACTGACCTAAATAGATACAGACTGGATCTGCAGCAATCACCAAAGTTTTTTTCTTTCTCTTATTCTCATTTTCTCTGACAGCCTCCTTTTTCAGTCATAGAACTCCTTCAGAGTTCATGACTAAAAATGACGTGGAGTGTCAAGGTGGTAAGGCAAGGTGGAGTTTAGGATTTAGTGATATCTTGTTTTAGATGCTAATTTTATTGGTGTGGATTTGACATTAGTAAGCATCCCTAATAGTCTTCAAAAAGTGTTTTTTAAAAATAGAGACACACAACAGGTCAAGTGTTTGGCACCATTTTCTGCATTGACTTGAGGTTAAGGAAAAATTCAGCCTGGGAGGCAGCAGATTGCTTTCTAGTTTGACTGATGGCCTCTCTACAGTAGGATGGATCACACTCCAAGTAGGAGGCAGTGAGGAGGAAACTCAGGATTTGCTCAGAATCCTGAATAATCTTTTGCTAAAGGGATTTGAATATGACAAAATCTGAGGAAGAGACATTATTTGTATGTACACTATTTGGTCTTCTGGTTTTAATCTGCAGGCACAAAGAATGATCAATATAGTCTCAGGTAATAATGGGAGAGGATATAAGGTTTATTTGGCAGGTGAAGAAGGGACAACTTTGGTGTGTTTTAGATGAAGATATTAGAGTAATGTATGAACTTCCATTGGCATACCCAGATAGGAACAGGTCTTTTTGTTCAGGAACAAAGTGGAGCTACTTATCTGCTCTGTGAAACAGCTTCAAAGTCACCCATTTGTCATTTGAATCCACCTGGTTTAGGCATTTATCTTTTACAAATGATTTAACTTGGGAAATTTTTTTTTAAAGATACTAGAGATCATTGAGAATGGCTGAAACAATGTTATGAAACAAACTGTGTAAGGTTTACTAAAGTTATAATAAACAACAAACTACTCCTAAGATTCTAAATGTTTGTTTCTAGGCTGGTCTCATTGGGAGATTAGTGAAAGCTTTTGAATGGTTTAAATAAAGAAATACCTTTCCCTGGTCCAGGGTGCATTTCCTTTTGTATAGTTGTAGTTGCAGCTGTGCATTGTCTAGTTGTAATTGTAGCTGTAGTCTATGCTGATTCACACTCTGTGTATCTTCTGTACTAGTTTTGTCATGGACTTGAATCAGAGTCTAAATATTCCTGGCATAGAATTCTCAGCCTCGGCTGGGTGCAGTGGCTCACACCTGTAATCCCAGTACTTTGGGAGGCTGAGGCGGGTGGATCACGAGGTCAGGAGATCGAGACCATACTGGCTAACACAGTGAAACCCTGTCTCTACTAAAAATACAAAAAAAAAAAATTAGCTGGGCGTGGTGGCGGGCACCTGTAGTTCCAGCTACTCGGGAGGCTGAGGCAGGAGAATGGTGTGAACCTGGGAGGTGGAGCTTGCAGTGAGCCGAGATCACACCATTGCACTCCAGCCTGGGCGACAGAGCGAGACTCCGTCTCAAGAAAAAAAAAAAAAAAAAGAATTCTCAGCCTCACCAGTTGCTCTGAGTTAGAACTTCAGGAATAAAATTTTGGCATGTGGAATGAAACTCTTGGAACTTGTGCTATTTTCCATGTATTTTTTCCAGAGGGATAGAGAGGTCATCTCTGGTTTGATAGTGACAATATTCAGTCAGAGCATGGATAAGACATGCCATTTTCTGAAGTCAGCACCATGGGAGACACTGGAAATTTTTTACTTTATGTTGACTATTCTAAGATATCTCTGAGTTTTATCACTATCGTGGTGTTCCAGGGACCTGAAGATCCACTAAGGGTTTTAGTTGTGCTCAGGAGGCTTGAGCTTGGCCTCCTGGTGATTGACCAATGGCTAAGTCCTCATCTGAATTATGGGCCCACAAGAAGGCCTAACAATCTCAGCAATACCAGTAGGTCATCTACACTTAATGCTCTAGTGGTCCAAACACTGTATTAAGCACTTAGGTACCCTGGGCTCTTATACCAAGAGATGTAGGCAAGGAAGCAGACCCTATTTTTTTCTCTCCCACCCTGGGTTTCAGGGGAAGATACCCTTAAAGTCTTCATTCTTTTGTAGGAAGTATGCAGCTGGCATCAGAAGCTGGAAGATAGGATCTTCCCGGATCACAGCTCCTGTTCAGAAAGTCTGAGGGTGTCAGACTGAGACTGTTGAGTCTGAGGATGTCAGACTGAGATTGTTGAGTCTCAGGATGTCGCAGGACAGGATGGATGAAGAATGTTAGTCCTGGCAGTTGGGGCCTAAGGCCAGGGCCCTTTTTTATCACTTTCTTGTGTTGCCTCTCTGCCCAAGAAAAAATCTGTCTCTTGCATACAGCTCCTCTAATACGTGTCCATTAGAAGGAAGGAGTTTCTTTAATGAGCTCTATGGTTTTATCTTGCTCATAACAGCTTAGTTTAATGCCACTGAAACTGTAACATTTTTTGTGCCTAATATCAACTGACAAATATAAAGTTATTCCTAATTTATTAATTCAAATGATATATTGCAAAATAAAATCTGCTTAATATGAAAAGAAGTAATCACTATGACTGTTGCTTTTTCCTTTACAAAAGTCAGGATAATTGTTAACAATGTTCTTTAGAAAGTTCCCCATATATTTCTTTAATGAATGATCCATCTTTAATGAATGATCCATCATTTCCCAACAGATTTGAAATACCACTTTTTTATATATGCTCCCACATATGCCTGGTTTGTTTCTGGGCCCCATTTATTTCACTGACTTATTTTTCCATTTCTGTACCAGAACAAATTTTTTTTTTTTTTGCTGTTTTGTTTGTTTGTTTGTTTATTTATTTATTTATTTATTTAGAGACAGAGTCTCACCCTGTTGCCCAGGCTGGAGTGCAGTGGTGTGATCTCGGCTTACTGCAACCTCCGCCTCCCGGGTTCAAATGATTCTCCTGCTTCAGCCTCCCGAGTAGCTGGGATTACAGGTGCCCGCCACCATGCCCAGCTAATTTTTGTATTTTTAGTAGAAACGGGGTTTCACCATGTTGGCCAGGCTGGTCTCAAACTCCTGACACTGTGATCCGCCCACCTCAGCTTCCCAAAGGGTTGGGAACTGTAAGGCATATTTTGAATGTGTAGGACTAGACTCGATTATTTACTTTTAAATGGTTTTTGACAATTCTGCATTTATTCTTTTGAAATGTCTCTTTAATTTAAAACAAATCTGTTAATATCAATGAGATTTTGCTTGGACTTGAACTGCTAGATTAACTAGCAGGGAGGTGTTGATATCCTTACGATATTAAATATTCCTATCATTAACATGATATATTTCTCCACTTTAGATATCTACTTTCCTCTTCTTCAGCAAAATGTTATTACTTTCTTTATGCAAAGATCACTTTGTGCATTTTTTCCAAATATTTCCTTGCTTACTCACATTTTGTTAGAAAACTATAAAATTTTTATTGTATCTTTGTTTTATAAATTGAATTTTCAAAAGTTATATGATCCTCTTGTTATTGCCGGAATAGCAAAGGTATTGGTTTTGATATATTTACCTTATATTCAAAATTCTAATAAACTATCTTAGTACCTCCAATTTATTTTAGTTGATTTTCTTGCAATTTCAGATTACCTTGGTTAGACATTCATATCATCTTTAAATAGCTTAGTCTCTGTCTGATATTTATACCCCGATTTTCTTTTTCCTGATAAATCTTATAGTCTAGGACCAACAGGGTAATAGTTGTGGAGGGTGGGTATCCTTGTCTTATTTCCAGATGAAATGAGATTGTCTTATTTCCAGATGAAAAGAGAACATCTGCATTGTATGTTCTGTTGTCTTCTGTTAAATGCTGTCTTGTGTTGGAGAAGTTTAAATTATAGAGGACTTACTTATTCTTCAAAATTTTGATAGAACTTTTATATAAAAATATCTGGGCCTGGTGTCTTTTGGGGGAATAAACTTTTGACTACATTTTCCATTTTTCTGTGGTTATTGGTTTGAACTTTCAAATGTTCAGTTACTTTTTGCATTTTGGTAATTTAAATTTTCATGTATAATAATCGTTTCTTATAGCTTCAACGTCATCGATTAGGGAGTTTTAACATAGTATTATTTTGTAATAAAAACTCTATCTTATAATTGCTTCTCTTCATCTTTTTATTATTTATGTCTTTGCTCTTTCTTGGTTAGACTTGTTAAATATATTTCTTTTTTTAAAAACAGGGTCCCAAGTAGCTGGGATTATAGGTGCGTGCCACCATGCCTGGGCTACATATTTCTGTTTTAGTAGTCTTTCGAAAAAAGTAGCTCTGTATTTTAAAGTCTGGTATTTTTGTGTGCTATTTTTTATTCCATGCATTTTGTTTATTAAGAAAGTTACCGTCCCACCAACAGTGTAAAAGTGTTCCTATTTCTCCACATCCTCTCCAGCACCTGTTGTTTCCTGACTTTTTAATGATTGCCATTCTAACTGGTGTGAAATGGTATCTCATTGTGGTTTTGATTTGCATTTCTCTGATGGCCAGTGATGCTGAACATTTTTTCATGTGTTTTTTGTCTGCATAAATGTCTTCTTTTGAGAAGTGTCTGTTCATGTCCTTTGCCCACTTTTTGATGGGGTTGTTTGTTTTTTTCTTGTAAATTTGTTTGAGTTCATTGTAGATTCTGGATATTAGCCCTTTGTCAGATGAGTAGGTTGCGAAAATTTTCTCCCATTTTGTAGGTTGCCTGTTCACTCTGATGGTAGTTTCTTTTGTCGTAAACTAGTTCAACCACTGTGGAAGTCAGTGTGGCTATTTCTCAGGGATCTAGAACTAGAAATACCATTTGACCCAGCCATCCCATTACTGGGTATATACCCAAAGGACTATAAATCATGCTGCTATAAAGACACATGCGCACGTATGTTTATTGCGGCATTATTCACAATAGCAAAGACTTGGAACCAACCCAAATGTCCAATAATGATAGACTGGATTAAGAAAATGTGGCACATATGCACCATGGAATACTATGCAGCCATAAAAAATGATGAGTTCATGTCCTTTGTAGGGACATGGATGAAATTGGAAATCATCATTCTCAGTAAACTATCGCAAGAACAAAAAACCAAACACTGCATATTCTCACTCATAGGTGGAAATTGAACAATGAGAACACATGGACACAGGAAGAGGAACATCACACTCTGGGACAGTTGTGAGGTGGGGAGAGGGGGAAGGGATAGCATTGGGAGATATACCTAATGCTAGATGATGAGTTAGTGGGTGCAGCGCACCAGCATGGCACATGTATACATATGAAACTAACCTGCACATTGTGCACATGTACCCTAAAACTTAAAGTATAATAATAATAATAAATAAATAAATAAATAAATAAAGTTACCTTTGGATTTATTTTCTTGTTCTCTTTCTGGTTCATTAGTTGAATGTTCCCTTCCCTTACCTTCCCCTCCCATCCCCTCCCCTCCCTTCCCCTCCTTTCCCCTCCCCTCCCCTCCTCTCCCCTCCCCTCCTCTCCCCTCCCCTCCCCTCCCTTCCCCTCCTCTCCCCTCCCTTCCCCTCCTCTCCCCTTCTTTTCCCTTCCCTTCCTTCCTTTCTCTCTCTTTCTTTCTTTCTCTCTCTTTCTCCCTTTCTCTCTCTTTCTTCCTTCATTCCTTCTTCCTTCCTTCCTCTCTCTTTTCTTTCTTTCTCTTTTCTCCTTCTTTCCTTCCTTCCTTCCTTTCTATGTCTCTCTCTTTCTCTCCTTCTTTCTTTCTCTCTCTCTCTCTTCCTTCCTTCTTTTCTTTTCTTTTTTTTCTTTTCTTTTTCTTGCTCTGTTGCCCAGGCTGCAGTGGGATTAAAGTGATTCTCCTGTCTCAGCCTCCCAAGTAGCTGGGACTACAGGCGTGCACCACCATGCTAAGCTAATTTTTGTATTTTTAGTAGAGATGGGGTTTCACCATGTTGGGCAGGCTGGTCTTGAACTCCTGACCTCAGGTGATCCACCCACTTTGGCCTCCCAAAGTGCTGTGATTACTGGCATGAGCCACCATGCCTGGCCGATTTTCAGTTCTTTTCTAATAAATGTAGAGTTTTTATTTTCTTCCAAGTGCCACATTGGGTGCACACCATAAATTTTACTATATGTTCTCATAGTTATTTATTTATAAGTAAAACAATGTTAGTAGTTTTTAAAACACTACTTCTGTGAATTTATATTACTGGATTATGATAATATCTAATGTGGCTTATAAATTTCAAATCTGGGGAATTTTTTGCGAGTTTTATTATGACTTAACACGTGCCCAATTCTTCTGCAGTATTTCAGAGTTGTTTGAAAGGAAAGACAGTCTTTCTATATTTGGTATTCATTCTATATATGTTAATAAAATAAATTTGGTAATAGTATTATTCAAATCTTCTATAAATTCTTTTATTTTTTTGTCTACTTAAACTTTTTTTCAGATTGAGAGAGATGAGTTAAGGTTTTCTGTTATAAATTTGACTTTGATAAATCCACATTTTTTCTAATAGCTTTTACTTTATATTTTGATAATATGATATCAGGCATGAGCTTTCATGACTATAGTTATCTTCTTGAGGAAATTACAGTTCATATCATTATAAATTCTTCCTTGTCCCATTTCATGCTTTTTGACTTGAATTCTACTTTTTATAATGACAATAATGGCACACAATAATGGTCCTTTCTTTTATTGTGATTTCTCTGGCATATATTTATCTATGCTTTATTTTTCATCTTTCTCAGTTGTTTATTGTAATTACCATGTTGCTAGACATTAAACTGAAACTTTATTTTGCTTTTATTAATATATTTTATCTTATTCTCATCATCTATTTCTGTTCTTTATTTAACATTTTTAATGAAGATATCAAAACATTTTCCTATGTGAAAAAAGTAATCGTTAACTGTATCCTAACCCCACAGCATTCCAATTTTTCAACCCTTATACCAGTATTTGTTGTAATCATATGGGTTTTGTTTCTAGAATGTTATGTATTAATAGTTACATTTATAATGACTTTGTTTTTTAGAAAAAACTTTCTTTTTTTAGTTTAATATTTACAGAAAATTTGAAAATAGTACATATAGTTATCATGCGCCTCACACCCAGCTTCCCCTATTATTAACATCTTACAGTGGTATGATACATTTATTACAACTAAGGAACCAAATTGATACGGTATTATTGAATAAAGTTCACACTTGATTCAGATTTTCTCAGTTTTTAAAAAATCTTAAGTAACTTTACTAGAAAGTTTGTCTAATTTTAGGCATAGAAATAAAAGGCTAGCACATTTGATGAGTAAACGAAGATTATATTATTTTCAAATACCAGACATAAATATTTTAAATGGAAAGATTTTAGGCCTAAAATATGACATTGAATTCATGACCTCAGAAATCCAGCAGGTTGTAATTTCCAGACACTGTAAGTACAATAGAAACCATCAACTAAAGTGTAACCAACCAGTAATATCTAGCCACCTGCAAATTTCATTAAGAACTTTTAAATTAACTTCTAGATAAAATAGAAAGTTCAAACTGAAATTACTTTTAAAGGCATGGAAAAGTGCTAATGAAGAAGCATGGTGACTGAAGGCAAAAACCTGAGTTCAAATGAATAATTCTACCAATATTAGCTTAATACTGTAGAAAAACAGTAATTTTGAACACATGTAGGTATTATTCTCAGCAGTGGAGTATTATCAATTCAGAAATGTGTGCAAAAACATAAATTTGGTTTTCTTTTCATTTTAACTTTTATTTTAGATTCAGGGCTACATGGGTAGGTTTTTAAAATAAATAAATAATAGTTGTTTTTTTTTTTAGGTGGAGTCTCTCTCTGTTACCCAGGCTGGAATGCAGTGGCACAATCTTGGCTCACTGCAATACCTGCCTCCTGGGTTCAAACGATTCTCTTGCCTCAGCCTCCCCAGTAGCTGGGATTACAGGTGCCTGCCACCACGCCTGGCTAATTTTTGTATTTTTAGTAGAGATGGGGTTTCACCATGTTGGCCTGGCTGGTCTCAAACTCCTGACCTCAATGATCTGCCCACCTTGACCTCCCAAAGTGCTGAGATTACAGGCATGAGCCACAGTGCCTGGCTGATTTTTTATATAGGTAAACTACTTGTCATGGGGGGTTTCTGTGTACAGATTATTTCATCACCCAGGTAATAAGCATAGTACCCAATAAGTAGTTTTTAGACCCTCATTCTTGTCCCATCCTCCACCCTCAGGTAGGCTCCAGTGTCTATCATTCCCTTCTTTGTGTCCATGTGCACCCAATGTTTAGCTCTCACTTATAAGTGACAACATGTGGTAGTTGGTTTTCTGGTTCTGCATTCGTTTGCTTAGGATGATGATCTCCAGCTCCATCCATGTTGCTGCAAAGGACATGATCTCATTCATTTTTTTTGACTATGTAGTATTCTATGGTGGATATGTCCCACATTTTATTTCTCCAGCCTACTGTTGATGGGCATCTAGGGTTGATTCCATGTCTTTGCTGTTGTGAATAGGGCTGGATAAACAAACACATACATCCCTTTACTGAGTATTTACCCAAAAGAATATAAACAACTTATTCAAAAGAATATAAATTGTTTATATTCTTTTGGTTAAATACACAGTAATGGGATTGGTGGGTTGAATGGTAGTTCTGTTTTAAGTTCTTTGAGAAATCTCAAAACTGCTTCCCACAGTGGCTGAACTAATTTTCATTCCCACCAGCAGTGTATAAGCATTTTCTTTTTTCTGCAACCTTGCCAGCATCTGTTATTTTTTGACTTTTTAATAGTAGCCATTCTTACTGGTGTGATATGATATCTCACTGTGGTTTTGATTTGCATTTCTCTAATGATTAGTGATGTTGCGCATTTTTTCATATGCTTGTGGACTGAGCGTATGTCTTCTTTTGAGAAGTGTCTGTCCTTTGCCCACTTTTTAATGGGGTAGTTTGTTTTTTGCTTGTTAATTTAAATTCCTTATAGATTCTGGATATTAGACCTTTGTCAGATGCACAGCATACATATATTTTCTCCCATTCTGTAGGTTGTCTGTTTACTCTGTTGATAGTTTCTCTTGCTATGCAGAAGCTTTTTAGTTTAATTAGGTCTCATTTGTCAGTTTTTGTTTTTGTTGTAATTGCTTTTAGTGTTTTCCTCATGCAATCTTTGCTAGGGCCTATGCCCGAGATGGTACTTCCTAAGTTATCTTCCAGGGTTTTTATAATTTTAGGTTTTACATTCAAGTCTTTAATCCATCTTGAGTTGATTTTTGTATGTGGTCTAAGGAAGGGGTCCAGTTTCAATCTTCTGCATGTGGCTAATAGGGAAAGACTCTCTATTCAATATTCAACAGGGAGTCTTTCCCTATTCAATGGTGAGTCTCTCCCTATTGCTTATTTTTGTCAACTTTGTCAAAGATCAGATAGTTGTAGATGTGTGGCATTGCTTCTGGGATCTCTATTCTGTTTCATTGGTCTATTTGTCTGTTTTTGTACCAGAACCATGCTGTTTTGGTTGCTGTAACCTTGTAGTATAGTTTGAAGTCAGGTGATGTGATGTCTCCAGCTTTTTTTGTTTGTTTGTTTTTGTTTTTTGGTTATGATTGCCTTTGTGCCTTAGCTATCCAGACATTTTTTTTTGCTTCTGTATGAATTTTAAAATATTTTTTTTTCTAATCATGTGAAGAATGCCATTGGTAGTTTGATAGGAATAGCATTGACTCTGTAAATTGCTTTGGGCAGTATGGACATTTTAACACTATTGATTCTTTCTATCCATGAACATGGAATGTTTTTCCATTTGTTTGTGTCATCTGTGATTTCTTTGAGCAGTGTTTTGTGATTTCTCATTATAGAGGCCTTTCGCCTCCCTGATTTGCTGTATTCCTAGGTGTTTTATTCCTTTTGTGGCTATTGTGAATGCAATCGTGTTCTCGATGTGGCTCTCAGCTTAGACAATGTTGGTATATAGAAATGCTACTAATTTTTGTACATTGAGTTTATATCCTGAAACTTTGCTGAAGTTGCTTATCAAATCTAAGACCTTTTGGGGAGAGACTATGGAGTTTTCTAGGTATAGAATCATATCATCTGCAAATATTGTTTGACTTTCTTTCTATTTGGATGTCTCTTATTTCTTTCTCTTGCCTGATTGCTCTGGCTAGGACTTATAGTACTATGTTGAATAGGAGTGGGCATCTTTGTCTTGTTCTGGACCTCAAGGATTCAGATTTCCTTAGTTTTTATCCTATGTACTTTTTCTGTTCCAGGAGCTCATCCAGGATACCACATTACATTTAGTTGTCATGTCTCCTTAGACTTCTCTTGGTTACAACAATTTCTTAGACTTCCCTTGTTTTTAACGAGTGTGTTAGTTTTCTGTGGCTGCTGTTACTAATTACCATGAAATTTATTGCTTAAAATGATATAAATTTGTTCTCTCACAGTTCTGGATGCTAGAAGTCTGAAGTCCCACAGGGCCACAGTCTGTCAGGGGACTTTAGGGGGAATCACTCCTTGCCTCATCCAGCTTCTGGCATTCCTGGACTTGGGGCTGCATCACTCTAATCTCTGCTTCCATCTTCACATTGCCTTCTCCTATGTGTGTCCTTTGTTAAATCTCTCTCTACCTCTATTTTATAAGGGCACATGGGGTTTAGGGCCCACCACATTTAGGGCCCACCCAGATAATCCAAGTAATCTCATCTCAACATCGAAGGCTTTTTATTTTTTTTTCCAAATAAGGTAATGTTTACAAGTTCCGGGACCTGACATCCTTGGGTGTCCATTATCCAACTTATTACCATAACCTTGACAGTTTTGAGGAATACTGGAAAGGTATTTTATAGAATGCCTTCTATTACACTTTCACTGTTATTTTTCTCATAATTAGACTGGGGTTATGGATTTCTAGAAGGTGAAACACAGAAGTAAAGTGACATTTTCATCACATCATATCAATGGTAGATATAATCTGCATTACTTATCACTGTTGATGTTGATCTTGATCACCTGGCTGAGGTGATGTTTGCTAGATTTTTTTATTGCAAAATTAATTTTCGTTTCCGATCTTTCATACTACCTTCTTTGTAAAGAGGTCAGTTTGCAGAGGACACACCTAAGGAGTGGGCAGTTATGCTCCTTTTCCATGAGGTATCATATCTACAATAAATTATTTGGAATTTTTCCATAGAGGGGAAATGAAACTTGTCTCATCTCTCTCATTTGTTTACTTATTCAATCATTTACTTATTTCAGAATAGACTCACAGGTATATATTTTATACTTTGGGTAATAACTCTGTACTGCCTTATTTATTTTATTGTGCAAATTATTTTATCTTTGGCCATTGGGAGCTTTTTCACTTGGCTCTTGTGTCCCTTTGACACATTCCTATCAGGGTAGGGGTTTTGTTGTTGTTGTTATTGTTGTTTTTTGTGGGTTTTTTTTTCACTTCCTAATTTTCTGGCATTACTAGATCCTCCAGGCTCATCTTGTATATTTCCTACCTTAGTCATAGAATTAGCCATTTCTTCAAGAAGCCCTGTATCTTTTTCCTGGATAATGGAATTACAAACCAAGAACTCGGTGCTAGGTGTGCTTATGTTATGGGGGTGCTGTTTCTCTTAGGTCCTCTCAGCTGACAGAGCAAGAAAATATATGTGTGTATACTAACCTGGTACATATACTTATCTATAAATGCTTCCATATGTAAATTATCTATATTAAGCTAAACGTGAATTCATACTGATAACTCCAGTTATAATCCATTACCATTTGGATTATTCCTGCCTGCTCCACTTGTGTATCTGTAATTTTCTACTCCAACAGTAAGAAACATGGCTACTGACATCTACCATTATTTATTTAATTGTTCAATTCCAATATATATGTGTAGCAGTATCAGAATGGTTAACTCATACCCTATTGGGAAATAACTTTGTTAACTGGAGTACAGTGCTTATGTACACTTTCTATGCCTTTAGCCTTACAGACTTCACTCATTACTAAAGAACCTTAGGTCAGCACCTTTTCCCCCTGCTTCTTTCAGTGGGGCGTTTTATACATTTTAAACAAGAATTAGATACTTTTGTCACAATCATAATTCCTTTATGGAAACCCCTGATCTCTTAAATGACTTTTTAACTCAAATACATTAACATTCACTTTTTGTTCTGTAAAGTTCTATAGGTTATGACAAATGCATAATGTCATATATCTACCATTACATTGTCAAACAGAACACTTTCACTGCCCTAAAAATCTCCTGGACTAACAATTACCTATTCCATTTTGTCGCTCCCCCTAATTCCTGGTTAACCACTGATCTTTTTACTGTCTCTATAATTTTGCCTTTTTCAGATTGTAATGTAATTGAAGTCATACAGTATGAAGACTTTTTCAAACTGGCTTCTTTGATATATCAATAAGCTTTTGAAATTTATTAATGTCTGTTTTTTGTTTTCTATCATTTCCTTTAATTGTTCTTAGAATTTTCATCTCTGCTTACAATACCCATATGTTTTTGCATTTTGTCTACTTTTTTCCACTAGAACTCTTTATATATTAATTACAGTTGTTTAAGATTCCTTATGTGATAATTTCAAAGTCTGTGTCATATCCGAGTGTGGTTTTGATATTTGCTTTGTCTCTTTAGATTGTATTTTTACTTGCTTTGGAGCATGCCTTGTCATTTTTTGTTTAAAGCACATGTACCCTAAAACTTAAAGTATAATAAAAAAAAAAAAAAAAAAAAAAAAAAGCTGGACATGATGTATTGGGTAATAGGAGCTGAGACAAATAAGCCATTAGTATGAGTTTTTTTTTTTGTCATTCTGGCTAGGAGTTTAATATTTCCCATAATTGTAAATGCCAGAGGCTTTGGTTTCCTCTAGTGTCTTTATTTTTCCCATCCATGTTGGCTTTGGGTTTCTGAAAGAAGAACTTCTTAGAGAAGAGTCTGTGTCTTGCAGCTCTTTTCATTGTAATCTGCTGTTTATTATACTGGAACCCTGTTGATGTAGTGGTAAGATGTGGAGATGGGAAAGCATTTTATAATTTTGAGATGAAGTCTCAGTTTTTTAATGTGCTTGTGTCTCTGTCCTGTGACATTCACAAATGTTTCTTAGCTTTTTTCCTCTTCTACTTATATGAGACAGGAAAGTTAGAGGGAGCTAAATTTGGATAACTGCTTTTCTCTCAGGCTGGATAAGACTTTGAATTGAAGAATAGTATTAAAAAACCTCACCAAAATTCTTTTAACTTTGAAAACATATTTTCCATTATTAGAACAGAATTCTTGGGCCGGGTACGGTGGCTCATGCCTATAGTCCCAGCACTTTGGGAGGCTGAGGTGGGCAGATCACTTGAGGTCAGGAGTTCGAGATGAGCCTGACCAACATGGCAAAACCCTGTCACTACTAAAAATAGAAAAATTAGCCAGGCATGGTGGCAGGTGCCTGTAATCCCAGCTACTCAGGAAGCTGAAGTAGGAGAATCTCTTGAACCCGGGAGGCAGAGGTTGCAGTGAGCAGAGATCACACCACTGCATTCCAGCCTGGGCGACAGAATGAGACTTCATCTCAAAAAAAAAAAAAAAAAAAAAAAAAAACAATTCTTTTAGAAACTGTGAGATGTAAATTGATTCTAAGAAAGTATGACAATATGAAAATTGTACCAGGAATCACAGTGCTCTTTTTAACTGATTCTTCCCCAGCAATACAATGAAGCAGGTTTACAAAATAAATTGATTGATTTTAAAAATATATAAATATGGCTATTTCAAAAAATTATAAGAAACAGAAAAGTATAGGCAAAAGAATAAAAGTCATATAAATCCCATCAGCAGAGATTACCACTGTTAATAATAATTGTTTTGTTGTAGTTAAAGTATGTTTTATTTTATCTGGTTGAAATAACATATTTTATTCAATTTTGAAACTTCATTTTTTTGCTTAAAACTTTATCATAAGCATTTCCTTATGTCATTAAATATCTTTATAAGCATTTTGTTGGTTGCATATTATTTCGTGTTATGCAACCTCATTCAAAAAATGCAGACAAGAAGGTCTAAGAGAGATTGTGAGACTGCTTCTTAGAGATAAATTCACACATCAAATTTACGTGAACAAATACAGCCTTGCCTCAATTTGAAGTCAGATGGGAGTGTTGAAGTCATCCTGTGTGGGTATGATATATAGAACACATGTCTTAATGCCACAGAGTGAAAGAGGTAAATATTAGTATGTGGAAAGGTTATTCAGGGAATCCATGAGCAACTTTGAGGTGTAGCCACTCCAGAGAACTTTAGGGCAACCTGTGTGACTGGTGAGAGTGAAGTTGGCTTATCCATTAAGTACTTCATTAAAGAGCTCTTTCTTGATTGATACGTGGTATACCCCATGCATTTCCTTGAGGCAGTGTGGACACAGGCAGGGTCTGTGGATTTGGCAGTCTGGCATCAGGCAGGGTCTGTGGATTTAAATGCATGGTGCTTAACTTTGATTATTTCTTTCCATATGAAATAATAGGAAAGCCCTATTTTCCTCTCAATCCATTCATTTAACCCCAAATCCTCAGCCTCTCCAAGGCACCACACACACCCAGAGCCAACAATATGCTAAGGACTGTGTGAATTAAATAAAACATAAGATAATGTTCTCATTTTGAAGAGGCTTGGGGGAAAGGATAAGTAAACAGACAAATTGCAATGAAATGTTATAAGTAATATACAGACATAGATATGAAAAAGTAAAAAAAGAAGAGAGTAACTCTACCTGGGAAGATAACTTTTTTCCTTTAATTTTTAGTTGACATGTAACAACTTTACATATTTATGGATACAAAGAGATTTTTCAATATGTGTATGCAATGTTTAATGATGTGTAAACAATATATAATGATCAAATCAGGGTAATTAGCATATCTATCACACCTCAAATATCACTTCTTTGTGTTGTGAGCATTCAAAAGCTTCTCTTTAGGAGTCAAATTATCTTTGTTTGCAGATGAAATGATCCCATATCTAGAAAACCTCATTGTCTCAGCCCAAAAGCTTCTTAAGCTGATAAACAACTTCAGTCAAATCTCAGGATACAAAATCAATGTGCAAAAATTGCTAGCATTCCTATACACCACCAACAGGCAACCGGAGAGCCAAATCATGAATGAACTCCCATTCGCAATTGCTACAACAACAAAAAACACCTAGGATACAGCTAACGAGGGAAGTAAAGAACCTCTTCAAGGAGAACTACAAACCACTGCTCAAAGAAATCAGAGAGGACACAAACAAATGGAAAAACATTTCATGCTCATGATAGGAAGAATCAATATCATAAAAATGGCCACACTGCCCAAAGTAATTTGTAGATTCAATGCTATTCCCATTAAAATACTATTGACATTCTTCACAGAATTAGAAAAAACTATCTCAAAATTCATATGGAATCAAAAAGGGCCCAAATAGCCAAGACAATCCTAAGCAAAAAGAACAAAGCTGGAGGCATCATGCTATCTGACTTCAAACTGTACTACAAGGCTACGGTAACCAAAACAGCATGGTGTTGGTACAAGAACAAACACATTGACCAATGGAACAGAATACAGAACTCAGAAATAAGACCACACACCTACAATCATCTGATCTTCAACAAACCTGACAAAAGCAAGCAATGGGAAAAAGATTCCCTATTTAATAAATGGTGCTGGGAGAATTGGCTACCCATATGCAGAAAGTTGAAACTGGACCCTTTTCTTACACCATACAAAGAAATTAATTCAAGATGGATTAAAGACTTAAATGTAAAACCCAAAACTATAAAAACCTAGAAAAAATCTAGGCAATACCATTCATGACATAGGTATGGTCGAGGATTTCATGATGAAATGCCAAAAGCAATTGCAACAAAAGTCAAAATTGACAAATGGGATCTAATTAAACTAATGAGCTTCTGCACAGTGAAAGAAACTATCATCAGAGTGAAGAGACAACCTATAGAATGGGAGACAATTTTTGTAATCTATCCATCTGACAAAGGTCTAATGTCCAGAGTCTACAAAGAACTTCAACAAATTCACAAGAGGAAAAAAAAATACCACTAATATCTGCAATTCTACTCTGTACTTCCATGAGCTCAAAAAGACTTTTTAACTCTCACATATGAGTGAGAACATGCAGTATTTATCTTTCTGTGCCTGACTTATTTTGCTTAGCACAATAACCTCTGGGTTCATGCATGTTGCCATCAATGTGAGAATTTCATTCTTTGTTATGGCTGAATAGTATTCCACTATGTATGTATACCAACTTTTCTTTATCCATTTATCTGTTGATGGACACTTAGATTGATTCCATGGTCCTGGCTATTGTGAATAGTGCAGCAGGAAACACGGGAGTGCAAGTTTCTCTTTGATATACTGATTTCCTTTCCTTTGGGTAAATACCCACTAGTGAGGTTGCTGGATTGTATGGTAGCTTTATTTTTAGTTTTTTGAGAAACATGGAAAGGTAACTTTTGTCCTGCATTTTATAGGCTGAGTGGGCATCTGAAACATAAAGAAGGGGTGAGGAAGTCTAGGTTATTCGCTGTGTGCACTCTTATGTCCATTCTTTGCCCAGCTCTGCCTTGTTTTGTATCCTAAGGGGCTGTCTTTTATAGTATACATCATCCAGGATCTCTTTTGGCTTCCAGATGGATTCACCCAATGGCAGATAGAGTAGGAAATTGGTTAGAAGGTAGTAAGAGACAGAGATTGAGATGTTTCTTTCCCTGTTCTGTTCCAGCTTTGCTGAATTATTCTGTCAGTGGCTGGCCTCTCTACATCTGGAATGGTAAACTTGAGGCTGATGTGATCATCATTATGTTTTGGGAAGATAGTAGGTGACAGTGTCAAGTTAGTGAAATGGGAAAAACCGGACTAGGGGGACTAAAGAGTAGAAACCATTACAGTAGTTCACACAAGAGGTGAGGGGGTATGTATTGAGATGGTGGAGGTGGGCACGTTTGAGGTAGATACTATGAGATTTAGTGATGAATTAATATAAAAGGTAGGAGAGGAGACGAATGTGACATAAAGTTTTATCATTTTGGTGACACTAAGGGAGTTGACAACAGAAATATGGAAAGATGGGGATGCGGGGGAGAAGGGAAAAGATAATGAGTTTGGAATAAAATTTTGACCAGATTTAAGTCTTTGTTACCAGAAGGACATTGTTGCCAGAAGATTATTGCCAGTTTATACCTCTACGTCCTTGCATTTATCAAATACTTTTAAATTATTATAATGAGTACCTTGAAAACCTTTTGTGTGTCTTAACTACTGCACACTACTTGTATTCATTCATTTTATGTTGCTATAACAGAATACCACCAACTGAGTAATTTACAATGAACATAAATGTATTTGGCTCATGGTTCTGGAGATTGAGAAGTCCAAGAGCATGGCACTGGCATCTGGCAAGGGCCTCTGTGCTGTGTCATTCCATGGTGGAAAGTGGAAAAACAAGAGAGGATGAGAGCAAGCGATCAAGAGTGGGCTGAACTGGATTTTTTACAACCTGTTTGGGAAGGTTTTATTCTATTTTATACAACCTATTCCCATGATAATGACATTAATCCATTCATGAGAGCAGAGCCCGCCTGGCCTAATCACCTCTTAACAGTCCCACCTCTTAATACTATAACAATGGCAATTAAATTTCAACACGAGTTTTGGAGAGGACATTCAAACCTTAGCACTACTGTACAGGGGTTATAAGATGAGAGTCATTAGCAATGGAAGAGTTAATCTGTGCCTCTCAAACAATTTGTTGACAATAGGATGAAGGAATCTTGCAGCCAATTCTTTAAAAACATCAAACAAATAATAAGTGTAAGTATTTTTAGTGAATACAGAAGGGTGGAGACAATTTGAGGCACTTCAGAATAAATGCAAAAATAGAGAGATTCTGTTGTCTATATAAGTTTTTCCAAATTTGGTATTATTCCTAGAAAATTTTATTTTTAAAAGAGTAACTTTATACACTATTATTGAAGTGAATTTCCAATGCTAAAGTGTGAGGAATGATTTTCCTTTTCCTGTCATTTGTCACCAAGGAGGCTGCACTTGCACTGCTGTGATTATTTCAAGGTGAAAGGTGAGAAGAAATGTTCCTTTTGGTTTATTCAGCTGGGATGTCAGTATTGGTAATCTCAGTCGCTATGGTATTTGAGCCTGTTGGCTCTGAAAGGATTTACTCTTTTGCACAAAGAAAGAGCAGAATGGCAGTGGTAAAGATAAAAAGAAATGAGATTCAGAAAAAGTGGATTTCTGTGTCCACAAAATAGCTTTTTATTCAGGAAAGCTTTAATGGGAATTAGTAGTATTGTTTCACATAAAGGGGTAGATTAATGTGGTGCCATGAAAGGTAGATGTATTTATAGTTTAAACATTTATACTTCTCTTTGACATCATTTGGTGAATTAAAGAGTCAAGGATGGGTATAGGCTATTTCTTGATATTATTAAAACATTTCTATTTTACATTTATAAACACACGTATAGGTTTAGTTTAAATATTATACCTTCAAGAACTCTTTAATGTGCTTGAGATAATAGAAGAGAGAAGATCTCAATCCAGGCACTGAGAAACTACAGGTACTTTCCTTTCTGTGACTTTATTGAAGGGCCAATCCTCTCATTGTTTAATTACAACTTCTGAAAATGATGGCAGCAGACAAGCTTTTCAGGGGGTCATTTTATATGTGCTGGGAAAGTTGCAATGAATAAGAAAATACAGTGTCAGCTGTCTAGTTTTCAGGCTTAGAGACAAAGGCCTTTAGAAATATATAGATCTTCTTTTTATTTTAATTGCTTAAGATCTTGGAGATAGGATTTTAGATATCTGATCCCATGAATTCATTTTACAGATGAGAAAACTGAGAAACTGAGGTCTGGAGATGTCAAGTAACCTGTCTGAGGTCTCATGGCTAGTTCATGGCAAAGCTAGGACAATTTACTTTAAGCTCAATATTATTATAATATTAAATATTATACCTTCAAGAATTCTTTAATGTGCCTGAGATAATAGAAGAGAGAAGATCAGTCAATCCAGGCACTGAGAAACTAGAAGTACTTTCCTTTCTGTGACTTTATTGAGGGCCTTTTAATAATAAATATATATAATATTTAAAATATTAAATATTATTAAATGTTTAATATTTAAAATATTAAATGTTATTAAATGTTTAATATGTAAAATATTAAATGTTATTAAATGTTTAATATGTAAAATATTAAATGTTATTAAATGTTTAATATTTAAAATATTAAATGTTATTAAATGTTTAATATTTAAAATATTAAATGTTATTAAATGTTTAATATGTAAAATATTAAATGTTATTAAATGTTTAATATGTAAAATATTAAATGTTATTAAATGTTTAATATGTAAAATATTAAATGTTATTAAATATTTAATATTTCTGGGGCATCACAGAACTCACTCTGGACACAGCAGAAGAAAAGTGAAGAAAAGTGGAGAGGAAGGGTGCTAGTAGGGCCACTCTTCTACACTACAGTCTTTGGGCTTTTAAAACTTAACATTCACATTTACTGTTGTGTCAATGTAGAGCTCACTATCTGTTTAACTGTGAAGGTTAAAGTCAGAAAATCAGATGAGTGAAGTGAAAAAGGAAGAGGAGTGATGTGTGAGTCAGAAGCTTGCTTACTTGGACTTTTACTTGTTGTGGGATTTGGGGTAGTTACAACTTCTCAGGAGTTCAGGTTCCTCGGCTAACACTTTGGTATCATCATGATGGATATTTCTTAGCCACCCAACATCCATTTCTCCTTTTTTGGTGACAAAACTTGATTTCCTTTTGGGGATTTTCTCCTCCCATTTGGTGAGACTGTCATATATGGTGTCCTGCCTTTTTCTGGCCAAGGGGTAGACACGTCTTTCAAACTAGCTGATCAGAGTCTCTCTCTGGGGCTTTATTTCCTGAGAGAATTACCATAGGTTAGAAAAACAAAGCAAAACAAAAAAACACTTTTTATTTCTGGCTCATGGTGGTGATTCCCTGTGAGATATCCTTCAGTTCTTCCTACTTGGATCCATGGAGTTACCTTTGTTTCTGTTTCTACCCAGATAAATAGATATTTCCTCTCTAGCTTTCCTTCAGTTCTTTGAATTAGCTCAGTATCTTTCTGTCATTTCAAATTTCTGCTTAATTTAGCTAGATTTGGTTTTTTTTTTGTTTGTTTGTTTTTTGAGATGGAGTCTTGCTCTGTTGCCCAGGCTGGAGTGCAGTGGTGCAGTCTCGGCTCACTGCAACCTCTGCCTCCCGGGTGCACGCCATTCTCCTGCCTCAGCCTCCTGAGTAGCTGGGACTACAGGCGCCCACCACAACGCCCGGCTAATTTTTTGTATTTTTAGTAGAGACGGGGTTTCACCGTGTTAGCTAGGTGAAACCCCGTCTCCTTACCTCACGATCTCCTGACCTCATGATCCGCCCGCCTTGGCCTCCCAAAGTGCTGGGATTACAGGCGTGAGCCACCGCGCCTGGCCACTAGATTTGGTTTCTATTTCTTACAACCTAGAATGATATACACTCATAAAGTTATCATGAGGCTAAAGTGAAAAGTAGGCCTCAAATCAGTTGGATATTATTTATTATATATGCATATTACATCTTTCATTCTTCAGTGCTTTCTAAATTGTGTATTTTAGAGGTTCTGGTATGTAGGCTGTTTGGTATTACATATCTCAGTCAACTGGGTATAGTGCATGCCTTTAGAGTCTGTGAATTTTTGGCTAGAAAGTTAATACCCTCCATCCCATTATTTAAGGTTCAAGAATAGACAGAATATTAATTCTTTAGGGAGGGAAGACAGTAAAGAATAAAATAAGCGGTCGGGCACAGTGGCTCACGCCTGTAATCCCAGCACTTTGGAAGGCCGAGGTGGGCGGATCACCTGAGGTCAGGAGTTCAAGACCAGCCTGGGCAACATGGTGAAACCCCATCTTTACTAAAAATACAAAAATTAGCCAGGCATGGTAGTGGCGTGCGCCTGTAATCCCAGTTACCCAGGAGGCTCAGGCAGGAGAATTGCTGGAACCCAGGAGGCAGAGGCTGCAGTGAGCCGAGATTGTGCCACTGCACTCCAGCCTGGGTGATAAAGCAAGACTCCTTCACACACACACACACACACACACACACAAAAGAAAGAAAAAAATAAGCATAACGTCTCAAAGACTGCCAAGAATAACTGGGCAGACTAGGTTAGGCCAGAGAGGTGCCTATAAGTAGGGGCTCTGCTTTCTCACGTGGGATGATGTCAAACATGGGGCCTGAAGCCAAATGAAGAATTTGAGAGCTCCAGAGTTTGTTTTGCTCTCCAGGTACTCGATGTTTGTGCTGTTCATGTCCAGAGATGACTATCGTTTGTATTCCTCCCTCATTTCCTTGTCATTCCTTTTCTGCAGCTGTCTAGAGTAACCTTCTAAAATGATATTGTGACCTCCTAGATGTTGGCAAGACCCCTGTGAGACACAGTGTACACACTTTGATCATTTGATCATTTTGAGGGAGAATGTTTTATATAAACACATAAGGCAGTGGTTCTCAAGCTTTAGCGAGCATCAGAATCACTTAAGGAGCTCATGAAAATGCAGATTTTTCGACTCCATTCCTGGAGTTTCTGACTCATTTAGTCTAGGGTAAGGTCTAAGAATCCACATTTCTAACCGCACTACTAATTTGGGGATCAACTTTGAGAACCACAAATGTAGGGTAACAATTTGAAAAATAATTGATATGCTTATCACTTACATTTTGGGGTACATGACCTTGAGGCAGAGGAGAAGATTAAATTAGGATTGTAACTGCAAGGGTGCAAAGAGAAAGAAAATGTTAATAGTTAGGTATTACCAAAATAGAATTTTCAAGCATGCAGCAAGGTAACAGGCTCGAAAGTGAGACTAGGTTGGCAAAGAAAAGGAGTTTGTAAATTCTTTTATCTCCTCTTCTAACAAATAAAGAGGCAAGCCTGATGAACCTAATCTTGGAGTATTTGTTTTGTTTATTTGATTATAGAGTCTTAGATATAGAAGGTCTTGGCAAAACAGTAAGAAAAAAAGGGAAAAGTTGTGTTTTTTTAACCCTGGTGGACTGAGGGTGGGAAAGCCAAAGATGGGATGTGTGGCTTTCTCTAGGCCGAAGTCTTAGGGAGTGAGGTCATAGACCTAGGGACCCCTTCCCTAATTCCCATTGCAGTCTGGAGGGAGATAACCTCAACAACCTTCATAGCCATATCAAAATCATCTTGGAGGTTCAACATAGTTGGGCAGAGAGAGGATCTGAGTTTAGGTAACTTGAATCTCCATTAGATCCTATGTAGTGTGGAAAGAATCCAGAAGTTCCACTGTGCTCTATGGAGGGAGGGGGAAGCTAGTTGAAGGTGCTGATTGGTAGGCTTATTTGAAGGGTTCTTCCATGTGATGGGGACCAAGTCCACAGAAGGGCTGCAGGGTAGATACCTGGATTGGAGTTGAACTGGGAGTCCCATGCTACTTTAGGACCCAGTGAGAATTAGGATGGGACTCAGTTAAGCAAGAGGAGGTGACTGGTGCTCACCAGAGCACTGCCCCAGCCAAGAAAACACCTGTGGCCTTCAGCAGAAGCAGATGTCCACAGAATGATCAGGGGTTGGACCAGTCATACCAAACTGGTCAGCAATCCAGAGAGCAACCAGACCAGCCACGTTTGATAGAGCGCAAAAAGAGCCCAGAAGATAACTTAATGTTCCCCTCTAACACCATTAGGCCATAAAGCCATGTTTCTGTCCCATACACTTCTATGCTTTCTTTGAGAGGAGTGGGAGGGCTCAGACCTTTAAAAAATAGAGATTTACTTGAATTTCTTAAGTAAAGACTGAGTTGAGTTATTGGTTTTAACTGAGGTTACCAAAGAGGACTAGTGTCTTATCCTCCCTTCTCTACCCTGCCTCCACATTCCTGCCCTCGCCACTACAGTTACAGAGAAATTAAAAAACCTTTCATTGTACAACTGAGGGTGGAATTGTTGGCTTATATATTGGAAAAATTCAAGAGTATCAGGTACTGTTGCATCTAGGGATTCAAAGAATGTCTCTACGATTCTCTTTCCATTTCTCAGGTCTGTTTTATTCCATGTTAACTTTATTTTTAGGCAGAATGTAATGAGTGGTGGTAAAGAGGGTTACCAGCAGCTCATTATGCTTAGTGATATCTTAGCATCCTGATCAACCCTCTAAAAGGACCCTGGCCATGCTGGGTAACATGCCCTCCCACATGATGCCAAGAGTGGGGCTATATAACTGATATCCTCACCTGCTGGGTGAGGAGCCTTTTTTTTCCAAAACAAAACAAAACAAACAAAGCAATGCTAGGCTAACAAATGTAATAGGTGTTACTAGTTGTGGCTGTAGACTCTACTGTTTTCATGATTTTGCCTGATGCCTGAGAGAAAACAGGCTACATAAAATTATGAGGAAGTACCCCAGCCACATTTGCATATGTGTTCCTGGAATTTGAAATCTTCAAGAGGCTTGCTAAGGGAGTTGGAGGAACCAGATCTCCCCCATTTGTGACATCACATAATTTTGAGTGCAGACAAAAAGTCTTTGTTAGGAAAATACTAGAGACATGATGCCATTAGTTAGCTTAATTCTAGTGTCTGCCAGGTTTTCCACCCTCCTTCTTCACTTGGTTAACTAATCCTTTAAGACTTACTTCAGGCAGAACCTCCTCTAGGAAGCCTTCCCTTTGCTGCATTAAGTGTCTTTCTATGACTCCCATAATGTCCCTGTGAATGTGATCACATAAATTATTGTCTAAATCAGGACAGATTTGAAATTGAAATTAACACTAATTTTAAAAATGAGGCTAGAATAATAGGAATACATTGGATTGTCTTGGGCAACGGGATGCATGGTTCTTCTACTTTTCGATGCCCTACTATGGTAATTGCTTACTTGTCTGTCTTCCCAACTAGCTGGTGAGCCATTTGATAATGGAGATTATTTCTTATTCCAAGTGCTCAACAGAGTGCTGTCAAGTGTTTGTTTAATGTTAAACAAAGAAGCTCCCTCTAGCCCTTGAGGAGTGGCAGATTTACTTAGTCTCTCTACTCTAGAGAGTGAATACATCCTTCAGGTGCATTTGATCATTTCCTTTCCTTTGCCTAATCTGGATGTTGGCATATATATCTATACACACACACGCATATGATCTTCCTTCCATGTTTCTCCAATGTGTATGAGGCTAATTACACGATTCTATTTAGCGAGATCTGAACCACCAACAAAAGAGAATCAGGCTGCTTCTACTAATGTTTAGATCCGGTAACTAACCCCTTCCTTTGGCTTTATTTGAAAATTCTTATTTCATATATATCACACTATAAACCAACAGCCTAAACATAGTAATAGCTTAATTTATTTTGCTTTTTTTATGGCAGGGTTGTATATAAATGCATTTCAAAATATAATCTTCTAAACTCACAGATATTCATAATCATTTAGAAATGATAAAAAAGTTGTCAAATACTTGTAATTATATAAATTGTCACTCAAATTACAGGAAGCTTAGAAAAGCTTTATTGCTGTTTAGTTTTGTTTGAATGCTCCTGAGTGTGCTATTGAGAGCTTTGATAAATCAAGAGGGCTGAAAGATGGAAATGGTCATAGTGTTTAAGTTGTGTTACACTTAAATCCATTTAATTAACTATTTTCACAAACATGGTGTTCTTTTGTAAGAAACATTTTAAAAAATCATTCTGTTCTGTGTTTTCCTTCACAGAATAAAAAAAAATTATCCCTGCATGCTTTTGTATTTCTCATTCTTTGGTTTACTTCCAATGCATGTATATAATTATATGTTCATGTTGTCATGGTGATTCAGGGCTAGAATTGTGACTGTTGTAATCACTTGCCTAAGCCTGGAACCCGCTGTCCAGCACAGCAAAATCAGCAATGTAATGGTAGACAGTCAATGTATTCTTTTATATGAATTAATCTGTTGTTAAGATATTCCTGAAAATATTTTTTCAACTGCCAGAATTTACTTGATAATATATAGTATCAATATGTATTACAGAATTTAAAAATGTAGTTTCTCAGCTCTTTACATTTAATTTCAATATGGTCCTCATGATTTTTGAGTCACATTAAGTCAGATGGTACCTTTCTTGCCAGATGACCTGGGTTTTTTTTCCTCCTAAACATATAGTTTCTTCAAAAGGGGAATATATATATTTTAAATTTATAAAAATAATACATGGGCATTTTAAATACCCAAAAAGTACATCAATTTATAAAATAAAAGTTTTCTCCACTTTAGTCCTTCCTCACTCTTAATGCCACAAGATAAATAGCATTATGACTGCAAATATCCTTCTAACTTTTTTTACTATAGACTAAATCACACTTTATAAATTGTTCACCACCTGATTTTTTTCACTCAGTGTATCACTGATGACTTTAATGTCAGTGCATATTGATCTACTTTATACTTTCAAACATCTGCATAGTTTTCTATTGCACAGATATAGTACAATATCTTTGATAAGTTCCCCAGTGCCTGACACTTATATTTTAAACTATACCACAATACAGAAAAGTGCGTAAAATATATAGTTCAATGAATAATTAAAAAACAAGCACCAGGCCGGGCACTGTGGCTCACACCTGTAATCCCAGCACTTTGGGAGGCCGAGGTGGGCGGATCACGAGGTCAGGAGATCGAGACCATCCTGGCTAACATGGTGAAACCCTGTCTCTACTGAAAATACAAAAAATTAGCTGGGCATGGTGGCAGGCACCTGTAGTCCCAGCTACTCGGGAGGCTGAGGCAGGAGAATGGCGTGAACCCGGGAGGCGGAGCTTGCAGTGAGCCGAGATCGCGCCACTGCACTCTAGCCTAGGCGACAGAGCGAGACTCCATCTCAAAAAAACAAAACAAAACAAAACAAAACAAAACAAGCATCTATGTAAACTGCCACCCACATCAAGAAATAGAACATGATTTTAACTCTATAAGCTCCCTGAGTTGATAATCACACCTCTTTTCTTATCTTAGAAGTAACCACTATGCTGATTTTGGGGAAAATTATTTGTGAGTTTCATTAGAGTTTTCCAATTATGTATGTCTCTTATTCAGAATTGCCTGTTATTGAACTTTGTATAAATACAATCATCATGTATTCCTTTTGTGTATGACTTCTTTTGCTCAGCATTATGTTTGTGAGATTCACCAATGTGGTTTTATGTAGCTTCATAATAGTTTGTCATATAAACATACCATAGTTTAAATTTGGGCTGTTTGTAGCTTGAGGCCACAATAAACAAAATTATTGTGAACATCTTTGTATATATGTCTTAGTGTGTATATGCAAACTTTTATTTAGGGTATATTCTCAACATGTAAACATTGGATAATGTCTTCAATCTCACTAGATAAAGCACACAAAGGCATACAAAAAATTGAGTTCTTTTTTTTTTTTTTTAAGAAAAATACTGACCATTTCATAAAAACAGTCAGACTTTGTGGCATTTTAGCCTGGTGCTCCTTTCATTCCCATCCCCCTCCCCAGCTCTATCAGCATGGTAGCTCTACTAGAGTAGGGCTAACTGTGAGAACCGGCTGCTTTTCTGCTGGAAGAGGCTAACTTGATTTTTGTGCAGTATGCAAAAAAACCCTATGGCACTAGGCATTGTCAGAAACAGTAGCAATCTAAGTGGGAAATGAACAGAGAAGGCCAACATCACCGATAACATGAGGCTGTGATCCTAGTTTGGGCAAGGAACAGACTAGCAAACTAGCCAGAAACCTAGTAGAGTTATTCAGGGAATGAGACAGCCTTGGTTGTCACCTATAAGCTCCCCTATATTCCTGGTGGGATGGAAATCTATGGATAGAATATTCTGCAGCTAAAAAAAGGGTTGAGATCATGTCCTTTGCAGGGACATGGATGGAGCTGGAAGCCATTATCCTCAGCAAACTAACACAGGAACAGAAAACCAAACACTGAATGTTCTTATAAGTGGGAGCTGAACAATGGGAACACATGGATACAGGTAGATGAACAACACACACTGAGGCATATTTTGGGGGGTGGGTAGGGGGAGGGAGAGCACCAAGATAGACAGCTAATGCATGGGGGGTTTAATACCCTGGTGATGGGTTAATAGGTGCAGCAAACCACCATGGCACATGTTTACCCATGTAACAAACCTGCACGTTCTCCACATGTATCCTGGAACTTAAAATAAAATAAAATAAAATAAAATAAAAAATGGACTTCTCAAAAACAATGGAGGCCAGAAGACAATGGGATGATATATTTATAAAAAGAGAGGAAATTCAGCCTCATCAAGACATCGTGTCCTATCTAAGGGGTGAAAAAAACTGAGAAGCACTGGCAAAGTTCACAGTCTAGGGTCACATGCTCATCAAAAGACTGAGACCTAATCACAGGACTAAATAATGCTTCCCCTCTCCCACACCTTACCACATTACTAAAGGACTATTTGCCATGTTTCTTTTATGCAGTGTATCATGTCTGGCTATCAATAAAAATTTATAAAGTCATACTAAAGGCAAAAATATTGTTTGAAGAGACTAAAAAAGCATCAGAACTAGAGTTAGATATGTCAGGAATGTTGAAATTATCAGACCGGGAATTTTAAAAAACAATGCTTCATGTTCCAAGGGCTTTAATGGGAAACAGTAGACAACATGCTAGCACTGATGGATATTGTAAGCAGAGAGATAGAAATTTTAAGAAACATAAAAAAGAAATGCTAGAAATAAAAAACACTGTAACAGAAACAAAGAATGTCTTCAGTGGGCTCATTAGTAGATTGGACATGGCTGACTGAGGGTCATGAGATGACCCTTGCTATCCATATATCTCTGGATGAATGTGATGTGTTATGAATGCACAGAAGATAATTGATATTGCTTAGCGGAAAATACAAACTGTGAAAAACTTGTAAACTGGAGAACGGATAAGTACAGGTAAAATTTTAAAAATTACTTTTCTTATTTTTAATTGATTTAACAGATAACAACTTGTTCAAAATAATAACAGCAACAATATAATTGAATATATATGTGTCTGTATATATATGTATATATCTACACATATATACACATATGTGTGTGTATGTATATGTATATATGTATGTATAAGTAAAATAAATGACAGTATGTATAAGTAAAATAAATGACAGCAATGATACAGGGGATAGGAGAGTGGAATTAGAATTATTTCATTATTGTAAGGTACTTGTAATACCCATTAAGTGGGATAATGTTATTTAAAAGTAGACTTGGATTAGTTGTAAATGTATATTAAAAATTGCAGGGCAACCACTTAGAGAATACAGGAATATAATTGGTAGGCCAAGAAAGGAGAAACAATAGAATCTAAAAGATATTTAAATATGCAAAAAGCAGAAAAAATATGGAAGACAAAAATAGGAACAAAGAACAAAGACAAAGAATAGAAAATAATAACAAATCTGGTATATAGTAATCCAATTACTATCAATGAACATCTTAAACATCAATGGCATAAATATGTTAGTTAAACAACAGATTGTCAGAATGGATTAAAAAATGACCCAATTACATGTTGTCTAGAAGAAATACACTTTAGATATATAAAGACACATACAGATGAAAATAAAAGGATGGAAAAAAAAACAGAACATGCTAATATTAATCAAAAGAAAGTGGGGCTGAGAGTGATGGTTCAAGCCTGTAATCCCAGTGCTTTGGGAGACCAAGGTGGGTGGGTTACTTGAGCTTAGGAGTTCAAGACCAGCCTGGACAACATAGTGAGATCTTGTCTCTATAAAAAATAAAATAAAACTCGCCTGCTGTGGTAGTGTGCACCTGTAGTTTAGCTACTTTGAGGGGCAGTAGCTGTATTATTTTCAGACAAAATAGACTTCAAAGCAACAGAGCAAGGAAAGTTATTGGGGATAAAGGGAGGTATTACACACACAATGATAAAGCAGTCAGTATTTCAAGAAGACAATTCTTAATGGGCATGTGCAAAAATTGGTAGAAGTGCAAGGAGAAATAGATGAATCTGCTGTTAAAGTTAGAGACTTCAACAGCCCTCTATAAGAAATGGACAGATCTAGCAGGTAGAAAATCAGTAAAGACATAGTCGAACCCAACAACATCATTAAGCAGCTGGACATAATGGACATCTACAGACAACTTCATCCCAGAACAGCATAATACACATTTTTCTCAAGCTTACAAGGAACCAAGATAGACCACATCCTAGGCCACAAAACATACCTTAATAAATTTAACAAATAGAAACCATACAATGTCTATTTTTCAGGCCACAATGGATTTAACTAGAAAACAACAACAGAAAGATAGTCCCCCAAATCCCCATATACTTACAGGTTAAACAACACACTTCTAAATACCACATGGTTAAAAGAAGAAATTTCAAGAGAAATTTAAAAATATTTTGAAGTCAATAAAAATGGAAACACAACTGATCAAAATTTGTGGAATACTGTGAAAGTAGTGCTTAGAGGGAAACTTATAGTATTGAATGCATATACCAGCAAAGAAGAAAGATATAAAATAAATAACCTAGGATTCCACCTTAGGAAACTAGAAAAAGAAGAGAAAATTAAATCCAAAGTAAGCAGAAAAAATAAATGATAAAAATTAGAGCATAAATACATAAAATTGAAAACAGAAAATCAGTAGAGAAAATCAGCAAAACAAAAAGCTGGTTCCTTGAAGACCAATAAAATTGATGTCTCTAGGCAGGTTAACTAAGAAAAAAAGAGAAAACACAATTTGAGAATATCAGAAATGAAAGACAAGACATCACTACAGAGTCCATAGATATTAAAAGCATAAAAAAGGAATATTAACAACTCCATACCCACAAATTTGGTAGCCTAGATGAAATGGACCAGTTTCTTGAAAGACACAATCTGCCAAAACTCACTCAAGAAGTAATAGACAATTTGAATAGGCCTATATCTATTAAATTCATTAAATCAGTAATTAATAACTTTCCAAAACAGAAAGCACCAGGTCCAAATGAGTTCACTGGTGAATTCTACCTAATGTTTAAGGAAAAAATTGTTCCAATTCTCTATAATCTCTTCCAGAAGGTAGAAGCAGAGGTAATTGTAACCAAGTGGGATATATTCCTGGTATGGAAGGATGTTTCAACATATGAAAATAAATTAAGGTAATTAATTACATCAACAGGCTAAAGAGAAAATCACATGATTATATCAATAGATGCAGAAAAGGCATTTTATGAATTCCAACACCCGTTCATGATAACACTCTGCAAACTAGTAATAGGAACTTCCTCCACTTGATAAAGAACATCTACAAAAAGCCTACAAGCTAACATCATACCTAATGGTGAGAAACTTGAAGTTTTTTCACTAAGGTCAGGAAAAAGTCAAGGATGTCCCCTTTCACCACTGCTTTTCAACATTGTACTGGAAGGCCTAACTAATGCAATAAAAGGCTATGAAAGCTATGTGGACTGGGAAGGAAGAAATACAACTTTCTTTGTTCACAGGTGGTATGATCATCTATTTAGAAAATCCAAAAAAAAAAAGGACAAAATCACTTCTGGAACTGATAAGCAATTTTAGCAAGGCTGCAGGATACAAGGCCAATGTGCAAAAGTCAATTGCTTTCCTATAGAATTGGCCTTCCAGACTATACAATCCCAGATGAGTATAGAATTGGACCATATCAGCCCAATGTTCCTGTTGGTATGGACTATGTGATACCTAAAACAGGGTTTTATGGTAAGCTGTGTTCACTCTTTTATACAAATGAAGAAGTTGCAAAGAATACTCATTGCAGCAGCCTTCCTCATTATCAGAAATTAAATAAATTTCTGAATAAATTGGCAGAAGAACGCAGACAGAAGAAGGAAACTTAAGAATTGCAAGTAGATTTAATGATTTCAAAGAAAATAGTGGTTCTTTGTTTTTAATGTTAACCTTTTTTAAAAACAATACTGATAGAAGAAAACTATTGTACTCTTTTGTTTTAGTGGAGAAATAATAGATGTCTGTTCATGTGTTAAATGTTATAGCAAAAAAAAAATACACATATGGTTAAGTTAATGAATAGTTTTTGTTTTATCAGAATGGCAACGGACAGAAGTACTTTGCAGAGATTGACTTCCTAAGCTACTTAAGACAACTTGCACCACTAAGAAAAAAATGTAGAACCATTTGGAAAAATGAAATTTAGTAGTTCCAAGTTTCAAAGAAATGTCAACATTTTATTCCATTCAATAAAGAACAAAACCAATAGTATTTTTATTACTTTCATCTGAAACATTCCATGTTTTAATCTGGAAAAAAAAAAAGAATTGGCCCTCCATGTTGGTGGTTTCCACATTCGTGGATTCAATGAACTGTGGATCAAAAATATTCAGAAAAAAGATGGTTATATCTGTTCTGAACATGTATGGACTGTTTTTGGTCATTATTCCCTAAACAATACAGTATAACTATTTGTATAGCATTTACATTTTATTAAGTATTATAAATAATCTAGAGAAGATTTAAAGTATTTGAGAAGATACGTGTAGGTTATATGCAAATACTACACCATTTTAAGGGACTTGAGCATCCATGGGTTTTGGTATCCACAGGGGTCCTGGAAGCAATCCCCCACAGATACTGAGGAATGACTAAGTGGAATTTGAAATTAATAATATATTAACATTTACACTAGTAGCCCTTAAAATGAATACTTGGAGAAATAAATCTAACAAAATAAGTACAAGATCTATATGAGGAAAGATACAAAAGTCTGATGGAAGACATTAAGAATAACTAAAAAAAAAAAGGAGAAATATTCCATGTACATGGATAGGAAGACTCAATATTGTCAAGATGTTAGTTCTTCCCAAATTGATTTATAGGTTCAATGCAATCTCAGTCAATATCCCAGTAAATTATTTTGTGGATATGGATAAACCGATTTTAAAGTTTATATGAAAACGCAAAAGCCCCATAATAGCCAAGTCAATGTTGAAAGAGAAGAACAAAGTCAGAGGACTGACACTACCTGACTTCAAGACTTACTATAAAGTTACAATAACCAAGACCATATGGTATTGGTGAAAGGACAGACAAACGGATCAATGGAACAGAATATACAGCCCAGAAATAGACCACATAAATATAGTCAACTGACCTTTGACAAAGAAGCAAAAGTAATAGAATGGAAAAAAGTTAGTTTCTTCAACAAATGATGCTGGAACAACTGGACATTCATCTAAAAAATAAATTTAGACACCCTTGACAAAAATGAACTCGAAATGGATCATAGACGTAAATGTAAAACATGAAACTATATAACTCCTAGAAGATAACATAGAAGAAAACCAATATGATCTTGAGTATGGTAATGATATTTTAGATATAAAACCAAGGGCATGATCCATAAAAGAAACAATTGGTAAGCTGGGCTTTATAAAATTCAAAATTTCTGCTCTGTGAAAGACACCATCAAGAGAATGAGAAGATAAGCCACAAATTGGGAGAAAATATTTGCAAAAAACACATTTGATAAAGGACTGCTATCTGAAATATACAAAAATACCTTCAAATTCAACAATAAGAAAATGAAGAATCTGATTAAAAATCAGCAAAAGAACTCAACAGACACCTCGCCAAAGAATATTTACAGATTGTTTTTAAAAATATTTATTTATGTATTTATTCAGTACCGTTAGGAGTGCAAGAGATTTTGGGTTATATGCATGAATGGTATAGTGGTGAAGTCTGGGCTTTCAGTGTACCTGTCAACTGAATAGTGTATATTGTACCTAATAGATAATTTTTCATCCCTTACCCCACTCCCACTCTCCCCCTTCTGAGTCTCCAGTGTCCATTATGCCACTCTATATGTTACTGTGTACCCACAGCTTAGCTCCCACTTATAAGTGAGAACATGTGGTATTTGGTTTTCTATTCCTGCACTTAAGCATAGGAAAAGATGTTCAACATTATATACCATTAGAGAAATGCAAATTACAGCAAGATACCACTACAGACAGCTTAGAGTGGCCAAAATCAAATACTGGTGAGGATGTGAAGCAATAAAAACTTTCATTCATTGATGATGGGAATACAAAATGGTACAGCTATTTTGGAAGACAGATTTGCAGTTTTTTACAAAAGTAAACATATTCTTACCATATGATCCCAGCAATTGTGCTCCTTAGTCTTTACCCAGATTAGTTGAAAACTTATATCCAAACACAAACTTGCACAAATATCGCTATAGAATCTTTATTTAATTGTCAAAACTTGGAAGCAGCTAATATGTCCTTTAGTAGGTGAATGGATAAATAAACTGTGGTATATCCATACTACAGAATATTATTCAGCACTAAAAAGAAATGAGCTACCAGGCCATGAAAGGACAAGAGGAACCTTAAGTACATATTACTATGTGAAAAGAACCAATCTGAGAATGATACATATTGTGTAATTCCAACTATATGACATTCTGAAAAAGGCAAAACTATGGAGAAAGTAAAAAGCTTAGTGATTGCCGGGGATAGAGGGGAGGGAGGAATAAATAGGTGGAGCACAAAGGATTTAGGGCAGTGAAACCCTTCTGTATGATACTATAATGGTGGATCATTTCATTATACGTTGTCAAAACCATATGCTATACAATGCCAAGGGAAACTCTCATGTAAACTATGGACAGAGTGATATTGATGTGTCAGTGTAGGTTCATTGACTGTAACAAATGTACCACTTTAGCGTGGAAGGTTGATAGTGGGGGTTTATATTAGGGTTTCTCTTGGTGTTGTATATAACATGGGTTTTGACAAATGTATAATGACATGATCCACCAATATTGGGTTTTGACAAATGTATAATGACATGATCCACCCTTATAGTATCATACAGAATCAAAACCACAATGTGATACCACCTTACTCCTGCAAATATGACCATAATCAAAACATTAAAAAAAATAATGTTGATGTGGATGTGGTGAAAAGGGTACACTTCTACACTGCTGGTGGGAATGTAAATACAACCACTGTGGAAAACAGTGTGGAGATTTCCTTAAAGAACTGAAAGTAGATCTACCATTTGATCCAGCAATCCCACTACTGGGTATCTATCCAGAGGAAAAGACATCATTATACAAAAAAGACACTTACACACACATGTTTATAGCAGAACAATTTGCAATTGCAAAAATATGGAACAAGCCCAAATGCCCATCAATCAGCAAGTGGATAAAGAAAATGTCGTGTGTATATGTATGTGTGTATATATATATATATTCATATATATATTTGTGTATATATATTCATATATATATGAATAGTCTATATATACTATATATAGTATATATAGTATATATACTATAGTATATAATAGTGTGTATATATGGTATATATACATATATATGAATAGTGTATATATATACTATATATAGTATATATAGTATATATACTATAGTATATAATAGTGTGTATATATATACTATATACTATAGTGTATATATATACTATAGTATATAATAGTTATATATATATATACACACACACACACACTATTCAGCCATAAAAAGGAATGAAATAATGGCATTTGCAGCAACCTGGATGGATTTGGAGACCATTATTCTAAGTGAAGTAACTCAGGGATGAAAAACCAAATGTTGTATGGTCTCACTTATAAGTGGGAGCTAAGCTATGAGAACACAAAGGCATAAGAATGATATAATGGACTTTGAGAACTCGGAGGGACAAGTGGGAGGGGTGAGGAATAAAAGACTGCACATTGGGTACAGTGTACACTGCTTGGGTGATGGGTGCACCAGAAACTCAGAAATGACCACTAAAGAGCTTATCCATGTAACCAAACACCACCTGTTCCCCCAAAATCTACTGAAATAAACAAATAAACAAACAAACAAATTCAAAAACCCAGGGAAACACACCCCCCTGGAGCTGCAAAAAAAAACAAACAAACCCACAATGAGATATCACATACTATTAGCATGCTAAAAAATAAATATAAATACATGAAAAATAACAACAATACCAAGTGCTGGCAAGGATACAGAGCAACTAGAACCCTCACACATTGATGGTGGAGAAGAAAATGGTACAGCCACTCTGGAAAACAGTGTGGCATTTTCTCATAAAGTTAATCATATACTTACCATATGACCCAGCAATCCCACTCAAAGTGTCTACCCAACAGAAGTGAGCACTTATGTTCATACGAAAACCTATACATGAATGTTTCTAATACCTTTATTCGTAATTGCCAAAAACTGAAAACAACCCAAATGTTCTTCAACTAGTGAATGGATGAACAAACCATCATACCTTCACACCATGGAATACTACTCAGCCAATAAAAAGGAACTATTGATATATGCAATAACATGGATGAATGGCAAATGTATTATAATACATGAAAGGAGCCAGACTCAAAAGACTACATAATTCCACTTACATGACACTCTTCTGGAAAAGACAAAACAATAGAGACAGAAAACAGACCAGTGGTTGTCATGGGTTAAGGTAGGGTGAGTTAATTGAAGGAGCAAACAAGAGAATTGGGGTAGAGAGCAGGAATGGAACTGCTCTGTGTCTTGATTGTGGTGGTTATACAACTGTATGCATTGTCAAAATTCATGGAACTGTTCACCAAAAACTATGTTGCATTTACTTGTATATGAATTTTAAAAGAAATTTTCAAAAGTTTTTTAAAAAGGAAAGAGAAAAGCTTCATTTTAAACTTGATTGCTGGTCAGAAATTATTAACTGGTCTTCATTTTTTAAAATTGCCTATTTTCTATTTCCTCTGCTAAAATTAAGCTCCATAAGAACAGAAGCTTTGTATGGTTTGTCTGCTGATGTATCTCCAGCATCTAAAACAGTGGTGACAAGCACAGCAATGAACTCACTGAATGTTTACTTAGTGCATTTCATATATTTTATCTTATTAGATGCTTAAAACAACTCATTGAAGTAGATACTGTCAGTATCCCCGTTTCACAGATTAGGAGACTGAGACCCAGCAAGGTTGGGTAACTTGTCCCAAACCATACATTATTAAGAGGTGGAGCCATGATTTGAGCCCAGTCAATTTGATTGGACCCATACCTTTAACTACTAGTCTAGACACTTGGCTAAAGGGCACAGGAGCAAGAAAAAACATACCTGGATAAAACGAAGAGAACAAAGAGAATCCGGAACTTCTGGCTAGATGCAGAAATCTGACATAGCTTTGGGTTGTTTCCCTCAGGCAAGGAGAGCTTTTTCTCTGTTTTTATGTATTGTGTGTATGTGGGTTAGTTGTATTAGGTATGTGAGAACTGGCAGAGAGTGCAATGGACTTCTACGGTTTTTATCTGCCCAGTAAATCCTCTTCCCTTCTTTTGGCAATAGACATGTCCACTTCCTTGCTTTGAGCATTGTTTTCCCCTGTAAGGTCATGCTGTTTCTCCTGCTTATGTGGGCCTGTCCATTAGAACATTTCCCTGGGATTCTTATATACTAGAGTAGGAAAGAGAAGCCCATCCTTTCTTCTTCTGCATAAGTGTATTTGGATTGGCACTTTAACTTAGAATTCTATGAAGCAGTAGGGAATTATTCAAGATTGACTGAGCCCATATTATGGAATGAAATTAGACACAGTTCACAATAGAATTAAGCAAAACTCATATGCATTAAACTACAATAATTATGCTGGCTTTAATTTCCAATTATCTCCTAATTAAAAAGCATTAGGAAAAACATTTAGACATACATTTGGACAAATGTGATTGTTCTTCTGGTCCAAGAGAAATCCCTTTCTTGTGCTAAATTCCACTGGTCTGTGAGGTCTTCAGCATTCTTGTCTTAGGAGTCTCTGCTGGGATTAGTTATTTCCTTTCATCAGAGCACTTAATATTTATAGCAGGCTGAAATATGACTCTCCAAAGATATTAGGCCCTAATTTTTGGAACCTGTAAATGTCACTTTATTTGGGAAAAAAAGTCTCTGCAGATGTAATAAAGAATCTTGAGATGTGGAGGTTATCCTGGATTATCTCAGTGGGACCTAGAGTATCATCATATGTATCCTTCTAAGAGAGCTTTTACACATACAGAGAAGAAGGCAATATGAAACAGAGCAGAGAGATTTCAAGATGGGCCTTGAGGACTGGAGTGATGCAGCCACAAGTCAAGGAATGTGGGCAGCCACAAGAAGCTGAAAGAGGCAAGGAATGGATTCTGTCTACAATCTCTGGAGGACATGCAGCCATTCCAATCCTTGTTTTTCATCTAATAATACTGATTTCAGACTTTTGGCCTCCAAAACTGTAGGGAATATATTTCTGTGTTTTTAATTTTTTTTTTTTTTTGTAGAGATGGAGGTCTCACTATGTTGCCCAGGCTGGTCTCAAACTTGTGGCCTCGAGTAATCCTCCTTTCTTGGCCTCCCAAGACACTGGAATTACAAGGCATGAGCCACCATGCCTAGCCTAAATTTCTGTTATTTAAGCCACCAAAATTTGTGGTAATTTGGTATTTGTTTCAGGTAATAGTGCTGTATTAGCACTATTACCTGAAACAAATACCAAATTCCTATTCCTATTTATCCGATTTATCCCAAATTCCTCTGGATACAAAATTTTTATCAATAGCATTGCAATTTTCTCTAAAAAGATTTTGCAAAATGCTAACTGCCTGCTCTATTTATTGACTCACATGGCAGTGCAAGTTTGTACTTCTCTCTCACCCTTTCTTTCCCTCTTTCCCTCTCTCTTACCAGCATACTCTTTGTTCTGGCTTTGTGATGCTTTATTTTGGTCTGTTTCTGTGTTTTCTGTCCTTCTGAGACAAATTAGGAGTCTTATTCTTGTTTATCTTGTAAAAAAGATAACATTATTATTGGAGGTCAAACGGATATGGATTTCCTAATGAGAAGAAGTGAGAATGTCCCCCATGGTTGCAAAGGCCTGATCGTTACTGTTTCATCATTTTATGTTTAATACCATAAAAGGAACACTTTCTTCCTGAGATGTCTTAAGATTTTTTTCTATACTTGGAAATAAATGTGGGTATCTAGGATGAAAAGGCCTAGGATAAAATCCCAGTTCTCACACTTCTTAATTGTGTGACCTCTTGTAAATTGCTTTGCTTTTACCTAAAGCATTGGAATTTCTCATCTATAAAATAGGGATAGCAGTAAGGTTTGCTGTAAGGAGTAGAGAAGTTAATGTATTCAGATCACTTAGAACAGTACCCGGCCCATAGAAAGTGCTTGACAAATGCTGCTGTTATCATCATCATCATCAACATCATCATTGTCATTGTCTAGCATGACGGCTGTACTATCTTATGTGTGTCTGCATCTGAGCAGGGACAGTTGACTTACCATCTCTTTAAACTGGCTCTCCTACTGTAAGTGGTAGGCCCAAGGAAGGACATGCCTTTCTTTTCACATCTGACCAGGAGGGATTGATAAAAGGCTTTCTGTCTGAGGTGTGTCTCATTTTTACTAGCCATTATTGTCTGTTAGAAACAATAATTTGGTTGAATTACTTAAAATAATATTTGAATTTCTCAATTTCATTTTGTAGTATAGACATTCACACAAAATTTTCACAAACCAGATTTGAAATCAAGGGATTATAATTTTGTTATATCCATTCATTCAACATGTATTTACTGAACTCCTATGGAGTGCCCAGTCATGTGCTAAGTCCTGGGGGCATAGCAGTGAACAGAATGCTAAATCATGCAGGAAATCAAAGTCCTGGGAAGAAGTTTGGATTTTATCCTAAATGCAGTGGGAAACCTTGGAAAGGACTTAGGCCATGGAGTTTTAAGAGTGTAACTTTATTTTTGCTTTTAAGGATATTTTTAAAAATTCATTGTGGTAAAAACACTTCAAATGAGATCTACCCTCTGAACAAATCTGTAAGTGTAGAACACATTATTGTTACTTAGAGGTACAATGTTGTACAACAGAATGTATTTATCTAGCTGGACAGAAACTTTAGGTTGTTAGATTAGTAACTCCCCATTTCTCCATCCCCACAACCTCTGCAAACCACTGTTTCACTCTCTGATTCTACGAATTGACTATTTTTGATGCCTTATATAAGAGGACTGCAGTATTTCTTTTTCTATGACTTGATTATTTCACTTTAGCATAATTTCCTCAAGGTTCATCCAGCTTGCCACACATTGTAGAACTTCCCTCTTTTTCTTTCTTTTTTTATTTTATTTTTTAATTTTTTGAGACAGAGTCTTGCTCTGTTGCTAGGCTGGAGTACAGTGGCATGATCTCGGCTCACTGCAACCTCCGCCTCCCGGGTTCCAGTGATTCTCCTGCCTCAGCCTCCCAAGTAGCTGGGATTTACAGGCACCTGCTACCACACCTGGCTAATTTTTGTATTTTCAGTAGAGGCGAGGTTTCACTGTGTTGGCCAGGATAGTCTCGATCTCTTGACCTCATGATCCGCCCACCTCAGCTTCCCAAAGTGTTGGGATTACAGGCGTGAGCCCTGCACCTGGCCGAACTTCCCTTTTTTTCTTAAAGCTGAATAGTATTCCATTGTAAATATATTCCACATTTTCTTTATCTACTCATCTGTCCATGGAAATTTAGTTTTTTTCCACATCTTCGCTATTGTGAATAATGCTGCAATGAATATAGGGATGCTATCCTTATTTCAATTATGTGAATACATTCCCAGAAGTGAGATTGGATCATATAGTAGTTTTGTTTGTTTGTTTGTTTGTTTTGAGACAGAGTCTCGCTCTGTCACCCAGGCTGGCATGCAGTGGCGCAATCTTGGCTCACTGCAACCTCCACCTCCTGGACTCAAGCAATTCTCCTGCCTCAGCTTCCCAAGTAGCTGGGATTACAGGCGTGTGCCACCACACCCAGCTAATTCTTGTATTTCTAGTGGAGACAGGGTTTTGCCATGTTGGCCAGGCTGGTCTCGAACTCCTGGCCTCAAGTGATCTTCCCGCCTTGGCCTCCCAAAGTGCTGGGATTATGGGCATGAGCCACCGCACCCAGCCAGTAGTTCTAATTTTTAATTTTTTGAAGCACCTCTATACTATTTTCCATAGAGGCATCATCATTTTGCATTCACACCAACAGTGTTCAAGGGTTCCAATTTCTATGCATCCTTTCCAACACTTGTATTTTGCTTTATGATAGTAGCCATCCTGACAAGTATGATGTGATATCTCATTGTGGTTTTCACTTGTATATTTCTTTTTTTTTTTATTATACTTTAAGTTTTAGGGTACATGTGCACAACGTGCAGGTTAGTTATATATGTATACATGTGCCATGTTGGTGTGCTGCACCCAGTAACTCATCATTTAACATTAGGTATATCTCCAAATGCTATCCCTCCCCCCTCCCCCCACCCCACAACAGGCCCCGATGTGTGATGTTCCCCTTTCTGTGTCCATGTGTTCTCACTGTTCAATTCCCACCTATGAGTGAGAACATGCGGTGTTTGGTTTTTTGTTCTTGCGATAGTTTGCTGAGAATGATGGTTTCCAGCTTCATCCATGTCCCTACAAAGGACATGAACTCATCCTTTTTTATGGCTGCATAGTATTCCATGGTGTATATGTGCCACATTTTCTTAATCCAGTCTATCATTGTTGGACATTTGGGTTGGTTCCAAGTCTTTGCTATTGTGAATAGTGCCACAATAAACATACGTGTGCATGTGTCTTTATAGCAACATAATTTATAATCCTTTGGGTATATACCCAGTAATGGGATGGCTGGGTCAAATGGTATTTCTAGTTCTAGATCCCTGAGGAATAGCCACACTGACTTCCACAATGGTTGAACTAGTTTACAGTCCCACCAATGGTGTAAAAGTGTTCCTATTTCTCCACATCCTCTCCAGCACCTGTTGTTTCCTGACTTTTTAATGATCGCCATTCTAACTGGTGTGAGATGGTATCTTATTGTGGTTTTGATTTGCATTTCTCTAATGGCCAGTGATGATGAGCATTTTTTTCATGTGTCTTTTGGCTGCATAAATGTCTTCTTTTGAGAAGTGTCTGTTCATATCCTTCACCCACTTTTGATGGGGTTGTTTGTTTTTTTCTTGTAAATTTGTTGGAGTTCATTGTAGATTCTGGATATTAGCCCTTTGTCAGATGAGTAGATTGCAAAAATTTTATCCCATTCTGTAGGTTGCCTGTTCACTCTGATGGTAGTTTCTTTTGCTGTGCAGAAGCTCTTTAGTTAAATTAGATCCCATTTGTAAATTTTGGCTTTTGTTGCCATTGCTTTTGGTGTTTTAGACATGAAGTACTTGCCCATGCCTATGTCCTGAATGGTATTGCCTAGGTTTTCTTCTAGGGTTTTTATGGTTTTAGGTCTAACATTTAAGTCTTTAATCCATCTCGAATTAATTTTTGTATAAGGTGTAAGGAAGGGATCCAGTTTCAGCTTTCTACATATGGCTAGCCAGTTTTCCCAGCACCATTTATTAAATAGGGAATCTTTTCCCCATTTCTTGTTTTTGTGAGGATTGTCAAAGCTCAGATGGTTGTAGATAAGAGCTATCTATGACAAACCCACAGCCAATATCATACTGAATGGGCAAAAACTGGAAGCATTCCCTTTGAAAACGGGTACAAGACAAGGATGCCCTCTATCACCACTCCTATTCAACATAGTGTTGAAAGTTCTGGCCAGGGCAATCAGGCAGGAGAAGGAAATAAAGAGTATTCAATTAGGAAAAGAGGAAGTCAAATTGTCCCTGTTTGCAGATTACATGACTGTATATCTAGAAAACCCCATCGTCTCAGCCCAAAATCTCCTTAAGCTGATAGGCAACTTCAGCAAAGTTTCAGGATACAAAATCAATGTGCAAAAATCACAAGCATTCTTATACACCAATAACAGACAAACAGAGAGTCAAATCATGAGTGAACTCCCATTTACAATTGCTTCAAAGAGAATAAAATACCTAGGAATCCAACTTACAAGGGACGTGAAGGGCCTCTTCAAGGAGAACTACAAACCACTGCTCAATAAAATAAAAGAGGATACAAACAAATGGAAGAACATTCCATGCTCATGGGTAGGAAGAATCAATATCATGAAAATGGCCATACTGCCCAAGGTAATTAATAGATTCAATGCCATCCCCATCAAGCCACTAATGGCTTTCTTCACAGAATTGGAAAAAACTACTTTAAAGTTAATATGGAACCAAAAAAAGAGCCTGCATTGCCAAGTCAATCCTAAACCAAAAGAACAAAGCTGGAGGCATCACACTACCTGACTTCAAACTGTACTGCAAGGCTACAGTAACCAAAACAGCATGGTACTAGTACCAAAACAGCATGGTACTAGTACCAAAACAGAGATATAGACCAATGGAACAGAACAGAGCCCTCAGAAATAATGTCACTTGTATATTTCTATGATTAGTGACTTACAGTATTTTCTCATAAACCTGTTGGCCATTTGTATGTCCTCTTCAAATAAATGTCTGTTCAAGCCATTAGCTAATTTTTAATCAGGTTGTTTACTTATTTATTTTTTACTACTGAGTTGTAGGAGTTTCTTACACATTTTGGAGATTAACTCTGTATTACATATTTACTTTGCAAATATTTTGTCACATTCTGTAGGTTGTCTTTTCACTCTATTGATTGCTCTAATTGCTGTGTAAAAGTTTTTTAGTTTGATATAGTTTCACATGTCTATTTTTATTTTTGTATCTGTGTTTTGGTGTCATCTATGAATTCATTACCAAGACCAATGTCATGAAACTTTTTCCCCATGTTTTCTTCTGGGAGTTTTAGGTCTCTATTTTTTTATTTATTTATTTTTCATTATACTTTAAGTTTTAGGGTACATGTGCACAAAGTCCAGGTTTGTTACATATGTATACATGTGCCATGTTGGTGTGCTGCACCCATTAACTCATCATGTACATTAGGTATATCTCCTAATGCTATCCCTCCCCCCTCCCCCCACCCCACAGCAGGCCCTGGTGTGTGATGTTCCCTACCCTGTGTCCAAGTGTTCTCATTGTTCAATTCCCACCTATGAGTGAGAACATGCGGTGTTTGGTTTTTTGTCCTTGCGATAGTTTGCTGAGAATGATGGTCTTACATTTAAATCTTTAATTCATTTTAATTTTATTTTTGTATATAGTGTAATATGAGTCCAATTTCATTCTCTGGTATGTGGATATCCAGTTTTTCCAACACTGTTTATTGACAAGACTGCCCTTCCCCATTGTATAGCTTGGCACCCTTGTCAACAGATGATCGGTTGACCATAAATGAGAGGATTTATATCTGGGCTTTCTATTTTGTTCCATTGCTCTACATACCTGTCCTTAGGCCAGTACCATGTTGGTTTCCCCCATAGCTTTATTAAGGTATAATTAATAAATTATATATATTTTGATGTTTTAATATATATCTACACACTGTGAAAGAATTACCACAATCAAGCTAATTGATATGGCCATCACTTCACATAGTTACCTTTGTTCTTTTGTGGTAGGAACATTTAAGACCTACTCTTTTAGCAAATTTCAACTATACAATACTGTATTATTAACTATAGTCACTATGTTGTACATTAGATCTCCAGAACTTATTCATCCTGCATAACTGAAACTTAGTACCCTTTGACCAACATCTCTTCATTTTTCCTACCTGTCCCATCCCCAACCACTCTACTACTTCTACAGTCTGCATTTATGAGTTCAACTTTTCTAGATTCTACAAATAAGTGAGGTCATGAGGTATTTGTCTTTCTGTGCATGGATTATTTCACTTAACATAATATCCTACAAGCTCATCCATGTTGTCACAAATGACAGCAGGATTTTCTTTTTTCAAAGTTGAATAATATTCCATTGTATAGTGTATATAAAGTGATATCACTGTGTGTATACACAGACACACATACGCACACACATAGATCATCCCTGACTTACAATGGTTCCACTTAATGATTTTTCAACTTTATGATGGTATGAAAATAAGATGTATTCAGTTCTCTCCTTAACTTATAATGGGGTTACATCTGGGTAAATCTCTCATAAGTTGAAAATACTATAAGTTAAAAATACACTGTCAACTTATGGTATTTTCACTGTAACATGGGCTTACTGGGATATAATCCCATCATAAGTTGAGGAATGTGTTAGGCCATTCTTGTGTTGCTATAAAGGAATACTTGAGACTGGGTAATTTATAGAGAAAAAAGGCTTAACTGACTCCTGGTTCTGCAGGCTGTACAGGAAGCATGGCACTGGCATCTGCCTGGCTTCTGGGGAGGGCTTGGGGAGCTTTTACTCATGGCAGCAGGTGAAGCAGGAACAGGCATGTCACATGGCAGGAGCTGGAGCAAGAGAGAGAAGCGGGTAAACAGCCAGATCTTATAAGAACTCGCTAGCATGAGGACAGCACCAAGCCGTCAGAGATTTGCCCCCGTGGCCCAAACACCTCTCACCAGGCCCCATCTTCAACATTTGGGGATTACATTTCAACATGAGATTTGGATGGGATAAATATCCAAACCATATCAAGGAATGTCTCTCTCATACTCTCGCCTTTCTCTTTCTCTCTCTGTTTCTCTCTCTCTCTCTCTTTCTCTCTCATCTTATATATAGAAAAATTATGTCATCTGCAAACAGAGACAACTTTCCTTTTCTATTTGGGTGCTTTTTATTTCTTTCTCTTGTCAAATTGCTCTGACTAGATTTCTAGTATATGTTGAATTGAAGCAGCAAAAGTGGGCATCCTTGCCTTGTTTCTGAACTTAGAGGAAAAGCTTTCAGTTTTTGTTTGTTTGTTTGTTTGTTTTTACTTTTGAGTGTAATGTTAGCTGTGGGCTTTTCATGCATGGCCTTTATAATGTTGAGCTAATTTCCTTCTATACCTAGTTGGTTGAGAGTTTTTTATCATGAAAGGATATTAAATTTTGTCAAACACTTTCTGCATGTACTGAGACAATCATGTGATTTTTATTCTTCATTCTGCTAATGTGGTATCACATTAATTGATTTTCATATGGTGAACTACATTGCATCCAAGTGATTGATCCTATTTGGTCATGGTGCCTGATTCTTTTAATATGCTGTTGAATTCATTTTGCTAGTATTTTGTTGACATTTTTGCATTTATGTTTATCAGGGATATTGGCCTGTAGTTTTCTAGTAAAGTCTTTGTCTGTCTTTGGTATGAAGGCAGTGCTTTTCTTAAAAATTCAGTTCGGAAGTGTTCCCTCCTCTTTAATTTTTGACAGACTTTGAGAAGGATTGGTGTTAATGCTTGTTTAAATGTTGGTGAAGCCATCTGATATTGGGCTTTTCTTTTTTGAGAGGCTTTTAATTACAGATTCAACCTTCATACTAAAGTCATAATGCTCAGATTTTATATATCTTCATAATTTAGTCTTGGTAGCTTGTATGCTTCTCTAATTTATTCATTTCTTCTAGATTATCCAATTTGTTGGTGTACAATTATTTGTAGTAGTTTTTTTATAATCCTTTGTATTTCTGTGGCATCAGTTTTAAGTCTTTTCTTTCATTTTTTGATTTTATGTATTTGAGTGTTTCCCCTTTTTTCTTAGTTAATATAGCTAAGAGTTTATCGATTTTGTTTATCTTTAAAAAGAACAAATTTGGCCAGGCGCAGTGGCTCATGCCTGTAATCCCAGCACTTCGTGAGGCTGAGGCGGGAGGATCACCTAGCCAATATGGTGAAACCCTGTCTCTAATAAAAATACAAAAAAAAAAAAAAAAAAAAACACCAAAAATTAGCTGGGCGTAGTGGCGGGTGCCTGTAATTCCAGCTACTTGGGAGGCTGAGGCAGGAGAATCACTTGAACCCAGGAGGTGGAGGTTGCCTTGAGCCAAGATCACGCCATTGCACTCCAGCCTGGGCGGCAGAGCGAGACTCCATCTCAAAAACAAAGAAACAAGCAAACAAAACGAATTTTACTCTGTTTATTTTTTTCTGTATTTTCTATTTCATTTATTTCTTCTCTAATCTTTATTTCCTTCTTTCTGTGAACTTTGGGCTTAGTTTGTTTTCCTTTTCCAGTACCTTGATGTGTAAAGTTAGATCGTTTATTTGAGATCTTTCTTCGTTTTTAGTGTAAACATTTATTGCTATGAACTTCCCTGTTAGTGTTGCTTTTTCTGCATCTCATAAGTTTTGATAGGTTGTATTTTTATTTTCATTTGTCTTGAGGTATTTTCCAATTTCTTTTCTGATTTCTATTTTGACCACTGATTGCTCAAGAATGTGTTGTTTAATTTCCTCATATTCGTAAATTTTCTAATTTTCAGTTTGCTGTTGATTTCTAGTTTTATTTCACTGTGGTAAGAAAAGACACTTGATATGATTCAGGTTCAACCTTCTTATATTTGTGAAGAGTTGTTTTGTCTCCAGGATGATCCATCCTGGAGAAAGATCTATGTGCAGTTGAGAAGAATGTGTATTCTGCTGCTATTAGGTAGAATGTGCAGTGTAGTTATGTAAAATCTGTTTGGTCTGTATTGTTATTCAAGTCTTCTTTCGCCTTATTAATCTTCTGTCCAGATGTTCTGTTCATTATTGAAAGTGGGGTATTGAAGTCTCCTACTGTTATTGTGTTGTTGTCTACTTCTTCCTTCAGTTCTGTCAGTGTTTGCTTTGCATATTTTGGTGCTGTGATGTTGGGTTCATATATATTTATAATTGTTATATCTTCTTTGTGTATTCACCCTTTTGTCATTGTGAAATATTCTTCTTTGTCTCTTGTGGCAGTTTTGACTTAACATTTATTTTGTCTGATGTAAGTATAACCACTCTGTTCTATTTGGTTACCATTTGCATGGAATTTTTTTTCCCCATTCCTCCAATTTCAGGCCACATATATCCTTGAATCTAAAGTGAGATTTTGGTAGAGACCATATAGTTGGGTCTTGTTTTTTATCCACTCAACCACTCTATATCTTTTGGTTGGAATGCTTATTCCATTTACATTTATAGTAGTTATTCATTGGAAAGGCATTACTATTGGCATTTAGTTAGTTGATTTCTGTTCATGTTTTAGATCTTTTTTGTTTGTTTTTACTCTCTTGCTGTCTTCCTTTGTGTTTTAGTGATTTTTTTTGTATTAATATGCTTTGATTCCTTTCTCTTTTTTGTAACTTCTATACGTTTTGTAGTTACTTTGGAGCTTATATATCTTATAGTAATAACAATCTATTTTAAGCTGATAACAAGTTAAATTACATATATAAATGCTACACTTTAACTCTTCCCCCCACACTTTATGTTATTGTTGTCACAATTTACATCTATTTATATTGTATATATTTTAATATATTTTTATAGTTATTTTAAGTATTTTTGTCTTTTAACTTTTATACTAGAATTAAAATGCATTGACCTATCACCATTACAGTAATATAGTATTCTGTATCTATCTGTATATTTACCTTTACCAAGTTTTATACTTTCTTGTGCTATCATGTTGCTGTTTAGTGGCCTTTTGTTTGAACTTGAGGAACTTCCTTTAACATTTCTTGTAATGCAGATCAAGTGGTGGTATACACCCCCAGCTTTTGTTTGCCTGGGAAAGTCTTTATCTCTCTTGATTTCTGAAGAAGAGTTTTGCCAGGTATAGTATTCTTGGTTGGCAGTTCTTTGCTTTCAGTGCTTTGAGTGTGTCATTCCTCTCCCTTCTTGGCTGCAAGGTTCCTGCTGAAAAAATTTACTAATAGTCTTATAAGGGTTCTTTTGTATGTGACTAGTTACTTTTCTCTTGATGCTTTCAAAATATTTTCTTTGTCTTTGACTTTTGATAATTTTGATAATTTGATTATAATGTGTCTACATTTGAATGTCTTGAGTTCATCTTATTTGCTGTTCTTGGGTTTTTTTTAGATCTGGATTTCTATTTCCATCCCCAGACTTGGAAGTTTCTAGCCATTTTTTCTTCAAATAATGTTTCTGGACTTTTCTCTCTCTTTTCCTTCTGATACTCTCATAATGCAAATATTGGCATGCTTGGCGGTGTCACATAATTCCCTTAAATTTTCTTCCCTCTTTGTCCCAATCTATTTGGCCTTCCATAATAAAAATGCCATAGATTGTGTTTATTAAACAACAGACATTTATTTCTCACAGTTATGGAGGCTAAGAAATCCAAGATAAAAGCACTAGGAAGTTTGATGTTTGGCTGGGACCTGCTTCTTGGTTCATAGGTGGCCTTCTTCTTGTCATGTCTTCATGTGGTAGAAGGAGCACAAAAGAGATCCTGGTATCCCTTTTATAAGGGTATTAATCTCATTCATGAGGACTTTACCCTCATGACCTAATTACCTTCCAAAATCCCAACTCCTAATACTATCACATTGCAGATTAGAATTTCAAGTTATAAATTTTGGAACATTCAGTCCATTGCACTCTTTTTCATTAATTTTTCTTTTTGCTCCTCTCACTAAATTATTTCCAGAGACTTGGCTTTAATTTTGTTGATTCTTCCTTCTTCATGATTTAGTTTGCTATTGAGCTTCTCTAGGGAATTTTTCAGTTCAGTTATTGTGTTCCTTAGCTCTATGATTTCTGTTTGGTACTTTTTAATATTTCCTATCTCTTTGTTGAAATTTTCACTTTGTTCATGCATGGTTCTCTTGATATCAAGGAGCATTTTTATGAGAGTTATTTTTAAGTTTGTTACAGAAATCATATAACTGTTTCATTTGAGTTGGTTTCTGAAGATTTATTTTGTTTCCTTGTTTGGAATATCTTTGCCTGATTCTTTATTTTTCTTGACTCTCTGGCTTGATGCCTGCCCATTAGATAAGGCAGGTGCTTCTCCCAATCTTTATGGACTGGGCTTGTACAGGAAAAGACCACCATCAATCATCCTGGTCAGAGATTCTCATGGCCTCTACTAGTGCTTTCCCTGCCCAGAGAGAAGTAGACAGCTGTGGGTTTTGTTCACTTACTCTGTGCTGAGCTGGATGCAGGGAGTGATGGTGTCTACCAGCCCTATCTGCCATCTTCAGTATCCTCTGGGCAGCTACACTGTGCTGAATCCATCAGAGCTTTAAGGTTGGAGAGACAAATGGTAGTTCTTTAACAAGCCCCAGAGAAACTGGAGCACTGGACTCATGGATTAATACTTTCCCTTCCCAGGAGAAAGCTGAGAGCTGAGATTTTAATCTGCTCACTCAGTGCTGAGTTGATAGGGAGATCAATGGTATCCATCAGCCCAAGCTGCCATCTTCATTCCCTCCCAGGCCACAAGACTATGTCAGACTTGTCAGAACTCTAAGACTGGCAACATAGTAGTTGGTCATCTAGGGAGTCCCCTGGAAAAGTTGGAGCATCACAGGAAAAGCAAACCAACCTTTGTTCTCCCCTAGGTAAACTGGGGAGCCAGGGGAACCCTTCTTGATTATATGGCACTGCAATGGGTGCAGGATCTCCAGCAAGAGGATGTTCCAAATCTACCTGCTGGCATTGCTGAGTCTAGTTTTGCATTCTTCCAGGGTACAGAGCCTTTCAATTAGTTTCTAATTTCTGAAAAATGGAATTTGTGAATTGTTGCTGAATCGGCATGCTTATGGGGAATATAAGAGTCAAGGGTCCTACTCTACTATCTTGTTGATGTCACTCTTGAAAGGATTACTCTCATGGCATTAAGAAGACTGGAGACAAAGGAGAACATTGCTAGAGGAAGAAGGGTAATGAGATAAGTCAGTTATTAGCTATTGCACCAGTTCCGAGATAGATAATAATGTATGGACAAGGGTCCCAGAAGCATACAAGAGAAGTAGACAGATTATGTATTTGGGAGATAAAATCAACAGGGCTATTGATTAATTGGATCTAAAGTCTGAGGGTAAGGGAGGGATCAATAATTATGTCAGTATTTTAAAGTAATAATAAAACAGTTGTTGTAACTCATAACATCAGTTGTGATTCTTGATAATAATTTTTACCTATGCCCTATGCACGTAGGTCATATGCAGCTATAATATATAGCTATCTGTGTTTCCAAATCAGTTTGATTTGGCTCTAACATCAAAGTTGTTTCATTGCTTAAGTAACTCTGCCTTGATTAGTATCACTAATAGCTATGTGTAAATAAAAGTGTTTTAAATTTTGATTAGGACAGTTAAACTTTGCTAATTCAGAATGATTGTATAATTGACTTAAAAGGTTTGAGTTATGTAACAATTTCAATAAAATAAGTTTTATTACTTTGAAGTTCATAGAGCATATCAGACTAGATTAAGAAATACTGTCAAGTAGAAACCCCATAGGATTTACTTTAATGGTTGATTAAATGGTTTTAATTAACATGGCAAGTGTTTGTAATTTCTGTTTCTAAAATGGTTAAAATTTTTATTATCTCATAGATTAAACACATCCGTATCAGTTTTATTTACATTATTTCCTTGGTAAGACCCTTTTAAAACTAGATAAAACAAATGTTATCTCACGTTCAAGTTACTTCTATTTGTTATTAATGGAGTACCAATAGCAAAGCTTTACATTTTTATAACATCTCAGTCAATATTTAAATGTGTTCAAGGTATGCAACATGAAATAAATTTACTTATGAACTGAAGCATGAACAGACTGCAAAGCATCTGTAATCTTGCTTATTGCTCTGTGTTATTATCCTGAGTAAGCATTTGTGATTTAACATCCATCCATGACACTCTGGCAATCTTACTTGTTATCTCGTAAGCAGACCCTTCACAGTTTTTGACAGACATCTAGATAAACTATGAAACAATATTTGTGAATCTGACCTTAGGAAAATGAAGCTACTTCTCTTCTTCAATGATGGAACTCTGCAGCCTTTGTGTTCTCCCATCTGAAACAAAATATCTATGGACCTAGGATTTCAAAACCAAGGGTGTATTCAGGGTTGACTTGGGGGTGGCCAGTCCCACAAAGCTTTTCTCTTTTTCACCAGAAAAGACTCTTAACTTCCTCTCAGGCTAAAGCAGGTTTAGATTTGAAGGTCATAAAGGCTTAGCTGATAGTTTATTATTATTATTTCTACCTTTATACAGCTTCTATTCTGGTAAAGGAGACAGATGCCAAATAATAAACATAATATACAAGTAAAGTATATATAATAGTTTAATAAATTTTATAGAGAAAAGCAATGAAGAAAGATACTCCTTTGTAGGGAGTGGGGAGTGGGATATTCCATTTTTATTTCCAAATTAAAATAAGTAATTAGATTTTCAATGTTATTTTGTCATATTAAAAATTGCAATCAACTGCACAGCTACAATCATAACTACTGTTCCTGAGTGTCTACAGTATGGCAGATGTGGGCTAGATATTATATTTATTTATCATACTAATACAAATATAGCACACTTACTATGCTACAAATAATATGTTAAGCACTTTATGCAATGTTACCTCGCCTATCTTACCACACAGAAAGTGAAATAGAATATCCCTATTTTTCAGAGGAAAAAGTTAAGACTCTGTGAGGTTAGGAAAGTTGTCCAAGGTGACACAGTCCTTAGGGACAAAATAGGAAATCATAATTGAAGTCAGTCTGGCTTTGAAGCTCACAGCTGTTTCCTAGAACCTGGATCACTGTGAAAAGTGTGATTCTATCCTTTGTTTCTCCTGCCTCAACACCAGGAGCTATTTGTCTTTTTCTGAACGTATTTTATTAATGCTATCATTTATTCTTTTTTTTTTTTTTTTTTTGAGACAGAGTTTCACTCTTGTAGCCCAGGCTGGAGTGCAATGGCACAATCTTGGCTCACTGCAACCTCTGCCTCCTGGGTTCAAGCGATTCTCCTGCCTCAGCCTCCTGAGTAGTTGGGATTACAGGCGCCCGCCATGACATCCGGCTAATTTTTTGTATTTTTTTAGTAGAGACGGGATTTCACCATGTTGGCCAGGTTGGTCTTGAATTTTTGACCTCAGGTGATCCACCCACCTCGGCCTCCCAATGTGCTGGGATTACAGGTGTGAGCCACTGCGCCCAGCCTCATTTATTATTTCATTCAACAAAAATGCATTGTGCTGAGTTGATTTTCAAAGATGGAGAAGTTATAGGCCCTTCCATGAAGGATCCTGTGGTCTGATGGGGAAATAGACATACAAAAATTTACTTTTGTAAAATCCAATTCATTTTATAATAGAGGTATGAATGCCATGGCAAAGCTCTGAAGCCCTTCTGATGTAATCTCCGAATTTAGAGAGGTCAAATGCCTCAAGCTTTTTGTGGTTGTTACCTTCACTCAGAAATGCATTTTAGATCATGACCAATATGCATGCACACACACATACAAGTGCAACAAAATTGTTATTAAAAACGCTTATGCCTAGTACAGACATTGTATTCTGATATTTTCAAGTTTTTATTCTTCTCTTGAAAGAAAACCTGCCTCGGCCTCCCAAAGTGCTGGGATTACAGGTGTGAGCCACCAAATCTGTTCACATACCAATCTGTCTCTCTTCCAAGGCGTGTTGATACATACAGTGCCATTCTGCAAATTAACAAATGATGTCCCCTCTGGACAGATGAATTACAAAATGACATCCCTTCCTCCCACCTGTTGAAGTCCAGCCCCAGGGCATGCAACTCAGTCAGCATAACTCCTGACTGGAGTTTACCCCCATTTGCCCCTCTGGTATCTGGGTGAAGTGTACAAATTGCACAGCTGACTGCATAAAGCAGCCCTTCCCTTTTTTCCCTCCCTTGCTGCCTCTCCCCTTCATTTCTCTCTTTATCCTCTCCCTTTCCCTCCCCTCCCATTTTTTCTCCTCTCCTTTTTTCCCTTTTCTTTAATTCTGTTATACTGGATGATAATAAAATAAAATAATTGAGGAGTTTAGGAAACAAGATTTTTATATTCCTTTTTGGAATTGTAGTAAAATATACAAAACATAAAATTTACCATTTTAACAATTTTTAAGTATACAACTTGTGGCATGAAGTACGTTCACATTGTTGTGCAATCATCACTACCATCCATCTGCAGAGCTTTTTCATCTTTCCTAAATGAAACTCTGTTCCTATAAAACACTACCCCTTCATTCCCTCCTCCAAGTCCCCAGAAGCCACCATTCTACTTTCCGTCTTTATGAATTTGACTGCTCTAGGCACCTCGTATAAGTGGACTCATACCATAGTTGTCCTTTTGTGAGTAGCTTATTTTACTTAGAATAATATCTCCGAGGTTCATGCATGTTGTAGGGTGTGTCAGAATTTCCTTACTTTTTAATGCTAGTATTCCCTTCTATGTATATACCAAATTTTGCTTATCCATTCATCCATTGGTGGACTTGTGGGTTGCTTCTACCTTTTAGCTATTGTGAATAGTGCTGTTATGAACACTGGTGTACAGATATTTGTTTGAATCCCTGCTTTCAGTTCTTTTGGGCATATACACAGAAGTGCAATTGCTGAATCATATGGTACTTTCATGTTCTTGACCTTTGCTTTTTATGAATTGAAGTTTCTTGAAAAGTCTAGCTTTGATACGTTTTCCTTCAACAAAGACATAATACACATGTAATTCCTGTACTGAGTAATCCAAATTGAGTTCACTCTTCTCCACCTTTAACTTTGCCCTGTTGCATTCCTGACTGTTAATGATACCTTGGAAGATTCCATAACTTTCCAGTCACTTAGTTACTAAAGACTAGTACAGTCTAATTAAAACACTCTAGGCTCTCCTCCTCTCCACTGTTTCCCTGAACCCTGGATCAGGTTTGACTGAGGAACAAGGAGGGGTGGGAGGATAGGGTCTGCTCTCCCATCAACCTCCCTTCCTGCCCCCAGGTTCTAGCTCCCCTGTGGGTAGGAAGAAAGGAAGGGACAAGTGCTTACTTATTACCCCCTTTTAAAAGAATTCACATAGAGAGTCCCTTTGTTAGATGCAACCTAACAGCTGTTTCCTAGAACCTCTCTCTATTTAGACACTCCTGCAATTGATTAGATCACTACTTGGACCTTGTTACTGAGATTTCTTATGATTTGTCCGTTTTGTCTGTTGCTCCTAATTGATTGGACTGAAGCTGTTGGTTTTGCACACAGCCTGCATAAGTTGAGTTTTACATTTATCTTTTCAGAAGGCTAACTCTTGGTTTCATTGATTTCTCTAACCTGGACATATTGGCATATACATATCTTTCCAAGTTCATTCCTGAGTCATTTTTCTGAATTCTCCATTGTCAAAATGCCTTTGGTAACCCATACGCTGATAGCTTCTTAGGTCAGGAAATTTTGTGAATCCAATATATTTGGATTTTCCTTCTTTAAATTTTAGAATTTAAGCTTACTTCCCAGTTCTGGAAGTACAGCTCATTTCCAGATCTTAGTGCTGAGCACCAGAGTGAATTTTGGCATAGATTCTGACTTTATGCTACACTGTATGCTACACATACAGTGCTATCAAATAGAGGTAGGCCAGGTTACAGGGAAACCAAACAGCTTACAGTGTTATGAAATGGTGCACCTCCTGCAACTCCTTCTTCATGAACTGTTATAAGAGTAAGAGTTTAAACAATTATTTAGGCCAGGTGCGGTGGCTCACACCTATAATTCCAGCACTTTGGGAGGCTGAGGTGGGCGGATCATCTGAGCTCGGGAGTTCGAGACCAGCCTGACCAACATGGAGAAACCCCGTCTCTACTAAAAATACAAAATTAGCCGGGCGTAGTGCTGCATGCCTATAATCCCAGCTACTTGGGAGGCTGAGGCAGGAGAATCACTTGAACCCAGGAGGCGGAGGTTTCAGTGAGCCAAGATCGCGCCATTGCACTCCAGCCTGGGCAACAAGAGTGAAACTCTGTCTTAAATAATAATAATAATAATTTAAAATGTTTTATGGAAATTAAAAATTATAACAAGAAAATTAAAACCATTTGAAAGTACTTTATCCAAAAAGAAATACTATTGCCATTTTAAACACATACATAGGTATTATATATATATTTGAGATACTGTAATATATGGTTTCATGTCCTGATTTTTTAACCTAGTATGAATATTTCTCTATGTCATTAAGAATTATTTGAAGGCATGATCTTTAATGGACATATTAAATTGTGTTGTATTTATCATGATTCAGTTAATAATTATCTAGGTTTAGAGCATTTATAATAATAGCAATATCCAATAATTATTCAGTACTTACTATGTGCTAGTCAGTGCTTTAATGCCTTACATATATTTCCTCTTCATTTAATTCTCATAACACTTTTGAGATCCCCATTTTGCAGGCAAGAAAACTGAGGTATAGAGAGGTTAACAACCAAAGTCTCACCTTGCGATTGGAAGTTGGTCAAGTTGTAATTGTTACTCTAGCTAGTCTGGCTCTCTAATTTGTAATCTAACCACTGGCTCTCTAATTTGTAATCTTAACCACTATCCTACCTGACTCACTGTATGATAAGTATCTTCTTGGGGAAAAAAAATCTTTATCTGCATTTCTGATAGTTTCTACTGGGAGGGTTCCTAGAGGTGAAATAACTAGGTCAAGAGCTAGGAAAACTTTTAAACTTAAAGGCATGTTGTCCAGTTGCCCTCCAGAATGTTCCTACCAGTCCATGTTCACACCAATAGTGGGAAGAGCCTGCCTGTGCACTCCCACCACTGTTGTTTAATTCCTCTTTAATAACCCTGAATTTGGGATCTTCCTGAATGGTTAAGAGAGTCCAAGGATCCAGGGCTCCCTTAAGAACATAGAAAGTCCAATTTTATACAAATGTGGAGTCATTTGTATATATACCTCAGATAATACTACATCTTTGTTTTATTGGTCCATACATAAACGAACTTCCTTATCTTATCATCAGTAGATGTGAGAAATTGCTAACATGAGTGTGTACGACGACTGATTGTGTCAAGTCTGAAGGTCATTACACCTGTCGAGGGTGCCTTTCAAAATGTAGCCCTATTTTGACAACTGCTGTCATGGGTGGTATTTATGGTATTTTCTCAAGCTTTTAGGCAGTTGGAAGTAATTTTACATTAATATCTTATATTACTCTTTGGTTTAAAAAATAGCATTGTAAAAATGCATCCTGCTCACATATATTTTTCCCTTGATTAGCGTTATAGAATGTACATAAAATGGTACACTGCATCTGCATTTCCAGGTAATAGTAACTTTTAGTAACCCTGGTTTTTATCGTTCGAAGATAATTTCTTTACTACTCCCAGTGAAAAGCTGATATTATCAGGCAGAAATCCCCTAGACTTTTTAATAGAAAAGTTGAAAAAAATTCCATGGAAATATCACAGGGAAAAAGGATTTTGGTAATTTCTATAGTGATTTGGACAAGTTCAATGAGGAATTGAAAATATTCCTTGTGACTGTGTGAAAATTAATCGCTCATCCTTCACTGGCACTTTGGATTAGTATTTCATCATCACTATTTTCTGAAAGAATCTTGATTGAATCAGAGGTTTCACTGTGCTTCATTAAGGTTCTGTGTCTGCGCAGGTACCACTTGGACTTTGAATTGCTTTAGATTCTAAGAAGTATATAAATCAGGCAAGAAGCTGGTAACCTGGAGCAAATAACAAATGCACACTTACTGTGAACTATCTGGAAGCCTGTGTTGGTTGTGATTCCTTTTCTTTTTATTTTTAAGCGTGACTCTTGGTAGAAGCTTTGTCTTGAACACAATGCTGTTGTTAATAGCGAATGAAATGACTGGAACTGTGCTGGGGGAAAAAAAGTAGGCTGAAGGTTTATAGCAGACCACAGCAAACCAAATGTTGCAATTATCTGCAGCTGAAAACAAGTAGCTTTTAATGTGTCCATTTGGCCAAGAAGAGGGAGGAGAATTACAGACTATTGCTCTTTCCTCTCTCATTCTCATACTCTGTCTTCTTCTTTATGTAGTTTATCATCCACAATTTCAGGATGTATTTTCCTTCTTTAAGCTGTTTTATCTGTAGGCTTATGAGGTCACTCATGTGTGAATTCCTTTGTTAGTCATCTCACCTTTTGCCTTGATGATAGAAAATTGATCAGGCCTAAAGTACAAGTTCAATAGACATCCCCCTTGGTCCTTTGTCTAGGAGAATAGCTACCATTGAAGGCCATGAGCAGGTTGCTATTAATATGACAGCCTGCTCTATCTCCCACTGTAATTTATAATGAAATACCTAATCTCCATTATTTTGATCCAAGCAGGCGATCCCATGAAAAAGTCTTTTCATCCAGTTCCCAATGGCTGTTACATGAGAAATGGCAAACCAATAATTTTTGTCAAGTTTTTTAAGCCAACAGAAATGCTTTTCCACTGCTACAGTTTCAAAAGGCACAGATAAAGCTCATTCACTGAGATGAATGAAAAAGCCATCTGGGGTTTTTCTTTTTGACTTCCTTTCCTTTTCTCCATCCTAGTAATCAAATTTGAGCAAAATCAAATGGGGCTTTCTATGAAAGTACCTTTTGTTGATCTGAACGAGCTGGTAATTTACAAAATACCCTTCCTTTGTGAGGAAGGCTAAAGAAAAAAAGAATCAGTAGCTTTTAAAGCTGGGCCTTAGTGGGACTCTAAATGCAATGAAAGCAGTCTGTGTTGAGAGATTGAAATGCATTTCAAAGCCAGGCCTGACTCGGGGTACAAGGAAGAACAGACCTATGTGCATTTTGTAGGAAGAAAACTGTGAATGGAAAAAGGAGAAGGGGAGAGAAACAGGGGGGAAATCTGGATAATACATTAAAGTAACCATAATTTTGGAGATGCATTCATCTTATTGAAAATATGTACGTAACCAGTGATACCGAAGTCGGATATTTGCTCAATCAGGATGCTCAACAATTTGAGCCTTTAAAGTTTGGAGCTGCATGGGTTTGTGGAGAAAGTCGGCTCGTGATGTGTGTGATGTTTTTCTCCAACTTTTTCTTTTTCTTCTATGCTTTGGGATCTTGTGGGAGGTACCTCAAGAAAACCTGAAGATGCTAATTTTTAGACAACTAATACTTCCTATTTTCCCTCCTTTTGCCTGCTAGATTTCCTCATGGTTGTGATTCCTCTTCACTCTTTTGAATTTGGAAGGATGGCATACACATCTGAAAAATAGTAAGTAATGTGTGATTTATTTTTCAATTACTGTTACTAATTGTAATAAAGCTGAAATTTGATTAGTGGAGGAGTTTGAAATCATCATGCATGCCTTGAAGGAAAATGGGTTTTGTGCAACATTTGCATTATTTGGTGTGAATTACCTTTGGTTTGATTTAACTATTTATCACACAATTACTGTTGTGATAATGAATGTGTTATTCACTGTTGCTAAATTTACCCAGTATATTCTGTAATAACTAAGTATTTATGCCATATAATATATGCATTCTTAGTGCAACAGTTTAAGAAACAATGCAAAAATTGCAGGGAACTGTCTTTGGAGATGCTAAGTTTTCTTGTTTTATATACCACACAATCTTCCTCACACATTTATAGTTTTAATTCATAGTAATAATGTTTTCTAGAGACCTTTCTATTTATGCCTGAAATGAAATTCTCATATAAATTATGTGAGCTTATTTCTTCAAAATGAATATCCAGAGAGAGGCAAGAATTATTCTGACATTATTAAACTGCATTTTTAATGCAGTTTAAGTGACATTTCTTATAATTTAATCAAGCATTATAATTAAAATAACAAAGCTTTGATTAGAGACTTTTTTTTCATTTGGGAAAGTGAAAAGTTCATTTTTACCTTCCTAAAAATAAGACAGACATATGCTATCTGAAGACATGATACCTTGGATTAGAGTACATGCCAGAAGTATTTTTTAAAACATAGATGCAGCATTGGCATTTCTGAGTAACTACAGTGCATATTTTAAATATATAAATGCCTTAGAATGAAGCAATATGGGGCAGAATTAGTTCTGAAATCTCTGAGGTAGCTTGAACAGTGTTTGCATTAGGGCTGGCACTGCTAAAGCAAGCAGATCCTGGGAATTTCATGTAGGCAAACATGAGATCCTTGTTTCTGGAGACAAGAAAAAAAAAAGATTAATTAAAACCAAGTCCTATGTTGTTTAACCCTTAAAATAACAGTCAGTATTTATAGGGATGCTGAAATGGGGAAAAGGATTCAGATTATTTCACAGAGGTCTCTGCGAGGGCCAAACCCTTTCCCTTCTAACTATTCCTCACATCGAATATAAATTCCTGGAAGTTTGTATTTAAGATGAAGTCTGTTTTCTGAGCTTTTGCAGCTGCAGGTCTCTTTTCCAACTTCCTACATTTATCTTTGCCTGTGTTTTTGAGCCATTTGCTGCCTCCTAATGCCTAACTTTAAAATAGCATGCATGGCAGCCTGCCAAGACGGTGGCAGTGGCATATTGGTTTGTATTGGTGTTGAAGTTGCAAAGTTTTTGTTACCGATAATTTATAACAATTGCAACAAAAGAGATTATCAAAACCCGAGGGGATAGGAGACAGGAAGGAGAACAAAACTGCCGCACTTCTTGATGGATCAAAGTGTGATTCTTCCTGCAATAGCGAGTTGGGTTGTTGTGTTGTCTACATGGGTATGATGCTCTAGATGACCTGCACATTGTCACTGTAGTGATTGCCTGTAATGTTAGATTGACAGAGAAGTGCAATATAAAAGAGGGTTTGTCTAGGGGATGTAATTAATTATACATATGATGCAAAATTATTTCTCAGGCTATTGACTTCTTTTATATAAATTAAGATTGTTGTTAAATTAAGGTTTTTGTTTTTTTTTTTTAGTTCTTGAAAGAAAAAGTTTATTATTTAAGAGTGTCGTTGTTGTTTTGTTGTTAATACAAATTAGTACCTGGGAAATAATGCTTTGTCTTTTGCTGGCTAGTTTCATGTCTACTCAATCTTGTAAGCCTTTTGCAAAAGTTCTCTTCTATAATTCCTTTAAGCACTTTTGGTAAAAGCTGGGGGTACTTCGTTTTGTCGCAGTTGTAAAGGATCTCTGTGAAGACAGCGTTAAGAAACAGGTAATTAGGCCCTGAAATCAGCTAAGGTTCCTGCTTACTCCACTTATCAAGATTAGCGGTTCTGAAACTCTTGTTAGTATAGCAATCTACTAACAAGAATAATGTTGTACCTTTGCTGAGAGGAAGAGAAATCCTCTTTCTCTCAGCATAAGTACAAACATTAAGCAACTGCATTTTGGGGAGCTGGAGAGCTAATTATTTTCAATTAGCCTTTGGGACAAAGGAAACCGTCTCACACATTTTGCTTGTGGACTTCATATTCTCAAGTATAACAACTGATATGTTACACACTTCACTCTTTGCTAAGCCAATACAAAAATAAAAACAAACCAACAAAAAATCACTCCTGGAAAGTTTAGAAATATAGATTCACAAAGGTGATCCACAGAGACACCACAAAGTATCTTTAAAACTTCTCAGAGGAAAGGAAATGAGTGACACATCTGTAAAGACTGAAGCATCTGAGATTGACTTTAAAGTTCTATTTTTCTTCTAGTAAAATTAAAACTTTATTGAGCTTCATGTCAGAAACTTGGAGCTGCTTTTCCATTACAGTGATGCTATTGAGGTTTCAATGCTTTCAGGGCCTACTAATAGAACCCAAAAGTGGAGAGAAGGCTCATGAAGCACCGCTCTTCTCTGGATGGAGGTCCTGGTCCCTGCTTAAGCTCTGCCAGTAGAAGCTATTACCTAAAAGGTGTTCTTTTATTGTCTTAGGCAGGACATGCCCCTGCTTTGACATACCAGCAGGCAGTAACAGATTCCTTGACTAACCAGTCTGCATTCTCTAGGGTTCAGGATGCAGGAAAGTAGTTGGCCTGGTGTTCACTCCAACTTTACATTGATGCCTCTGGACTCATTACCGGCATCTTTGCACTTTGCTTTCCTCAGGTGTCAAAAGAGAATGTTATGTGTCCTTTGCTTGTTTCTTGTCTTGCCTTCTACAGGCTGGGCAGACATACTGGGATGTACTTTTTGGCATGAATATGATGGTCGGTCTAGTTAGCTTAGCTGGTGATGACATAATGGCAAAGAAGACCAACAGACACTGATGTCACTCCTAACCCCAGATGGGAGCCAACTTTAGATGAGAAAGGGGATGAGGCAGGTATTGATCAATGCCCAAACCATTCCAATTATTAGTCAGACAACTCTCAGCATGGCAGCAGTAGCATCCAAAAGGGAGAAAAATGTGCCAACTCCCATCATGTCTTCAAATTCAGAATGGGGAAACTGGGAGCATAGTAAGCAGAAAAAAATCTATTTTGTAGCACCATCTTTTACAAGCATTTTGATGCATGCCGTAATACAATACAGTAGATATAAATAATGTCCAGATAATTAAGAATAGAGAAAATATAAATTGGTTTGAGACTTAGGAGGGAAAAGAACACATACATATGAAGGCCATATATTTTTAACGTTTTTTTGAGTCATAGACTTGGCTCAAGGTTTTTAACAGCTAAAACAAAAGTGGAAAAAAGTCATCTAGAGGATAACTTCCATATAGTGAGCATTTTATACAGCCCGAATGGTTACAACAACCTCAAAGCCACTTATTGTTACCCTTGTTTTCTGGTGGAAAGAATGCAGAATCAGAAGGATTCAGTTACCAGCCGCTGGTTATGCAGGCAACACATGCCTCTGTGGGATTAAATCCAGGTCTCTCTGACTCTCATAGCCTTGACTGCCTTTGGGTAACATAGAAGTCAGCTGTCCCTGCAGTCTCCTCCACGTGCATACCCTCTTTCCGTGACTGCCCAAGGCCAATCCAGAATCACGGATGTCAGCTCTACACTGAAGTTCTCTAATGGAATCCACTTTCATAGAAGAGTGAGTGGGCAATATGGACTTTACTGAGTGGGAAGTTGAGGGGATGAACTTTGCATATCCCACATCAAGCCACTTAAACATTCCTGTTAAACTTTCTGGTCTGTAAAGCACCTTTCTCGTTTGCTAAAATTGGAAGTTCCTCTCTTTGATCCTTCTTTCATGCTCCACCCAGCTTCCCTAGCTGCTTTCTTCTATTCCTGGGTCCCCCTTTCTCTCCTCATTAAAACATAATAGGGAGCCATATGGTTTTGCCCCAGCTTCTAAAAACTAAGCTTGCATGTCTAAACCCAGTGCCATGCTTAGCACACCTCCAAAACCCTTCTCTGTGACAGCTCTTACTCTACTTAGTAGAAATGAGGATGACGTAGCAATGGAAATAATCCCATTGCACGTTTTACTTCAGGGAAAAACATACCAGTCTCTTGGCTTTTGAGGCATTTAGTTTTGGAAAAATATTCTTCAGTGGGACGTTAAGGAGGATTCAGGGGACAGTGTCTCCATCAACAGGCATTACAGAAAATTTCATTACTCTTTTGCTTGTAGCTACCTCCTGATGACTGAGTCCAAGGTGCCAGAGGAAAAAAAAAACTTAGAACATGTTAGTGTATATGGGGCCACAACCACATAATTAAAGGATAGCTTTGAATAGAAAATTAAGGATGGAGGGAGGGATGAAGCTAAGAATGAGAAAAGAAATAAAGGGAACTTACCTAGTAATAGAACAGGAGAAATGAATTTGAGTCTCCCTTTCAGTGTGTCCCACAATTTCATTGTATACTGTATAGAAAACTATATCCTATATTTACATATTAAATAGACAAGTTTATTTAAATGATAATAGAATGCTGATGCCTAGAAAGGGAAAGGCAGGCCAGAGACTCTGAAGAATGGAAACCAAGCCTTCTTCAGGCTTAATATCACCAAGGTTTAGATTGTGATAATACACATTAAATCATGTGATTAGGTAGTAGGGCTTTTATCAGTTCGGTTTCTATGTACTCTTTTAAAAATTTTGAAAAGAGAAGAATCAACTGTAATAGCTCAACATATACAATTTGTTTTGAGTTTGGGGCATGGAGTGAAAATTGAGAAACATTTTATAAAACCTTTTGAAACCCCAGGCTTAGAAAGCTTTCAGAGTCATTTGCCTGCACTCAGGTGGATTTTCTGCATAGGTTTCCTTTTAAGTTACTCAGGTCTTTACTTCTGCTTTTTTGGCTTAAACAGTTGATATTATATGGTTGTTGGAGCCTTGAACTTGATTGTCAGCCAGTGTAGCTCTTTTAGGAGAGGATGTCAAATCTGCCAGCCATCCAAAATTGCCTACATTGTCATTGCTCTAATGAGTATGTCCTTCAAGAGTCAATTGAAGGCTAAAAATAAATGCCTTTTGATGTTTACAGACTCCTTATAAAGTGCTCTGAAACCAATATGAAAGATTATAATTTTTTCTCTCTCACTAAGACAGTTACAAGAACAGATTTAATAATATATATTTTCTTTTGTCAGGAGAACAAGCTCTCTTAATAAATATATGCTAGATCATTAGGGGTGAAAAGACATGGGCACAGTGACAAAAGTGTACTATGAAAAAAAAAAAGCTATTTCCAATTTCATTTGTAAACTGAAGGGCAAAGTACTTCATCCAGTGGAATCATTTAGTATCTTAATAGTTCAAAGGTAGAAGCCAGCAGGACACAGTGAAATAAACATGTGAGCACAAGAAAAATTGTGCTTCTCCAGCCTTGCTGTGCAGAAAGTTTGAAATTTGGGTACAGGTCGTGCAGGAATTTCAGGATTTCTCTCATCTGCTGGGTAAGTCAGCTCTGGAAATATGGCTCCTTAAGCACACAGTAGAGCCCTTTCCTGTCAAGCTTACTTGGATGACTCCTCGGAAACAACTTGGTTTAAAAAAAAAAATGGGGCTACTGGCATGGCCAAAGAGAAAGTCACTTGTATTTCCTCACAGAAAATTCAAAACTAGACAAGCTACTTTTCTGGCCTCAAAAAAAAAAAAAAACAAAAAACAAAACAAAACGCCGTGTGCAGTGGCTCATGCCTGTAATCCCAGTACTTTGGGAGGCCAAGGCGCGCGGATCACAAGGTCAGGAGATTGAGACCATCCTGGCTAACACGGTGAAACTGTTTCTATTTAAAAAAAAAAATAATAATAATAATTAGCTGGGTGTAGTGGCAGGCGCCTGTAGTCCCAGCTACCTGGGAGGCTGAGGCAGGAGAATGACGTGAACCTGGGAGGCAGAGCTTGCAGTGAGCCGAGATCATGCTGCTGCACTCCAGCCTGGGCGACACAGCGAGACTCCGTCTCAAAAAAAAAAAAAAAAAAAAAAGTCCAGCTGCCTACAAAGACAGCATAATCCATCATCAATGCAGTGAAAATAGAAAAACAAATTTAAAAATAAATTTTCCCCTTTCTATCCTTCATTCCTCTACCCTCCCTTCTAAAATTAAAAATATATTTCTTCTTTTTTTTTATTTTTTATTTTGGAAGGGAGAGTAAAGAGGAATGAAGGATAGAAAGGGGAAAATTCCAGGCATAAGATACATTTTAGAACAATTCACTTGTGTTTTGAATCCTTTCTCTAATTTGCTCAAAGTGTTTATTAATGGCCACTTTATACCTAGAGGGTCAAAAAGGTTTAAAGGCTTTACAACATGAAGTCACGCAATTTTAGAGCTTCTTTTTGCTTCTAGCAGTGGGATTGCCGGCTGGGAGGGCCAGCAGTACAAGGAAAGGGTGACCCTTCTGGAGAGCGTGTCAGGATCTCCAGGTTTCTGTTTGTGGTTTCAGAAAGTCTGTGAGCCTATCTACTATAATACTATAATGTCATATTTGAAAATTGCAAAAGTACCATTGTTTTGTGTCCGGAATTGGTGGGTTCTTGGTCTCACTGACTTCAAGAATGAAGCCGCGGACCCTCGCAGTGAGTGTTACAGTTCTTAAAGGTGGCGTGTCCGGAGTTTGTTCCTTCTGACGTTCAGATGTGTTTGGAGTTTCTTCCTTCTGGTGGGTTCATGGTCTCGCTGGCTCAGGAGTGAAGCTGCAGACCTTCGCGGTGAGTGTTACAGCTCTTAAGGCAGCACGTCTGGAGTTGTTCATTCCTCCCAATGGGTTCCTAGTCTCACTGGCTTCAGGAGTGAAGCTGTGGACCTTTGCGGTGAGTGTTACAGCTCATAAAGGCAGTGTGGACCCAAAGAGTGAGCAGCAGCAAGATTTATTGCAAAGAGCAAAAGCACAAAGCTTCCACACTGTGGAAGGCGACCCAAGCAGGTTGCCACTGCTGGTTTGGGCAGCCTGCTTTTATTCCCTTATCTGGCACCACCCACATCCTGCTGATTGGTCCATTTTACAGAGAGCCGATTGGTCTGTTTTACAGAGAGCTGATTGGTCCATTTTGACACGGTGTTGATTGGTGTGTTTACAATCCCTGAGCTAGACACAAAAGTTCTCCACGTCCGGACTAGATTAGCTAGATAGAGAGTGTCCATGGGTGTATTTACAAACACTGAGCTAGACACAGAGTGCTGATTGGTGTATTTACAATCCCTTAGCTAGACTTAAAGATTCTCCAAGTCCCCACCAGACTCAGGAGCCCAGCTGGATTCACTCAGTGGATCCCTCACGGGGGCTGCAGGTGGAGCCTGCCAGTCCCACACTTTGCGTCTGCACTCCTCAGCCCTTGGGCGGTTGATGGGACTGGGCGCAGTGGAGCAGGGAGCGGCGCTTGTAGGGGAGGCTCCGGCTGCACAGCAGCCCACGTCAGTTGGGGGAGGCTCAGGCATGGCAGGCCACAGGTCCCAAGCCATGCCACGCGGGGAGGCAGCTAAGGCCGGGGGAGAAATTGAGCACAGCAGCTGCTGGCCCAGGTGCTAAGCCCCTCCCTGCCCGGGGCTTGTGAGCCAGCCAGCTGCTCGGAGTGGGGGGACCGCAGAGCTCACGCCCACCCAGAACTCACGCTGGCCCGCAAGCGCCGCGCGCAGCCCCGGTTCCTGCCCGCGCCTCTCCCTCCACACCTCCCAGCAAGCTGAGGGAGCCGGCCTCGGCCTTGGCCAGCCCAGAAAGGGGCTCCCACAGTGCAGCAGCAGGCTGAAGGCTTCCTCAAACGCTGCCAGAGTGGGTGCCAAGGCCAAGGAGGCGCGGAGAGCGAGTGAGGGCTGCCAGCACCCTGTCACCTCTCAGTTTCAATGATTTGAACATCACAAACTAACGTTCCACAGAATTGTCTTGGTCAGATCCTAATGGGAATATGCAGAGGATAAGTCATTCTCAGCCTGCAATAGCTTCTGGATAAAGCGTGGGCAGCTCTTTCAGAATGTAGTTGGTGCTGGGGGAAGCATAAGACTTTACATGCTTATTAAAAATAGGGTATAGGTTAAAATAGGGTAAGAAAAACTGGTTTAGATCAGAATGAAGAACAGACTTGGGGAGTGTTCTTTATTCAGTAAGTATTTGTAGAGCACTCTACTGAGTGTGACACTCAGATGAGGATGTCTTACATTTACATGTAAAGAACTGGACATGTAAATGTGAGCTCAGATGAATCCTGGGCTCAAGACAGATTTAGAACCATCTTTCAACAGAAATGTCAAGCAAGTCAAGGACCAATAAAGGCCCTTTGTTGTGTTTAGCAACAAAGAGATTGTGATTGATTTCAGCAAAAGCAGTTTGGGTAGAGGAACAACATGCAAGCCAGTTTGAAGTGGGTTAAGAAGAGAGTGGGAGGTCAGACAGGGGAGATTGCACCCATGGACAACCCTTTCAGGCAGATATGCTAGGAAGGGGAAGAAAGGGAAAGGGTCAAAGCTGAAGTAGAACACAGGAATCAAGGGAGAGTTTTTAAGATGGGAGATAATTGAAAGCAAAGTATTTCTATACATATGACACAGCGAAGTAACTATTGTTTAGTGTTCTTTCATGAGGTGGTCAGTCAGGTGTGGCCACTAGAGAGCACAAAGGGGAGGTGAAGGAAAACGAAGTTTATTGTATTCAGATGTCCTAGAGAGACAGGGTCACGTGGTGGGAGGATGGAGGGACGGAGGGAGGAGCACCAAGGGAGCCAGCTCAACCAAGCAAGCAAGGATCAGAGAGACCAAGAGAACAAGTGCCTTGATCGGGGTCAGTACGGGGTACACAAGCAAAAGGCAGGAGGGGATTTCATTGGTGCATTTGAATGTCACTAGGTCAAAATCAGAGGATGGCAACAACCAGAACTTGGGGCAGTGGCCAGCCTTATCACACTGGTGTACCTGGCTACCTGGGCAGGGTGCTCATAGACCATTTGTTGGCATTGAGGCAGCAGGAAATATGATGTTTTAAAATTTACAAAACAACTATTAATTCACTGAGTGTTTATTGAAAACACACTACGAGGTGAAATACGAGATAAGAAATGCATAGTTCTTGCTCTCATGGAGTTTGCAAACTAGGTCACTCAATAAGGTCAATCACTAATATAATAGGCTTGAGATAATATGGCTCATCCAAGTAGTATGAACAGTGCTATATGGATTAAAGTGTTGAAGGTTATTTATTCATGTTGGATTAGGAAAGATATTTCTGAGAAAGTGGACCTTAAAGAATGAAATATTCCAACAGTAGGAGGTGGGAAATCAAAGCACAAAGGATGTGGAAGGCCATGGGGTATGATGTTGGATGTTGGGTTATTATACCATAGTCTCAAAAGATATTTTTTTTGGAAGGGAGAGTAGAGGAAAGAGGAATAAAGGACAGAAAGGGGAAAATTCCAGGCATAAGATAAATTTTAGAACAATTCACTTGTGTTTTGAATCCTTTTGCTAATTTGCTCAAAGTGTTTAGTTAATTCAACAGTTATTTACTTAGTGCTTACTATGCGTAAGGCAGACACATAATCTCAAGGAGCTCCCAGCCAAGTGTATGTTAAGTTCTATAAGACAAGGAAATACCCAGTGATAAGAGATTACATAGGAGACATACGTGTGTGGAGGGAACAGAAAACTCAAAGAGTAGCCTTTCCAGAAGAGAGAGAGAAATAGTTTCAAATATTACCCATGGAATAGAGTAAAAGGATACCTGAAATGGGTCTGTGGGCTTTTGCAACATGGAGGAAACTGCAGGAGCAGTTTCATTGAAGAAATTGGGAGCAAAATTATAACTGTTATAGACTGAATATTGATTAGGAAGTGAGGGATTGAGGACAGGGAAAGAGGAGAAATACTTTTAGAGGTAAATATATGGCAGCTGCTGAGGGCAAAGTAAGAAAGAATAAGATAAAAAAGATCCTATGATTTTAAATCTCAGTGAATAATGGCATCACTTGGCAAAACAGGGAAATCAGGACAAATACTTAATTTTAAGGGAGCTTTGGTTTCTCCTTGATTAAGTTTGAAATATGGATAGACATTTAGTCCATGATTGAAAAAAAAGGATACAAAAAATTTAAAGAAATGTTAGGTCTAGATACAGCTTATTTAGATGTGCATAAGCTAGGTAGTTGCAGCCAGGGTCCTAGAAGATAGAACAGTGGAGGAGAGAGAAGAGTATAAAGCACAGGAGAAAAGGATGAGAAAGAAGGTTAAAGGTCAGAGGAACTGACTGACAAGAAGTGGTCAGAAAAGCAAAGGAAACCATCAGAGGGAGTTGTTATGGCAGTTAAGGAGAGTTTTGTTTTAATGGTTGCGTAATCTTCAATGGTTAGACTCTTTGCTCTGAAGCAGAATAAAGACCAAGAAAATGCCATTGATTGTGACAGCTAATAATTGTTGATAATCTTGAGAAGCATTTGTTCCCAAATGGGGACAGGCATTGTAGTAGATTGATTAAAACAACAGACACTGGATTGCAAGGAGTTAAGGCGTGAATGGGATTTCTTTTTTATTACTGCAGAGAAGGTGATAGAAAACCTTAATATGAGGTTGTCGCAAGGTTGAGAGAAGACCTGAGCATATTTATATGAATAACTGTATGTGTAGAGGAATAAAGTCATTGGAGGTGACACTTGAAAGGAAAAGGTAGAAAAATGATGAAGCAAAGTTGGGGAGACAGTATGATTTAGCTTCTATTTCAGTGTTCCTGTCAGAATTTAATGAAGTCATGGATATAACATATCTGACATATAATAGGTTTTCAGTAAGTATGACCTATTGGTATTTTGGAGTCAGATGAAATGAAGAAGGCATTTATCAAGTGCCTACTCTGTGCCAAACTTGTGCTGTTTCACTTTCCCTCCACAACAACTCTCTGAGCTGGGTGTTGTCAGCCACATGTTGTACCTGATAAAACCAGAGGTGAGGCCTTGCTTTGGGTCACAACCAAGTAACTGCAGAGTTTGGATTTGAACGTAAGTCCCTCAGAGACTAAAGATACCACTAGGCCTTACAATTTTATGAATAATTTTGGTTTCATACAAGAGTAAAGGAAACAAGGGAAGTAATTTGAAGAAGCTTTTACCGAACAGGTTGTATGTTCTTTGTGAAAGAGAAGGTGAGATATTTGCTGAGAGTGAGGAAGTCCAGGTAGGAGAGGAGACTGAGGAGCGTGAAAAAGACTTGAAGTAGCAAATGTTGGGAGTTTGGGCATGATTAAGAAAGAAAACAAGTGGAGGTAGCATGGACTTTCAGTGAACCTTGTTTTATAAGGATTTCTCAAAATAAAGTCTCTGATACTGCAACAGGGTCTTTCAAGTCAGGGATCAGCAAACTTTTTTCTGTAAAGTGCCAGACAGTAAATGCAGGTATTTTAGACTTTGTAGGCCACGTGGTCTACGTTGCAACTGCTCACCTTAGCTGTTGTAGCATAAAAGCAGCTATAAGGTAATATGTAAATAAATGAGTGAGGCTGTGTTCCAATAAAACTTTATTAATGTTAAAAAACTACTAATGTTAGAACATTTGAATATTCATATTTCTTGAAATGTTCTTCTTTTGATTTTTTTCCAAGCACTTAAAATGTAAAACCATTTCTAGCTCAAAGACAGTACAAAAACAGGCAGTGAGCCAGATTTGGCTGTGTTTGTTAAATTACACATTCCTGGGTTTCACTCTAGAAGGATCCAATCAGAATAATTGAGGGCAGAGCCCAGAAATCTGCATTTAAAAAAGGGCTCTTGCATTATTTTTTTAATCTACTCTAAGACTATTGCTTAAAGACAGAACTGTAAGTGAAGAGTGATTGTACATGGTTCCTTGAAAAATGCAGAGTCTGTAGGTCTCAAAATCACTGAGTTTGCAACACTTGGCAGCACAGGACTAGAAGCCATGGAAGGGCCACAGTGGTCTGGAACTTGGCATGGAAGGAATGGCAGAAGATGCATGGGTGAAAGATTCTGTATTTGTGGCTAGTGCTTCACTGAATGACCATCCGGAGGGCCCAGACTTGGCAGGAAGGCAAAGGAAGACAGAAGGAGGCTGATGTACTAAAAACAAAACCAGGAGGATTACAGGAATTTGGGCTCATGATGACAGTGAAAACCAGACTTGGAAGGTCAAGGGTCATGGGTAGAAGGACAGGCATTTGTGATTACAGCAGACATTCAGAACAGGTGTAAGCTCTGTTGATGTATAAGGTAGAGCCATATCAGGAATGGACCGGTGTCATGGAGGTGGGTGTTCTTGGAGGTGAGAGGTGGAGAACTCGTGAGGCCAGTGTCTAAGTAGGATTGGGTCAACACAACCGGATCGAGTGCCTAAGATATTCAAGATGCAGATAGCCATGTGAGTAACAGAAGATACTTGTCAGCATGGGTTAGGACAAGGGGGCCTGGAGAACGGTGTGTAATATCTTGACAGGTAGAGAACAGGAAAGGAGACAGAAAAAAGAAGAGATGTTCATTAGTCATCTGCTCTATGCTTCTTTAGTGGGCCCTGACACATGTAAACTCATTTGACCTTTAAACAAACTGAGGAGAGCATTATTACTTTTTAGAAGTAAAGAATCTGAAGTCTTTGCTTTTGTTTTTTTCCTGAACACAAATTCACTTGAAATTTAAAAGTAAAAATGTTTAAATAGGCCAGGCGCGGTGGCTCATGCCTCTAATTCCAGCACTTTGGGAGGCCGAGGCGAGCAGATCACGAGGTCAGGAGATCGAGACCATCCTGGCTAACATGGTGAAACCCCGTCTCTACTAAAAAAAATACAAAAAAATTAGCTGGGCATGGTGGTGGTCACCTGTAGTCCCAGCTACTTGGGAGGCTAAGTCAGGAGAATGACCTGAACCCAGGAGGCAGAGCTTGCAGTGAGCCGAGATCGCGCCACTGCACTCCAGCCTGGGTGACAGAGATATCATCTCAAAAAAAAAAAAAAAAAAACACAAAACAAAAACATTTTAACCTACTAGTGATATGTGAGAAAGTAAATATTATATATATTATTGTATATGACACACATTATATACATATATATTTTTACATTTTGTACAAATATAAATTACATTGCTAAACAGATCATTGGAAATCTGTGCCATCGAAATAGGCAAACAAATGTGTTAAATATTTAATCATTCCTAATATTTTCAAGTCATAACATATGGAGACAAAATAATTGATATTTGTGGTTAATTATCAGAAAACTTATATGAGAATAAAGAAAGAAATGAAATAGACTAAATTTAACATAAAAAGAGACCTCATATACATTATCAATAATATTAATATTAGACTTTGAATATTGAAGTCTATTCTAAAAAATACATGATAACCGTTACTACAAATGACTCTAGTATATTATCCCAAATTTATAGATAATGAAACTGAGGCTCCGAGAGGACAAAAAACTTGTCCAGCATCACAGATCTGGGATATGAATTCAGATCAATCTGTGAAAAGATCATATTCTTTTCACTACTCCATTTGTGAAGTCCCAGTACTGTGATAAAATGTCTTTTAACTTGATTTCAACATCTTCTGAAAATGATAAAAGGAAGTGGCAGATTCTCAAAAGTTTATTATAAAACTCAGTTGGGCTATGCAGGTGTTAAGAAAATGTCCAAGACATTCCTCTATAACTTTACATTCAGATGTTAAATTGTGCAAAATTTCTAAAATCCTTGAAGGAAGCCTTAAAACTGAAACAGGTAGAAGAAAGTCAGAAAGCTGAGTAGATGTTTAAGGCAGTGAGGAAGAAAGTTGCATGTCAACTTCATTTATGCTGGATGTATATGGTGGATTTGTTGGAAAAACGAGATGAAATTAAACATCATCAGGGAAGCAGCACACAGGAATATTGGCCACCCATATCCTATGTTTCAGGTTGTTTTAAGCTATCAGAAAGAAGTCTTACAAAGTCATAAATTCCTTATTGTTTTGAAATGACTTTACCCAGGATAAATTAAACTCAACAACTGTGTTTCAGGAAACCTAATCCTTGATTATCTCTGGCTGGAATGTGCCTTCCCATTTCCCTAATGTCTCACCTCTGCCCACAACATAATGAATTCCACTTTTCTTGCTGAAACTCTCTTGTCTTTTGACTTTACCCATTCCTATCTTTGGATTGTCATTAACACATCCTCCCATTTTCATCTTGCTTTGCTGTTTGTGGGGAGATGTATCTTTATGTACTCTTTGCTCTCGTAAATCTTGTACAACAGTACACCTTGATTCTAGTTTTTTGTTTTTTATATTATCCAAGACCTTTTACAACTTCCTTCAACTCACTCTTGGAACTTTAGTTTTTATTCTTTGTTTTCCCTGGTGCTTATTAGGACATTATTGTCCGCATTCTCCAGAATGGTCTTTCTGTCCTTCTCCTCCCTGTTTTTCTTTATTCCTTCATGCCACCTTCTTTTCTATCTTCCTCATATTTGTGCCTTCAGATCCCCATTTTTCTCTCTTTTAAAACTGGAGGCCGAATAACCTTCTTCCTATGATATTCTTTTTCCATAGCTTTCTTCTGAAATTCTTTTTTATCTCTGAACCTTAATTCTCTTTTATTCTTATTAAATATCCTCCCCAAAAGTCCATTAATTTTTCTTCATCCTTCAACTAAAAAGCTTCCCTTCAATCTATTCCAAACCCATCAGATATTTGATTCACTTCCTCACCTCTGACTTTATTCTTGACCTTTTCCCAACTACTTTCTTACTATCCTCTACACTGAAATTGTACTTGCCAAAGTTGTTCTAATGACTTCCTCTGGAACAAATTGGATGTTCTTTCATCTGGGATCCTATCTTTCCTGGAAATAACTCTATCCATGGACTGGTAGATCATCTTTGAAATACTATTGAAGCAAGATGGGATTCTTCTAAAAAAAAGAAAAAAACTAACAAAATATCTTCTAAAGTGTGCATCATTTTGTTTATTTTTTATGGATGTCAGAGATAACTTGCTATTTACATTTTCAATGGCTATCTTTAAAAACATATTATGGTTTTAAACATAGCTTGAGTTGGTTTGAATGGTCAGTAAATGGTTTTCTGAATTAGGGCAGGATCCTTTTCCCTTAAGGTCAGACTTCTGAGTCAGTGTTATAACCCTCACCACACAAACACACTGAATTCCTGTTAAGCTAATTTGCAAGTTGTCACCACAGTTGGCCAATCTAAATAAATTACTTTTTGAAAATAATTTTCTTAGTCATCTTCATTCTTTTAAACAAACTTCCAACCTACACAAACTCAAATTCAGTCAAAAATTAGAATTTTAAATATTTCTGAATTAACCTTGAAAGAATAAAAATTCCCTTCAAAAATTCCTATTAATGATAAAAATTACATTAGCCTTTATTTGGTTCCATAAATGTATTTTGTACTCTTGTGACTCTTCTTGACAAATTTTAATCATCATTATGAACAATTAGAGTAAAAAGTTACAGTGATGGGGAAAATGATTTAGAAAGTATAAAGGTTGTGGTTCTGTAACAAAAGGCTTAGAATTTCAAGTTCAGTTCAGTCTGCCATGGTCTATTTTTCCTGCTAAGTGTGAGGAGGTGTAGCCTTAGACTTCTCTGATTTCTTCGTGCAGGTTTATGTCACTAGCTATTAACATTATTTAAATATAGCTTTCTTAATTCCTGAGAACAGTGCTGAAAATAGTGTTTTGACTAATAAAATGGAGAAGACAAAGAATCCAAAGACAAAGGCAAGGTATGCACTGACTGATGTATGTCATTTTAATAACATAATTACTTGATAAGCACTTACATGATTTAGTTACTGATCTTCAACCTTTCAGAGCTAGAGAATGAGTTGGTGATGTATTACACCCAGAGACTGCCAAAAATGAGCAGTAATGCTGTATTCTGTGGTATTTTAGGAGACATATTCCTGAGTTGTATCATTAAGTAGCCTATGATATAAATAAAGCTGGACAGTTTAGTGAAAACATCTCACAGCAGAACCAGGTTGCTTTTTTGACTCAGTGATTTCCTCAATTTCTCCAGGCTGGACACATTTTAGAGCAGTAAAAAAATATTGCACTGTCTGTTCTTCTGATTTATGAGTAACTGGGAATAATTCAGAAGTGCAGTCTATTCAACATTCTACCAGGATTATGCAACTAAGAACGTTCTCCAGAACATCTAGTCCAGGCACTGTCACTATGTTGAACTTAGACTCATCTGAAAGAGGAGTGTTTTTATGCACAGGAAGAGAAAACACTGATGATGTTTCTGAGGACTAAACATATCAGTCTACTTGCAGCAAGATGCTATGGTTTGAGCAAATGACTGAGTGTGATCCTGTCCAACTTCTCTTACACAGGAGAGGTCAGGTTAAGATGACCATTGCAAGGGATCTCTATGAGGTAAATGTCAACATCCATTTGTCAATTAACTTGTATTTATTGAGTACTTATTGGATGCAGACACTCTGTCAGGTGCCCGGGATGAAACAGGGAGCAAGAAGTGGTCCTTAGTCTGTTAGAGGCTAGAGGTAATTAGGATTATAGGTAATTCTTGGTTTTATGGACAATTACAATGTAGTGTTGCAGTAGTTTTGAGTGGAGGATGCAATAAGAACACACAGGAAAGACATTCAGCCTGGTCTGGAGGTGGATGGGGATGGTTCAGAAGAGGTTCTTGGAAGAAGTAGTGCTCAACCAGATTCTGAATAATGAACAGTGTTGGCCAGGTAAAGAGATGGCAGAGCAGGAAGAATATTCTAGGAAGTGAGAACAATGTGCAGAATTCTGAAGGTGAGAAAGTGACCCACTCAGAATATGTTGTACAGTAAGAGGAGAGGAGTGGGGGAAAATGAAGATGGAGAGAAAAGCAAAGTCCAAATCATGATGTCTGTATATCCTGCTGAGGAGTGTGGTATTTATTCTAAGGATCATAGGGAGCAATGGGAGTGTTATGAACAGGAGTGACATAGACATTAGTGTTTATTATTAGGTTGAAAGATCACCTTAGTTATATAATCACAGTGAAGTGAAGTGGGAACAGGGATGGAAATAGAAGGCAGGGTTTGGTCAGGAGGCTTGTACAGTCATCTAGTAAAGACATAATGGTGCCTTGAGATGAGGAAAATGGGTAGATATGGGGGAGATGTAAGGGGTGGAATTAATGGAATATGGTGATCGTCTATTGGGAATGAGAGAGATGGAACACTGAGAGAACACTGAGAGAGAAGGACTCTTGGGTCTGTTCTAGGCCATGTGAAAGAAGGTGGCACCATTTAGTGAGAGAGGACAGGGAAGAGTGGTATGTTTGTGGGTACATCATTGAGTTCAACTTTGAATGTGTTGACTTGAAATGAATATGTAAAAGAAGGTAGGGCAGTCCCACTTCCATTTTGTTGTTGTTGTTGTTGTTTGTGTGTTTTTTGTTTTTGAGAGGGAGTCTTGCTCTGTCGCCCAGGCTGGAGTGCAGTGGTGTGATCTCGGCTCACTGCAACCTCTGCCTCCTGGGTTCAAGTGATTCTCCTGCCTCAGCCTCCCAAGTAGCTGGGATTACAGGCACGTGCCACCACGCCCAGCTAATTTTTGTATTTTTAGTAGAGATGGGGTTTCACCATATTGGCCAGGCCGGTCTCAACCTCCTGACCCCAGGTGATCTTCCCGCCTTGGCATCCCAAAGTGTTGGGATTATAGGTGTGACCCACTGCACCTAGTCCCCACTCCTGTTTTGGGTAGTTGTTAAGGGATGTTTCTTATAGGCCAATTATAGAAGTAGTATAAAAAAATCTCCTCAGCATTACTTTTATATTTTAGAACTATTTCCCAAAGAAAAGCTGACTACTCATAAAAATACAGTTGAAGCTTGGGCAGGGGCTTTGTTTCAGTTCTGTCCAAGTTGGAAATGAAAAGGTGCATGGGTGAGCAGGTTCAGCTGGCATTGGAATTTCACTGCCATGAATTGCCAGTGGGCCATCTGATCCATCTCCTTGAAGGAGCAGACAGGCTAGGTACTGTGGTGCCTAGGCAGGCTGAGTAATTAGAAATATAATCAAGGTAAAAACTGAAGTTAAGGGATGTGTTGAGGTGGTGACAGAGAGAGGTAATCTAGAGAGGAGAATCTGAATGTGTTACAAAAGGGAAGGAGTAAAGCAAGTAATATGAACTGGATTACCAAGCAAGAGACTTGCAGATTCAGAGACCTAAAGCAGAGAGGAATGGGTTGGGTTTGTAAGCAAGAGAGCTGCCCTTTTCCCTTGCTTTCTCAGGAGATTGAGGCTGTCTCAGAGAGTGAGGCTGATGCTAGAGGCTGTCTTTTGGGCATTCTTAGAGGCATGGTGCTTGCTGCAGTCATGAAGTCAGCAATGGGGCAGATACCTGTGTTTAAGTCCTTAGGTCCCCTTTAAGCCTGGAAACTCTTCAATTTCGGGGGTATTTTTAGTATTAGAAAGTTATGTCTGACTGCCGCTCCTGTGGGTGAATTACTTGCTTAGGATTTTGAGATAGGGAAGGATGGGTAGAGTGAGGACCTATGGGATGTGTAGGCAAAGCTGGTGGCCAAACTCTAAAGAAGAGCTAAGCATGGGTCTTCTAGGAAACTTCAGGGTTGTGGGAATCCTTCTGTGAGAGGTTGAGAGTAAAGGTTTGGTGTGGGCCTTCGGTGACAGCAGAAACTTCTTGATGTGGCCCTCTGTGAAGTTTCAAGAAGGTGGTCTCTTGGGTTGCCGGCCCTAGTAGGGGACTTTATTAGCATTTCTCTTGGAGAAAACTTGGTTGGGTAAAAGCACTGAACTTCTGTGATGGGTATTAGAATGCAAAGCTTTCCTTTGTTCATTTATTTGATTATGGAATTCTGTTTTTCGTGAAGCAATTTAAGGGCCCAGTTTTCTACAAAACACACTTTCCATGTATATGTATGTAACAAACGTGCACGTTGTACACATGTACCCTAAAACTTAAAGTATTAAAAAAGTCTCATTTAGCTCAAAAAAAAAAAAAAGAAGTGCTGTATTTAAAAATAGAGTTATTACTGAAGATCTTGAATCATTGGCAATCTAAAAATGTTTTGGAGGCAGAATGTCTTAAGCAAAATGTGCAGTATGAATTGCATATGTGATATCACTGACTGACCAACTGGAAGTTGGAGAGGAAAGTTACCCACGTAACCAAATAACCACAATTGTTGAAAATACTCTTTTGAGAAATAGTATTAGACGATGTAAATCTCAGTATGTTATTGATTGTATAGATATTGTTAGTGATATCTGGGGGCAAGGAGGACCTTTTTAAAATTTTTTTAATTGAAAAAAAATTTTTTTGAGATGGAACCTTTCTCTGTTGCCCAGGCTGTAGTGCAGTGGTGCCATCTTGGCTCACTGCAACCTCCACCTCCCGGGTTCAAGTGATTCTTCTGCCTCAGCCTCCAGAGTATCTGGGAATACAGGCGCCCACCATCATGCCTGGCTAATTTTTGTATTTTTAGTAGAGACAGGGTTTCGCCATGTTGACCCGGCTGGTCTCCGGCTTCTGGCCTCAGGTGATCCACCCGCCTTGGCCTCCCAAAGTGCTAAGATTACAGGCATGAGCCACCGCACCTGGCCGTAAATTCTTTTTCTAATTCTAAATGGCTTTAACATATCTTAAGCTTTTACCATTATAGTCATTGTAGGTTATTATCATTCTAGATAAAAATACCATCATAATTACCAATACCAAAACACCTGTTAATATACCATCTTAAAATATTCTCTCATTTTATTAGCTTGGTAGTAGCCAGAAGAGACAGTACTGCACATAACTTAACAGGCTCCAACAGTAGTCTTTTCAGATTCACCTCTCTGTTTTGTTACCTACTAGCTCTGTGATCTTAGGTAAGTTACCTAACTCCTCTGTGCCTAGTTTTCTCATTGTAAAATGAAAACACTATTTTTGGAATGCAGTTCTGAATACTTCTGTGAAGCATGTTGATGCTTTGTAAAAAGATAGTACCAAAGGAAAGAAACACTTCTTCAAAAATGGAAACCTTGATAATTTGCAATTTTTTCTAGTGTTTCTCTCATTGCCAACTGTGTGAGCTGCTTTGAAGCCTTTCTAGCCTTTATCTTATGTGTGCTGGAAAAAAATAAAATCTATTTTGAAATTCTTATTGATTCTTCAGAATTCTGAATTAGCATTCCTGATGTTCACTTACATGCATTCTCTTTATCTTTGATATCACTTCCCTTTTAAAGCAATATAAATGATGTGATATGAGAACTGAACTGTCCCACTGCCTGGGTAGGGTTTGACCATTTGGGAACAATCTAAAATACTTAGCATTCATCAGTTGGAATAATTAAATGTGCAGGACCAGGATTAAGAACCCAGACTGATAGTTCTTCCCCTTGAACTCCTGTGAGCTCTTTAAGCTTCTACTTCCAGAAAGGAAGATTAAGGTGGAGAAGTAGTGAGAGATATTGAAGATATGGTATGATATTAACTAGACCCCCATAGCTGGAAATGAGACTGTTTGTTAATATCTAAAGATGACTGGAGAAGTTATGGCAGCTACCTGAGATATTTCCAATGGAAAAGGGAGATTTGACAAAGCAGGGATAGAAGGCCGTGCAGGGAGGAAGTTAAGTGCTATTTGCTCTTGCCTTAAGGAGCCCTGCTCGTCCAGTGAACTGATTGCATCCATTTATTTGTCTATATTTCCAGTGGAAAATGAACTTCTGAATAGCAGGAACTATATATCTTAATTTCTCCTTCAGCTTTGTCTTCTTAGCAGTCGGCATACTGTGGCTAATCTTATGTTTTCACTGGGTGTTAAATATAAATAGCAGGTTTGGCTTGCAGGGTGAATTTTCTCAAGCAAAATGATGTAATCATTGTCTTAAAAGAGCATGAAATAAAATGAAGGTAGTTTATAGATTAAATATAGTTGCTCAAGCTTAACGCTGAGATTATTTTCAGGTTTAAAAATTGTAAAGATTTACCAAATGGAATGGTAAAGTAGTAGGGAGAGCTGATACCACTTTATTCAATATGTACAAAGTAAAAAATACCCTGACTCTTAGACCTGGAAATAATCTGATGTGTCTTTTTAGGCCAATCATTGCCTCCATCCAAAATAACCCCAAATGGCTACAGTAACCAAAAGAGCATAGTGTTTGTACAAGAACACATAGACCAATGGAACAGAATAGAGAACTCAGAAATAAGACCACACATCTATAACCATCTGATCTTTAACAAACCTGACAAAAAAACAAGCAATGGGGAAAGGTTTCTCTATTCCATAAATTGTGCTGGGAGAACTGGCTAGCCACATGCAGAAAATCACAACTAGACAACTTCCTTACACTATATACAAAAGTCAACTCAAGATGGATTAAAGACTTAAATGTAAAGCCCAAAACTATAAAAACCCTAAAGTAAAACCTAGTAAATACCCTGGGACATAGGCATGGGCAAAGATTTCATGACAAAGATGCCAAAAGCAATCGCAACAGAAGCAAAAATTGATAAATGGGTTGTAATTAAACTAAAGATATTCTGCACAGCAAAAGAAACTATCAACAGAGTAAATACAACAGCCTACAGAATAGAAAAAATTTTTTGCAATCTATTCTTCTGACAAAGGTCTAATATCCAGCGTCTATAAGAAACTTAAACATATTTACAAGAAAAAACCAAACAACTCCATTAAAAGGTGGGCAAAGGACATGAACTTCTCAAAAGAAGACATACATGTGGCCGAAAAACGTATGAAAAAAAGCTCAATATCTCAGATCATTAGAGAAATGCAAATCAATACCACAATGAGATACCATCTTATACCAGTCAGAATGGCTATTATTAAAAAGTCAAAAAACAGATGCTGGCAGAGTTGTGGAGAAAAAAGGAATGCTTTTACACTGTTGGTGAGAACTAGCGTAAACTAGTTCAACCATTGTGGAAAACAGTGTGGGATTCCTCAAAGCCCTAGAGGCAGAAATACCATTTGACCCAGCAATCCCATTACTAGGTATATACCTGAAGGAATAGAATTTGTTCTATTATAAAGACACATACATGTGTATGTTCATTGCAGCACTATTCATAATAGCAAAGACATGGAATCATCCTAAATGGCCATCAGTGATAGACTGGATAAAGAAAATGTGGTACATATACACCATAGAATACTATGCAACCATAAAAAGGAACAAGATCATGTCTTTGCAGGGATATAGGTAGAACTTGAGGCCATTGTCTTCAGCAAACTAACGCAGGAACAGAAAACCAAATACTGCATGTTTTCACTTATAAGTGGGAGCTAGATGATGATAACACATGGTCACATGGTGGAGAACAACACACACTGAGGCCTGCCAGAGGGCAGGATGTGGGAGGAGGGAAAGGATCACGAAGAATAGCTAGTGGAGGCTGGGCTTAACACCTAAGTGATGGGATGGGATCTGTGCAGCAAACCACCATGGCACATGTTTACCTAGGTCACAAACTTGCATATCCTGCACATGTACCCCTAAACTTAAAATAACAGTTGGAAATAAAAAATAAATAAACAAAATAGCCCAAAATGATAATCTTATAAAGAGTTGTATTTTCAAATATCTCAATAAGTGAAGTTTTATAAACTACCTGGGAAATTTTAATTTTAATTCATAATTTTCTTCATTTTTCAAAGTAATTGAGGCTTCCCTTGGTAATTAATTTCATTTTTTAAAAAAATCCTGGAAACCTGTGAATTAATTTCACTATTAATTAAGGAAGTTTATTTTTTATTTTCATTATTTCTTTTGTATTTAAAGAAGGCTAAATTTGCTCACAGTTCTTCAGGCTTATAGGAAGCATGGTGCTGGCATCTGCTTGGCTTCTGGGAAGGCCTCGGGAATCTTACAATCATGGCAGAAGGCAAAGGGGAAGCAGGTGTCTCACATGGTGGGAACAGGAGCAAGAGAGAGTCAGGGGAGGTGCCATACACTTAAAAAAAAAAAAAAAACATATCTCCTGAGAACTCACTCACTATCATGAGGACAGCACCAAGCCATGAGGGATCCACCCCCATGACCAAAATGCCTCCCATCAGGCCACACCTCCAACATTGGGGATTACAATTCAACATAAGATTTGGCATGCCAGGTGCAGTGGCTCACACCTGTAATCCCAGCACTTTGGGAGGCCGAGGTGGGCAGATTACCTGAGGTCAGGAGTTCGAGACCAGCCTGGCCAACATGGTGAAACCCAATCTCTACTAAAAATACAAAAATTAGCTGGGCATGGTGGCACATGCTTGTAATCCCAGCTACTCAGGAGGCTGAGGCAGGAGAATTGCTTGAGCCCAGGAGGTGGAGGTCGCAGTGAGCCAAGATTGTGCCACTGCACTTCAGCCTGGCCAACCAGCGAGACTCTGTCTCAAAAAAAAAAAAAAGGTTTGGCAAAGACATATATTCACACTATATCATTCCACCCATGTGCCCCCAAATCTTGTGTCCTTCTCACATTGTGAAATAAAATCATGCCTTCCCAATTGTCCCCCAATTCTGAACTTGTTTCAGTCTTAACTCAAAAATCCAAAGCCCAAAATGTCATTGAAGACAAGGCAAGTCTCTTCCACCTATGAGCCTGTAAAATAAAAAACTAATTATTTGCTCCTAAGACACAATGGCAATGCAGGCATTGGGTAAGCATTCCCATCCCCAAAGTGAGAAATTGGCCAAAAGAAAGGGGCTACAGGCCCCATGCAAGTTCAAAATGCAATCATTAAACCTTAAAGCTTCAAAATAATCTTATTTGACTCCAAGTCCCAGGTCCAGGGCTCACTGCTGCAAGTGGTGGGCTCCTAAGGCCTTCAGCAGCTCTGCCCCTGCATCTTTGCAGCATACAGCCCCAGATTGTTGAGTGTCTGGGCTGTTTGCAGGTGCAGAATGCAAGCTGCCTGTAGATCTACCATTCTGGATTCTGGAGGACAGTGGGCCCTTCTCACAGTTCCACTAGGCAGTGCTCCAGTGGAGATTATGTGGGGCTTCTAACCCCATATTTCCCCTCTACACTCCCTTGGATGAGGTTCTCTGTGGGAGTTCTGTCCCTGCAGCCAGTTTCTGCTTGGGCACCCAGGTTTTCTTATACATCCTCTGAAACTGAAGTGGAAGTTGCCAAGCCCCCACCACTCTTACACTCTGTGCACCTACCTATAGGCATAACACCTTGTGGAAGCTGCCAAGACTTATGATGGCCTATGCTCTCCAGAGCAGTGGCCTGAGCTGTGCATGGAGCCCTGTGAGCTGAGGCTGGAGTGGGAAGGGCTGGGAATGTGGGGAGCAGTGTCCCGAGGCTGTGCAGGGCTAGAGGGCCCTGGGTATGGCTCACAAAACCACTCTTCTCTCCTAGACCTCTGGGCCTGTGATGGGAGGGTCTGCCTCTGACATCTCTGAAATGTGGGCCTTTTCCCATCATCTTTGTTATTAGCACTTACCTCCCTTTTAGGTATGCAGATTTCTCTAGCAAGTGATTGCTCCACAGCCTGCTTGAATTCCTCCCCTGAAAATGTGTTCTTTCTCTGCCACATGGCCAGGCTGCAAATTTTCCAAACTTTTCTTTCAGTGTAAAGAAAATTCTTTCAGAATTTTCTACTTCCCCTTTCAGTGTAACTTCCAACTTTAAGTCATTTCTTTGCTCCTGCATCTGAACATAAGCTGTTAGAAGCAGCCATGCCTCTGACACTTCTTCATCACTTTGGTACTGAGAAATTTCTTCCACCAGATACCCTAGGTCATCATTCTCAAGTCCAAACTTCCACAGATCCCTAGGGCATGAACAGAATGCAGCCAAGATCTCTGCTAAGGCATAACACATGTGATCTTTGCTCCCAATAAGTTCCTCATTTCCATCTGAGACCTTGGTGGCCTGTCCTTCACTGTCCATATCACTATCAGCATTTTGGTCACAGCCATTTAACCAGTCTCTACAAAGTTCCAAGCTTTCCCTCTTCTTCTTTTCTTCTTCTGAGCCCTCCAAACTCTTCCAACCCCTGCCTGTTACCCAGTTCCAAAGCTGCTTCTATATCATCAGGTATCTTTATAACAATGCACCACTCCTCAGTACCAATTTTCTGTATTAGTCTGTTCTTGTATTGCTATAAAGACATATGTAAGACTTGGTAATTTATAAAGAAAAGAGGTTTAATTGGCTCACGCTTCTGCAGGCTTTACAAGCAGCATGATGATGGCATCTGCTTGGCTTCTGAGAGGGCCTCAGGAAGCTTACAATCATGGCAGAAGGTGAAGGGGGAGCAGGCATCTCACGTGGTGGAAGCAGGAGCAAGGGAGAAGGTTCTTTATTTGGAACCTGAATCATTCTTCATTTTCTCCCAAATACCCACACAGTGATGTTACATGCTCCAAATGTATTTTGGAATTTTACAAAAAAAAAAAGCCCCAACTATTTTCCTTATAATCCAGATTGGATGTGTGCATTATACTAAGGATTTAACTTGTTGAGTAAGTGGTAGTATAATTTTCCAGTTCTTTTTTTTTTTTTTTTTTTGACGCAGTCTGTCTCTGTTACCCAAGCTGGAGTGCAGTGGTGCGATCTTGGCTCACTGCAAGCTCTGCCTCCTGGGTTCACGCCATTCTCCTGCCTCAGCCTCCCGAGGAGCTGGGACTGCAGGCGTCCGCCACCACGCCTGGCTAATTTTTTGTATTTTTAGTAGAGACGGGGTTTCACTGTGTTAGCCAGGATGGTCTCGATCTCCTGACCTCGTGATCCACCTGCCTTGGCCTCCCAAAGTGCTGGGATTAGAGGCATGAGCCACTGCGCCCAGCCTTCCAGTCCTTTTATTTAATATTCTATATTGGAATGGTGCCTGAAAGGTAGAGGCACCTGTTTTTTGTTTGTTTGTTTTTCCTGTGCTAGAATCACATGCTTCTTTGACTATCAGTGGTGGAGATGGAACATGGCTAACCACATGGCGGGGGCAGTTCTGGGACCTCCTGATATGACCCATCAGCAGATCAGTTAACAGTAAGCACATGATTGAATAATTCAATAATACTGTCCTAATTAAGAATCCCATGGTTGGGCATGGTGGCTCATACCTGTAATCTCAGCACTTTGGGAGGCTGAGGTGGGTGGATCACTTGAGGTCAGGAGTTCGAGACCCACCTGGCCATCATGGTGAAACCCTGTCTCTACTAAAAAATACAAAAATTAGCCGGGTGTGGTGGTGCACACTTGTAATCCTAGCTACTCCAGAGGCTGAGGCACAGAATCGCTTGAACCCGCTAGGCAGAGGTTGCAGTGAGCCGAGACTGCGCCACTACACTCCAACCTGGATAACAAAGTGAGACTCTGTATCAAAAAACAAAAATAAAAAAAGAATCCCCAAAGAAAATTCTTCAATTCTGCAAATGCTGAATAGTTGTAATAATTATTAGAGTATTTTTATTGCACTTTGTTTCACAGGTACCTTACAATTATAGTATTCAAATTAGCTGTTCGTTGCAAGAAACATTTCAGAGTGGTTATCATTATTATTCTCATTTTGAAGATGAGGAAACCTGTAAGGATTTGGTTTATGACATTTGTGAATTCAAAGGCTCCTTTCTACATTCCATTATTCACACTATTAATTTAAGATATTTGGGTAATTTGAAAAGGAAATAAAAAAGGCATTTCACACAAACACTAATATATCTGGTAGTAATTAACTTCTGAAAAATGTTCATTCCTAGGGCTATATGGTTTTAGACCCTTAATATTTAGGCATGTTGAATGGGCTCACAGAAAGTATAATTAGGGGAGTGGTCATATTATTCCCTGTTCATTATTTCATTTAGGATTTGCTACTTGTTAAACAGAGGTTAGAATACATGGAACATATACATCCAACTTTTTAAAACCTGAAAAGCTCAATTAGCTGAGTAATTCCTGAATAATTGTGATTAAACAAATATGAGGAAAAAAATTAAAGTTCTCAGTTTGACATTAAACATTTAAAATAAGGAAGTGGTAGAGATACAGATTTTATATCAGTGTCTCAGAGCTTTTGTCCAAATATGTTCTCCATATTTTTTCTTTTTTGAGACAGTCTCTCACTCTGTCACCCAGGTTGGAGTGCATGGGTGGCATGATTTCAGCTCACTGCAGCCTTCACCTCTTGGGCTCAAGTGATACTCCCACCTCAGCCTCCCAAGTAGCTAGGACTACAGGTGTAAGCCACCACACCCTGCTAATTTTTGTATATTCAGTAGAGATGGGGTTTTGACATCTTGCCCAGTCTGGTCTCAAACTCCTGGATCGAGTGATTCACCTGCCTCAACCTCCCAAAGTGCTGGGATTACAGGCATGAACCACCAGCCCCAGCCCCATATATGTTCTCTTACTGGGTTCTTCAATATTTCTGGACATCACTTCCTTTTATATTTATTCAATGGAAAGCCAGAGCAAAGAAACAGAACTCAGACAGTCACCAATATGTATGGAATAGCTGCTGGGGTCAGAACGTGGTCTCAATGCTCAGGGGAACCATGAAGAAACCAAGTTCCAGATTCTTACCAACAATAAAATCTGCTCTCTAAGGGGGAGTAGGAATAGATTGAACAAATAGAAATCCTTTGACCTTACTACTGCTCTACAGAGTGGGATGAGATGATTCTGTAAGGCAAGGACAGCAAAGGCCCAGGAAGAGAAGCAGCAGCAGATCTAAACAATGGAAGGAGAAACAGACAAATTGTGTCAAAGATGTGTGTTAGTCTGATGATGAATTCTCTTCTAATTCCAGAAATGAAACTGAAACTTTAATTTCCAGAGTCTTGGCTCTTTAAATGAGTGAGTATTTATGAAAGGACACAGTCTACCACAGTATGTAGAAACATTGTTGCCAACTCTCATATCTCCAAGATAAGGAAGCTTCCCTAATTAAAGAAGCTTAATTGGTTACAGTTTCTCACCACTCCAGATAAGTTTTATACCCACCAGAAGGGAAGATGATGGCTGGAATTGTTTCAACAGTTGAAAGACTCTTGGGGAAATGAGCCCTTTCTTGTCCAGTGAGAGGAAGGACAGCACATCCATCAGCCAATCAGTGGGTAGATGGGCAGTAGGTTCTCTTGAAGGCTGGTTTGTAGAGGTGGCCCTTGGCATCTTCTCTTATAAGACCCACAGATGTAGCCCTGACCCTTATCTAAGTGACCAGTTAGTCAGTGGCTGGACTGTCAAGTTGAAAACAACTTCCAATCCCTTTAAAATTTGTAGCTAAATAACAGTTGCACATATATTTCAAATACTGCATTTGGGCTTAAATTCAGACTTCTGTAATATAAGAAACCTGCATTGCGTGCAACTACTATAACTTCGACTACTTTAGAGAGCAGTCTGTTGATCAAAGAAAGAAAATTCCATTACAAAGCATTAGTTTCTAGGGGTGTAATAGACAGTATGGTGAGCTGAGTAGGTTTTCTTCCTGGGAGCAGAGAGTACTTACTATGCAACAATGTGTTAAGAATTAAGAACAGTTAGAGAAAAAGAGGGACTAATTGGCAGAGAACATTGCCATGCTTAGTTTTGAATTTTAAGTGGATGTTAGGAGAAATTTGAAGCTGTTGTTCTGGAAAGGGTTCAGACAATGACACTTGATACAGGTAAATTTTGCTGCAGTTTAGAGGAATCCAATGGCAAAAGGAATGTGATGTGGAGATTATGTAGATATTAGGTTTTTAGGATAGAGGGGAGACAGGTGACACTCTTCCCATTTTACAGATGGGAAAATGCTGTGATTTGAATGTGTCCCCCAAAGTTAATGTGTTAGGAACTTAATCCTCAATGCAAGTGTTGAGAGGTGGAACTTTTAGGAGGTGATCAGGTCATGAGGGCTCTGTCCTCATGAATGATTCAATGCCATTATCACTGGAGTGGGTTAGTTATAGACGGAGTGAGCTCCTGATACAAAGGATGAGTTCAGCTCCCTTCTTCTCCCTCTCTCGTGTGCTCTCTTACTTTCCCACCTTCTCCATGGGATGATGCAGCACAGAGTCCCTTGCACATGTGTGCTCCTCGATCTTGAACTTCCCAGCCTCCTGAACTATAAGAAATAAACCTCTGTTCTTTATAAATTACTCTGTCTCAGTATTCTGTTATAGCAGCACAAAAATGAAGGAAGACACAAAACTTAAGCTCAGAGAGGTTAATTCTATTTCCCGAGGTTTTGTGGCTGATGAGGATGATGGATCTGGGGCTTAAACCAAGTTGTTTCTGATTTCAAATCCCATGCTTTTATTCTGAAGATGATCAGGTAATTTTAACAAATATAGTGGATGAAACAATTATAGAAATCTAACGATGGATTCAGAAATAAGAAACAAATTTGCTTAAGAAAATTGAAAGACAGTAACAATACAACGCATTGGGGAATAATTTCTCTATGGGTCTTCACTACAATTGCTAGATGTTAACTTAGTTTACATGAACAAGATTTAATGGATCAAGAGTATTTCTCAAAGTTGAGTAAGGTATAGACCCCTTATTATTATTTCCATTTATTTTAATATTTAAGAGATGCTTTTCCTTTTTGATTTTTTATAATTAGGCAAAAGATGGCCATTTGTGTGGTTCCAAATTCAAAACCATTTATTTATATAAAATTCAAAACTATGGCTGGGTGCAGTGGTTCACTCCTGTAATCCCAGCACTTTGGGAGGCCGACGTGGGTAAATCATGAGGTCAGGAGATCGAGACCATCCTGGCTAACACGGTGGAACCCCATCTCTACTAAAAATACAAAAAAATTAGCTGGGCGTGGTGGTGGGTGCCTGTAGTCCCAGCTACTCAGGAGGCTGAGGCAGGAGAATGGCGTGAACTCAGAAGGCGGAGCTTGCAGTGAGCCAAGATCGCACCACTGTACTCCAGCCTGGGTGACAGAGCAAGACTACATCTCAAAAAAAAAAAAAAAAAAAAATTCAAAACTACATTAACTCAAAAGTTTTCATCCCTGCCCCCTCCAAACTTTTTTTCTATTTTTCCCTCATAGAAACAAGTTTCTATTAGTTTTGATTTATTCTTTCATTATTTCTTCTTGAAAATCTAAGCAGAATTGTATATTTACATTAATATTCCTCTTCACCTTTCTTGCAAAAAAAAAATCCTCTATACCTTGTAGTTATTATTGGTGTTTTTTTTTGTTTTTGTTTTTGTTTTTGTCTTTTTTGAGACGGAGTTTTGCTCTTGTGCCCAGATTGGGTGTAATGGCATGATCTCAGCTCACTGCAACCTCTGCCTCCCAGTCTCAAGCGATTCTCCTGCCTCAGCTTCCCAAGTAGCTGGGGTTACAGGCATCTGCTACCACGCCCAACTAATTTTTGTATTTTTAGTAGAGACGGGGGTTTCACCAGGTTGGCCAGGCTGGTCTTGAACTCCTGACCTCAGGTGATCTGCCCGCCTTGGGCTCCCAAAGTACTGGGATTACAGGCGTGAGCCTCCACGCCTGGCCAGTTGTTGTTTTTAACTTGACAATACATCTTGGAGATTACTCCTTATTAGTATGCAGAGATCTTGCTCATTCCTTTTTACAGTTGCATAGCACTCCACTATGATGATATCATAGTTTCTTCAGCCAGTTCCCATTCATGGACATTTGAGTTCTTTCCAATCTTTTGCTATTATACATAGTGCTACAATAAATACCTTTGTGCACAATCACTTCATATTTTTCTTGTTTATCTTTGGGGTATATTCCAAAAAGTAGGTTTGGGATAGATGCCAAAGGTCAAAGGTACAGGAAAATTCCCTCCATGTGGAACTGTACCATTTTGCATTTTCATCAGTATTGCTTGTTTCTTTCCTGCACTTGTGGTAGAGAATGTTCTCCAGCTTCTGATTTTAGGACAGACCCTCTCAAATGGGGACAATTATTGTGGATTCCCAGTGTTGACTTAAGTGATTTTAATTATTATATTACTTACATATGAGAAAACATAAAATTATATATAAGTTCTTTATGCTTATAGTTTTTATGAAAGTATACAACTAAAGCAAATATACAGATTAACTATAAATAAACTAGAATCCCAATACAATTTGTGTTAACAACATTAATATAATAAATGATGTTATTTTTCTGAAATGAAATGGCCACTTAGAATGTGAATATGGTATTGATTCTTGTAACACATTTTTTTAAACATTGAGTATGCATATGCACAATATTATGTGCCAGGTGTATTGGTCAAGATCCTTTGAGTTACAGGAACAGAAGAACTAGCTCAGCAAGAAAACAATAACAACAATAACAACAACAACAACACCTTTTTGTACTGTTTTGGATCACAAACACATAATTGGGAAGGTGAAACCATAAATTAAGAAATGAATGAACTCAGGGGTTACAATTATTTCATTTGAATTCTCTACCTCTGCCCCTGGTTTTATCCATACAGCTTTATTCTCAGACGGACTTTCTCTCTCTCTTTATCCAACTATTAGCAAAGATGTCCCATGGGTAGCTCCAAGACAATAGCATCTTTACAGGTCAAGGTCATCCCAGAAATATAAACCCCCCTTGTTCCCTCCCGAATCCATAAGCCCTGACCAAAAATGACACTGATTGGCTTGGTTGGATCATATGTCCTCCTTTGAACCAATCACTGAATCCTCTTATTAGCCAGCTTGGGTCATTTGCCCAACTTACTGGGAAGAAAGGTAGCTCTCTTAATTTTCAGCCCTACCAAAAATCCCAAAAGAAAGGCCTACAAGACAGATAAAGACTGACAGATACCCATGCCATTGTGAAATGACTCAAATTTTCCACTACTTTTCTCTACTGAAACTATTGGAAAAGCTTGGATGTAGTACATGATTGTGTGACTTGTCCTTCATGTGATAAAATTTCATCATCCACACATTAAACCTACTTCAGTTCTTTTTTTTTCAGTGGGACTATACCATTGGAAGTAGAATTACTTGAAAAAAACATAGTCACTGAAATGACATGATAGTTCTCAGTTCTAAAGTGTTATTCAGAATACACTTACGTGATTTTAATTTGAACTGTCATAACAATGAGAACCCAAGATTAAAATATTCTTAGATAAAAGATCCAGAAACCACCCACCTCCAATTTGTGCAGATGCCGTTTGAGGATTAACTCTTTAAAGCATGGAGAAAAATTGAATACTTTCATTAATGTAGTTTTCTAATGATTTGTGTTAATGTGCTGATAAATTTAATATCAAATTGATATGTTGTTGGTATTTTACCTACAATTTATGAAAGCAAATACATATAAAATAAAAACAAATATAAACATACATCTGTATAGCAAGTGCAACACTTGTATGCTCAAGAGCTTCAGCTTAATTGAGTTTACGTAAACCATTAAGCAGAGTTTTCTGAACTTTCTTCTCTGTATGGTGAGAAACCCAGGGTCTCTCTGAATATCTCTTAGGATTCTCAGGAGTGAGGGGTACTGTTTTCTGTATCTTACTTCTGCTTCCTTTATCCTGCAATGTGGGATTAATTGGGAGTGGAGATTAAAGATTAGAGAAATCTGCTTTACTGCCTGGAAAATTCAATCCCAGGAACTGAGAAAGAAATTTGGAGATATTCTTAACTATTTTGAAGGTGTGTGGATAAAATTTATGTGGGGACCTAAAAAAATTATCTTTTTATTTTAAAAAATTTTAACTGGTGCTAAGCAAAATATATATATATTTAACCATCTCTTTTTTTAAAAGTTCATTTTACCCACTTGTCTTACTTTATTCATTCTGCTATAACAAAGTACTATAAACTGGGTGGCTTATAAACAAATAAATTTATTTCTCAGTTTTGGATGCTTAGAAGTCCAAGATCAATAGACAGGTATGTGGCACACTCCTGTAATTCCAGCTACTCTGGAGGCTGAGGTGGGAGGATCACTTGAACCCAGGAAGCAGAGGTTACAGTGAGCTGAGATGGTGCCACTGCCCTCAGGCCTGGGCGACAGAGCAAGATCAAGTTGCCAGTAGATTCAGTATCATGTAAGGGCCTATTTCCTGGTTCATAGTTGGTGCTTTCTTGCCATGTCCTTACATGGTGGAAGAGGCAAACAAGTTTCCTCTGGCTTATTTTATAATGACACGAATCCCATTCGTGAGGGCTCTGCCCTCATGACCTAATCACCTCGAAAAAAGGCCCTACTGCCTAATACCATCGCACTGGGGATTAGATTTCAACATATGAATTTTGGGGGAACACAGACCTTTGAACCATAGTACCACTTCAGGATGCAGTGGACAGAGATGAAAAAAAGTTACTGATTTTGCTCAGCTACAGAAGTTATGGAACTGGCATCACTTTATTAATTCAGGAAGTGCTTCTCATGTAACTGACCTTAGTCTACCTCTATTGGCCAAAGTTTCCTCATATATAAGAAGGGTATGTGGAGTATCATCTCTACAAATCATTGGCAGCTTTACTGGTTAATAAAGACACAGTCTTTAGAGCTGAAGGAATGAGAAAATGGATTAATATGGAGGTTAACTTAAGATAGAGAACATTTATTCCCTTACGAATTTTGACTTTTAAGAAAAGACAGCTTCCTCCCAGAAGAACAGATATGGTGAAATGGTAAAAGATGGAAAACCAGCTATGTATCAGGTATAAAGACATGAGTCCCTTTGTTCTGAAGCATCAAGTCTCTACCTAATGCTAGAAGGAATTTTTAGAGAAATGGAGGCATAGCTACAAATGAAGTGGAAAGAAACCCTATGTATTTGCTTTATAAAGAAACTGTGACTTTGAGGACAGTCTTTACATTTAGGAAAAAAAAATTTAAGTGGGAAAAAGTGTCATCAACAGCACACAAACTATACTGAAATGATTGTGAAAAGACTGAAGTGACTGAACTCAAGAATATGAAGATCTCAAGATACTTCTTTGCAAATATGTCCCTTGTAGATGACAAGTCCCTTGTAGATGACAAGTCCCTTGTAGATAACAAATCTTGGGGTAAAATCAGCTTTGTGAAAGACTCACTTCCATGTAAATGTTTGCACCTTCTCAATGGGCTAGAATTTTATTGGCGAATGTTATTAATGGTAATGGGACATAGGTACACAAATCCTTTTCTGTGTCACTGGGAGATGGGAACTCTTAGTATGCAAAGTCTCTGCTGAAATCAAAGGGAATTTGCATAAGATCCACATTGGTTGCTTAACGCATAGTGTAGCTGGCATCCAGTGCATGCTAAAGGACAACATAAAAACCTCAAACACAAAATGGCTCTGTGCATTAATGCTGCTTAGGAAAGTGCTAGCTATTAAATATTTTCACCAGTATTAAGTATCTTGATATTTATTCTTAAGCAAGATTTTGAAAAATACTTATCATCACACTGCAGTTGATATGCAAATTTTAAAGCAACATTTCAGAAAGAAGCAAAATAATGCCACCAAACTGTTTATAAATTCTTCCATTTAAAAATAGTTTGCATCATATAAAAGTTAACTCCAATTCTCTCATACCAGTTAAACAATTATTTCATCAAATGGAATTGAATCTTAGTTTCTCAGTTTGCACAGAGAAGAAAATTCAAAAGAAGAATCAGAAATTAAATTGAAGTTTAGGCAATGCATTTTTAGGCAAAAATAATAGTAATATATGGCTGATATTTTCAAAGCTTGGCTTTTATTTTAAATTTTAAATTTATTTTTATTTTAAAGCTTCAACAGTGTTTTCCAGCAGGTGTCACTGTAGGCAAATATAAAATGACAAATACATCGTTTCTACAGCTTGCGGCCAATGGTTCCTTGAGAAAAAGATTTATATTCAGACTTCTCAATTATGATTTTGTTTCTGGTGTTGTCATTGTTGTTAATATTAGTCTCCTAGCATAATTTTCTGTTCCTATTGATGCATTCACAATGCAGTAACACTACCCAGTTGAATGAACAGAAGCAGTAGTATGCACTATGAAGTTCCACCCAGTTTGGGGGTAGAACTTTTACCATTTATAGAAGAGAATCCTAGAATCTTGAAATGCCTATCTAATTAAGATATATTTTAATTCTGAAGCCTCTGGCGGATCTTTCCTAATAGTCTTAATTAGTAATTTCTGATTTTTATGGTTGCTATATAAACTTTGTTAAAGAAAAAACTCTAAAGTTTCATCAGGAAGGAAAACTTTAAAAGTATTCGGCAAAAACAGTTATCATTAGTCTGGGATGGGTATGTGAAAGGAAGGAAGGACGTAATAATGTTACTGGTTACCTTGAAATTATACTTCAATGGTTGGGTTAGAATTGAATTCATATTATTCAGCCTGCAAAGGACGTCTCATTAGTTCCCAGAGAAACCATTTCTGAACATATTATCTCAAGGAAATCCAGAGAATCCATTATTTCTCTTTGCCCCCTTCTTTTTAATATGCACAGCACGGAGATAGGGAAGCAGAATGATAAGGTACTAGCAGGAGAATTTTCCAGGAGTTATTTTGCTGATTTCAAAGTCTTCCTGTTTCCTGGTATCCGTAAGCACCTTGGCATGGTGTTCAGAGCTCCTAAAGAAGTGTTCGGTCCGCATCTACAGGCTAGACTTGGCTGCTGACGATGTGACATTGCAGACAGATTTTTAAAAAAACGTATACAAGAGAAACTGGTTTAAAATACCCTTCTCATCTCACGCCCAATACAAAGACCCACATGACTGAAAAAATGTTTTATACACTTGATTCTTAGGAGAAGAAAGTTGTATTCCATGCATCCAAGCAGGTAAGCAAAAATATTACTTTCTCCATTTTATAATCAACTCACAAACTCTCAGGGAAATTGCTGGTTCCTGTGACTACAGTTCTGAATCCCAAAATAGGATCCACATCTCCTGACTCACTTCTTTCCCCTAGAACACGTCGCCTAAAATAGGCGCGTTTTTTAGAATCCAAAAACATGTTTTCCTTTTAATAATGTCAGCGTTTACTGAGCCCCAACTCTATATCTGGACTATGCTAAGTACTTTATACGCGTTTCTCTCAATTCATTTTCTTCTTGCTCTCCTTTCCTATGATGTAGGTACTATCATTCGTTTTATACTCACACAGGAATAGATTCAAAGAGAACAACTTGCATGGGATACTGCAGCCAGGAAGGACAGAGAAGAGGCCTGGATTTGGGTCTTTCCAAATCCAAAAGGCTTTGTTCTTAACCAGTATACTCCCACAGCAAATATGATACATTATTTAGGAGAATAACAAACTATCCTTGGGAAGTTACACAAAAGAAACCAAGGCACTTTTCCTGTATTATGTATGCTTTAGGTTAGAACCAGCCTCATCCTGTCCAAGGTGTTTCAGCTATAGCCCTGTATGGTACCGGCTGTGTTCAGAATAATGCCTGCAATTCCTAATGGCGTTTCCCTGACTTCACTTATTATATCTATAGATTTAAGGTAAGATTCTTAACAAAATCAAAGGCTCTTCTGGGAAAAGACAATAACTAGAAACTCTGAGCATTGTAAATCTCACAGCCTATTGCATTTTAAGAAAGTGTAGTAAATATAATGAAAGAACTTCAAAGAACTACTCACAGTTCAGTTTGCACCATGTTAGAATATTTCCATTTGAGGCCCTTTGGAAAGGCATTTGGACTGTAACTTTAGTAATTGCAATGAAGTTAAGAGTTTACAGTGGATTTAAAGTCAGAGAGTCTTGGATTAAAATCTTTACTGTGTCACTTTCCTGAACCTTAGTTTTCTCATCTCTAAAATGGTGGCTAATGCAAAAATAGCAGCAGCAATGAGTCAGTGGTTGTTAGGCACTAAGCAATGTTCTAAGTGCTTTACAGTCATGTCTTTCTTTATGCTCATAGAGCTCTTTACACAATGCATGGCACATATTAGAAAGCCAATTTGTTTGCTTGTTTCGTTTTGTTTTTGAAATGAGGACAGGGACTCTGACAAATTCATCTTTAACATTATAAGGGAAACTAAGAATCTGTCTTAAAACTAGGAGTCTGTGTTAAGGAATCACTGGATATTTGGATTTTATTTTCTCATTTTCCTATTAGTTCATTAATTCTCACTTAATTGCATGCTTTTGTGTCCTATCATGACCAGGAACTTGTTTTCCTGTCCACCTTCTTGTTTTCAGGAACCTGTTTTTCAGGAACCTGTTTTCTTGTCCACCTTCTTGTTTTCCCACGTTATTTCCTTCAAAAACCTCATGGCCTCTCTTCTCCTGGGTCCCAGGCACTGGAGGGTGGGACTTGCTGCCTGTAGGTGCAACCTGAACCCAGTACTCCTACACCAGGGTTGGGAGTTAGTGCTTCTGGTAGGAATAAAGTTACGTTCAAGCATGCATGTACACATGCACGCACACACACCCACACAAGTTAAATCATATATATGAGTTATAGTAAAATCATTTAAATGAATTTACAAGTTTATGTAAAATATCAAACTTTTCAAAAGATAATGATTTATGGTGTCAAAGGTAACGTGCTCGTTGAAGAATACCGGGAAAATAGAGAATATATTTAGAGAGAAATCATAATCCCAGTAACAGAAAGAGTAAGTAACATTGTATTCTTTCTTTCTAAATATGCTTAACTTAATTCATGTGATTTTGTATCTTTTAAAAATATGCTTTTCTGCTATAGATTGACATTGAAAGAAAAAAGACATTTACGTTTCTTGTGATTCACAATAGTAAAACATGGCACTCTTACTTGACAAAGGAGAAGCCACTGCAGAAAGTGATTTTAGTCCAAAATCGTGTTTCTAACAATATTTGAATAGAACAGTTATGCAACTGCCTCTCCTAGAGTGTATTAGACAAGTCAAGAGGCTCTTGCAGCCACTGAAGAGATACTGAGGGCTGGGCGAATGTGGAAGCCACTTGGACCAAGAGAAGGTGGTGTGCTGGGCTGAGTGGGGGATTCCTACCACCTGGGTCTTGCAGGGTGGTGGTCAGGAATGGGTATAGTATAGCCACAGCCTGTGTGCTGGAGAACAAAAAGCATGAAGCAATAATTCTGTAAGAGTAGTTACCCTTTGAAATAAGTAGATACAATGAGCTCAAGCTCAATAGAAGAGTTAAGGTAACAAACATGCTTGCTCTCTGATATTAGGAGGTTTTTAAAGGCTACAGATGTTAAGACTTCCCTGAAGCCTTGAAACCCTTGGGTAAACACAACAGAAAGATGTGGGTGTGCTGGAGCCTGTGGTTATTTGATGCTGGAACCCAAGGTGTGACGTGTTTAAGGCCTTAACTTCAGAATAAAATGGAAAACTGACGTTAAAGTGGACTAATAATGGCTGAGGTTTAATGGTAATACTGAATTTAAATTTCTTTCAACTTTGCCCTAAGTTACGTATGTATGTCTCTTTCCTCTGCTTTGTGTGCCCTCCAATTACCTTTCCACACAGCACACCAAATGATCTTGTAAAGAAGTAAATCAAGTCTCATCACTTGCCTGCTTAAAGTTTTCCTAAATGGCCTCCTGGATGTGGCTGCTATGACCCTCCTTTCATCATCCTCAGCTTCAGTGACCTTCCTGAACCTCTACTGGGCTGCTCCAACCTCAATTCTGCCTCTCCAACCCCTTCCTCTGGTTGATGTCAGTTCTCAGCTTGGTGTCACTGCATCCTGGAAAAAGACAGACACAAGCCCCCAGAAAGATAGATGCACAGTGTTCATTTAAAAAGAGAATGAGTTTTCCCAGATCTCCAGGTACTTGCAGTGGTCTATGTGGCCAGGCAAATATTTATGATAATTTACACACAAACGTATATATAGGTACACACAGACACAGACACACACACACACAACACAATATCATTTCCAGGAGTGTAAAGACATTTGATCTTTAGAATGACTTAAAACGAAAACTAGATGAGCATATGTGTGAGGCTGAAAGTAGTTGTGAGTTGCAGGTAGATAGCCGAGGTTAGATCAGCAGCATATTTACATAGTATTAAAATTAGTAGAGGAGATACTGGTAAGGAAGAAAAAGCAGTACGGAGTTTGTAGAGACATTTGCTGCAAGATTTTAATGTGAATCTCAGTAAGCATGACTCCTCGGAGGAAAATGCCTGAGAGGATATCCCATTTATTCGTTCGTTTCCTTCAACCATATATCTTCCTTCATACTAAAAAAAAAAATTAAAACAGCTTTTGACTTTCCCAGAACTGGCTTTAAGCATAAATTCTTTTCCTAAAGAAAAAATTAGGAAAGATCGGTATTGGAAACATCTGGGTAACCATTCGGAGAGCCCTGTGCTGTAGTGGACCCATCCATCCTTCATCCTTCCATCCATCATTGGCCTAAAATATATTAAATACCAGCTAAATTCCAGATGCTATGCTAAGGACTGGGCATTCCAGGACAAATATTCTTTCCCATTGTGGGGGATGAGCTTAAGCTATGAAACAGTCTCATGTTATAAAATAATGATTGGATTCAGAAGGAAGACAGGAAAGAAACCCTTCCCTTCTTCCTTGGGTACTCTTTTCCTCACCTTGTCTGTGAAAACAAAAAGCAAGTCTCTAATGTGAGAGGTTTCCACTTGGCTCTAAGTACAGCACCCAAATTAAAGTCAGAGTTCAATAACAGTTTATTAAATGAATAAATGAACATACAAATTACTATATCCCAAAGCCTTCAGGGATCCAAATTTGAGAATATAATAATGACATTTTCTTCTACAAAGTCAAAATATAATCAATGAAATAATCTTTTCAGAAGGGAGCAGAGGGTAAGTGTCAAGTTGAGAAGAGCTTCCATGATTAGCTTTCTTCCCAACTCAGACCATCTAATCTTTTTCTGCTAAGGGTCACCCAGGGCCACCTCTGTTGTGCCTTCTCCTGAACTCATCCCGTCCCCTGCCACTTGTCATACTTCATCCCAACCCTCAATCCTCAGCCAGTTTTGTCTCAGTCCTGAACTTCAGAACACTCTCCCTCTTCCTGGGCCTTCCCCTCTCATGCTCCTCTTTCCACCTTCATTTACTGGCTAAGAAACTCGCACACTGCAGCTTTCTGCACAGCAGATTTCAAGTTAAGACCTCCTCATAATGAGGAATGATGATGTGATGTGGGCGACTCAAGGGACTACTATACTTCACAATATAAGGGAACTCCTTGCTGTGGGCTTTTATCCACATCTGTATTTACCCACTCCTTCTCAGAAACCTGTGTCTATAGGAAACAATCTATAAAACTAATCACTGCTGAGGTGCAGCTGATTGATAATGACTTAACTTTCCCTAGGCAAATTAGCCTTTTAAAGTGGGCTCATAGAAAAACAATGCCTCAGTGCACTCTTGTGGTAGAACTTGGGGTTTTGTAGCAGGCTGCTGAGGAGGATCTATTTGAGCTGTGGTTTTTCCTGATGATGATCTTCGATCAAGAGCAGGCAAAAAAGACTGCTTACATCTGAGCCTGCAGAACATTGACTCCATCTATGCATTTATTCCTCACCCTTGCATAGAGTTCCTATTATGTACCAATACTGTATTAGGCTTATAACGAGGAGGAAAAACAGCTCTACCTCGAAGAGCTAAGAGTCTAGTTGGTATATAGATGTACAAGTGGATCAGTATGACATAGCATTTTAAGTGGAATGATAAAGATGCACATAAAGTATTGGAAGAACATCTGAGCTATGGACAGGGGACATAGGGCTAGGTAGTAGATGGACAAAATGGCAGGTAAGGTCCTGAAACCACCCATGCTTAACTTATGATAGGATCAGAGAACTTAAGACCTGTCAGATGACTGTAACAGGCTGAAGTCAGAAAAACAGAGCCCACAGCAGGCAGTTCAACAGAAATAATTTAATATGGAGAGGTAGTTCCAAAGCTATTGGAAGAGTCTAAAGAACGAACAGGGGACAGGAAGGAAACCCAGAAATTAGCAACAGTAGGAAGCTGGTAGGAAGCTGCTAATACCCCTGAAGCTGGAGGGACAAAGGGTAGAGCTAGTGTTGGAAAGCCCAGAAGACAGGACTGCCTGATGGGAGCTGGAACCACAGAGGGACATATCTACTGCCAAAGATACACTGGAAGCAGAGAGACAGGAAGATGTTCCCTAGTTTGTTCTTTTCTTTTCTTTCGAGTCTTGCTCTGTCACCCAGGCTGGAGTGCAGTGGCACGATCTCGGCTCACTGAAAGCTCCGCCTCCCTAGTTCCCGCCATTCTCCTGCCTCAGGCTGGAGTGCAGTGGCAAGATCTCGGCTCACTGAAAGCTCCACCTCCCTAGTTCCCGCCATTCTCCTGCCTCAGCCTCCCGAGTAGCCGGGACTACAGGAGCCCCCCCACCACGCCCGGCTACCCTAGTTTGTTTTCTGTCTGCTCTTGAATCACTTTTCACTGTCTCTCATTGGCCAAGATGGCCGCAGGCCATATAGCAAGAGTGTCTGAGATACAAGTAGAGCAAGGATGGTATGTGGGGTTGGATCTGGGGGCAAATAGACACATTACCGGCACAGTCATCTTAGTTGTCTTATGTCACCTGTGACAGCCGTCATTTGCTCAAAGTTGTCCTGTTTGTTTTGAGTAGAACCAAGTCTGGAACTTGGGTAAGGTGAAAAGCAGTGAGTAAAGTAGAATTTACGGGGGCACTGTTATGTTCCAGACCACATGCTAGGCTTCTCACAAGTATTATGTCATTTAATTCTTCAAATATCTGTTTACAGTGGCTTTCTGACTCTCGGTTCAGTTTGTTCTCAAAGCCAAATAATCTAACATTAAAAGAGAAAAAGAAAAAACAATGTTATCTTTGTGCTATAAAATATTTATGGAAAAATACTTAGGTGAAGGCTAAGGAATCTTGTGGTATGGTTTAGTGTCTATTCCAACTTCATTCTGCATTAGACTTCACATAGGATAGGCCTAAGGATGCTAAGTAAGTAGATTCCAACATGTGGCTGAGAATCCCTGGGGTCTGCACATGCACACTTATACTTTGACTTGAGATTTGGGGCTGTGCTCTGTCTTCACAGCAGTATTCTGCTACTTTTCATATGTATGCCATTGCTAATGGGAAAAATACACATTTATTTAAAATCATGAGGAAATTCAGAGTAGCTTTTTGTAATTTTGCACACTCAATTAATGGATAAAATATATATGATCGCTGTCATGTGGTGATCTGATGAATTTTGAGAGCTGGAAAAGGACCCTTCATACTTGGAAAAGTAGGAAAATCATACTGTGAAACTACTACCATGGGGAAGTAGGATATTATAGGAAGAGCTAGCCCAATTAATGACAGCTACCATTTGTTAAGTATTCTGGTGCTATGCGTGTGTTAAATCATTAATTCTCACATCAACCCTATAGGTGAGCCATATTATTATTAAGATTCCTGTTTTACAGATGAGAAAACAGGCGCAGAAGAATTAAGTGTGGCCTAAGGTCTTTGAACCTGTGGTAAGTGGTAGAGCCAGGATTTGAACCTAGCCAATTTGCTTCTAAGCTTCACATTTTTAACCACTGCTTGTTCTCCTTCCAATTTTTTAAAATCTCCTCTCCTATGTGTTAAATCACATCAAGCTAAAAAAGAAAATTGACAAAAGGGTATAAGGAAGATGATTACAGACCCATAAAATCCATTGGCAGTAAACTATTAATACAAATTTACAGGAATTTTACTATATTTAAAAATACCATTTTAATTTTGGTATCTTTAGATGATAAATAAAATGTTCATATATATTTCTTCTCATTTTCAAACTCATAATAATTATATAATTTTCTTCACCTTAGTAGAGCAAACTGTTAATAAATTGAGTGGTTAGTGCTTAAAGACTGTTAAAAACCACTTCAAATAACATGCCAATCTCATCTTTACAGTAATACCAGGTTGTTAATTAGCTGAACTACCCAAATACAGAGATTATAGTTAAAATGGTTTGGAGTGGGTGGTGATAATGATGCACTGCCTGTTTTACAACATGCTCCATGCCATGCACTTCAACTCCCATTTTTTAAAATAAAAATTTCCAACACTATTTTTCACCCTTTTCTTAAGAGAGAGATTCCACTGAAAAATAAAGTTCTTGCTAATTAAATATTTCCATAAACAATGGATCTTGTATCAATGGGGAAATATGTAAGAATGAACTATTCAAAGAAGGGAATTTTTCTCTGCTTGAGTACACAAGAGGAAAATGTCATTCCTGTTGAATGTTTCGGAAATGCCACTTTTAGAAAACTTTAAAATACCATGGTGGTTGATTTTTTTTAAATAGTTTCTATTTGGGAAAAAAAAAGTCACTTTCACGTTTCAGTAGCAGCTACTCTTGTATAGTCTTCAGCACCATTAAAGAGATCTCTAGTCTTAATGTCATTGCTTTTTTTCTAGAGAAAGACCTATGGTCATTTTGCTGGGGTTGGGGGAGGAGGGGCAAGGATTAATGGTCTTTATTGTTTCTTCGTTTCCAGTGGCAGTGCCTTTCATTAGGGCTGTCTTGAGCAGCCACATCATGTTCATTTCATTCTATAGCCAAACAGCATTTGTTCAACAAACACTTCTTGAGTATTTCCAGTGGTCCAGGCCTTGGGCAAATCTGGGGATATTTTCATTAGTAAGAAATAGGTCCTGGCCTAAAGGAGCTACCAGTCAAGGAGAGAAGTCTGATATGTAAATGTAAAATTACAATCAATGTGTTTATCATTGTAAGAGACATCCCACATAGAGAGCTGTGGGAACAGAGGCAAAGACCATGATCTATGCCTTTGTTGGGGAAGGAATGGAAAATAGCAGGGTACAGTTGGCCAGGAGTTTTGCGAAGGTTGAGCATCTGGAATGGTGGGGAGGGTCTGTCAGGGGTGTGGGGAAGAGCACTTCAGTTGGAAGGAAAGGCATAAAGTCAAATGGAGGTACTCAAGAATTGGACAGGCTTGAATTTGAGTTATAGACCAGTAACTCCTGTACCATGCAATCTGAGCAAACTCCTTATCCTCACATAATGAAATGGGGACAGTAATCCACATTGTGCAGCATTGCAGGGAGGATTAAAAATAATGTACTTAATGTGTCTGGTCCCGTGCTAAGCACTGACCATCGCAGGGAGGGCTCCTCCTCTTCCTCAAGGTGGTTCCTGTAACAGCTTCAATGTCACCACCTGACCACCATTTTTAAAGCCACCTCTCACTACAGCATGTTCTTTATTTGGTTACATAATGGTGGCCAGTTTCCTCCAGTAAAATGCAAGTTCTATGAGGGCAGGATTTGTCTTGTTAACAGCTATATCTCCAGGACCTGAACAGTGCCTGGCACATAGTGGGTGCTTAATAAATATTATTATTGTCACTAATGTTATAATGGTGTGAAAAGACAAGGTGATTTATAGAAATTATGTGGCTGTACTTTGGAGTTCATTGGAGGAGATGAAGCTGCAGAGGAACACTCAAGATTGTAAGAAGCTAAAGAGTCTGAATTTTATCTGGCAGGTGCTTCAGTAGGTTTTTGAATAAGAAGCAAAATTTACCTTGTCAGTAGACACTATGAACAGAAAGTCAGCAGGTTCTTGGTACTGTTATGTAAGGGATGCTAAAGGCTCACCTATTCTGACTTTAAGGAAATTCTCTTTCTAATTTGTCTCCTCTATTGCTTTATCTGAAGGAATTGAAGTTCTCTGTATTTGGGAGTCACACAAACATTCTATTCCAGACAAATATTACTCACTGTCTTCATTAAAAAAGAAGAATCTTAATTATTTAGGTAAGCAGATCCTTGCAAAGTTAATTGTTTCATGTAGGATCAGAGAGTACTGGAGCTAGACCCACTTTAATTTCGTGGAGAAGGAATGGAGGTCCTTACAGATGGTTATAGAACCACTGATTCTCCAGTCTGTGTTTCTTCCACTGTGCTTCACTGTCTTTCCTTCCTGGAAATGTTTTGTCTGCCTGTCTGTCTTACTGTAAACCTTCTGGTAGGGCTGTCATTCAAAAGCCTATTGCTCTAGATACAGTGATTTTTTTCAGGGATGGGCATTTGACCCAAGCAGTCATCCCTGGAGTGGATCCATGGGTGCCCATAGAATTACCTACATGTTTCAAGTTAAATGCTATTAATTAAATGAATGGGTTTAACAGGCTGTATTTATGTTTTGCCAAATGAAATTGCAACACAGCAATTCACATGGTGGGAATTTTCCAACTTCATGATAAAATACCTTCCTGAAAACCTGGGACACTGTAGAACAGAAAGTGTGAGCTATTTGGTTATTTGCTGGATGATGTTAAGTAGCAAAAAGGATGGTAAAGGCATTAATACAGTAAAATATGTGTGTTTTGCAATACTAAATGAATATGGTCAAGAAATGACACCCCACCTTTCAAGTTTATCTCAGCAAGATTTATGCTCAATGTTTCCTATGGATGCCAAAAAGTTTTACAATTATACTAAAAAGATAAAATATTACTTTGCCTAAGCAATTTTGCCTAAAATTGTAACTCAGAGTGCTTTGAGAACATGAATATTTTTCCTTTATAAATATTTTTGTGTTCTTTATTAACATATAGTTAATCTCACACCATAACCACATGTATAGATGTTTATACTATATAGAGAATATGAGCATTTCATAAGCGTTTTATGCCATGCTTTTCTTTTCCATTGGATACTATAGTACACATTAGTACCCAAGAGGTTCATTTCTTCTTCTTGGGCTGAATGGCCCATTTATCCATGGTGAAGTGAGTTTTTTACACACATATTGTAGAATCATAGACTCCAGTGCCTTGCCAAAGGCTCTGTGCCAGGTGCTACATCTATAAAGAAGATTAAGATGCCATCTTTGCCTTCAAGTAGTTCACATTCCAATGACCAAAGTAGTTCACAGTCCACTAACCAAGTTATTAGTGCAGAGATCGTATTTCTGTGGGGACAGGCACTGCATATGTATTCAAGGAACACTTGCCCATACAAATTCATATAAATATAGAGTCTACTAATAACTAGGAAACTGTTGGGAGATTTGGTGTACTACTCACCTTTTCTGCATTTTGAGGTGCTCATCAGTGGAGTACATACACGAAGATCCATAGCCACACAAGAAGTGAACTTTATTGCTAGAGGTTGATGCCCTGTAACTTCCCAAACGTAACGTTTCCAGTAAGTTTTGTCCTAGAAGCTGGCTTAGGCTTGAGACTGAACTTGGGCTTCCCTCCCATCCAGTGGAAAGAGCCAGGCTCACAAAAATCCTGATTCACTTGTCAATATGTGGTAAAGAGATAAAAGGTAGCCCTGTTCTGTTGTTTTTCATGTAGAGAGATAAGAAGCACAATCAGGCTCTCCATACCCAGATGGGGGAAGTGAAAAGAGGGGCAGGTACACACTTAATACCTCAGCTCAGCAACCAAAACCACTAGGAAAATGTATTCTGATGAATGTTGCATTTACAACCTTGATAGTTACCCCAAAGTTAGGCCTTATAGACCTTAGGGTCTATGATAATCATTATTTTACACCTTTAATTTTTTCTTCTTTAATATAATATGTCTCAGAATAATCCTTGTTGAAAATCCATCCTTTATGAGCAATGCAGATGGCACAAGATGGACGAACCAGGAATGTTTTCTGTAAAAACTCCTGAAAAAGAAAAGAAAGGGGTCTCCTCCTCCTTTGTGGGTTGAGACAAATGTGAGATGAGGAAGAAGGATGCGGCATTCAGGGTCGACTGAGTTCCAGCAAGGGTCCAGAGGTAGAAGAGAGCAAATCATGTTTATTGTGTGTCCGAAACTTTAACGTTCAAGGGCTGAACAAGGAGAGAGAAAAGAAGCTAGAAATAAAGCTGGAGTGGTGACACAGAGTGGTAGGGAATCCCCTTACTCCCGTACTCCCTAAATTTAGCTTTTATGCTGAAAGCTGTGGCCTGTCCTTGAAAATCTGGAAGCAAGAGAGAGACAGGATTAGGTTGGAATTTTAGCAAAAGCACTTCAGTGTGAAGTGGAGAAAGACTAGAAGGGACTCGTTATGGGTTGAATTATATTCCCTTTCAAAAGAGATGGTTGAATTCCTAATCCCCAGTACCTCAGAATGTGACCCTCTTTGGAAATAGGGTCACTGCAGATATAATTTATGATGAGTTTTTACTGGAGTAAAGTGGGCCCCTAAGCCAACATGGCTGGTGTCCTTATTTTTAAAAAAGTGACTTGTTCACAGAGAGACACACATAAAGGGAAGATGATGTGAAGAGACACAGGGAGAAGACAGCCATCTACAAGCCAAGGAGAGGGGCCTGGACTCTCCCCTCAGAGCTGTCAGGAGCAACTCACCCTGTTGACCTATTGATTTTGAACTTTAAGCCTGCAGAACTGTGAGACAATACATTTCTGTTGTTGAAGCCATCCAGTTTGTGGTATTTTGTTATGCAGCCATGGGAAAGTAACACAGACTCCAAGATTGAAGACCGAGTAAGAGGACTGACGAAGGCCTGAATTAAGATGGAATGAAAAGAAAGCTCTTGAAAGATATTTAAGAAGTCGAATCGATAGAATTTGGTGATTAATCAGGATGTGTGGAGTTAACATAGTGAGTAAGATAGACCTACATTTCAGTCCTGGCTCTATTCCTGCTTAATGATGTCAACTTAAACCATTCATCTTCTGTGTGCTTTAGTTTTTTTCATCTCTAGAATAGAGGTCATAATAGTTTCTCTGATGGTTAATTTTATGTGTTAACTTGACTGGGCTAAGTGATGCCCAGATAGGTAGCAAAACATTTCTGGGTGTGTCTGCAAGGGTGTTTCCAGAAGAGATTCGCATGTGAATCAGTAGACTGAGTACAGAAGATCACCCTCACCGATATGAGTGGGCATCATCCAATCTGTTGAGGGCCCAGATAGAACAAAAGGCGGAGGAAGGACAAATTACCTCTCATTGTTAACCTTTTCCTGCCCTCAGACATCAGAGTTCTTGGTTTTAGGCCCTTCAGACACTGGGACTTCCCTCAGTGGCTTCCCTGGTTCTCAGGTGTTTGGGTTCAGACTGTGTTATACCATCAGTTTTCCTGGTTCTCCAGCTTGCATAATCATGTCAACTAATTTTCATAATAATATCTCTTTCTTAGATAGTTAGATATAGATATATACTGGTTCTGTTTCTCTGGAAAACACAAATACAGTTTCCATCTCATTGAGTTGTTGTGCCAGACAAGAGAATGAATGTTAAAATCTTATTACACTGGTATAATAAATACTTCACATAGTAATATTGATAAATATAATAAATACTCAATACTTTTAAAAAATGTTTATTTCAATAGTTTTTGGGGAACAGGTGGTTTTTGGTCACCTGGAAAAGCTCTTTAGTGGTGATTTCTGAGATTTTGGTGTACCTGTCACCCAAGCAGTGTACACTGTGCCCAATGAGTAGTCTTTTATCCCTCACCCCGCTCCCAACCTTCCCCCAAGTCCCCAAAGTCCATTGTGTCATGCTTATGCCTTTGCATTCTTATAGTTTAGCTCCCACTTATAAGTAAGAACATACAATATTTGGTTTTCCATTCCTGAGTTACTTCACTTAGAATAATGGTCTCCAACTCCATCCAGGTTGCTGCAAATGCCATTATTTCTTTCTTTTTATGGCTGAGTAGTATTCCATGGTGTATATATACCACATTTTCTTTATCCACTCAGTTGATGGGCATTTAGCTTGGATCCATACTTTTGCAATTGGAAATTGTACTACTATAATAAACATGCGTGTGCAAGTGTCTTTTTAATATAATGACTTCTTTTCCTTTGGGTAGATACCCGATAGGGAGATTGCTGGATTGAATGGTAGATCTACTTTTAGTTCTTTAAGAAATCTTCGTATTGTTTTTCACGGTGGTTGTACTCGTTTATATTCCCACCAGCAGTGTAAAAGTGTTTCCTTTTCACCACATCCACGCCAACCTCTCTTAATTTTTTTTTTTTATTTTTAAATTGTGGCCATTCTTGCAGGATTAAGGTGGTATCTCATTGTGGTTTTAATTTGCATTTCTCTGATAGTTAGTGATGTTGAGCATCCTTTTATATGATTGTTGGCAATTTGTATATCTTCTTTTGAGAACTGTCTATTCATGTCCTTAGCCCACTTTTTGATGTGGTTATTCGTTCTTTTCTTGCTGTTTTATTTGAGTTCCTTGTAGATTCTGGATGTTAGTCCTTAGTTGGATGCATAGTTTGTGAATATTTTCTGTCACTCTGTGGGTTGTCTGTATACTCTGCTGAATATTTCTTTTGCTTCGCAGAAGCCTTTTAGTTGAATTAGGTCCCATCTAGTTGTTTTTGTTTTTGTTGCATTTGCTTTTGGGTTCTTAGTCATGAATTCTTTGCCTAAGACAATGTCTAGAAGATTTTTTCCAATGTTATCTTCTAAAATTTTTATGGTTTCAGATCTTAGATTTAAGTCATTGATCTATCTTGAGTTGATTTTTGTACAAGGTGAGAGACAAGGATCAAGTTTTATTTTTCTGCATGTGACTTGCCAGTAATCCCAGCACCATTTGTTGAATAGGGTGTCCTTTTCCCACTTTATATTTTTGTATGCTTTATTAAAGATTAGTTGGCTATAAGTATTTGGCTTTATTTCTGCATTCTCAATTCTGTTCCTTGACTATGTTTATACCAGTACCATGCCATTTTGGTAACTATAGCCCCTTGTATAGCTTGATGTCAGGTAATACAATGCCTCCGGATTTGTTCTTTTTGCTTACTATTGCTTTGGCTCTACAGGCTCTTTTTTGGCTTTGTATGAATTTTAGGATTGTTTTTTCTAGTTCTGTGAAGAATGATGGTGGTATTTTGATGGGAATTGCATTAAATTTGTAGATTGTTTTTGGCAGTATGGTCATTTTCTCAATATTGATTCTACGCATTCATGAGCATGAAACATGTTTCCATTTTTTTGTGTCAGCTATGATTTCTTTAAGCAGTGTTTTGTGATTTTCCTTGTACAGATCTTTCGCCTCCTTGGTTAAGTATGTTCCTAAGTTTTTTTTGTTTTCAGCTGTCATAAAAGGGATTGAACTCTTGATTTTATTCCCAGCTTGGTTGTTGGTGTACAGCAGTGTTACTGATTTGTGTACATTGATTTTATATCCTGAAACTTTACTGAATTCATTTATTATATCTAGGAGCTTTTTGGATGAGTGTTTAGGGTTTTCTAGGTGTATAGTCATATCATCGGTGAACAGTGACAGTTTGAGTTCCTGTTTTCCAATTTGGATGCCCTTTGTTTCTTTCTCTTGTCTAATTGTTCTGGCTAGAACTTCTGGTACTATGTTGAATAGAAGTATATGCTTTCCCCCTGAGAACTGGAATAAGACAAGGATGCTCATCTTCCCACTTTTCCCTATTCAGTGTGATATTGGCTGTGGGTTTGTCATATGTGGCTTTTATTACTATGAGATATGTCTCTTCAATGCCATTTTTCTGAGGGTTTTAATCATAAAGGGATGCTGGATTTTGTCAAATGCTTTTTCTGCATCTATTGAGATTATGTGATTTTTGTGTTTAATTTTCTTTATGTGATGTATAACATTTATTGACGTGCATATGTTAAACCATCCCTGGTATGAAACCCACTTGATCATAATGTATTATCTTTTTGATAAACTTTCATTGAGGATTTTTGCGTCTATTTTCTATGTTTATCAGAGACATTGGTCTGTAGTTTTCTTTTTTGTTATGTTCTTTCCTGGTTTTGGTATTAGGGTGATACGGGCTTCATAGAATGATTTGGGGAGGATTCCCTCTTTCTCTGTCTTTTGGAGTAGTTGTCAATAGGATTGGTACCAATTCTTCTTTAAAGGTCTGATAGAATTCAGCTGTGAATCCATCTGGCCTTGGACATTTTTTCGTTGGCAATTTTTAAATTACTGTTTCAGTCTTGCTACTTGTTATTGGTCTGTTCAGAGTTTATTTCTTCCTGATTTAATCCAGAAGGGTTGTATATTTCCAAGAATTTATCCATTTCCTCTAGGTTTTCTAGATTATGGATGTAAAGGTGTTCATAGTAGTTTTGAATGATCTTTTGTATTTCTGAAGTATTGGTTGTAATATCTCCCGTTTGGTTCTTATTGAGCTTATTTGTATCTTCTCTCTTCTTTTCTTGGTTGATCTCGCTAATAGTCTATCAATTTTGTTTATCTTTTTGAAAAACCAACTTTTTGTTTCATCTTTCGTATTTTTTGTTTGTTTGTTTCAATTTTATTTAGTTCTGCTCTGATCTTTGTTATTTCTTTTCTTCTGCTGGGTTTGGGTTTGGTTTGTTCTTGTTTCTCTAGTTCCTTGAGGTGTGACATTAGTTTGTCTATTTGTGCTTTTCTAGACTTTTTGATATAGGCATTTAATGCTATGAACTTGCCTCTTAGCATGGCTTTTGCTGTATCCCAGAGGTTTTGATAAGTTGTGTCACTATTATTGTTCAGTTCAAAGAATTTTTACATTTCCATCTTGGTTTTCTTGTTAGCCCAAAGACCATTAAAGAGCAGGTTATTTAATTTCCATGCATTTGTACAGTTTTGAGGGTTCCTTTTGGAGTTATTTTCCAGTTTTATTCCATTGTGGTCTGAGTTGATACTTGATATCATTTTGATTTTCTTAAATTTATTGAGACTTGTTTTGTGGTCTATTATGTGGTCTGTCATGGAGAATGTTCTGTGTGCTGATGAAAAGAATGTATATTCTGCAGTTATTGGGTGGAATGTTCTGTAAATATCTATTAAGTCCATTTGTTCTAGGGTATAGTATAAATCCATTGTATCTTTGTTGACTTTCTGCCTTGATGACCTGTCTAGTGCTGTCAGTGTAGTATTGAAATCCCCACTATTATTGTATTGCTGTCTATCTCATTTCTTAGGTCTAGTAGTAATTCTTCTATGACTTTGAGAGCTCCAGTGTTAAGTACATATATATTTGGGACTGTGATGTTTTCCTGTTGGACTAGTCCTTTTATCATTATATAATGTCCTTCTTTGTCTTTTTTTGATGTTTTTACTTTAAAGTCTTTTTTGTCTGATATAAGAATGGCTACTCCTGCTTGCTTTTGGTTTCCATTTGCATGGAATATCTTTTTCCACCCTTTTACCTTAAGTTTATGTGAGTTCTTATGTGTTAGTTGAGTCTCTTGAATACAGCAGGTACTTGGTTGGTGTATTTTTGTCCGTGCTGCCAATCTGTATCTTTTAAGCGGAGCATTTAGGCCATTTGCGTTCAATGTTAGTAGTGAGATATGAGGTACTGTTCTATTCCTCATGTTAGTTGTTGCTTAAATACCTTTTTTTTCCATTATGTTATGGTTTTAGATGACCTGTGTGATTTGTGCTTTAGGGAGGTTCTATTTTGGTGAATTTTGAGGTTTTTGTTTCAAGATTTAGTACTTCTTTTAGCAGTTCTTGTAGTGCTGGGTTAGTAGTGCCAAATTCTCTCAGCATTTGTTTGTCTGAAAGACTTTATTTCTCCTTCATTTATGAAGCTTAGTTTTTGCTGGATACAAAATAAATTCTTAGCTAACAATTATTTTGTTTAAGGAGGCTAAAGATAGGACCCCAATCTCTTCTGGCTTGTAGGATTTCTGCTGAGATGTCAGCTGTTAAACTGATAGGTTTTCCTTTATAGGTTGCTGATGCTTTTGTCTCACAGCTCTTAAGATTCTTTCCTTTGTCTTGACTTTAGATAACCTGATGACTGTGTGCCTATGGTGATGATCTTTTTGCAATGAATTTCACAAAATTCATCAAGGAGTTCTTTGAGTTTCTCATATTGACATATCCAGACCTCTAGCAAGGCCAAAGAAGTTTTCCTCATTTTTTGCCTCAAATAAGTTTTCCAAACTTTTAGATTACTCTTCTTCCTCAGGAATATGAATTATTATGCTTAGGTTTGGCTATTTAACATAATCCCAAATTTCTTGGAGGCTTTTTAAGTTTTTTTCTTTGTCTTATTGGGTTAATTTGAAAGGCTTGTCTTTGCGCTCTGGAGTTCTTTCTTCTACTTGTTCTAGTCCATTGTTGAAACTTTCCACTGCATTTTGTATTTCCCTAAGTGTGTCTTTCATTTTCAGAAATTGTGATTGTTTTTTCTTTTGTATCTATTTCTCTGGAAACATTTTCATCCATATCCTGAATTGTTTCATTTCTTTAAGTTGGTTTTCATGTTTCTCTGGTATCTCCTTGAGTAGCTTAATAATCAACATTCTGAATTCTTTAGCTGACAATTCAGAGTTTTCTTCTTGGTTTGGATCCATTGTTGGGGAGCTAGTGTGATCCTTTTGGGGGGTGTTATAGAATCCTGTTTTTTTCATATTACCAGAATTAATTTTCTGGGTCCTTCTCATTTGGGTAGAGTATTTCTTCAAATTGTTCTTGAATTTATTTTTTATTAGACTGTTTTTTTTTAAATTTAAATTTCCTTTCCCCTGCTCTTAAGGATCAGATTTTAGTATTTATTTTAGTCTAATTTGATTTATTGGTGCTGTAGAGGTGAAGACTCTATATGAGCTCCTTAGTTATAAGAGAGTCTTTGTCTGCTGGCTTTCCCCCATGCTAGTTGTAGTAGTTATATTCTTGGTGTGTGGGTGAGTTCACTGTTCCCTATGGAGTTGGAATGGCAGGGATCTCTTGAAGCTTATCTTGTTCTCTAGTAGTGCATATTTTATTCAATTTTTTCCTAGTGTTTTATTTACTGAGTTGATGAGTCAGGCTTCATGCCAATAGGGGAGGTAAACCTGGGTAGGCACCAGTTGTGTCTAAGGCAGATGGGTAGATGTAATACCCAATAGTGGGCTGAGGTCTTGGCCTTGATGAGGGTGGGTGGGGGAGCTCTCAATTAGATGTGCTGAGGTTTTATCTAGGTGAAGAGTGGGAGCTACCTCAGCTCCCCTACCAGGCCAGCAGGAAAGCTATTCACCTCACAGCCTCATTCCCATCCTAGTATTTCAGCTATTCAGATCAGTCAGGCACTTTTCATCTACAGGGATGTTGATGTTCCAAATAGGGAAGAATTGTTACTCTGCCTCTCACGCAGGCCTGAATCTTGGGGGTGCTCCTCCTGTGGGGCTGCATTCACCCTGAATTTTTCCAGAAAGGCTACCTATAGGTGCCTTCATGCTGCATTCCTGTGGGGGCAGCCCCAGCTGTGTCTACAGTGGAGTGCCAGGGGGAACAAGGACCCCTTTTCCAAGGCCTTTCATGATCACAGCGGCAGCCTGCCTGTTGGGGTAGAGGTGCAGACTTCCCCTACTATGCCCAGCACTGCGATTGTATCTCTGCTGTGAGAAACTACCCTCCAGTGGAAAGATCTGGTACTCAAGGCCTGCTGTTCAGATTCTTTTGTCCCACAGGGTGATCCCTTGATGTGGTGCTCTCCCACTTCCCCTAGGGATGGGGCTCCCTGAGAGCTGGACTGCAGTGATTGTTGTTGCTCTTATAGGTCTAGCCATCCAGTGGGGCTACCAGGCTCCAGGCTGCTGCTGGGGAATGTCTGAAAGAGTCCAGTGATGTGATCATTCTTCAGATCTCCCAGCTGTGGATACCAGCACCTGCTCTGGTTGAGGTGTCAGGGGAGTGATGAAATTCCTTGGGTGTAGATAGGTTTAGTGTGCTGGCTTTCTTGAATGCTGGTTATGCTAGCAGTGAAGTTGTCACGTGGATAGACTCAGGACCTCTGGTTAGCCAGGACGTTGCAGGCAGTGGAATTAACTGTTGTTTTCTCCTTCCCGGGAGCAAGGTTATTCTGTCATGAGTTGCCGTAATGTCTTGAGTTGGTTGGCCTCCAGCCAGGAGGTGGCGCTTGCAAGACAGCACCAGCTATGGTAGTAGCAGTGGGATTTGAGCTTGCCCTAAGTTGGCCAGGGGAAGTATTCTGCTTCTTAAGCAATGGGTGGGACCATAAAGCTCCCAAGACTTTATGTCTTTTGTGTTCAGCCACCAGAGTGGGTAGAGAAAGACCACCAGCTGGGGGCAGGGCTAGGCGGGCCTGAGCTCAGACTCTCCTTGGGGGATTGGTGGTGGGTGGTTCTCCAGCCAATGGGGTTATGTTCCAGAGGGGATTATGCTGCCCCTGCTTAGCAGTATTGTTCACCAGGGAAGTGGGGGATAGCCAGTAGCCAAAGGCCTCATCCAACTCCTACACAGTTGATGAGTCTGGTGTGGCTCCCGCAGTCCCCAGCTAACAGTGCCAGGTTTGGATTCAGGCAGCCTGCACATAGAGCCCAGACCTGTACCAGGCCCATATTGTTTTGTTTTAAATAAAATATCTGGATTACATTAAAAGAATTGAGAATAATTCATAATTCTTACCTGGCCAGGTAGGGTATGTTATTATTCAGTGAGAGGAGAAATATTGGAGATAAATGAATTTGGGCATCAGGATGATACATTTGGTATATTAAAAATACACAAGCAAATTATATGTTACTAAAAATACACTGCCTTACCTTTAAGGTCAGCTTTCATAAAGTTCAAGTTGTATATTTTTAAATTAACAAAAAGTTATATATTATCCATTAAAGGTAATCTCATATGGACAATGAAATCATCACCATCATGTTTCTAGGTTATTAGGGAAAAATAATGACAAAAATCATATTTGCTTAAAATCTTTTAAAAAAATTTATATTGATTGAATTGACTGTTACATTGAAGACAGAAATATTGACTTTTGACAACTTGACCAACAATTAGTTCTTAATTAACCTGAAGTTGTCAACTTATGATCACTCTCTCTTGGATGAATGATCTCAGATGTGGCAATCTATAACAGAGAAATTGAGTCATCTGACAGAAATTATCTTTGGCAAGGTTTTAGTCCTAGGGTTACCAGATGGAATACAGGACATCCATTTAAATTTGAATTTCAGATAAAGAGTTAACACTTCTTAAGGATAAATATGCCTCAAATATTGCACGGGACATATTTATACTAAAAAAAAGTGTTTTTTTTTTCCCTGCGATTCAAACTTAACTGGTGTCCTGCATTTGTATTTGTTAAATCTGTCAATCCTATCTCAGTTTCCTTTGATGGAATGTACCTCTGTGCTAATATTTAAAAATAGGTTACATTTGTGCTCGCTTCGGCAGCACATATACTAAAATTGGAACGATACAGAGAAGATTAGCATGGCCCCTGCGCAAGGATGACACGCAAATTCGTGAAGTGTTCCATATTTTTTAATTGAAAATCATTAAAAAAATAGGTTACATTCATAATCATCCTGATTTGAGATATATTTTGCCTAAAACTTGGTCTACATGATTTCTCAAAATCCTTTCTTGAGCCCAAGGATTTGCAATTCATAATTTAGTGAAGAACATACAAAGAAGGACATTATTAGTAAATGCTTTGCTAGAAGCAATGCACTATTTAACAGTACAAAGAAGTCGAAAAGGTCAATCACATATGCAGTGTCTCAGAGTGATATTTTCATAAGACTTTATTTAACACACTCATTTCCACAGGTGGAACTTTGTTTTCTCCCTATTGATGGGAAGATTAATATAACAAAATGAGTGTATCTGCTTGTTTCATGAAGATGACAAACCTCTTTGATGTGTTTACCTTTGTATAATGTTTTCATATACCATTTATATAATTATACCCTAAGAAATAAAATCACTAGGTATTTTAAAAATTATTAGAATCATGGTGACATTTTAAATGAATAGGGGATGAAATGAGATGGGCTAAATACCATGTGATTTCAATTTAGACTTTAAATATATCCATGGGGTCCCCATAGCTTTCTTTCCAATGGTCTATTCCCATGCCTTTCGAGTTTCAAAAGAAGATATCATAGGACCATCTGCCTCAGTCTTGAGCACTCACGACCAAATAATGGCACACATGAGAAACCTGGAAAGTTTTACTTGTAAACCTAGGCCTGGTTTGGTTTGCTGCAGAAATTACAATGGTTAGTTTGTGATTGTTCACTTAAAATTAATCAGATCTTTTCTTATAAAGAATATTACTTTGACTTTTCAAAATGACTTATCTTCTTACTTTCTGTGACTTTCCCTAAGGCTTATGAAGTAGTCATACAGAAAGAAGAGAACTATACTTCTAATTTCCCCAAATATCTACTTACATATTTTAAAATGGGTATTAATAATTAAAAGGCCTTTGGTAAATTAGAAACACAAATAAATTGAACTTCACTTCTAAGGAGAACAAAGCAGTAACAGTAATTCCCAACTCACAAATTCTCTGAGAAGTTCGAGATGATCTATTTATAAAATTCTAACATATTTTGGGGGGAAAAAAGGCAACAGAAGGATTTGTCCACACCGTTTTCTCATTGGCCCATGATCACAGAGCTGTTCAGACCTGTCTTGTCACCTCCAGAGGACACGTACGGGAAAACCTTTCCTTTGTCTTCAGCAAATGGACTTCTCTTGCTCTTTCTTCTTTTTGTTCTTTACCTGTGAGAAGATAGACGAGATGGATGAAGGGATAGATTCACCACATGAATCACAAGCTTTTACTTTATGAAACAATACTCTAAGGCATGGTTATGGAACCTTAATGAGCATAGGGATCTTTGAAAGCATTTAGGTGGAGTACCTAACCAATGCTGTAAATCAGAAAAGACTTCTCAAAGGATGTGAGTTCCAAGCTGTGAACAAAAGGGTGAGTAGGAGTTACTGGTGAGGACAGTATTCCAGGTGGAAGTAAGAGTATGTGGGAAGACCTGAGAAGTAATAGAGCTTGATTAGCTAGAGAGTTGAAATGAATTAACTTGCCAACCAGAGTTCTAGGCCAGATCAAGAAAAGTTTTATAAACCATGAAAGAAGAAGATTTTATCCTGAAGGCTTTGCTGAAGAACCAGTCATGGGTTTAATGTCGTGGAGGACATAATAAGATTCACACTTCCAAAAAGATACCTTTGATTTCAATGTGGAGAATGAACTTGAGGGGGACAAATAAGAGCCATAAGAGCTGTTATTAAGCTTTTCCAGTAATCAGGGGAGGTGATGGTGACCTGAACCAGAAAATCGGTTGTAGGAATGGAGGACACTGAATAGGTTCAATAAATATGTAAATGGCAGAATTGACCAGACTCGATTGATGGGTTGTGGAGAATGAAATGTGGGAGGTTGTAGAATATTTTCCAAGTTCTGGTTTGGGAGACTGAATAAACGATGATATGATAAAAAGTAGAACATGAATTTGTGGGAGAATTAAGCAAGAGATAATGGGTTTGGTTTTGGGAATATTGTAGGCCCTATGGATACTGAATTAATTTATGTGATTAACAGATATTTGTGGAGTACTAATTACAATGCCAGACCATGTGGGTAAAGGTTGCAAGGGTAGAGGAGTGAATAAATTTATTTAAAATCTATAGTGTAGTGGGGGAGATATGCAATAAATAGATAATAAATACAATAAATATAGACAGTCATGTGCCACTCAATAATGGGAATATATTCTGAGAAATACATCATTAGATGATTTTGTCATTATCTGAACATCATATAGTGTAGTTACAAAAACCTAGATAGTATAGCCTACTACACACCTAGGCTATGTGGTATAGCCTATTGCTCCTATTTGTAACACAATGATATTTGTGTATCTAAACATAGAAAAGGTATAGTAAAAATACTGTATTGTAATCTTATGGGAACACCATTGTATGTGTGGCCTATTGTTGACCAAAACGTTGTTATGAGGTGCATGACTGTATATGTGATGGAGAGGGATGGGATTGGAGATCAGGCTAGCAGTCATCAATCTGAGTAGAATTTTGCTAACTGCAGAGTGGTGTCTTTAAAGAGAAATAGGAGTAAAGGAACTAAAGTGACTTTTGTTGAAGTTCAAAGTCAACATTTTAGGCCCCCTGAAATGTGTACTTGGACGTAATGACTATGTTTGGAAAGAAGAAGTCTTTTCTGGAATTGAGGGCATCAGATGATAAAGACAGCCCTGTCAAGCTTGAGAGCAGGGTTGTGTTCCTGTTTGGGAGGGCCCTGGTGTATGTATTAACAGAGCATCCTTAAATGTCAATGTTCACAAACACAAATGAAGTAGATAATGATGGTTAGTCAATGACTTGTGTTAGTAAATTAAAGACTTCACTATTGTCTTTCAAGTCAACAAACATTTATTGATTGCCTGTTATGAGCAAGGTCCTATGCTTTCTGTTAGGAATGCACAAATGAAAAGCATGCCTCCATCACAAATTCACACTCTGGTAGCAAGATGGGCATTTTATAACTAATTACAATATAAGTCAAACTAGGAAGTGCTAGGATGGCTGTATCAAATTTTATTAATTTCCATTGGAGACCAAAGGAATCAGTGAGTTTTTGGAGAAAAGTCAACTGGTTCTATGCTTCATAAAGTGTGGTAATTTATTTAACCATTCAAATGGGGTAACAATATTCTAGGAGGCAGTGCACATTATTCAAAAAATATTTTTATTAGAAACCTTCATTGGGGACATAGCAATTAATTCTATATGATTTGTGGCTAGGCAAATTTTCCTTTGGGGATCAGACTCTGGGTCCTTCACCTGGTGTTTGTTGTCACTGGAGATTCCAGCAGTCTGTCTTTCAGGCATTTTTCATTGAAGTGGGTATGAGTATTAGTATAATTGGAAGCTTCAGAGTTCCCTGAAAGTAAAAGGATAGTCTGGCTTTAATTTGTAGCCATTTGTCTTTTTTCTTTTTTTAACTAGTTAGTTCAAATTCTACCCATGATTAAGGACATCACACTTCCAAACAATGGCCTTCTCCCAAGTTAGGTCAAGGCCCACTGCTAGATGCTATCATAGTACTATGTGGCCTTCTTTACAGCACTGATGTCAGTTGTAACTTTACTCTATGTGTGTGATTGTTCAGGTCTTCATTCAGTCACTTCATTCAGTTAACTAATGCCAGTTGGCTTTCAAGTTAACAGAGCAGAAGCCATATATCTGTTAATTTTTTTCATTGCCCCAGCTTTTAGCCCAGTGCTTGGCACTGAACTGGTAAACGAACTCCTGCCTGAAGTTTTTGCTTCCTTCTTGTGCTAACTCTTGCAGGGGGTGATAAGTGGGAGAAGGTGGGCAGGGGATAGATGATGCTGGTGAAATTAAGTTGCTAACCACTCCTTCATTTAGTGTCCTAAACTTATTTCACTGAAGTTTCAAAATATGCTCCTCCACCATTCTGTTAGGGAACAAGCCTGGATCATATTATTCAGATAATTTATAATTGTGTAAATTGTAGTCAACTTCCTCATTCAACATTTGCCTTTCCAAGCTGAAGAGGCTAACATTTCAATATGCCTCAAATAGCAGCACTCTACCCCCCATGTTAGTTGCTATTTCCTTTGTTGCTTGTGGTTTCTCTGGCTTCATGTTATTATTTGAGACGTGGTGACTATAATCTCATGTGGCATTCAAAGAGTATATACATTGGAAATTTATACAATGCTAATCTCACTGAGTTTCTAATATTCTGCTGCATGCATTTACATTTTCTTCATGTTTTAACCCAAAAGACAATTCAGTCAGTTTCCTTAGAGAACTAACAATGACTTCCAGGTGTGTGCCTTCCCTGCCTGAAGCTGATAGCTCAGAGCCATTCATTGTATACCTATGCTATTTATCATAAAATATGTTAGCTTGTACTTACTAAGTTGAAGTCTAGTTATTACATTTCTAGTGACTTATACAAATGGTAAGATTTTCATACCTATATATTACCTTTTCTCTTAGCTACAAATCTGAAGCTTTAATATGGAATAAGTTTGAGCTTTCTGAACATTTATAAATGTGTTAAATATGATTGGCTTCAGTGAAGATTCACAAATAACTTTGGAGGCAACTACACATTTATTCTTATTCTGAATAAAGATGTTTCCTGATATAAGTTTACCCATGATAAAACTGCTTTATGATATAACACTGTTCTGTGGGGATTTCTGTCTTCATGTTCAAGAGTAGGCCGATATGCAGCCAGCATGCACCAGTATAGCCGTGCTGATGGCTTTTTACAGATAGTGTTCATTTTGATTAGTTGAAGCTTCAGTTCTGATTGCTTGAAGCCAAAATATATTAAATATTTTGAATATTTAAAGTGATCACAAAATCATTAAATGACATCAGAACCACATTAGCTCTTTGTTTCAAGCTATTGAGTTTTACTTCTCCTAGCTAGGTAGAACACTAATCTATAAAATAGGCTGAAGTAAAACCACAAGTGTAAAATAGAGGATCTGGATTACCTTAAACTATAATCAAGAACTAACTGTGTTTTTATAGGTCTGACTTCAAGTCAGTGCATCTGAGGCTGCTGGGAACTGAAAGTTCTTTGACTCTTTTAGGTAATTGGAGGACTTTTTTTTTTTTGGTCTCAGAGAAAAGGAGTAGACTTGATAATGTACTTCCCCTTATTTCCTTATAAAATAACAGACTTATGATATATTCTTGCCACTCTGGTCAAAATATACCAAAGTTATCTGAAAAATCTGATGATAAGTTTGATTTCCCTATAGGGTTGGGCTATTGCTGCAGAACTTGTGCTTGAGGTGGGATGGTTTTCTATTTTTCAGTATTTAATTGGAGTCATGTTGACACATGATAAGAAGAAGGGAATATGTCCTTAGACTATCACAGAAACCATGAAAACATGGTTTGTCCTCAGCATTGCACAATATACGTAACAAATCTCTACACCCTGATTCTAAAATGAAAGTTGAAAAAAGGTAAAATTGCTATGAAAAAAGGAAGTATGTTCATATGGAAATTCCACTGTTCATTTTTGAATTCTATAAACTATTAGTACAAAGAAATTCAGCTTGAATTGACTTCAAGAAATTGAGACTTAGCCAGTTGTTTCTTGGTGGTTTTGCTTAATTATGTAAAATTTTCCTCAAGCTAGTCCCTCATGTTTCCCATGGTCTGGGCACCAGTTCTAGAAAGAATCTGAGAATGAAGATTTCAATACGTGTGGAAATGTCTTGGTATTTTTTGTAGTTATTTTCTAGCTTGATGGCTAATTGGTAGGGATGTTGTAGACAAATCCTTGCTCTTCAAAGTCTGATGCATGGATCAGCAATATTGATATCACCTGGGAATTTTTTTTAGAAAAGTGGACTTTCAGGCTCCCGCCCTAGACAGACTCAGACAGACTCAGTTAGAACTGACATTTTAATGTAATGCAGAGGTGACTCATGTATACATTAAAGTCTGAGAAGCTTTTGTGGATATCTAATTCCCATGGAGTCAAGAAGGAGCCCTGGCAGGTCTACATTACTTCCATTTTTTATTTTTCTTTTCTCTCTTTATCCCACAAGAAAGTATCTGTAAGTACTAAATGACTTTTAAAATCCTGTACTTTAAGTTTCTACATTACACTATGAAGTTTCCTGCCTTCAACTGTATGTTATTTGGATCTTTCAACCTACAACTAGATGGAAGATGATAGATGGTAAATTCTTAGTGAAGGAGACTTTGAGGTGACAATTTAATTTTCTTTCACTTTTGTGGTTCTTCATCATATAGTGGGTACTCTCATGATTCTTGACATTAGTTTTGATTATGGCCTTTAGAAAACACAAGCGTGGATTTGAAAGCCCTGTGAGGAAAATCTTGAACTTGAGTTAGCATTTTTGGGACTTGAAATCATTAGCATTCACCTGCTCCTACCAGTTTCATAATTTAACTTGGGAGATAACTTATAACGTAATCTCAAAGAAAGGAAAAGTTTTCTGAATTAGACATCCTGGCTCTGTTGACATAAAAATATAATTATACTTCTACAAAATTAGTCAACAGATTTTTTTCTACAGTGAGAGTAGTTCTTCAAATGTTTATTTTATTTAGCTATAAGCAGTTCTTGTTCCATATTTTAAAAAGTCATTTACTTTTGCTTTTGGCTCTGCAAGTAGCTTCAAAATAGGGTCTCAAAATAGAATAATTTTATTTCGAATAAATTCTTTCACAATATCATTTTACCATTATTCATACAGTAAGCAATTCTGAACTATGTGCACACAAATACAGTCTTTGTGGGAATACTTTGAAAAGTCTTTAACAAATAATTTGAAAATGTTCCTCTTATAATGATTTTTGAAGCCCTTTCTCCTTAATTTCCTCAAATCTTTTAAATAGTCTCTGGTGATTTGACAATGCTTGCTCACATTTGTTGGTGGTCATAACTGGCAATTGGAGGTGGAATGGTGCCACTGGCATCTAGTGGGTAGAGGCCAAGAATCATGCTAAACGGCAATGCCAGGACATCCTCCGCAATGAAGAGTCAGCCCAAAATGTCAATAGCGCTGAAACTGAGAAGCTCTGTATTCAATGTACTGGTGAATTGGTTAATGCTCAAAGGTGCAGTTAACAGATATTCATGGAGATAGACCATTTAGAGACATAAAACAATTATTGACTCTAAACATATAGATGGGTAAATACAGTTATCAATTAATGTCAAAATTCAGCCTATAAGGTAACATGAGCTCAATAGAGTTTGTATGATGTTACATATATTATAAATAAGTTTGGGAGTATCTGCCCTCCCTTTTCCCCTTTACCTCAGCAGTTGAATAGGTACCGTCATGAGAATACTGGATATTTCAATTAATAAGTTTCAAATAAAAGTGGAATTAAGCTAAAAATTATAAAGAGTCCTTGAATGGCTTGTTGATTAGAAACTAATGTAACTCCTTGTCTAGGATAAAATACCAAACAGGCAGCAGCTGCTGGTAATTTGGTGCAAGTAATTGTACAGCCAATAAGTTGAAGAAGTGCTTATTAAAAGAAACTGCTTTCCTATCTGCTTGTAAGTTCAATTGAGTAATGCACTCTACATGTGGTCTGACATTGGGTAAATTATACACCTGATTTAAAAACACTCCATCCATAAGAGCTCCTATTTTGCTCATCCATAAAATTTTTACTTTCTTCATTACTACTTGCGGCAGTGTATGGCATAATATCTATCAAATTAGGCTTTGAGGACATCTCAGGCTGGCACCCTGCTGACTTGAAACATGTGTTTAATATTACTGCAGTGCTTTTAACCCCATGAGTGCCCCGGGTTGGCCCACAGAGGCATGCAGAATCTGTTCCGCTGTCTCTGTGCAGACACATTCTCCACCTACTGAGAATGAGAAACATCAAAGATAAAGGGGTGGGGGTTGGATTAAGGATTACTCACTGGGTAGGAGAAATAAGTAGTTAAAATTTGTAGGAAATAAGATAGACAAAATGAAAACTGTGTAGTCTACTATTTTGCAATTTTTAAAAATATGAGCCAGATATAAACATTTGAAAGCAAGGCATACTATTTGGCCTAATAAACTCTGAAAACAAGACACAAGAGGACTTTCTGGATAACTCACATGAAAGCCAAGTTTGGCATGTGTCTTATTCACATTTATAAATATGTGGATGACTTTAATTAATTTTAACAAACATTTATTGCTTTCTGTCTACTAAGTGCCAGACACTGTGCTTGATGCTGGAGACACAGTGATGAATGTATATGGCCCTTGCCATCTTGCAGCTCAAATCTTGTAAAGGGGTCAGGATTTCAACAATCAACTCTAATATAGTGAGTAAAGCATAAGTGATCTCAAGGTTCAACATTCATTCATTCATTCATTCATTCATTCAGGGCAGATGGTATCTGACACAACTACTCTACTTGCTGGATCCCCATGGCAGATATTGCACTATTATAGAGCTAGATAGACCTGTGAATCTCAGCCTGATGCCATTAAGCATTCAAGTCACATAATTATTTTCTTCTTTTCTTTTCCATACTAACCTGCCAGTCTTCTGATTATAATTTAGCTTCCCACCTGGAGTGTCTATGGAAAAAAATGGACTTAATAAAGAATTCTGTGTCTGTTATTATTTTGTGTGTGTGATTAATACTACTTATTTTAAATTAACAGACTGGTATATTGATCATAATTTAGCTCCGTGTGTATGGATACGCTATGGATAGAGGTCCTTTGACATCTACTTTTTATTGTAAGTGAATATTTTGTCATTCTTATATATTAGTCTTATGAGATTGGTTAATGTGAGTTAATGTGACTTTCTTCCTGAAGAGATAGACCCACTCTCACAGTGATGACAAGTTAAGTTCTGGGGCCAGCCAGACTTCAGAAACTAGAGTAAAGAATAGAAGCTACTGAAGGATTGGAGAAGGTTTTAAAAAATATATACCTGGAGTGAGAAAGAGAATGAGAGAGATACCAACCTAGATCCTGAGAAGCGTCAGGATCCACCAGTGAGAAACAGACTCAGGGTCAACCAGCAAGAAACAGAGGAATGCATTCAAGAAGAAGTTGGAGAAAGAAGATAGCAGGAAACAAAGGAATAAAAGGATCTAGGAAGGAGCTGGTAGTCAGAGATACATGAGCCTGAGAAACAGACCATTGGATAGGGCAGTTCAGAAACCTATCAAGAGAGCAGTGTTATAGAGAAGCTGGAAGGGGTGGGGAACCCAATTGCGTAAAGTTTATGGAATAAGTAGCTGGTACAGAAATGGGAGTGCAGAGTGTGGGTATTCTTTCTAGAAGTTTGACAGGAGAATTGCACCTTGAAGACTTGCCTTCTGAAAGAGAGAACCTCAATATGTACAAAAGGCAATGCACAGGTGCATAAAGAGAAGATAAATGATGACACAAACTTCTAGGTAAGACATTCATATGTCTTCATTTTTCATTAATTCCTTTATTCAAGTAGCGAGAACATAGTTTAGTGGTCAGGCACATGGATGCTGCAGCCAAATGGCCTGGATTTGGATCCCAGTTTCACTATTATGACTTTGGGCAAATTGACCTCTGCACTTGCCTCAGAGGGTTGTTGGAAGAATTAAATAATATGCATAAAGCATCTGGAACTGTACCTGATGTAAACATGTATACATATTTGATAAATAATAAAGGAGTTAGTCTGGACAAGGGTTAAGAAACATGATACTCTAGGAATCTATGATAAACTTTTTTTTCTATGTTTTATGAACTTCTTACAAGGTGTATTTGAGATCTAAAATTACCGAGAGCCTGCAGAGAATGAAATTGCTATAGACGTCAGCACAAAATGTCCTAACAATCTTATTCGTAGGTATAAGTAGGTAAAATTGTAGAACTCTGTCAAAGAGTTAAAAGAATTTCCTGATGAAATTGCAGACTAATTTCTATGATGTTTTTGTGGAATTTGCCAGATATTACTCAAAGTTCCTTTCAGAATACCCATAGCAACCTTTGTCTTCCTATCTTCTTTGAATTTAACCTGCCCTTTCTACTCTGTTTCCTTTACTGTAGATATTATTTAGAGCTCAGGGAAGTAGGTCCCTAAAATCTTTCCAAGTTTTCTTCTTATTTTATTCCTTGTATTTTTTCTCAGTTGATATCAGCTCAGAGAGTATTGGGTTAATTTAATAAATGCATCCGATGGCTCTTTCCTTGGGCATCTCAGCTGATGTGAATGTAATTGCTTATTAATTGGTTGAGAATATTCTATGAATAAGAAAAGGTAGTTGAATAATCTACTAAACTCTCCTTTCTTTCCTCTTAGACATATTATTTCAATTCAGGATTATAAGCATTGTTTATGTTGACTAGTGACCCTCTATTTTTATTTTTTAATTTATTTTATTTTTTTGAGCTAAGTGGCTTTTTTATTAGAGAAATCCAGAATTACAAAGGACTTAAGAGTTGGATTGGGGACCTTCTTCTTGCCAAAGGTGGGCACAACATTGACAATGCGCTGGTTGTACTGAATCCACCACTTAACCCTGCCTGTCATCATCTTCTTCTTTTTCTTTTCCTCCTCCTTCTCCTCCTTCTTCCTCTTCTTCTTCTTCCTCTTCCTCCTCCTCCTCTTCTTCTTTTTCTTCCTCTTCTTCCTCTTCCTCTTTTTCTTCCTTCTCCGCCTCCTCCTCTTCCTCCATTTGGCCACCGTGAGAGTCCGACCTCTCACTTTCCCAGAATGGGCCAGAGAAACATGGACTTTCCCTCTAAGCATGTGGATGGCTACTTCCAGGGTAATCAGGGCCTCCACACTGTACTTGCCCAGGGTAGTCTCATCCTCTAGGGGTGTGCTTGCCAGGAGCACAGGTTGATCTTCCCAGGCAGTGCCCTTCAGTGAGGCTACATATGCCTTGATTTGGGCAGCTGCCTCCTGGCCAGTCACCTCAAGGGTGTGTAGCTCCTGGGCGCGGACGAAGAGCTGCATGAACCATGCTCCCCACTGTTGCTACCACAAAGACAGAGTTGAGAAAGAGGACCCACTATTTTTGAAGCTTAATGTAAGAAAATAGTTACATGGTAAATTATTGGAAGCTTTTACTTTCCACAAAAGCAAGTGATGGTTTTGCTCAGAGCAGCAACACAATGACCTGTTGCTAATCTTGGCTTATTTTTCTCTCTCCTTGTGAAGGAGAGAGGAATTGCTAGTACATATTATTTAATTTTAAAATGCATATTGAAAAAGAATTTTGATGGCTGCCTTTCAGAGCAAACTAATAGATAACTGTTCTCATCACATCTGTATTGAGATTGCCTCTAAGGCTGTGGTAAAAGATGTTGAGTGGGCTCTTCCTAGGGTTCATCTCTTTATAAAAAAATTTTTAAATTTGTTTAAAAAGCTTTTTTTGGGTACATAGTAGGTGTATATATTCATGGGGTACATGAGATATTTTGATACAGGCATGCAATGTGAAATAAGCATCTCATGGAGAATGAGTATCCATCTCCTCAAGCATTTATCCTTTGAGTTACAAACAATCCTCAGGTTCGTCTCAATGGGTTATTTGAGAACTTGGAGCTGGGAGTGTTCTGTGGTATTCTTTTGATTGGAAATGGGAGCTGAATGGGCTGTCCAGTGGGCAGAGGGCAGGAAATTGAAAATGGAAAGAGAAAGTTTCAAATGGCTGCGAACAATTCTTGAAAATTCTAGGTTTGAAGGTGCTGCCCTGGTGATCCCGAGGATGTGGTTCTCAGGCTCATTGTATCCTAGCTCTGTGATTTGGTCCAAATCACTTAACTTCCCTTCAGCAACCTGTTTAGCCTCCCTGTGCCTCAGTTTCCTCATCTGTAAACTGCAAATGTTGGTGCTTATCTTATGTCCCTACACTGGGTTATAGTGTGATTTGAATGAAAGAACTTTGTGTACCACGTAGAACAACACAGTTCTCACTATGATTAGGATTAATCTTAATATTATTGTAGGTAGTTAACTTAGAACAATAGATAAAGAAGTTAAACTTTACCTGAGAGTAGAACTGGCCTTAGTTACCTGACTGAATACATTTCAAAAGTTTTATCACCCCTTATTTTAAATAAATTGAATAGTACAGAGAGATGGACTGGGAAGAAAGCAGGACCTAGAGGTGGCAGAGTCAAACCTTATTGCCTGACCCATGTAGACACTTAAGATGTGCAGCTTACATGAATGAGCCATAGAGATATCTAAATTATTTGAAATTTCTGCATTACACTTTTTAATTTCTTTCTAAGTTTGATACAAGAAGAATATATTTGTTTTAAAATGAAGAGCATCATTATTTAAAAGAAAATACAACAACCAAAATAAACCATAGATAATCAGAGTGCCACAGACAGCTGATGTGGCAGCAGATAATAGGGGAGGAAACCTGGGGAGGGATAGAAAGAGCTCAAATTCATTGGGCGCTTATGTTCTAGACACTGTGATAAGTGCTTTCTACACCTGGTTGTATTTAGTCCTCTTGACAAGTCTAAAGGGTAGATGCTGGTAGTATCCCATTTTATAGATTAGGAAACTAGGACATAAGAGAGACCAAGTGATTTCCCATCTTAATGCTAGTTGGTGGCCAAGTAAGGATTCAAACCTAGTTGGTATGGCTTTAAAAATCTGTGCATTTCATGTATGTTTATTGAAGCACTATTTACAATAGCAAGGGCATGGAGCCAACCCAAATGCCCATCAGTGATAGACTGGATAAAGAAAATGTGGTACATATACACTATGGAATACTATACAGCCATAAAAAGAATGAGATTATATCCTTTTTAGGGACATTTAAAAATTTGTGCATTTCATGTATGTTTATTGCAGCACCATTTACAATAGCAAAGACATGGAGCCAACCCAAATGCCCATCAGTGATACACTGGATAAAGAAAATGTGGTACACATACACTATGGAATACTATGCAGGCATAAAAAGAATGAGATTATATCCTTTGTAGGGACATGGAGGAAGCTGGAAGCCATCAACCTCAGTGAACTAACACAGGAACAGAAAACCAAATACCACATGTTCTCACTCATAAGTGGGAGTTGAGGAAGGAGGACACATGGACACTGGAGGGGAACAACACACACTGGGGCCAGTGTGGGGATGGGGAGCGAGGGGAAGGAGAGCATTAGGACAAATAGCTAATGCATGTGAGGCTTTAAAACCTAGATGATGGGTTGATAGGTGCAGCAAACCACCATGGCACATGCATACCTGTGTAGCAAACCTACAGGTTCTTTATTTGTATCCCGGAACTTAAAGTAAAATTTAAAAAAAAAATAACAAAAATATTAAAATTAAAAAAGTCTTTGCATTTAATACTGAGCTAGATTAATCTCCAAGATCATGTGGACAACTTCCCATCTTGGAAGTAACTATCAGGAACTTCTGCTCTAAGTTTGTTCAAGCAAGTCCAGAACCAGTTTAAAACAGTCTACTATATTTAACTCACTTATTAATTAACAAACTGTGCCTTGAGCCCCAATACATCTTCATTTCCTCTATGCTACATCCTGTATGCCAGGTAAACTTGCTAAGTTATTCAACAATCTGATGCTTCTAGGCTTTCCCCGGCTAGAAGTGTGCCTCTGATCTCTTTCCCTGGAATTCCAAAAGGACCAAATTTTGCTTGCCTCTTTCGGTGCCTGTGTCATTGTCCCCAACTCAGGGGCAAACTGTAAACTTATACCATTAAGAGACACCCCTTTAAGAAGAAGAATGCATGATTATAAATTTAATATGAAATAAACATCAATATTTACTTAAAATATAAATGATAATAGATTACAATTTTTTTAAGCTGACAAATATTTCACCACTTTTTATTGTTAAATCTCTCTCAGGATCTTGGAAATGGCCCATGCAAGTGAGAATCCCTGAACTGCAAGTGTTACCACCTTTGTCCCAGCTTCTTCCTCCTCACAGCTACTGGTCATTATTAAAACACAACCTTGGCCAACTACCCCAGTTCTAAAGGAAAGAGTAGTTATAAAAGGCATTTCTTTGGCCTCATGCATACGATAAAATTGGAAATTAATAATTAAAAAATAATCTAGACCAGGCGCGGTGGCTCACGCCTGTAATCCAAGCAGTTTGGGAGGCCGAGGCGGGCAGATCACGAGGTCAGGAGATCGAGACCATCCTGGCTAACATGGTGAAACCCCGTCTCTACTTTAAAAGTAAAAAAAGAAATAATAAAAAAATGATTAGCCAGGCGTGGTGGCGGGCGCCTGTAGTCCCAGCTACTTGGGAGGCTGAGGCAGGAGAATGGCATGAACCTGAGAGGTGGAGTTTGCAATGAGCGGAGATCGTGCCACTGCACTCCAGCCTGGGCGACGGAGCAAGACTCCGTCTCATAAAAAAAATAATAATAATAATAATAAACAAACATGAACAAAAGCTAGTCACAGTACAGCTTGAAAAGATGGATTTGAAATCAGATAAACCAGAAAGTAAGGGCAAGGCCAGTAGCAGGTGTAATGCTATAGGCTCACCGGTACATTGTGTACATTAGCAGAGGGTCTTTTAAAGAGAGAGCGTAAAATGCCCCAGAAACCATGTGAGCATTAAGGTTGGATCCCTGTGTGTTAGTAGAGCCAGAGGAATTACCAAGTAGTGAAGACCATTTCTAGGCATTTCTTTATTTTGTCTTAACTCTACCTGAATTAAGTTCTTCATCTTTCCACTGCCCTTGTGCTCCATGTTATCCTATAATCCTGGAGATTATCCTCCCAGTGGCCTCTCAGGAGGTTGAACTTGCCCAGACAATGAGAGAAAGTAGTTCAGATCTCAACAATACACAGGGGAAATCAAAGTTCTCTTCCATATTCTGTCCATTTTTTAATAGGAAAACATTCAACATTGTTAGAAATGCCTGGGTCAAGTAGGGCCATAGGTTGAAGGCTCAGAAATTAGACTAAATGAGCTTAGGCTGCTGCCAACAGCAATAATACAATAACACTTAAATTTGGCATAATAGTTTGCTGATACAAGGTCTTTTAATATGTTATTTTATTAATACCACAGACAACTTTGGGAGGTAGGGATTTTAGTCCAATTTTATTAATAATAATAACATATTTCTTGAGCCCTTACTATGTACTATGTGTTGTATTTGGCCCTTTAGCAGGAATATCTCATTCCATCTATATAATATATGATATATTATAATAGCCCCATGAAGTTGGAGTTTTATTCATTAGTGACACTAGGAAGTAAAAGCCCAAAAAACAAAGTAACCAGCCACAGTCACGAAGCTTAGTGGGAGGGGCTGGAATTTGCATCCAGGAGGGCATTCTTACCCTCAATTTGTATTGTCAGTGACCTGTCTCAGGCCATACCGCTGGTGATAAAGGATGGAGCTATCTCCAAAACTCAAGGTTTTTACATTAAGTCAGCTTAGTGAAGCCAAAAACAAACAAATCATGTGTAGTGGGAATAGGGGAAAAAACCTGGAGGAAATGGCTTGAATTCTAGCCTCTTGTAGTTGTGTGACCCTGGGTTCTTTCTAAGTCACACTTTTTCTTTCTTTGGAATGGGTATAAGAATTCCTTCTCCAGCTACCCCATCAGGGATTTGCAAAGCTCAAATGCAGTGAAAATCCTTTGTAAAGTAAACTTCTCATCACAGTTTGAAGTGCTTGTTCTTAAGTGAAAATTTATAGTGTTTTAGTATCATTTTAGAATAGCATTAAAGACATGGGGAATGTTTGAATTCTTCCTTTATTTATATTGCTGGTCATACTGTATGCTGTCTTACATACTAACCCAAAGATCAGTGAGTAAACTTCACATATGAACGAATAAAAATAATCCATTCTACTTGTGACATTCATTTTATAAAAAGAGTACCTCTTCATAGACCTTCTTAAATCACAGTTGTGAAAGTATCATAGAATGCAGGAAATTAATTCTTGGAAGTAGGCACTAAAATGATACAGCATCTAAGAATATCAGATAAAGAGCACAGAAGAGATTTAAAATGCTTTTCCTAAAGGCTTTACTTTATATTTAGCTAAATAATATATGGAAAAATTGGCACCTTTCAGCACCAGAGCAATTACTACTACTGTTACTGCAAAAGCTGATGCTTGGCCAACACCTGCAGTGGAATTGAATTAATGGAATTGATTTGCAGCCTCATTAAAAAAAAATACAAAACAAAACATGAAGTTGTTTTTCGGGAAAAAAATAGATTTGCACTTGGTTTCTAAAAATGTTTAGGTGACTACAAGTTACCTATTTGTAATTATAATACACTTTCTGCTATTGAGGACACTTTTCTACAATGGGTCAAGGCATTTCACACTTGCACAGAACAACACAGTGATAAAAGCAAAGCTGGGGGGCAATTTCTAGATAAACCATTTAATTAGTGACTGCTACATGTCAGCTGTGTGCTACACTTTACATATGTTGACTCATTTAATTTCTCAAACAACAAGGTAGATATTGCTATTATTTAATGTTTGCATATAGAAAACTGAGGCTTAGAGGGGATAACTTGTCCAAAGTAGTTACTAAGTATTGACCTGTACTAGAACTCAGAGATGCCCAAAGCCTTGTTTTTCCTCCTCATTATATCATGAAATAGTGTCATGACTTCCTTAAGAATGGATGGCACTCTTGGCTCCCTGCCCTTTCACCACTGTCATTTGACTCAGTTTTGCTGCTCAGCAACTTATCTGCCAAAGAGTCTCTGATTCTTAAGGAGAACCCTTGGTTCCTTCTACTAACTTCAACCTTATTTTTGTGGATAGATTGTTAAAAAAAACTGGAAAAAATTGAAATAACAAGCAGTTAAAAGCTATATACTCTCCTTTTTAGAACAGTAGTCATAGGAATTTTTCATATTACCAGCTCCATTGTCCCCAGGGTAATATTGTTACTAAATTTAAAAAGTGAAATCATGTACTTCATAATATCTTTATGTTTTATCTGCCTTCTTTTCATTTAGTTTATTTACAATGGAACCAAACCAAAGTCAACGAGATACAATAATAATTATTGTTTATATATGTATGTTTTATTTTTTTATTTTTATTTTTATTGTTTATTTTTTTGAGACAGGAGTCTTGCTCTGTCGCCGAGGCTGGAGTGCAGTGGCGTGATCTCGGCTCACTGCAACCTCTGCCTCCCGGTTCACGCCATTCTCTTGCCTCAGCCTCCCAAGAGCTGGGACTACAGGCGCCTGCCGCCACGCCCAGCTAACTTTTTATATTTTTAGGGGAGACGGGGTTTCACCGTGTTAGCTAGGATGGTCTCGATCTCCTGACCTCGTGATCCACCTGCCTCGGCCTCCCAAAGTGCTGGGATTACAGGCGTCAGCCACCCCGCCTGGCATATGTATGTTTTAGATAGACTGATAAAATAAGTATATAGGCTTTAGCTGGGATTAGTGCGAAAATTTTATATAGCTAAGTTCAAGGAGCATTATTTATTGAACCTGACTCTAAAGTCCAAATTTCTACCTGCAAAGCAATTCAGTCTGGAATTGTATGTATAAATAGCAGCAATAGCAGTAGCAGCAGCTAACATTTAAGCAGCAATCTGCATATCACACCCAGTGATCAGTGCTTTATGTACTCAATTTCATTCTCATCCTCACCTTGTAGATAATTGAACTTAGTGAGTTAAGAACTCTGGCAAAGTCTCACCAAGCCTGATCCATATTCATTTACAGATCTGGCTGGCTTAGGAGCCTGGACCCTTAGCTTCTGCACCATGCTGTCCTCAGGGACCAGCCACCAAATATTGGCATATGAACTACATAGACTTTCTTTGGGTTCTCTCCCACTTGTCTGCTCCAAATAGCCTCAGAGAAGGTTCTTAAAGAAAAATTTCCCCCTGCCACTATTTTTTTAATTCTTTATTTTTACTAAGAAGCAGTCAAATCTGTTGGGGCTCATCATTGCCATCAACTCTGCACCAGGGTTTGGTGTAAAGGTGTGTTACTGAAATGCCACCTGCATGTGTTTAGAATAGTGTCGACCCAGATTGAGCTTCCTGGGAACACCTGCTAATAGCCTGCAGTGCCAATGGCTTTTTCATTGGCTTGCAAAGGCAGTAACTTGCTGTGAGTTGGGTAATTTTTCCTTCTAACCCTGCAGAAAAGGGCAGGACATCTGTAGAAAATATACCAATTTCTTTGATATATCCAAAGTACTTGTTCAATCTTACTAAAATTGAATGAGAGAACTGTGTATGCATTAATATATTTCTGTATATGACAGACAAAAAATGTTTGATGCTGGCTTCTTCCTGATTGCACAAAATTTGTGATTATTTGATGCTGCCAAATTGGTGAAATTAAATGGTTTTATTTTGCAAAACTTTGCAATCACTTGTGCAAAATGGAAAGAAAAAACTTGAAAAACAAACAAAACCCTAGACATATACAAGGGTATCAAACTATTAGAAAATTTAAAAGCCAACAACTTGAGTTATTTTGATGCCAACCAATGGAATAAAAGTTTTATATGTTTGTGTGACTGAATAGTTGTTTTGTTCTGGCTCCAGATTCAGCTTTTGAAGTCGTAAAGTAAGTGTCTTGCAGATTCATGGAAACTTTTGTTTCCCTGAGCCTTACAGCAGTGTGCTCTGTAGGAGGACTGGGCACAGAACACCCAAAGTAGGATGTGCCTCAGCAGAGCCAAAGAACTGGTTTCTGCCAGGCTTGGAGAGAGCAGCTGGGTCCTCTAGTGTAGACTCTGCAGGAAGGGACCTAGTTAGCAAAGCCGTACACTTGGGTTCTAATTATAGCTGTGCCAATATCTAGTTCTGTGCTCCAGCGAAAATCACTTAATTCTCTGACTCTCACCCTCACCATCTCTCAAATGAAAGGGTTGCATGAAGGACGCCTAAGGTCATTCTAACTTGAACAGTCTGAGAACCCTCATTCTCACCATTCCTCTGTTGAAGACTTACGTGAAGGTCTGAGGTCTAGTTTGTGAAGGTCTGTGAAGCCTTTGTAAAAGTTTCAACTTAGAAAATAACTAATTTTACATGTTGACTGAATAAAACCCCTTTTGCATTTTTCCAGAAAGGAATCTGATTCCCATGGGGTTACCCTGCTTTCCTGCCTTACTGCCTTCTCCCTTCCCCTTCCCCTTCCCCTCCCTTCCCTTCCCTTCCCTTCGCTTTCTTTTTTGAGATGGAGTCTTGCTCTGTTGCTCAGGCTGGAGTACAATGGCACAATCTCAGCCCACTGCAACGTCCACCTACTGGGTTCAAGTGATTCTTGTGCCCCAGCCTACTGGGTAGCTGGGACTACAGGCGTGCGCCACCACACCTGGCTAATTTTTGTATTTTTAGTAGAGATGGGGCTTCACCATGTTGGCCAGGCTAATCACTATTTATTTTTTCATTAAAAGGATGCACTATTCTGTTCTCCAGTATCATGTCACACCTCAAAAGAAACATGTGACTTTGTGGATGAATTATAGACTTTAAATTGCAAAGGCAGCCACATCAATATATCCATCTAGGCATATACCATATTATCCAATATGTAAAATGGAAGACATTGGATAAAATGCTTATTGCTATGAATGAGAAACTTAGCTTCTTTGGTTATGGAAAAAAGTAACAAAAGACAGGAATCAGTAAGGTCTGGCATTGTGGTTTGTTTTGTTTTTCCCTAAATAACTAGACTACCGTTTGACACTAAGACATCTACAGAAGCATTGCATAAGCTTTTTACTTTGACTGTAAATTTATATCTTTATACCATTTTCCATATTACACTGAAGTCTTGCCTTCCATATAGCTTCTGAATTGTTGCCTGCCCCTCATGTTTGATATGTAAATGCAGTGTTTCTTATGGAAGGACTTTAAATAATATATATACCTCTGCCTGTTTGTATGTTTAGAAATATGGAATTCTGTAATATGTAAGTGACTTTTAGGCACATACACATGGCCTCTTTTATGTGTCAACTTTTTGACTGATGAAAAGCTTAACTCTATTGAGTCCAGAGCAATTCCCTTTGAGTAAAACCTCACAAAAAGTTTGGAAAAAAAAATTGCTCCTTGACAAATATTTTTCAGGGACAATAGCTACTTTTCTGGTTGTAAAAGGCAAGCTGAAACCACACTTACATGACAAAACAGTGGGCCACCAGAGCAACATTTTATACTCAGAAAGAAATGCAAATCTAAACAGAGAACTTACTTTTTAAAAATAAAGGCAAGAGGGTTTTTTTGTTTTGTTTTGCTTTTATTTTGTGGTATGTTTTTGTTTTTGTTTTTAATATAAAAAGCCCCTTTCCACAGTAAAAGCTTTTTTTTTTCACCCCCAAGAGGTTTAGAACTGTATAGAGATAGTTACATACACGGGCATCTCAAATGAGAGGGCAGCATACATACATGTAATTGGTTGCTTTTTTCTTTCCCTCGGCAGTCTGTAAAAAATGTGAAAATGCTCCTGCTTCTGCCTAGCCATTAAAAGGCAGTGGCTGCACCATACTGTGATTTGGGAGCTGAAGAAAATGGCCAGAACTGACTGATATCTGATAAACAGTAACAGGAGTCAGTTTATTGCACCAATCGTTAAATAATGGTGCTGATTATAAGGCTGCTAACTGCAGATGCTGTAATTGTCTGTCATAAATCTTAGTCATTTGTGACAGGAGCACAATGAAAGGGAGCATCTGCTTGAGGGCAAATGACTTCTGATAAATATCAGCTCTACGAAAATGTACTTGGATGTGTCTCAATATTTTGGAGAGCCATTCATGTTGCTTCCACAAATGTGAAGTTATTATTGGTTTGTATTGATTTTGCCACCCTTTTTTTTTTTAAAGAGACAGAGAGTGACTCAAGGTTGAGTTGAATAGCATCTCAGCTCTTTATCTGATCTACTCATTTCTCTCAAATGCATGTTTGAGTGAAAAAAAATAATTGCACTTTTTTCAGTAGATTGCTGTTCAGAAACACAGCCTGGGAAATTCAATATGCAGCATATAAAAAAATAACAAAAGCCAACATTTGTTGAAGGGGGAGGGAACACATTTGGATTTTTACAAAGGTTATTTTTCAGAAAAGATTTTAAGTCTTAAAATGCCAATCTCTAATGAATTTTAATTGCATGAAAATGAATTTTATGTTCTATTATGCCTATAGAAAAATAGCTAACATTATCATATTCATTATAAAAATTGCTCAAATAATAGAAACTATACAACAAGGACTTTTGTAAGTTAAAAAAACTTGGAAAAACTTTGTATTACATAAAACCAATACCCACATTTTAAAAACAGCTGCTTTTTCCTAAAACATTTATTTCATTTAGTTGCTGCATCCAGGACAGCTTAGAAATATAAAGCAAATAAAATGAGGAAATTCAATATTGTGTTGGGCTCAAACTTAAAAATATGATTTGAGGATAAGAGTTATTATTAGTAAATGCAGGTTACATCTGTTTATAGCTGTTTGCATTTACCAGAGATGTGGGGCTCTTCACAAATCTTTCCATGTGAAGAATGTAAATGTTTTTTAGTTTGTTCCATGCAATTCCTGAATTTGAGAGTCCAGCTGAGTGGTCCAGGAGTGGCTTAGGTTTTGGGTCTGAGGAGAAGTGACGACATACCACAAAAGGAGAAATGGTACTCAGAGAGGGAATCAAAGTACAACTTTCATGTAAGCTGCCTGGAGTCTTTTCTTCTGAACTGCTCTGCTTCTATTTATAACTCAGTGCCTCAGGCTGAAATACCCGGATAAAGTTGTCCATACATCCACAGAACAAAGACTCCAGAGACTGTCACAGTGACACTATTAACTGTTTTACCATCTTATTCACAAGTGGATTTAGATATATTTTTTCTGAAAGGTCGACTCAGATTTTTCCTTGTGTCCTTGGCCATAAAAGGACTTGAGCTTATTGGACTTCCTAATGACTCTAATAATTATAGATACCCAGAGCTTCATGGTAACAGCACCCAGGGTGTGGGACAACTTTAGTTAAAGATTCCTTTAAAACAACATCCCTCTGGTATTATTGTACTAAATTTCCTGGGAGAATATCTGAAACAGAGTGCTCTATACTGACCCTAATTTTTAGAAAGGCAAATTTTGGCAAGAAAGGTAGTTTTGATTGATATAATTAAGAAATAGAAAAACAAGTCCTAAATCTTAACTGTGTATAAAGATATGGAAGAAGGGAGATATACAGAAAAACAGTGTATTTGGGAGTCAGGCCAAACTGGATTTGATTCCTAGCTCTACGAAACAAGTTCTTAACCTCATCTTTCATTTTTACAAATTCACTATTTCTGTTAATACTAGGGTTGTCAGTAAGAAGTCATGTCTATAAATCATTTGATACAATGCTTGACACAAAGGAGACATGCAATAGTTATAGCTATTGTTGGTTATGTAATTAATATTGTGTATTTATTGACTCATATTACATATTAATAACAATAACAAAATTTGCATGCTTGTCTGAGTTTGCATTTGCATATGATTTTAATTCCCCTGATTATAATATTGTGATTTATCTTCTTCTGGAAAGAAACTGCTGGGAAACTTAGATAAATTGCGAGTTTCTATTTCTATAGGTATATTTCCATGAGTAGGTAGAAATAAAGCAAATACATGTTAAATACCTAAGTCCTGTCTTCTGGAGGTTGGAACTGATAAAAGGGGTGCAAGGGAAGAACACTCTAACATTCATCCCTGCTTTCACAGAGCTTATTGTATTGTTAGGTAGAAAGAATTGGCAGTTGATAATGTATTAATTTTCTCATGTGTGTTAATGAGTGAGTGTAGGGCAACAGAAGGTCAGAAGGCCAGAGTCATCAGTGAAGGGACCTGAGCTAAGCTAGGCTTTATAGCCAAATGTGATTTGGGTAAGTCCAGTCACCTGATTTCAGTGGGGCCAACAGCATGAGCAGAGGCATGAGTATGACACATGACATATGGAAAACATAACATATTCGAAAGTTAACTGAAATAAAGCAGAGAGTATATGTTGGGGCATAATGGGAAATAAATGAAGTTGAATTGGTGGTGGTAGGTGAGGTCCTAGTAGTAGTGTTATTATTTTTGTTATCATTAATAGCTAGCACTATTAACTCAACTATGTGTCAGATATCAAACTAAGTTCTTTCATGCATAACTTCAATTAAGCCCAACAGTAAGCCCAAAAGATAGTAATATTATTATTCCCATTATTTAGGTAAAACAGTTAAAGCTTAGTAAATTTAAGCAAGAGTCAGTATTGTGTGATGGTCAAGAGTATAAACACTGTGACCAGACTGCCTGGGTTTGAATCTTGGCTTACTAATTACTACCTGTGTGAAGTTGGGCAATTGCTCATCTTTTTTTGCTCATCCTGTGTATCTGTTTCTTCACCAGTAAAATAGGGATAATAATGATACCTAGCTCATAGGGTTATTGTGTGGATCCAATTAGTTAAGTTTATGTGTGTGTGTGTGTGTGTGCACATGTGTGTAGGTATATATGTATGTACATATATACATACATATATACACACACATAAATTTAACTAATTATGCGTATGTATATATGCATGTAGGTATATATTATGTACACACAAACTTAACTGTGTATGTATATATACATATATGCACATATACATATATACACACATACACACACACATAAACTTAACTATTTGGATCCACACAATAACCCTATTTTATATGTATATATTTATACCTATATACATATGTATGTATGTGTGTGTGTATATATCTTCTTTAGAATACTGCTAACTATATAGTCAAGTGTGATATAAGTGTTTGCTCTTATTAAGGAGGTAACACATAGATAGCAATTTTGTAAAAGACACAGAAAATCTTTCTATGACTTTTTTATGTTGACTGTCCATTTAAGCTGAGAGAATAACATACATAAATAATTTATATTCACTTTTGAAAAAGTAGAATATACAGATAAAAATTTAAAATGTTTTATTTCTCATATATAATCATTATATTGCTATATGATTTTTCAGAATATGTATTTATAAACATATATATGTATGTCTTATAACCTGATTTTCCACTTTAAAATATCTGGAAACATTATGTCAATAAATACAGCTACCTTATAATTGTAAAGGTCACATAATAATCTGATATGTGGATGTAGCATACAAAATTAAACCAATTGCCTACCTTTATAGATGGTTTTCAATTTCTTTTTGCTATTTTAAACATTCTGCAATGAATAATCTCATAGGTTATTGGAATATCTCATAGATTTATGGAATTATTTACTTAGGATAACTCCTAGAAGTGTAAATTCTGAGACAAAGTTATGCCCATTTTTCAGAAATATTATATATTTACATATTGCCAAATTACCCTTCAGAAATTTTTGACATTTTGCAGTTCTGTCAGCAATGTATGAGAACTGTCATCTCCCATCCCTCACTCAGGTCACACAGTGGTTATTGCTCTTTTAAAAACTATTTTCAAATCTAATACGTGAAATGCCTTATCATCATTTGAAATCACTTAATATTACTATTACTTCAAATATGCTTATTGAAAATTTATATTTTTATAAATTTTCTGTTATTTTTCTCCTATTTTTAAAAGTTTGAGGTGTTTTATTTGAAGTAAATTTCCATAATTATGATAGTAAAATTTTGTCTCACACATTTTGAAAATATATGTGTGAGTATACTTTGCTAAAAGTTTGAAAAGGGGAGGAGTAAATGAGTTTGGAACCATGTGGAAGTTAATAAGGATACTTTTTCTAACATTCAAATCTTAGTGTTTTAGTTCATTTTGTGTTGCCACAATAGAATACCTAAGACTGAGTAATTTTGAAAGAACAGAGATTTATTTCTCACAGTTCTGGAGGCTGGGAAGTCCAAGACTGAGGGGCTGCATCTGGTAATGGCCTTCCTACTGCAGTAATCCCATGAAAACAGAGGAAGGGTAAGAGAGCATGTGAGAGAGGGCAAAGGGGATCAAACTCATCCTTCTACCAGGACCCCATTCTGTTGATAACTTACCCACTCCCTAGATAACAGCATTAATCCATTCATAAGGTCAGAGCCCTTTTGACCTAGTCACCTCTTAAAGGTCCCACCTCTCAATACTGTTGCACTGGGGATGAAGTTTCCAACACATAGACTTTGGGGGCACATTCAAATCATAGCACTGAGAATGTTCTATATTTAAAAAAAAAAAAAAAACCTTTGGTAGCTTCCCTTTGCAATAGAATAAAGTCGAGGTTTTAAAACTTGGCATATGAGGTCCACCATGACCTGGTATCAGTTGGCCTTTATAGCCTCTTCCATAAACACTTTCTCATTGTGAGGGCCAATTGCGTGCATCTCTTCCCAAGTCCACATTCTGTGAAGTCATGTTGGTGGATTGAGATCAGACATAGCAGGAATATTTACACCATGGAAATTGGCAAACACTATGAATTAGGACTTTTTCTTTTTCCCTGGAGACTCAATTGTTAAATATTTAGCAGCATTTTACTGCATGTACTCTAAACTCCAGGCATCCTAAATTTCTTAACATTCCTCATCTAGGGCAGTAATAAAACATGTATGCACCCCAGTCAGGGTAATATATCAGTTGCCCATCAACATTCATTAGCAATGTCTAGGAGAAGCAGGAAAGCGGGTCCTCTAGTGGCAGTGCTCAACCTCTCTTGCTCTGACTAACCCAGGGCTGGCCCAAAGTTGCCCATTCGATGCAGTCACACAAAGCCCCGTTTTGGAAATATGTCACATTGAAAACATCATCCAGTGTGCACGATGACTGGAAGAAAATGACCACTGATGAGAGGACTAGTCAGGATGTTGAAATTCTGTAGAGTGCATCACCTAGTCTTGAGGGGCTGGTGAGCCCCTGGAGATGCGTGGTAGTAATGAGGATAGAAAGAAAAAGCAGACATAAGCCATTTTAGGCAAGGAACAGTGGAACTTGGTGAAAGATGGACTAGGAAAAGAAAGAGTAGGCAAAATTAAAGCTCAAGATGTCTTTAAGCTTCTAATTTAGAAGCAGATGTTTAGAATAGATATTGGAGTCATCTGTGTAAAGCCATGGACTCACCAGGAAGAGAACCCAAAAGGTAAAAAAAAAAGAAAAAAAAAATTCAAGAAAGACAGAGAGAGGCAGAGAGAGAGAGAGAGAGAGAGAGAGAGAGAAAATCTGAAAGTTGAGTGCTAGGAAAATCTATGCTTTGGGAGAGATCAAAAAGGGGTGTAGAGGCTGGACACAGTGGCTCTTTGGGAGGCTGATGCAGGAGGATCGCTTGAGTCCAGGGGTTGCAGACCAGCCTAGGCAAAACAGCGAGATCCCTAAAAAATTAGCTGGGCACAGTGGCACATGTCTGTAGTTCCAGCTACTCAGAAGGCTGAGGCAGGAGGACTGCTTGAAGCCAGGGCTTTGAGGCTGCAGTGAGCTGTGATGATGCCACTGCACTCTGGCCTAGACAGCAGAGTAAGATTCTGAAAATGGCAGTGTCTCAAAAGCTGGGGAAAGAGTTTTAAAGAGCAAAGAATGCTTCAAAACATTTGAAGATTAGTCAATATACTTTAAAGGGAAGAAAATTGAAAGTGTAAAAAGGCCAAGAAAATTATCATTGACTTTGGCAAGAAGGTGTTCACTAGTCATAGTAAAGCTGGTATCTTCAGAGCAGTAGAAGGTGAAAAGTCACTGCCCCACAACTCAGTGGATTGTGTTCAAATTCCTGTGCTACTTACCGGCTGTAGTTCACTTTACACAAATGTCTTCATCACTCCCAAAGTCAGGTTTCTTCTTTTATTAATCAGAGACAGTTTTTGTTTTACTATTTCATAAGGTTATTGTGAGGGTCAAAAGAATGGTATCTATGGAAGTATTTTGCAAATTAAGCTTTTAATGTGACACATTTCCATTATTACAGTCATAATCAGAGCTAGATGGAAACAACAGGAAGAATGGTTAATAAAAAGGTAAAGGATGAGAAGAAAAAATGGGGTGATTGGGCATCAGCTTGAAGAAGAAATGGGGTATTTATTTATTTAGAGACGGAGTTTTGCTCTTGTCGCCCAGGCTGGAGTGCAATGGCACAATCTCGGCTCACTGCAACTTCCGCCTCCCCGGTTCAAGCGATTCTCCTGCCTCAGCCTCAGTAGCTGAGTTGAGCTCAGCTCAGTAGCTGTAGCTGAGACTACAGGCGCCCACTATCACACCTGGCTAATTTTTGTATTTCTAGTAGAGACAGGGTTTCACCATGCTGGCCAGGCTGGTCTTGAACTCCTGACCTCAGGTGATCCGCCCACCTTGGCCTCCCAAAGTGCTGGGATTATAGGCGTGAGCCACCGTGCCTGGCAGAAACAAGGATTAATGAAGGATTTGTTTACATTTGTTTGAAGGCGGGGATACTCTGGGCATGGCTGAAGATAGAAAGGAAGACTTTCATTGTGGAGGAGGGGTGACTACAGGTGTAGAGTCCAGGTAAATGAAGAGCATGATCTTTCAACTGAAGGACAGAAGCCTCTTCCTCTGGGACTGGTGGGAAGATTGAGACGCACATATAGAGACAGGCACTTGTCAAAAGGAAAATGGGATGAAGTTACTCTTGTGCAACATCCAAACATGTGCTTGAAGGATAAGGAAAGGCTATGGAAGGACGGTTAGGGAGAGAGCTATGGGATCTTAAATAAGAGTTAGAAGACAGAAGTATGGTTTCAATTACTGTTGTGGTATTATCTTCTTATATCGTAAACTACAGTATTCAGTCCCTTTAGAGGAGTTGCCAAATCTAACATTCATGATCTCCACCCTATATAGTCACTGTACATTGGCTCAGTCCAGGTTGCATAACATGACCTAACAAGAAAAGGAGTTATGCTTCCGCACAGCTGGATTGAATAACAAACACGGTCACCTCATTATCTGAACTGAAGGTTGGAGTACCTAGTTGGAGATGGGATTCGTATATATTTTCCAGTTTTGAGAAGCCGTGTGGGAGGTAAAGTCTGTACACTAAAATGTTGGATTCTCCAGGATCGTTCTGTGGTTTATAAGTTGAAAGGGAGGGTCTGTTTGAAAATCAGGAGTTTCTTAGAAATATGGATCATATGGTCCATAAACATCTTTGGTAACTTCCCCCTCAGATATCATGGGACTTACATTAGGATGTGAAAGCGCAAGATGGAGATGAGATGGGCATGAGAAGATGCCTCTATTCTAGCGTGGTCATAATTGGCCAGAACTGAGTGGTGGCTACCTTAGAAATGACTTGCCCTGTACAGGTTGCCACAGTTGCTACCACTCCCACTGATCTGTCAGATACTGAGGCTGAGGATCTGTTTTCATTCAGAATTACACAGGATCCCTTGCTTTTCTTATAATAAAAAGAAACTTCTCTGGTTCTTGACTCTATCAAAAGTGGAAAAAGGAAAGAATGAGAGGTTTACATGTTTTGACTCTTATACACCCGACTCCAGTAGGCATCTGAGTTTAGGAATCATGTTATAACTCAACAGTTATCAAACTCAGTGTTATGTATGACATGGGGTATGTTGAGATCAGTCCTGAGGTATGGTTAGTAAGTGTAGATAAAGTAGGTATTGTGAATATTGAACTTTTGACGTACTAAAAATTGTTCAGGTCAGGTGTTGTGGCTCACGCCTATAATCCTAGCACTTTGGGAGGCTGAGGCAGACTGATGGCTTGAGCCCAGGAGTTTGAGACCAGCCTGGGCAACATGACAAAACCCTGTCTCTACAAAAAGTACCAAAAATTAGCCAGGCATGGTGGCACATGCCTATAGTCCCAGCTACTCGGGAGGCTGAAGTGGGAGGATTACCTGATCCCAGGGAGGTACAGGTTGCAGTGAACTGAGATTGTGCCACTGCACTCCAGCCTGGGTAATAGAGTGAGACCTTGACTCAAAAAAAGTGTTCAAATTTATCTTATAATATATTGTATTCATTTGTATTCTATATAATTTTTTTTGTGTGAGAGACAGAATCTCACTCTGTCATCCAGGCTGGAGTGCAGTGGCACTACCTTGGCCCACTGCAACCTCTGCCTCCCAGGTTCAAGCAGTTCTCCTGCCTCAGCCTCCCAAGTAGCTGGGATTACAGGTGTGCACCACCATGCCCAGCTAATTTTTGTATTTTTAGTAGAGACAGAGTTTCACCATATTGCCCAGGCTGGTCTTGAACTCCTGAGCTCAATCTGCCCACCTTGGCCTCCCAAAATGCTAGGATTACAGGTGTGAGCCATCATGCCCAGTCATAATTTCTTTTTTAAAACCACTTTACTGAGGTATGATTGACAGGGAAAAAGCTTTACATATTTAATGTATACAATTTGATGTTCTAGACATCATTATACACCTATGAAACCATCACTACAATCAATGCCATCAATGTATCCCTCACCTCCAAAAATTCCCTCCTGCTCTATTTTGTGTGTGTGTGTGATATGAGCACTTAAGATCTCCCCTCTCAGCAAAGTTTTAATGTATATGATACAGTAGTTTACTATAGACACTATGCTGCACAATAGTCTCCTAGGACTAACTTACCTTGCATAAGTGAAAATTTATATCCTTTAATGAAGCCTCCTTGTTCAGCACCCATCACCCCAGCTTCTGGCAGCCATTATTCTACTCTGTTTCTATGAGTTGTAGTATTTTTCCTTCTGTGTCTGGCTTATTCCGCTTAGCATATGTTCTCTAGGTTCATTGATGTTGTCACAAATGGCAGAATCTCCTTCTTTTTGAAGGTTGAGTAATATTCCATTGTATGTATATACCATATTTCCTTTATCCATTCATCTGTTGATAACATTTGGATTGCTTTGGCTAGTGGGAATAATGCTGAAAACCAGATATCCGATAAAGGGTCAATGTAAAAAAAATAAGGAACTTCTATAACTCAATAGCAAAACCATGAATGACCAGTATAAAAATGGGCAAAGAACCAGAACAGACATGTCCTTAAAGAAGACATATGAATGGTTAATAGGTATATGGAAAAATGTCTAACATCGGCAGTCATAAAATGCAAATTAAAACCGCAATGAAATATTATCTGACATTTGTTAGGAAAAAAAGGAAATATAAGTGTTAGCGAAGATGTGGAACCCTTGCAAACTGTTGACGGAAATGTAAACTGGTACAACTACTATGGAAAACAGTATGGAGATTCTTCAAAAATTAAAAACAGAGCTCACTATTGTGTAATCCAACAATTTCTCTTCTGGGTATATATCCCCCCAAAATTTAAATTAAAATCTCAAAGAGATATCTGATATAATTAAACATTTACAAAAACTTTGTTTTTTTGAGGCAGAATTTTGCTCACTCCCCCAGGCTGGAGTGCACTGGAACAATCATAGCTCACTGCAACCTCAAATTCCTGGGCTGAAGTGGTCCTCCCACCTCAGCCTCCCAAGTAGCAGGGACTACTGGCACTTGCCACCATGTTTGGCTAATTTTTGAAGTTTTTTGTAGAGATGGGGTTGCCCAGTCTGGTCACGAATGATAGCTGATGTAAATTAAGCAGGAGAGAAACATCATGTTAGAGTTAGCACCATGGGAATATCTGTGAGATTATGTCACACACATATCTTGTCATGTGCGTCTCAGAGGAAAAAACTTGAGAACTACTGTTCTGGCAGATGGCGGAACAATGAGTGTATAGTCATTTTAGGCAGCACTAAAAAATCACATGATGGAACATTTTCTGCAGAGCTGTATTTTGTTCTCAATTTAATTTTTATCAAAGTCAAACATATACATAGTTTAAAAAGTCAACTAGTGTAAGATTCATCATGAAAATCACACATCTACTGAGACCTCTTCCCCACCCTATTTCTCCTCCCCCGAGGCAACATTTAGGTTGAATGAATAATTGGTGTTTACATTACAATCATATAAATTTTGTTCATAATTAAATCTCAAGGTATGTTACTGTCATGTTTTGTTTCTTCTAAACTTCGCTTTTTTCTGGACTTAATCATTGTCTCATATTTTGTTTGTTAGGTTTTCTTCCTTAAATCATCTATTAGAACTACATCCCTCTCAATATGATCAGGTATGCTAGATAATATCAGTTTCCATTTTATCTTGGAGACCACCCTCTTGAAGCCTTCCTTCCTTCTGCTCCAATCAAACTAGTTGCTCTCTAGGTTGCTACATAAGCATCATCCTGGGATTCCCCACTGCCATGGTTCAATTTACTTCACTTTTCTCTTGGGTTGGATCCCGTGCCTATTTATTCCCCTTTACTCTACTTGTGATGAATTATTTCCTGGGAGTTTTCTGAGAAAGGATAAGGATAAGTACTTCTGATTCCTTACAGGACTCTAAAAAGGTCTGTAGTCTACCTTCACAGTTGGCTAAGTGCAGACCTCTGTTGTAGAAGAAATAATCACTGTTTGCTGATGGCATTGCTCCATGTGCTCTATCTTTGAAAATTCTTGTTGAGAACTATGAAGCCATTTTGATTGTTGCTATTTCATATATGACCACCTTTTTCTGGTATTGTCTTCTCTATCTTCAGAGTTCTAAAATATCACAGTCATCTGTTAATCCAAGTTCTTTAGGGTTTGGAAAAATATTTTTGGCTAATTTCCTTCTCCAAAGTTTTCTTTTTCTGGAACTCTTAGAATAAGAAAACTCAAAGTTTTCTTATTTCTGGTCAGCTTTTAAGGTTCTTAGATTAGTTTTCTACGTTTCTTATCTTTTCTCTCCTGTTTTTCCATTACTTTGTCTTTTGTTTTACATTTGAGAAGATTTTTGTCAACTCTGTCCTCTAAATATACTACTGAATTTCTTTAAGTTTTGGTGCCATATTTTCTAAGACTCAAAAGCTCTTTGTTGATCTGTTCTTGTTTAATGGATATATTAGTTTTTTATGTATAATTAGTAACCAGAAAATATACCAATTGCATTGCCTCTGTTTTAAGAATTTGTGTGTTTATATCTGTCTGTCTGTTTTTTTCATAGAGAACTTTTTAAAATATTAGGAATCTTTGACTTTGTGTCATATTTAAAATGTGAGGGTCCAAGAAAATATAGGAAGCTCTGTGTGGATGTGTGTGTGTGTGTGTGTGTTAGGGGGAGAGGATTCTCCACTGATTGGATTCATTGGCTGTTTCATTGGTTAAACCCTTAAATGTCATTATCTTTAGGTGTTAAATCTCAAGCTGACATTTCTCTAGAGAGAAATTGTTCAGTATCTTGCCTGGAAGTGAAAACCTGATTACCAGATTTTGAGGAATTTCTCATAAAGTATTTAGGCTGGGGATTCTCAAAATGCAGTCTACAAACTTCAGGGGGTTCCTAAGATTCTTTCAGGGATTCTACAGTCAAAACTATTTTCATAATAGTACTAAGATCAGAAGTTATTTGCATTTTTGTGGTGGTGATATATGCATTTATGATGCAAACTCAACCACGTGTAAAATTGCTGGTGCTTAGCGTTAACCAATGTAGTAGCACCAAACTCTGCTAGTCATTATTGTATTCTTCACAAACATGCATGTAACAGTTAAAGCAAAAAAATAAAGCCACTTTCATTAAAATATGTCTTTAGTGAACAGTAAGAGTTATTGATTATTATTTAACCTTGACCCTCAAATGCACATCTTTTTTATATTTTCTATGATGAAATGGGAAGTATGCATAAAGCACTTCTGCAGCATGCCAAAGTGCAATGATTGTCTCGAGGAAAAGCATTTGTGCTATTGCTTGAGTTACAAGTGGAACTACCTGCTTTTTTCAAAGAACCCCATTTTGGTTGAAAGAATGATTGACAAAGAATAGTCTTTCAGATGTGGCTATTAGACAGACAGCCCTCAAAAACGAACAAAGTAACCTTATCACTTCAGGGAAAACAACTGATGGTATTTGTTGCCAATGATAGAATTTGCGTGTTCAGGAGAAAATGAGAATCTTGGAAAACTTGTATCCTCCACCATTAGCTTGAAAGTTTCCTAAGTGGGGTTACTGGTGATAGTAACCATGTGATTTTTTCAATATTATATAATAAAGTGCACCTATGTTTGAAAGATATGCCTAAATCAATGAACTGCTATTTTCCAAATGATTAGTGCAGGATGTTACCAAATCATGCATGGGAAAAAATGCAAGATAGGTTTATGCAATAAATTTTAATGTAATAGAATACAAAAAGTTCACTGATGCACTTTCAAATTTTGTATTGAAACTCTTCTTTAAGAAACTACCACTCATCAAATTTTGGTGTAGCATTGAAGAAAAATATTTACAACTATCTGAAAATGTTATTAAAATAACGCTCTCTTTCTAACTACATAACTCTGCAAAGCTGGATTTTCTTGGTATTCTTCCACCAAAGCAACATATTATGATAGATTGAGTGCAGAAGCAGTTATGAGAACCTATTTTCTATTAAGCCAGACATTGAAGAGATTTGTAAAAATGTAAAAGTGCCACTATTCTCACTAATTTTTTAGTTGTGAAAAATATAGTTACATTTCAGAAAAATATTATTTATATTAACATATAATGGACTTGCTATTGTTTTAAATGAATTAAGATTTTTTCAGTTGTAATTTGTAATAAAGTAAATATTGATACATATAACCAATGTAAACAAAAGATCTTTCTCAAAAAATGATCCTCAAAATTCTTAAGAGTATAAAGTGGTACAGAGAGCAAAGTGTTTGAGAGCAGCTGAAAGACAATTACTTAATCCTCCCCAACCCTACGTTTTCTCAATGGCTTCACACCCCCACTTTTTACTATACCAGTGTCTCCTAATTTAGAGAGACACTTCTCTGTTCAAGTCTCTGACTGGTGGTGGGGGGCCTGAGAGTCTAATTTTTCTCTGTACAGATTTCCAAGCACTATGTCCTCCTTGCTGCATGCGTCCCTGTGCTTCCTGTTGCTTCTGCCCAGGCAGACATCTAGGTTTCACTTTCTTCTTTTTGCCAAGCCAGTTACCACTCATCACTTCGTTCCAAAATTTGAATAACATCTCTTGGTTTTCTGTCATCTCCTCTCCCATTCCTTTATCCTTGTGGGTTTATCATTTTTAAAAACCTCTTTTCTGTTATTTTAGTGGAGATTTGGGAGGGAGTGGAGGTAGAGGCATGTATTTGACTGGGAGTACTATGTGTTGATTTTGGTATGTGTGCCAACATGTGGAAGCTATTAATTGCTACCTATTTATAATACATTATTTAATTTTAAAATATTAAATTAAAAAACAATTCTATAAATAAATTAAAAATATTCAATAGAAAGAGGATTGTTGGAATATCTGTTAGATGTTTTCATATAGAATATTTATATTTTCCTTTATTATTTAATTACTTAGAAACAATCAACAAAGTTTTTGGAGTTCTTTGGGAAAATGGTCCTGTTTTTAAAAATAAGCATCTATAAAATGCTGATGTTTAGATTAGAATTAACTGCATTGCCCACCTAACCAAGTATAGATCAAAATGACTTATGTTTACTTTGGGTTTACCTTATATATAGCTTTTAATATGAAAATAGTGATATTTGGGATTTAATACTGACCCTTGCATATTTAAATCTATTGAATAACAGATTACATTATTATTAGGTTTTATATAATGTTTCTAAAGTATGTTACAATGAATATACTGACCAAGAAAATTTCCAGGGAAGAGTTCAATGAATTTATGATTCTATTTCATGCCACATCACATTGATTACACTCTTTGAAGTCAAGGAAATCTTAGTTCTATGAACTACAACAAAAAGTGAGAAATAGTTTTCAGTGTTATTCATTTCCCAAATATAAGAACACAAGGAAGATGATCATACTAGAGTCTGGAATGCACCTTGAAAATAATCTTGTCCAATACTAGCATTTAATAGAGGAGGAAATGAAGATCCAGAAATGTGGAATGAAGGTCAAATTGCTACTTATTAGCAAATGTGTTATTAGAACCTGGGCTTCCTGTCCTCCAGCCCAGTGTTCTCTCCCATGTATCCACTTCATCAGAGACAAAGGGGGTATCATTCCCTGAAGAAGAAGGAAAGGACATTGCCAGGTCTGCCTTCCATTCTCTTCTCTTTTTATTTATTTATTTATTTATTTATTATTATACTTTAAGTTTTAGGGTATTTATTTATTTATTTATTTATTTATTTATTTATTTATTCCATTCTCTTCTCTAGGTATGTAAGTCTTTTCTTGATCCAAGGCCCAGCTAAAACATGAACTCTAACAAAGCTTCCTAGCTGATTTCACCTCCTCTGCCATATACTGTGATCTTCATTTCTCCTGTACCCCTGTCACATCTGCCGCCCCATATGATACCTCATATTTGTGGCCCTTCATGGTTGTCTATCTTTAAATGTAGATATTCTATCTCCCCAGCTAGATAGTGGTACTTTTGAGGGCAGGACCCTATCAACAGTGACTATAGTCCTGTATCCCTCAAGGTGACTTGGATTCAAACGTCAGAGGTGGTCAGCTGCTGTTGCTGTTGTATTGTTGGAAGATCTGGCTGGTTATGTACACACTGAGCAAGAAAAGTTCCTCAACATGGCAGGGGAGTTGGTATCATTGAAGCCGCAGCTCAGGAAACAAGCATACTGTGGAAATAAATAGGAGAACATCATGTACGAACCAGAAAATCCAGGATTTAGTTTTTAGCTCTTTTCAAGCTATTTTCAGGATTCTGCTAAGCACTATGTTATACTTTTTAAAGAACGGAGGCGAGAACCTGGAAATGGTGTGTTTTTTTAAAAGAGCAATATTCTATGGCACATGGAAACCATATGGCTAGTCCTATTTTCTAAACACAGATGACCCAAAGACAAGGCTGACATATGTGGTTGTTTAGTTGGTTCAGTGCATAGAGGTACCTGGCCAAGAGACAGGAAGGAACACTTTTTTCTTCCTTCCAAGAAGAAATTCTACTTTAATGCATGTCCCAGAGACTGACTTTGTTCTACCCATATGACATTTTTCAACTATTACTTTATATACACAGAGTGTACTTATGTATATACACACACATATATCTTGTATACATATATCTTATATGTGAGTGTGTGTGCCTATCTGTATCTATCATCTATACATAATCTATCTTGTTCCCAAAATAAATTTTAATCTAATAATAATAAAAACAATAACTAACATTTTACTGGTCATTTCCTAGACATGTTCTAAGTGCTTCACACATAATCACATGATTTATTCCTCATAGCAATCTCTCTGAGTGGTGGTACAGTTATGAGAATTTAGTGGCTGCTAAATACATCCAGAGCATTAGGAGAGCAGCAGTAGTCAGACACCTTGCAGCCTTTCACCTTTAGAGGGGCTCTCAAAACATTCTACGGCTATTAACTTCTAACAGCAGGTCTGAAGAGTCACATGCCCAGGGGCAAAATTTAGGGGCCAGATTTTCTTAGAACCTGACAATACTCAGCAAATGATCTTTTCCTCTGCTAAATTGGCTTTTCCTTCCATTTCAGTAGCTTTTTGATAAATATTTGTTGAATGTTAAAATGATTGCTCTCCTTCTAGTTAATTCACATGTGAGACATCTGACCCATTCTTGGGCTCTCTCCCCTTCTTCCCATCTTTTTCAAATTAGTCCTCAATTCCTGCAGCTGCTTCCTTTGTACAAAGTCTTGAATTCCTTAGTACCCAATGCTATCAATAAGTTTGTTCTCAGCCTCTCACAGTGACATTAGCCAACGAGTTGTTTCTTCAATCATTGATTTCCTCAGCCCATTCAATATCACACATTAATATTGGCTTCCCTTATTTTTTTGGAATCTAATACAGACTTCAGAGCCCTTTACTCTAGCTTTTTTCTCCATGAGAGGCAGAGTAGTGTTTCAAAAAATGACGTGGTCTATGATTTCTATGGACTAGTCTTTGGATTTTCCTGGCCATTTACTATTTGTGTAGTCTAGAACAAGTCCCATAATATCTGAGTTTGTTTCTTCACTGCATAATTATATGGTTTTGAAAAAAAATTAAAATATTATATGTAAAGTAATAACAGCAGTGCCTGAAACTGTATAGATTCTGAATAATGAGAGTTATGTTGGTGAAGATGGTGGTTGTAGTGATAATGAAAGACCTGGATCTCGGGCTTCCTACAGAGCCTGCTTATCTCTGACCTTTATTTTGTTGTTCTCCTGCCTGGAAGGCCTCCCCATCCTTCCCTTTACTTTGTTTATGTGAATATGTATTTGTGAATTGTTTAAGATGAGCAACAATATGACCTTATTTTTAATATATTATGTTTGGAGATTTAATATAAGTACATGTATATGTACATGTACAGAGTTCAAAAAGTATATGTGAAAAGACAAGTTTCCCTTCTGGCCCACAGTTCCCCTCTCCAGAGGCAACCACTGTAATGATTTATTAAAGGTAAATATTTCATTTACATCTTGCTTTAATTTTTAAGTAAAATGCATCTTAGAGATTGTTTCAAATCGGTGCATCTTCTTCATCTCTTTGACATGCTTTATTTTTATTTTGCTCTTCACTTTTAAAGAGCTTAGAGTTACTTGGAAGACTTATCCTCATAGTCATCATTTTAATTTCTAGGAGGATGATATTATTGGCTCAAATTTATAAAGTATTTATAGCAATAATTATATCATGATAATATTTTAGTCTCTCTTAGGAATTTATTAATCTAAAGAAATATTTTTAAATTTCTGGTTAAAGAGGCTGAAATGTAACCTTTTAGTTAAAAATTGCAGGACATATAGAAAATTGGTTTCAGTTAAAACAATACCTGACTTTATTGCCCTGGAGGGGCAAGTGTATATATTACTCATGTCTGCATCTCTAGTCTCTAGCAGGCTGCTCAGTATTTAGGAGGAATTCGGCAAATGTCCAATGAATTTAAAAATGTGTGAATAAGGCCGGGCGCGGTGGCTCACGCCTGTAATCCCAGCACTTTGGGAGGCCGAGGCGGGCGGATCACGAGGTCAGGAGATCGAGACCCTCCTGGCTAACACGGTGAAACCCCGTCTCTACTAAAAATACAAAAAAATTAGCCGGGCGTGGTAGCGGGCGCCTGTAGTCCCAGCTACTCGGGAGGCTGAGGCAGGAGAATGGCGTGAACCCGGGAGGCGGAGCTTGCAGTGAGCCGAGATCGCGCCACTGCACTCCAGCCTGGGCGACAGAGCGAGACTCCGTCTCAAAAAAAAAAAAAAAAAAAAAAAAGTGTGAATAAACAGATTAATGAGGTGCACACCAGGGCACTTTGCGCCTAGGTTTATGAAATGATTATGTGCAGAAAATATTATATACCCAAAAGTCATTAGTTTACAGCATCCTAATAAAGGAGAAGTAATTTGCGGCAATAAATAATCCTGTACATATATGCAGAAAAGAAAAAGCATCCTTTGGACTTAGGCTAATCTGCATCTTTCATAAAACTCAACTTCAGTTGAGTTGGTATAAGTTCTGATGCAAATGACTGTCATAAGTACTCGTGAATGCAATGAAAGTAATAAATATTAAGGTGCTGAGTAGTGGACCCTGTTATAATCAAGCTGATATGGGAAAGAAAAAAAAAGCTAAATGTTAAGGTTTACATTTGCCTTTAATGCTTCCGATGTATTTGTAAACTATGTTAACACTGTCTAGAGAAGCCATGCTTGGTTGTACCTAGAGCATTTGGTTAGAGAATATTTTCAAGACCTATTGAAGTCAGATGAACCATTGCAAATTTTTGCCCAAATTTGTACTATTTTAATAAACGCTTAAAATTAATGTGCTTTAAAAATATGAGGAAAGTAAAAAAGCACTTTGTTGCAAAGTATAGCTTCAAGTGTCTCAATAAGTTAGAAGAGAAAGTGATCTAAGCAGCTGGCAATACAGTCTGAAAATATACCTTTGCTATGAATACAAAGAACAACATAGTCCAATAGGTAAACAAACATATGAAAGATATTTCTTTTTTCCTGTCAAAATCTTGTAAAAATAAGCAAAACTGAGACTCTGGCTTATTCCTACTTAATTACCAAAAATAAATTGAAAAGTAATACCCAATAGGGATGAATTTGTGGTTTAATTAGTGAACTTGAATATTGCTGATAGCACCATCATATGGTATTTCCCCATTGAAAACCAATGTAGAAATGCATTAAAAGCCATAAAAATCTTTAAATCTTTTATTTCATTCATCCAAGTTAATTTTATTTTATAATTAATTATTATATTAATAATTAAAATTGTATTTATTTCAAGTTAGTTGTTCCAATAATGGAAATATTTATTTACATATTAAGAACAACCTTACCTGTGATAAGACAAAAATATAAACAAACTAAATATCCAGCATCAAGGTTTAGTGCAGGGGTCCCCAACTCCCGGGGCCATGGACCAGTGGTCCGTGGCTTGTTAGGAACTGGGCTGCACAGCAGGAGGTGAGCGGCAGGTGAGCGGCAGGTGAGTGAGCATCACAGCTGAGCTCTGCGTCCTGTCAGATCAGTGGCAGCATTAGATTCTCATAGGAGTGCAAACCGTATTGTTAACTGCTCCCACGAGGGATCTAGGTTGCCTGCTCCTTATGGGGATCTAATGCCTGATGATCTGAGGTGGAGCAGTTTCATCCTGCAACCATCCCTCATTCCCCCCCACCTCCCCTGTCTGTGGCAAAACTGTCTTACATAAAACTGGTCCCTGCTGCCAAAAGGGTTGGGGACCGCTGGCTTAATGTATGGTCTATACGCTAAAGGTATGTTGTTCGTCTGTTAAGAATGACTATAAAGGCTTTGCTTCAGTATATTAAACTATTTGTAAAATAAATGAAAAACACAGATATTCATGATGACTACAAATGTGTAAATTATGCACACTTAGGAGTCACTAGAAGAAAATACCAAATGAAGAAAATTATTGGTATAGGTGACAGAGTTGGTAGACAAATATTTTACCTGAAAATTCTTATAATTTTAAGCAATAAATATTAATAGTAATTTAAAAAATATCATTGACATCATTTATGCCAATACTATTTGTGTAAAATGACTAGCAATTGAAATCAGACTTTTTCACTTAGCTTATGCTGTTTACCTGAGATCAACCTAGAACAATCCCATCGTAAATGGCAAATCATTTTCTGAAACAGTGCTCCAGAGAATTGGACACTGGGTGAATGAGATTTTATTTTATGTTTATTTCCCTTAGAGTTTGAAGTGGGAATTAGAAGGTGGCTCCTTGGTAATATCCAGTGCAATCCCTTCCCCTCACCCCCACTTGCTACAGGGACCTGTCTCTTATGTCACCAATCTGACTGGTGTCCCTATTAGAAAAGGAGATTTGGACACACAAAATGACCCCAGGGATGCACACACACAGAAGGAAAACCATGTGAGAACACAGAGAAGACAGCCATCTGTAAACCAAAGAAGACAACTTAGAAAAAACTCTTTTCTGCCAGCACCTGAATCTTAGCCCTCTAGCCTTCAGAACTGTAAGAAAATAAATTTCTGTTTTTTATGCTACTCAGTCTGTGGTATTTTGTCATGTCAGTCCTAGCAAACTAATGTGGGTGGTTTTCTGGCCGTTGGTTAAGTTTTCTTCAATGACAGACAACTCGTGACCTGCCAAGGCCACCCGATTTTATATTGGGTTGACATCAATTATTTTACAGATCTTTCTAATATTAAGCTAAAATTTTCCTCCATGAAACTTCTCAAAGAACCTAATTCTGGCTTCCAGAAGCATGAAATAAATCTCATCTTCCAATGATATTTCCCAAGTGTCTTCCCTATGAAGACTGTGTTTTCTTGGAATATCCTCCACCCCCAATTCCTGTCACCGTCCTCATTTGCTGTATTTTTAAGCCCTCTTTTTATGATGATCATGTTCTTTTCAGTCTTATAAGCATCTGTTTGAAGGACATTTTGAAAGCATTTCCAGGTGGAATATTTTGATCACTAGTGTGCCAAACAGGCCTATTTCTTTTGGGGAGATTAAAATTTATGGTGAGAGAGGGAACCAGCAGTTTGTATAACCCTTTTTTTCTTAGACGTGTAAAACAGAGGACTGATCATACATGTAAAGTAGAAACATGGAGAATAAGCACCACGACTCCTTACAACCAGGCAAAAACTGTCATTCTTTGTGCTTATAGACAGAAATCTACTTTTTTGTATCCTATGTAATGTTAATTTAAGTTCTGTTTAAAGACAATTTAAAATATTTGGTGATTGAGTTAATTTTAAAACCAATCTTAATAAATATATATAAATAAATCTAATTTTAGAAGTAGTTCTAATAACCATAATATTAACTTAACTCTTGTTATTTTTGAGGATTATTTATTCATCAAATATTTATTGAGTACCTATTATGTGAAAGGGTTAGATCAGGAAAAAATGTAGAAACCACCTGTATCCATGTGAATGGTCAAAAATTCAGCCAAATTTTTGAGCATGTTGCATTTATAATGTTTGCCTCTCCTTTAACAAATGCTAATACAACTGTGTATTTTAAAATTAGCCCCACTTTTTTTTCTTTTTTTGAGATGGAGTTTCACTCGTTGCCCAGGCTGGGGTGCAGTGGCGCGATCTCAGCTTACTGCAACCTATGCCTCCTGGGTTCAAGTGATTCTCCTGCCTCAGCCTCCCAAGTAGCTGGGATTACAGGCATGCACCACCACAGCTGGCTAATTTTGTATTTTTAGCAGAGACAAGGTTTCACCATGTTGGTCAGGCTGGTCTCGAACTCCTGACCTCAAGTGATCCACCCACCTTGGACTCCCAAAGTGCTGGGAGTACAGGCGTGAGCCACTGCGCCTGGCTAGCCCCACTTTTATCTATCCTCTTTATTACCTTATCCTTCCAGCCAGTTGATGGCCCAACAGTTATTAGTGATCCTGGCTGGTGAAATACCAATTTCCATGGCCTCGCTGCAGTGTATAATTTTAGATTGCAATCTCAAAGACACTCAGAATAAGTTTCCTGAAACTTAGAAAATTTATACACACAAGACACAATTTAAAAACAACAACAAACTCTCTAAGTGATGTGTCGTTCTCCTTTAGCTCATATCTAATGGCCAGTCTATTGGATTGTGCAGTGTCATAGAGTTTAACTCTGCGAAATAACAGAGAGATCTTTGTCAACCTCTCCTGAGTCACTCTCAGAATGTGAATCAAGTTTTAATCTGAGTGTTCATGAAGAAGTGCATGCTACTAGTTGGTAAAAGCATTTGAAGTTTTCTTTATTTCTCAAGTTCTCCTATGAATGAATAAATATTGCCTTGACAATAACTTCATAATCCCAATGATGAGCTCAAGTAGTCTAGGGCTTTGCTACTCCAAGTGCGCTTGTATACCAGTAGCATCTCATTACCTGGGGGTTTGTTAGAAATGCAGAATCTCAGGCCCCACCCCAGACTTACTGAATCTGAATGAGCATTTAGCAAAATCCCAGGTGATTCATGTGCACAATGAAGTTTGAGAAGCACTGGTTTAGAGGCGCAGTTTCCAAAATTTTCCAGGGAAACAGCCATACTCATCATGTGTCAGATGCCTCATGAACTACTAGCTTGAGTTAAATTTGCAGTTTCAACACTAAATCATGCTACATTTCATTTGATGATGTCACATCTCTGCAAAGCTGTGATTTTGCCAGTTTCTGTGGTGAAAGCAGTTCCCATGCTAAAAATTAATAAGAACAGAAAACGAGAGTGGTGATGTCCAATCAGACTACAAGTTTTAATAAGTTATATAGGCCAGGTATGGTGGCTCACACCTGTAATCCCAACACTTTGGGAGGCTGAGGCAGGTGGATCACTTGAGGTCAGAAGTTCGAGACCAGCCTAGCCAACATGATGAAACCTTGTCTCTACTAAAAATATAAAAATTAGCTGGGCTCAGTTGTGGTCGCCTGTAATCTCAGCTGCTCAGGAGGCTGAGGCACGAGAATCGCTTGAAGGCAGAGGTTGCAGTGAGCCAAGATCACACCACTGCACTCCAGCCTGAGCAATAGAGTGAGATAGATTCTGTCTCAAAAAAAAAAAGAAGTTATAAGTTATATAGCACCCAAAAGACCCAGGCATCCCATTAGTAAGTAACTGTGATTATCTAAGGATAAAAAAGAACATTTTTATTTCAACTTATATGTATGTTTTTCTTCAAATGACTACCAGGTTGTTAGGACATAAATGCTGATTAGGTTGTTTGGATCTCATTACTTAATAGATGAAATTTCTTTTGACTAAGGGGTGCTGTGAAAAAAATTACTGAGCTATTACAGTACCATGAGCTAAGACCATTTGGGAACCTCTAGTCTATAGCATTGTCTCAAAAAGAGCAACATAAAGGCTATTACGCTGTCAAATAACTTTGGGAAATACTGCATGGCTATTTATTTTTGAAGGAGACAAGGGAGACAGGCTCAAGGCAAGTGGCCTGGGACTCAGAACCATTCTAGAAGGGGCCAGGAGTACAAAGAGAAAGCAAGAGAGATGGCCAGACGTGTGTCCCAATGAGAATTAGGGGGTAGTCCTCTGGTAGAGTAGGCTTCATGGCACCTGTGGACTCACCCCATGCTAAGAGGAGGAAAAATTCCCAAAGATAAGCTTTCTAATATACTGTCAACTTTGATTGGGATAGACCATGAATTAGGCAGTGACCTGATCCTATAGATCAAAGACCTTTAGTAACTATAGCTTAGGAAGTAAGCATGGATGCTTTGGATACTTGTAAGAAGAATGTCCCCAAAAGTAATGACAACAGTAATAGCAATTACAGCAGAGTAATAAAAATAATTATATGAAAATTTATTATGTTCTAGCTACTGTTTTAAGTGCTGTATTTATATTAACTTATTTATTATCCTAAAATTCATTCACTTAATAAACATTTATTAAATGCCTCCTGTGTGCAAGGTGCCATGAGCAAAATAGATAAAACCTCCTTCCCTTGTGAACTATATTTTAGTGTAAAGAAAAAGACAATCATTGATACAAAAAATGAGTAATTAATAAATTACATCATATATTGGAAAGTGAGAAATGGTATTTTAAAAAGTAGACAGGGCAAAGGAAATCTCAGTAGTGCTGGGGTAGGTGGGGATCAGTTTGCATTTATTAAATAGAGAAGCCAGAACTGCTTGCAGTGAGAAGGCGGGATTTAAGCAGTCTTGAAGGAGAAGATGCATGAGCAGGCAGATATCTAGGGGATGAGGGTTCCAGGCTGTGGGAACTGCTAGAGCAAAGACCTCTGTGTAGGAGTGTGCCTCTGTGTTCAGGAGCAGGAAGATCTTGTGGCTAATGCTTGAAGACTGTCATAAGGAACTGAACTTTCACTCAGAATTCAATGTGAAGCCACTGCATGCATTTGATCAGAAGAGACACTTGGTTCGACCGTGTTTTAAATGGATCACCCAACCACACTGATAATAGATTTGTGTGGCAGGAAGACTGATTAGGAGACTTTTGAAATAATAGTGGTGGGGACAAAGGTGGCCATTGTGAAAGTAATGAAAAGTGGCCAAATTCTTACATTTATGTTGAAGACAAATTAAGTAACTTACCCAAAGTTACAAAGTTAATAAATGACAGAATTGGCGATTGAACCCAGGAAGTCCAGACTCAAAAACTGCTCCGACATAGAGTATGGCCTGACCTATAAAAAGAGATGGTGAGAACTCATAAGTGGGAGTTGAACAATGAGAACACGTGAACACAGGGAGGGGAGCATCACACACCGGGGCCTGTTGGGGGGTGGGGGGCTAAGGGAGGGATAGCATTAGGAGAAATAGCTAATGTAGAAGACAGGTTGATGAGTGCAGCAAACCACCATGTCACATGTATACCTATGTAACAAACCTGTTCTGCACATATGTCCCAGAACTTAAGGTATTAAAAAAAAAACAGAGAGATGGCGAGAAGACAGGCAGAGCTTTCTAACAATTATGCCAGTAAGAGAGTGATTTTCGATGGCGGGGTCTAAGTTGAAAATGGAAAGCCATTTTTCTGTGATAAGCAGGGGAGCTTCATACATGGGAGCAAGGTGTTTAATAAAAATGACTTTTAAGCCCCTTCTAACCCTATGATTCCCAGATTCCAAATATAGAATGGCACAGTTTATACTGTTTGTCAATAGAAATTGACAATTCTAATGATTACTATTTTGAAAACCATTTTCTTGCCTTCATCTAGTTTACCAAGGTGTAACCAATGCTAGATTTGTCCCCTGTTCTCAAGGAAAGGATGAAAACTTGATGAATCTGATGAGTCTCTGAAGTGACTAAAAATAAACCCATGAAATTGCCATTTTGAATGCAAATTTAAAACATTTACATATTTGCAGTGCAAATGCCATTACTAGGTAGTTTGGAGATATAAAATCATAAAATAATAGAGGATACTCACGGATTAGGATGATGCATGATCATTGCATAAAACCCTTCAGTACTGCTATATGGGTCTGGCTAATTGTTCAAACAATCAAGGTACTATACCCTGTATGTGTGCATTGTTGGCACACCACTGGAGTGTTAGACTATTTGTGTTTGTTTATGAAAAGTACCTGACTCTGTTTCTGGTATAGCTGTGGGTTGATATGCTAGGTGGTGATCCAAAGATACAACTTCACCTAAATCGTTTTAAATGTTCTTTACCATAATGTCAAAGTGTTTTGGACAAACTCCTGCTAGGTGTGATATTTCCTGCTATGAGCAATGTATAGCAAGTCCGTAAAACCTATCAAGTACTGCTAGGGCATTTGGTGGGGCAGGAAATATGACAACCTGGGAACAATTTTTGGGCTACTTGTAGTTGACCAAAGAGACCAGATAGATGCATGCAGCTTGGTAGAACGGGAAGAGAGGGAAACAAAATGAGGTTGAAGTAGATCCTGACAATTGACAAAGAAATGCCAGAGCCTCTATGTGGAAGAAAAGCTATTGAAATTCAACCTATCTCTGAAGGTGGAAAGTTGTAGGTTAGTATGCTTTGCCTGAATTTGAGTATATCTGGAGTGCTATTGGTTAGTCTTTTCAAAGAAGGAAAATTAAGCCCAAAGAGAATAAGGAAAAAATAGACCTTTTTCCCCCACCCACATACTACCTATAGAATGGAATCTGTGATAATGACCCTGTTGGACTTGATTCTGTTTTTAAAAGTACAAAAAGTAAAACTGTTTCTTTCTTTACATTGATGTGTGTGTGTGCATGTGTGTGTACTTTCATCATGCAAATATTCCAAGACCTAACAGAGAGAGCCATTAGTTACTTGAGGCAACTTGCCAGCCTACTGTAGAGCATAAGTTCAGATCTTAATGGTGACTTCTTGTCATTTGAGACTGTTTGAATAACATATCAAAGGAAGAGAATCTCAAATAAGTTGTCTAAATTTAGTAAAGAAACCTCTTCTCCCTGGTAGTTTTGCTTTGTATTTCTTTTGGAACACCATAGACATAATAAAGAGCACTAAGAATTTCAAGTCTGATACTTTACTTTTTGAAAAGCTGTGGCTTTCTTTCAGGTTTTGTTTGATACTAGCAACTGATGTCTGAACCATGAAACAAAACTGTATCAATCTTACCTCTTGCAATGTATAATTGTATTTCCACTTGGACTCTTGCTGTTTAATTCTTAGTGCAATTTTAATGAGTTTTTTTTGTTTGTCTTCTTCATACCTAATATGCAGCCAACGTACTGTTTTAGAATTTTAGATCAACTTTTATAATTCCCAAAAATTAATTGTAGAAATTGTTTCACTGTGTAAATGTGTACATGTAGAGAACTAGCACCCCCTAGTGTATTTAAAGCCCCCAAAGGTGTGATCTGGCATTTAATAAGCTAATAACAAACAGGAATGTGTTCTAATAGACAGGTTATTTGTTAACTTTTCCCACTGGCATTATGACATAATTTGTTTAGGCACAGGGAAAGCATTTCTTAAAGTTAATAAAGATTATAAATAAAGAATGAATATCATATTTCAAACATGGAAACTAAAATTTTAAAACCATCATTGGCATTTGAACTGCTGGTGATATTTAAAGGCTGTGAAATAAAATAGCAATCTGTGGTCATGTTGCTAATTTTCTAAATTCTCTCTCTTTTAGAAAATTTCAGCAACATTCTTGTTTCTGGAAGGCTATAAAATTGAAAGCGTTTAGGATTTTTCTTCTTTTGGTGACTGTTGTACTGTGTGTTCCTTAATGAAACTGTAAACTGAAAATTATAGCTTTATTCCAGAGAGAGAGAGAGAGGACTTATTCCAACAGATGGCATCAAAACACCGGTCTAAACTGTATGATCGCTGATTGTTAATTGCATCTGTAAAACAATCCTTTTAAACAGAGTAATACATTTTATCATACAGATTATAGTTCCATGCTTTTTGGTTTTTCAATGTGTGTTAACATTTTCTGCTCCAATATAAGATTTGTGCTTGTATAATTATCAGATTAAACAACAGAACAACAGTGACTCAATCATTTTTAGGAAACATGCACAAGGGAGATAGGGAACCATAAATCACATTTTATTTGGACATTGTACTTGAGAAATGTTGGGGTTTTTATCAGGTTATATAAAAAGGAAGAATGGGCTAGAGCTCACCCTCATCAAATTAAAACGGTAGAAACCTATAAAATATCTTAAATATATGCTAAACATATACTGTACTTTAAAATGTATCTCACTGTAGGAAGAAATATGTTTCACTTACATAGATCTTTGAAATGAAAAGGAAATGTAAAAGACACATCATAAGAAAGAAGTGTTCTCTGAAAAATTAGAGATTAAGGCACACAGCTTCCTTTCTGAAATGGTTTCCATGAAAGCCTATGTAGAAGCAGAGGAGTGGGTTTGATGACATCGTGAAGACAGACCTTTTTAGTAAGATTTTCCCAAGATATAGACAGTATTGGGCAAATAGAATATGAAGATTAGATCTTGTGTTGCTTCTTCAGCCTGGGTGATTCAGAGCTGGGAACCTGAAATTTAGAGATGTGGAAAGGATGGTTAACATTCATGTCATCATGAGACAGCTTTTTGGTTCATAGGTGCCACATCAGATTCTCCTGTCTACATCTGATATATTAAGGGTGAATAAAATTAATGGATGTCAAACTTCTGCTATTTCCATTTTTTGTTCCATCCTCTGGGAAAGGATTATAGACAGGAGGGTACCCTAGCTTGTTGAGCTGGAAATATATATTTAATAAGTCAAATTGTGATGATCCCATTTCTGAGTTTTCAGGTATCTTCACCTGATATATAAGTACCATTAAGATAATACTTGCCTCAGGAAGGTCCACTTATCAGACATTATTAACAATTTAGATTCTAGATAGAAAGTCTCAAAACTGGGAACATGAATTTAACTATAAAGGATGTCCAGCAGCAAAAAGACATATCTTTAAAAGTATACAATAAACCCTTGCCTAGAATGCACTTTTTTAATTTTAAAAAGAATTCTAACAAATCATTGTTTTCCCTGATATTGAAGCCTAAATTAGAAAGGCAAGTTACTAGTGGTAGGCATAAGGAGTGACATCTGATGCCTCGTTCTGAAAACAGAGTTGGAAAAACTCTGTTAATAATTCAAATAAACATTTGCTAATTACAAAGGGAAAATAGTTACTTGGAATATCTCATCCAACAACACCTTAACCAAGTGATCAAGGTTAACATCATCAGGAATAAGACATATCGCATCATGAACCCTCTGATATGATTACCAAAGAAAGGGCATGACCTTCCTTGTGTTGTAGCATTTCTTACCAAAAATGTATGACCTCAGTATAATCATTAGAAAAGTCAGACAAATTGAAGAACAGTCCATGTAATAAACTGACTAGGACTCATCAAGAGTGACAGGATCATGACAGACAAGGACAGACCAAGGATCTGTCACAGATTAGAGGATGCTAAGGAGACAAAAAATTTAACTCAATATGGGGCTCCGGGTTGGATCCTGGAACACAGATTTGGCATTAGTAACTGGTGAAATCTGAGTAAAGTTTTCAGTCTAGTTAGTAGTATTTTGCCAATGTTAATTTCTTGGTTTTAAAGATTATATTGTGGTTAAATAAGATAATAGCATTAGGGGAAGTTGAGTGAAGGATATATATGGAGACTATACTTTTTTGCAACCTTTAAGTAATTCTAAAATTGTTTCTGGATAATTTTTTTTAATCCTACAAAAATCAAAGTGTATAGTAGTCTGAGGCCATTTAATGTAGGAGCAAAAGGCCCTGTTACATACTTGAGTTGTCTAAAATAGTGATTGATATTTAATATAATGAGCTCAAGGAAGAATTATTTGTAATGTTATTTGCTTAATATAAGTCAGAAAGCCTGTAATATATTTTAGAAGCATAATTTTTAATATGAAAATTTGGAAACTGTAAATGAGTAAATTTCAATTACTTGGGAAATCGACTTTTTGGACAATTTTATCACCAATGATGCTGTATAATGAATCATTATTCTTCGATAAAAACTTTCCTGCCTGTGTCAGACCTATAATTCTCCTTCGATCCTCTACCCGAGGATAGATATTTTATAACTTAGAGTAACTGTGCAGATATCTGATGTAATCCAGGCCTTCATTTGATACTATAATCTAATTAAATTTCAAAATTGAGCAATGATTGAAGGAATTTTATCAACCCTTGATTTTGGTACTGTGTATGAACAGGGAATTCAAATAATTTTCTTCAAGGCTTACCTCTGATTTCTGCCTTATAAGCAGGAGTTGGATATTTTAGTATCTACAGATCAGCTAGTGTTAATAAAACCATATCCTTGAGCCCCAAACCTATCTACAAATATTCTCATATTTTTCAATAAAGAGTGGCAATGAGAGGTTTCACCAAAGTCCATGCAAGATGTCCATGATCGGAACAAAGTGTGGAAAGCTCCAGTGTCTTAGGCAACTTAATAAGCTGTAAAATCATCCTTTTACTTAGCCTGTCATTTAGCAAATAGGCCTACATTTCTCTAAACTATACCATCACACTTCATTAGCTGAAGGAAGCTTGTAACAAGCTCGTAACTTGTTGCGCACCTACCATGTATTCAGTGCTGTATGAGGTGCTGTAGGATTCAGAAGTATGCTCCAGTTCTTCTGTATCTTAGAAGAAACTCTTTAAAACCCTCATGGGAGCTTATAAGATTAAAGAACATATGCAATTGCAAATCAACCAAATTGTACATACTTAAATATTTAGACAATTGGTTTCCAAGCTTATTGAGATCAAGGACTCTTTTTTTAGTGTCAGATATTTTACAAACTCTATGTGATAGCTGATAAGTGTTTAGTACTTGTAAATAGGAGAATACATAATGGCAAAAGACAAGCACAAATTATTTTAGATTAATGTATTTTGCCACAAGTGTCTATTAACTTTTGGAAAATAGTAACAAATACATGCAAGGGGCATACAACTTGGTATATGCTTTGGTGCACGTAGGGATTTATAGACCCATGATTTCTTCCCGTGCTTGACCCCATCTCATGGATGCTGGTCCTCAGGCTGTGAGTCACTGTGTTGGAGCATAAATGCTGTTGGAATTCAACTGAAGAAGGCCAGGTGATGATTGCCAGAGCCATCATCAGAGCCCCTGGATGGGGCTTAAGGCATGTGTCAGAGGTTTGAGAAGGTGGAAATATGTCCAAGGGAAGCCATGGAAAACCAGAAATAAGGTAGGCAAATTGAGAGGGAATGAGGAGCCAAGGCTGGATGGGGAGTTAGACAAAAATAAAATTGGTTAAACAAGACCAAGAGAGATTATGGAGAGTTTTGAAATCCAAGCACAGGAGCTGCAAATTTCTATTAAGGCAAGGCACTGGACCAGGACTGAAAGGACTGGGCTATAATCCTGGTTCTGCCAATTACTAGGCTTCAGCAAGTTAAATTTTGGAGGCTTGACTGTCATTATTGGTAAAACTGGGATAATAATACATACCACTCAGGAAAGAGAGCATCTGTGAAATTTTCTTGTGGGCTTTCAGTCCATTTGGGTTGCATCTGGAATATCTAAGGGAACTATCTAAGATTATTGAGCAGGGAATCAGCATGATGAAAGTAACATATTAAAGAAGATTAGTTTGGCAGCTCTTTTGCAGTTTGGATTAGAGTCAGGGAAACCAGTGAGAAAACTGTCCCAATGATCCAGACTCAAAGACTGTGAAAATAAGGACAAAAGGAAGTTGAGATGAAAATCAATTGGAATTTTAGTTTGATAAAGTATCAAGGATGAGATGAATCAAAAATGATTTTGCGGTTTTAGAGTTAGTTGCTATGGAGGAATGGTGGATACAATGAAAAAGAAAAGGAAAATGGAGAAAAAGCTGATTTGGAGAAAAAGGATGTGAAGTATGGCCATGGTGAATGGCATGTGAGAACCAACAGTCAAGTAGAAATCAACTCTAAACTCTTGGGAATATGTAATTGGAGTGAAGTGAAATTTGTGCTGGAGATGGCTAGAGATGGCAAGTCATGAGCTGCTAGAGTGGCAGTTGAGCTGTGAAATGGATGTGCCACTTAATAGAGATTATAAACAGAAAGAAAAACCAAGGTCCTAGGATTAAGCCTGTGTGGTACTTTCTCTTGAGAAACTATTCTAAGGGCGGATCAATTCATTATTCTGTAACTAACGTAAGATGAAATTGAATTTTAATCATCTTATGGGGGGTTTTAACTTATGACCATTTTTTTTTGCTTGTTTTAAAATTCATATGGACCAAAGGTATATAAACATGTCATTTTTTTTTCTTTTGAAGAGGATGATTGATTATTCATTTATAGCACTGCTCTTATGATGAGGCATTAAAAAAGACTGGGTCATTTCTTCCTGAATTATGGCAGGGGAGCCTGGCAACATTTCTGAGGCTACTGCGTGGCTGAGCCGCTCGTAACAGGTATGTGTCCAGTGGGGCACATCTGGCATAAATCCTTTGTGATCTGACTTCTCCCCAGCATCATCGTGCAATACTTCCCAGCTTCTTCCAGCCGCACAGATTTGAACTCCAAATATAACAGGTCTATGCTAGCTCTGAGCTCTTGCTCACACTCTTCAGAAGAAGTAGAAACTTGGAATGCCTTTCTCTTCAAGTCTCCTTCTTTTGAAATTTCTCAAGACCTAGTCCCATTGTCCTGTCTTCCCTGAGACTGTTTCTGATTCCACAGTGGGAAAGAATCTCACCTTCACTTGTATGTGCTTCCACCTCTGCACAGCTCTCCTTCCAGTCTACCTTGCATTGTCATTACTTGTTTCCACACTTATCTCCTCCACATGACTGCGAGTTCCAAACAGCAGGTGATGTGTCTGACTCACCCGTGTGCACCCCACACAGTGCCTAGCCTTGTCCCTCACTTAATGCTTGCTAAATTGAGAAGAGAATGACATTTCCCTGCCCCCAGCCCCACCGGCAACATTTTAGTAAAGCAAAATGGCAGAAAGACAGCCTTGGAAAGCAGGGAAAAGAAGAGCCTTCTGTCTTTGGCTTTAAAGGAAGAAGAGATGGTGACAGCAGTAGGGTAATAGCCGTTTCTGTGGGTGGCCCAGGAGAAAGATATAGGAGGTTCCTGGAGAAGAAACATGAAAGTCTGACTTCTCATGGAAGCCTGTGGAGCCCTGACTCTCTAAGCACTGAAAGCTAGTGTTAAAGACCTGACTCCTCCATGGAAAGTTTTAGGTAATGGGGTAAATTTTAAGAAAATGAATATTCAGGGTGGCCCAGATGTACAAAAGGTGGGCAATAGGTTATAAAGTCTCAGGGAGGGACAGTTGGGGGTTGTGGAATAGATTGAAAGGAAGAATGTCCAATCTATGGGCAAAAGCTAAATATTAATAACTTAAAACATCAAAATGAGGTGGGGAGTATGGGGAAAAATAAAGGGATTATTTTGGAAAGGAGAAAATTTATCTCAGTCTTGGTTAACCTATTCCCCAAATTATCAAATGAGTAATAACCTATCCCATTTGGTTAAGGCTACAGAACCTTCAATTAAATAGAGACTGAACATTTAAATTTGATTAAGTAAGGTGACTCTTAATAATACAGGCAATTAGCCTGTGGAATGTGTAGGTAGAGAATGAGATGGAAGAAACAATGCTGCATTTTGAAAGCTGGTTTTAGTAATTTTTAATATAATACCTTATGCATTTGTAGCACTTTTCAATTTACAATGCTTCCTGATCTTTGTTATCTCACTTGAGCCTGGCATTCTCCTGTTGGGCAGGTAAAGAAAGCTATGCTCTCGCCTGGACTTCCTGTGTTCCTTTCACAGCATCCTGCTACCTCTCTCATGGATGTGAAGATAGATCTAGGGTGTTTAGAACTCTTAGCTGTCATTCAAGTAATACATGACAATGTGGTTTGACATGAGTTATTTGAACGCAAGGCTTGTTTTATTTACTTTTGTAGCTATTCCACATGCCATGTGACACAGCGCGCTGTGTATGGTCAATATCCACTAATATTTGAGAAACAAATGAACTGTTATGCAGTTTCCCTTATCATCCTGACATTTCTAGAAGGTTCCCGAGAGGCAGTTTAGTGGGAGAATAGGAGTGGTGCTGATGGGCAGAGGAGAAAGGAAGGACGGGCCTAGGAGGCTCCGGCTCCTTTAACCCCAGCAGCTCAGCTCCCTTTTATCTGTCTTATATGTGTCTTATATGTTAAATGTTAAGAGTCAAATTGTACCCCCAATTCATATGTTGAAGTCCTAACCCCCAGTACCTCAGAATATGGATGTGTTTGAAAATGGGGTCTTAGGATAAAATTAAGTTAAAATGGGATCATATGAGTGAGTTTTAATCCAATATAACTAATGTCCTTATAAAGAGATTTGGACACAGAGATTTACAGAGAGAAAATGATGTGAAGACCCCAGAAGGCAGCTGCTATGGTCTGAATGTTCTCCTAAATTCATGTGTTAAAACTCAATGGTGATTGTGATAGCATTAAGAGTGAGGCCTTTAGAAGGTGATTAGGTCATGAGGGCTCTTCCTTCATGAATGGGATTAGCAAATTTATAAAAGGGCTGAAGGAAACTGTCAAGGCCTTTTTGCCCTTCTTCATGTGAGGACACAGCATTTTCCCCTTTTTTGCATTTCTGCCCTTTCACCATGTGAGGACACACAGACAGAGCCATCTACAAGACAGAGCCATCTCACCAGACACAAAATCTGCCAGCACCTTGATCTTGGACTTCTCAACCTTTATAACTGTGAGCAATAAATTTATGTTCTTCATAAATTACCCAGTATCAGGTATTTTGTTATAGCAGCGGAAATGGACTAAGATAGCAGCCGTGCGCAAACCAAAGAAAGAGGCCTTAGAAGAAACCAACCCTGCTGACACCTTGATCTTAAAATTCCAGCCTCCAGAACTGTGAGAAAATAAATTTCTGTTATTTAAACCACTCAGTTGTCTGTGGTACTTTTCTTATGGCAGCCCTAGCAAACTAGTATATTAAGGTTCTGAAGAGAGTTAAAGGGGGAAAGAAAGGAGTTAAAGCACTTAACGCGTTATGAAACTGCAGTTCTATGGTTGATTATCTGTGAGAGTCAGATAAATGCTTATTTTACGTTTAAATCACATAAATCATCAGCAAGTAATGATGCTCGAGATGATATAGCTTCATTGGACAAATAGATCAAACAGCTTCTAAATGTTGTTATTTTCCAGCTCTAGAGTATTAAGAATCAATTTGAGCAAACATTGCATCTTGGTATCTTGCAGCATAATTACCATTGTTCCTGAAAAAAGAAAGAAGCAGTTTCTAAGCTGCATGTGGCACAAACCTATTCCTTAGCTTCCCACCCTTTGTACTGAATACTTCAAACTCTGAGCATCTTCTAAACCCATAAAGAAAAAATTGGAATCATTTCACAAAAGCACACAAAAAAGCAACATACTTTTTTTTAGCATATTTTGAAATCTCTGGGGAAGAATTCTACATCTTTTAATATCACTATTTGTTTCAAAATTATCTTGGGTCTCCTGGATCTGAATAAATCACTAACATTGAAAGATAAGCTAGCTCACCAACATTTTTTAGCATGGTATGGTGTAACCATCACCAATTGAGGATGCAGTTTTACAGCAGTGTCACTGTCAAGAAAATTTTCACTGCTGTTTACAAAAGGGAACTAGTGGGAAGGCCTGTAATAAAATTGTTTCTAAAAGAGCTAGATGTAAACTTGGATATTTGGGATCCATTGTTATTTTGCCTGATTCCAAGTTTGTATTATTTGCAAATGAAATTAACATCAGGTTTTTATTTTTTATGCCTGCTGGAGTCACAATACTGAATCTGCTCTGAAGGATTCATATTGTGTATTTTCTAATTTGAACCTAAATTCTATAGGGGTTTTGAATGGAATTGAAACATGAAACTTAGTTATTACTAAGTGTAAAAAAGGTTAAGATAAATAGGCCAAGTCTATATGTTTACTGTCTTTCATAATAAGCATTGTCTATATGGCATTCTTTAAGAACATAAGTGGGCCGGGCGCAGTGGTTCACACCTGTAATCCTAGCACTTTGGGAGGCCGAGGCAGGCGGATTGCCTGAGGTCAGGAGTTCGAGACCAGCCTGGCCAACATAGTGAAACACAGTCTCTACTAAAAATACAAGAAATTAGCTGGGCGTGGTGGCAGGTGCCTGTAATCCCAGCTACTCGGGAGGCTGAGGCAGGAGAATTGCTTGAACCTGGGAGGTGGAGGTTGCAGTGAGCCGAGATTGCGCCATTGCACTCCAGCCTGGGCAACAAGAGCAAAACTCGATCTCAAAAAAAAAAAAAAAAAAAAAAAAAAAAGAACATAGAACATAAGTGATTGGAGCCTTTTAAGAAACAATCAGACAATTGTCTAATTAGGAAGTGGAAAAGAAAACACTGTTTTATTTACAGTCTACAAAAACAATGTTTTACATGAAAGCATAACTTATTCCAAATGATCTGTTGTGTCAGTATCTGGCAAGTTTTAAAATTAAAATAATTATATGTAAATGTAAATACAGACTATCATTGACCATATTCCGGTGATTGAATATGCAAGCTAATTTTCTCACAGGACCATCCTCCTAGGACATAAGCCTGCTGGTAACAACAGCAACCAAAATGCGTATTCTATTATCTCACTGGCACTCAGAACGCTCACAGGTTATTCCAGTAGAAAGGCCTGTGGTTTGTAAAAAGTTATTGGCTTTTAAGCCAAACATTGTTTCTTTACTTAAGTATTGAAGCACATGTAATGTGTCACCTTGAAACTGAGAGTTGAGCAATGAAAGTCAACTGCTATGCAAGAACAATAAAGGGGTGCATCTTCTTGTGTATGCTGGGAGCTGGCAACCTGGCAGGAGTCGTTCTAAATTGTCATTCCCAGCCCTTTCTTAAAGGCTGGAGTGTATCACAGTCTTGTACTTACTGCCACAGATCACTTTAGGTTTGCATAATCTATACTGCTTGTGAGTGAGATTGACTACAGTATCAGGACAAAATGGTATAATTCATCCTCTGTGAAGAGTCTAAAGTAAATTCCCAATTCAGCATGAGTATGCAATTCACCAGTGTGAGTTCTAAATCAGCATCTCTTTATGTTTTCTAGTATCATGCAATGTACTTGAAATAATAGATATCCCCAACTTTTCAAAACTTTGGTTGCATACATTTGCTTGTAAGTTTGTTTAGAATTCAGAGCATATTTTTTCCTATAGAAACAAGATTATGAATATGCCAGTAAAATCCAGTTCCTATTAAGAGTTAATATTGCCAAAATATTGCAAGGCTTCAACTGTCTTCTTCACTAATAAACAGAACCAGAACAGAATAAAATGCAATGAGAATTAGCTTCATATTTATCTTGGCCACTCGTGTCTAAGGAAAAGAAGGATCAACTAAAAAAAGATAGGGCGGAAAACATAGTCTTCTAGACACTTGAAAGACCTTAAAAGAATGAAGGTCTTAGTGACTTCAAGCTTAAAGATGGGGATGGTTTTCCTTTTCTTGACACAAATGCGCCGTTAACCATGCTCTAATGCTAATGCTTATTGATGATAATTAGTATTAGTCTTTGGGCTCACAGTGACGTATGAGGGGAGGGCTTGAGAGAATAAGGGAAATAAATGTTTCTAGGCAAATGTGCAGGGATTTGATGTAATGTAAAGAGAAAAGGGGGCTCTAAATATAAGCATATATGTGAAAAGAATATTTACCCGAATAGAATTTATGATGAATTTAAGGTCGAAATACAACAAAAAATCATCAAGTCTATCACCTCCTGGCCTGCAGAGAAAGAAGGAAGGGAGTAGGGCAGAGGCTTGAGATCTGACAGCTCACTGTTATCGATCTCTCAGTGATATGACAGCTTGACAGCTACCCGGAGGCGGCAAGGGAGCAGGAGGCAGTGAGGAAGAAGGGCTAGAGCCAACTGGATAGCTGTATGAAAGGGGTGTTTGTATCTTGAGGATGATTCATGACAATAGGTGTTTTAGTATTATACCATTATTTATAAGCATCATAGCCATTGCAGTTTTGTGTCGCTTACTATCTTTCAGGCACTGTGTTAATCCCTTTATAAACATTATCACACTTGGTCTTATTAACTTCAAAAGAGAAATATAATTACACCTATTTTCCAGATAAGGCAACTGAAGTTACATAGAAGTTAGTGTCTTGTCCAAGATAATAGAGCTAGTATATAGTGGCCCTGAGACTTGAGCCCTGAGCTGGCCATACTAAGATGTCACTCTTGCCTAGAATGAGACATGAGCCCACTCTCTCATCCATATTCAGGTTTCGTGCCATTAAAATATGAGAGAAAAAATGTGCACTTAGAACAGTGCTTGGCACAAAGTAAATATTCATTAAACATGGTGATTATCATCTGCCAAGGTAAAATATTGCTTATAAAATACCAACAGGGTCAATGTTGAGTCTTGGTATTTATTATAGTTTTTGCTTCGTTTTGGTAGTCTTTCTCCACCCTTCAGGCATCTCATGGTTATACATTTCTAAGTTCTTGAAAATCCACTGATTTTTCTTTCCTGTGCTTAACCAACCTACAAGCCTGCAAGAACAAGGACTGTTCCTGGAACATAGTAAGCACTCATGAAATATTTGTTAGATGGGATCATTTAATTCAACAACTAGATCACTCACTTTGGCAAGAAGGCAAAATAAAAAATTTAGTTCCATGGAGAAATATCTGTACCATATATATATATATGTACCTGTACATATATGTACATATGTATGTATATATACGTACCTATATACCTGTACATATATGTACAGGTACATATATGTACAGGTACATATAAAAATGGTAATATCTGTACCATTTATATATATATAAAATACATATATATTATAATATATTATACCTTAAATATTATAATATATCTTAAATTTTTGGTATAATATACCTTAAAATTTTGAAGTAAAACATTAGAAACCGAGTAGGACTTTTTTTTTTTTGTCCTGATGCTGTAGTAACACATCGTATGGCATACCATACATACCATTAGGCTTTCCAAAGTAAATAGTGTATTTTCATGTTTACACTAAACTAACACGTGAGGAATTTAGCATTACTCTTCACCAGTTATATAAGACACCTCATTTGAATTTTTGAATTCTATTCTATTTAATATTCTATTGAATTCTATTTGCATTCTATTGCACACATGGCACTGCGCCTCTCTTCTTACATTTAAAAAAATTACATTTAGAAACAAGAGTGAATATTGCCACTAAGAAAGTTCAAAATCATGTTTCTGAGATATATATTCTATCTGCTTTCCTCTGGCTGTGTATCCATTCATGGGTGTAAAAAACAAGAATATTTTATTCTTGTTCTGATATGTCCTACTAATACATGTTTGTGGAATAAAATTGCCATGGTTATTAAAAGAGTCTGTGACATTTTCTAAAGAGTGTGGGTATTGCCTGCACCGCCTGGCTGAATTCCAATTTGGGTAATTACATTCGGCTTTCTGGTTACCTTAGCGATCCTCTCTTTTGCTCCAAGGGTCCTCACGGTGGTTGAGCTCAGCTGAGATATTGCTGTTTGCTGTCCTTAGTTCTAAATAATAGTAGCTGAGGGGTTCTAGTCTTTGGAAATTTAATTTTCATCTATTTTAACAAACAAAATGTTGTACACATTTTGGGGTGTATAATAAAACCTGGCTTTCTAATTGAAATTCTTCTTGGAGTAGAGTGGGCAATCTAATCAGGGAGGAAATTGTGATCCTTGATTTCTTTCTCTGTTCTTGATCATATTTATTATTCCTATGGAAATTGGAGCAATTTTCTAAATTTATTTAATCTCCCCTGCCTCTGAAACTTCACAGCAATTTTCTGGAACTTCTGTTATTGTTCTTATAGTCTGCCTTGAAGTAGAGCTTCCTGTGGGCTTGTCCTAGGCCTGTGACAAATGCTAAACTGTAAGGACCTCCCTACTTTGTTTTCCCTGATGGAAACTTTCACAGAATGACATGTTGTAGTTGCTCATTAAATGATGAATGAATGATTTCCCTTTAGGTTAATGTTATTTACTATTAACGACTAAGCCTGTGTTTTGAACACAAACAGACTATTTATTATTCAATCTAATACAATCGTTTCAATGTAAATATTTTAGTTCCTGGACATTAGCATCACTATATCATAGCAGGTTGTGCATAGGGGCAGCTGCTTCCCACTCTGCACCCTCAATATACTCTTGGAAATCTTAAGGGTCCCGAAAGAACCAAGCCAGAATTATTATAAGGGTAGTATTGGGACTGCAATCAGTTTATTCTGCACTGGACGATTGAATCTGATCATAAAGTGTAATTCAAAGCATAGGGTTCCCAAACTTTGAACCACTACATCAAAAAAGAAAAAAAAAAAAACGGAGAAGAATGGTCGCAAGTAGGCAGTATAGTTTTAACTGTCCCATCCCTCCTACCAAAGAGATTCTCTTTCTCCCACTCAAGGAGACATATTGGAATGCAAATGTCTTAGACTAACTTTACTGTAGGGTTGAACTTGAATTGGTTTTAACTTAAAATTTAAAAGGTAAGAAATTCATAATTGTCATTACTCATTATGAGGAGTGAAATTCTTGCTACATATCCCTTAATAGATCGCCATGTATTGTTGTCTTAATACAGATTTAGATTGTTCTCAAGGACTTCGAAGGACTCTCTCTTATACCTTTAAGCCTTATCTTAGGGAACCACTCTTGTGCTTGGTACTTTGGTAACACCAAATTGCTATTCATTTCCTGCACACAGGGGGGTTTCTTTGGCCTGGAATGCCATCTTAGTATTCCTGTCTGGCTGACACTTGTGCACCCCTCAAGACTGAATAAAAAGCCTAGAGGAAGGGGTAGGTGCCCTTCTTCTGTGGTTCTGTTGCATCCTGAGTTTACCTTTGCATTTCTCCCTTGTTATAGCAATGATCTGTTTTTGTATATATGCCTTTTCTGTTACTACTGGTGGAACTGAACTAAGATTTCTTAGACATTGCAAGTATACAGCAAAACCGCTTGCTAAGGAGCCATTTCCTTATTGAGATATAATTTTTCCCAGGACTGTAGTCTTCAAGGAGAAAGTGCAAGGAAAATCACATTTACCTGTGTTTCTTTTTCTTCTTTCCGTATATTAAATGCAGTCCAACTATTTACTGTTAGGAAAACCCCCATGAATTTGTTTTATAGTAAATGAAAAAGGAGCTTAATTACTTTCTAGTTCAGCTCTTAGAACACCCTTTCTAAAAGGTTTATCTGTAAGCCCAAAATTCCTAACTTATGTTTTGGAATTGCTATTTCCTAGTTTTAGAAAATTTTTAAAATTAAATCTTTTTTTCCTTCTCTTTAGGAGCACTGAAAAAAAAACGAATAAAACAAGAGAAAAAGAAAGAAATCTTTTTGTCCTCCCTTTAAACCCCAGCAGGAAATGAGTCATTTTGGTAAATGTTTCTATTATTTAAAAGTCAGAAGTTCATGGGTTTTACTCTAAGATTGACTCATTGCTATGATGCCATGGTGTCAATGAATACCAAATCAAAAAGCTACATTGTATTTAAAATGTAAAAAAATGAGTATTATATCCCTTCAAGAGGCAGTGTGATATTGTCAGAAGGGCACTGACTTGGGCAGGAGAAGACTAATGGTCCAGTCTCAGATTTGCCACCAGCTATGGGACTTTGCCTCTTTGGAACTCAGTCTCCACTTTTGCAGAATGGTGAAATTTAGAATTGGGCTGCTAAAACAGTAGCGACCACAACAACTAAAACTAAAAAACTGGAAGAAATGTTCAACTACTCCATAGAAGGAAACAATTGGAGGAAATCCAGACATTTGCTAAAGATCCTCCCTTTCAAATGGATAATTGAGAAAACATGTTTTAGTTCTCTCATTTGATAAGGTTACTAAATTCATAAAAAAGACTGATGACAAGGTACAGGTTTAATTTTTAAAATCTTGCATGTAAACCTGGGATACAATATTGAAAATCAGGAGGCTTGTGGTCTGGTTCTTGCTTTTGGAAGAAGGCTGGCATTATAGTACCCTAAAAAGACTGTATAGGGATTGTTAAGCCAAATGAACCAGCCTTGACCAAACCTAGGAGGCAATATTGCCCAGCTGTAAGGAGCATGGGCTTTAGAATCTCTGGTTGCTCTTGTTAATGGTGCGACTTTAGGCATGTTATTTAACCTCTGTGGAGATAAAGTTTCTCATTTGGAAAATGAGGATCATAATATTGACCCATAGGGCTTTTTGAAAGATTACTTGGGTTAATATAAGTTAAGCATACAGTAAATAACAGCAATTATTGTGAGGTGACAAATTATTATTTGTAGTCGGAGTCAGATGGGGATTGAGTCCCAGACTTGTTGGGGCAATCATCTCAGACTTAGTGGCAAGAGTCTTTACCCCTAATGATAATGATAAACAACATTTATAAAGTGGGTTATGGAATTGCACATAGATTATCTCGTTTGCTCATTGTAATAATCCTGGATACAGCTAAAGGTCACCCAGCTAGTAAGTAACAGAGCTGGGGCTCAAACCACATTTTCTGCCTCCTAACCCTTATTCTGTCCACTGCGATTCTAGTTCTACTGAGCACTAATGAGTCTGTGGCCTAGGTTAATTGCCCAGCTTCTCTATTTAGCTTAATTAATAAAATAACTAGAAAAGCTTTAAAAATACTTTTATAATTTCAGATAGTTTGTGGACAGGTAAATGTAAATTCTAATGAAAATATGTTGAAACACAACTTTATCGTAAGTATTATATTGCTATTACTATGTTTATAAATAAGAAATTCCGAATAATTCTGACCTTTGTTTTGGGGATTGAGATAGTGAAATTTAGGAGGGATTCACAGAGACCTTCAACTTGAGTGGTAACATTGTACTTCCTGAACTGGTATATGGTAGTTGGTATATCATTTGTTCTTTTTATCTAATTGATATAGAAATATGTCATAAAAAACTTCTCCAAAAAAGACTGGAAGGAAACTCACACAAATAGAGAAATATATTGGTGCATAATAAATGTATTTTAATATTTTCATAACCTAATGCAGAAATGTTTTGCAATGTACATTCATAATATAAGGAGAAATTTAAGTATTATAAAGAACACATTTATATTCCCTAATAGCCCTAGCACTTCTCGTAGTTAATCTTGACTTTACATTTGGGGACATAAATAAATCTGTATTTCTCTTGGCTGGGACTGAGGATATCGTGGCAGCAGTGTTAAGAAAAACTAAGAAAATTAGTACTTTTGAGTAAGTTGCCTTGTTTATGAACAGCTTATTTTGAAGAATAGACAGTTTCTAATTTCTGGTAGTCAAACAAAGGTGCATGTGGACCTCAGCTGCTGGCAATATGTCAGAATCCTCATAGCACTGCTGCCCAAGTGACCCAAGTTCCCACAGGCATAATGCTTTATAGCTTACAAAGACTCTCTCTATACCTTATCTCATGGGAGCCTCACAGAAACCCTATGATAGAGTCATCACTATTAGCATTTTCACCATTTTAGAAATTGAAGAAACCAAAGGCTAATTGTAGGATAAATCAGAACTAGGACTGGAACCCACATCATTTTACTGCAAAAGCCCATGATTGTCTTCACTACATCATAACGTCCTTTTACTTGCAGCTCTCCATCTGATACTTTGTTTTGCTGAGCTAATCACTTACACCAGCACCTTGGTTTTTTAAACCTTTCTTCTAATATTAAAGCTCTTGACCTCTTATTGTAATAATTAAATATGACGAAGACTACTCTAGAGTTTACCAAATGTCCATGGGTTTCAATGATCCTAGGCTGTTTATATACTTTCTTTACAGCTTTTTCTTATTGTAGCAGAAAAAGTAAGTTGACTTTTTCATTGATGTTAGGAAATATAAGGATATCAAGGCAAACACTCCACCAGCCATCCTACCCCCCAGCCCCAAATTAACCAAACTACACAACAACCGTGTTGTCTCTCCTGGGGCCCAGAATTTTGTTAGTGGTTTAAGTGAAGACAGAGGAGTCTCTGTATTTTTGTCTTAGCATCTAGCACATTGCCTTGCATTTGGCATTCAATTGATTTGTTTTAATTTTACCTAAACCTTTACATTATCTAGTTCCAGCCTGTGTCTCTGCTGAGGTAAAAAGCACAATTATACTCAAATTGATCAAAATAATGATTTAAAAGAGAACTATCCTTTAATGATCATTTACACAGAGACTCATGCTTTTTTCTGTCATTCTTAAAAACTTTATGCCATATTATTATAAATTGTACTGCAAATGTTCATTCTCAATGTGAGACTCACTTTTGAGAGAATTAATTCATACCCTCCAGTTCCTTTTCTGGGAGATATCTATTATTCTTCCTACTAGTTTATCCAAAAGAGAAAATAATGTTTTATGCTAACCAAAAATGAAGGCTACTATGTGAACAGTGAGCGTGGTGGTTTTTCTTGCATGATTGCATTTAGTTCTCCTCATTGACCCTGAGAGGTAGGTCATGTTATCCTAATTTTACAGATGAGCAAACAGATTCAAGGGGGGAAGTAACCTGACATGTACACATCATACACCAAGAAGTGGCAGAGCAGGTGTTTTGGAATCTTTTCATAGCATCACAATCTCTACAAAGATGAAAGGTAGATGGAGAACAATCATTTTATAGACCATTTTTGCAGGAGCTTCTTCATGGTCATATTGTCCACTGTTTATACTGTCGATAGACCAGCAACCGCCTTCATAAGATATCTGGCTTTATGGCCCATGGAAAATGGATTAGACTATTAATTCAGAAAGAAAGCACTCAAAGGTTGTGGGTGAATTTGAGAGGTACACTGAGGAACCAGTTTTCATATGCAATAATACAGCTATGGAGAGTAATTTAAATAAATGTGTTAACGATTGAATATGTATATTTATGAATATGAATATACACACATGAATATATATGTCCACACATATATAGTCTTCAAATGTTCCAGGATGAGGCTGAAGCTCAGTTCAACTCAGCAAATATTGTGCGTGTGTTTGTGTGTGTGCGCGCACACACACAAACTTACTAGGTGCCAAATACTCTTAAGGGAACCCAAAGATGAGTGAGATGTGATTTCTGCCGTACTGGAAGTCAAGATCTAGTGAAGAGAATTGAGGTTGATAAATAGCTTCAATATAGACAAACACGGATTTATTTTTATACTCATTTCTTAATTGATGATATTTACCAGGATTTTATCTTCAGCCATTCCCATTTTGTACTTTTTTCTTACCCTCAGGAAACCATCTATTTTCTTTATTTTGGCCACCAATGATGATCTGTAGCTCCAGAAGTTTCTCTCTCCTGGATTCTAATCTCCTATTGATAGCTGTCTTCTGTACATTTCTGACTGTGTTCCTTAGATATTTTAAATGCTAAATATACAAAAGCATTCCTCCCTTTTATATTCTCTGTTTAGTTTAATAGCATCACTCTGCATCAGTTTTCTAGAGACCTCAAATGCATCATTTATCTATCCACCAGCTTCCCATCCCTCATTTTCAGTTGTTCATCAAGTCCTGTGAATGTTGTCTTCTAAACATGTCTTAAATGTGATCTTGCATCTCTATCTTCATGGCCACAGGTTTAGTTCAGCTGCATTTCATTTCTTACCTGGACAATCATCCAACGATCGTCTTAGCCTTTTATTTCATCCCAAAGTCATTTTTAATACAGTTGCCTGGTTGATCTTTCTAAAATATAACTGATAACATATTTTTTACTTGCTAAATGCTTTCAGTGCTTCCCTTCTGCCTCCTGGAATAGGTTCAAATCATTATCATAGCCCTGCTAATCTGTTATTGATCTATTCCTTACTGCCACTCCTCTTTTGCCAAGTACACCTGACTTTGGTTCTGGGCTAATATTCAGTTATTATGTACAAATGAAACCATTTTCTATTCTGATTGGCCAGTACTCATTCCATACTGATTGTTAAATATTTTGAATATCACCCTTTCTTTAGTGGTACCAAACTGTCTTTCTCCCCAATCATGCACATATTTTTATGCTTCTGTGCACTTTGAATAATCAGTTTTATCTACCAGGAACATTCTTCTTTTTTTCTTTACCTGGCAAATTTATATTAATCCTTTGAGATCCTGCTCAAATATTACCTCCTCTATAAAATCTTCCCTGCCCTCCCTCCACACAGGCAAAATTTTTCTTCCCTCCCTGTACATATCTTGATTAAAGAACTTATCATGTTACATTGCAGATATTACTTACTGACCTAGGGGATTTTTAAGAAAAAAATATTTTTAAAATCTCCAACATGTAGATACAGCAAAGGCTCTCATAAAACATTTATCGAATTGATAGATAGATAGATCTACAAAAGTTTTATGGGATGGAATTCAAGATTGATTTTGAAGACTAGGCTGAGGATTGAGGCTGGAAAGGCATTCCAGGATGGAAGACTGCATGTGACAAGGGGCAGGAAAGGTCAGTATATTATGGAACAGTGAGCCTAAGATTAAGATGCTATGGGTTATAGGTAGTAGTTTAAGATAAGTAGGTTGGCATCAAAGAGTGGAGTGTTCCAATAGCCATATTAAGAAGTTTGGACTACATCCTATGCATTAGAAGACTGTGAGCATGGGTGACATTTTCCTCTGTGTTTCAGTGAGACATCTCTAACAGCACTGTGCTATATGCATTGAAGACCCGGAGCCTGCAGGTGGCCACAGTCCAAGAAGGGTCAGATGAAAAAGTCGCCGTCTAAATCTATGAGATTGCAGAGGTGGAAATAAAAATGAAATTCATTTTGGAGGCAGAATTGGCAAGATTTTAAAATTAGTAAAGTGTATGACTAAAGGAAGGGCGAGAAATCAATTATAATTACAATGTTTCAAAATTAAGTGACTAAGAGACCAGAGATGGTGTATCATGGGATGATTCACAGAGGTTATGTTTGGTGAATTAAAACAAGACAGAAGAACATAGATGCTACCAGCTATAGACACATATTTCTACCATCCTTGGAATCTTGATTAAAAGTTTACCTCATATGTTTTCTCTGTATTTTTCTATGTTTAATTCCCAAGTGTAGTTACAAGCCTCACTGGAAAATTCAGAAGCAATGGTGATAAGCACTACGAGTCACTACTGTAGGAACTTGTTAAAGATAATTCAACTAACAGAGACAATTATAAATGTTCCTTTTTTTACGGAGCTGGGACCACAAATGTTACCTCTCAAATATTCGTTGTCAAAGCAGCGTATTTTATATATTGGAACATACATTATTTTGTATTATTGGCTACACCAAAACATCATTAACTTAAAACACAAGAGAGAAAATACTTATTCACTTAACAGGGTTTGAATTGCTCATGTTAACCAATATGGTAACCAGAAGCCACATGCAGCTGTCGAGCCCTTGAAAGTGGCTAGTCCAAAATTGAGATGTGCTGTAAATATAAAATGCACACAAGAGTTTGAAGACTTGGTACAAAAAATGAAATAATGTCATCTGTCTTATGAATAATTTGATAGTTCCCTTACATGTTGAAATGCTAATCCTTCGAATACATTGGTTAAATGAAATACATTATCAGAATCAATTCCACCTGTTTCACTTTACTTTTTAAATGTGGCTCCTAGGAACATTTAGAATTACATATGTTATTCACATTACATTTCTATTGGACAGTGCTGGAATGGTGTTCTTATTTAGCAACCAGCCAACAGGCATCTTTTTAGTTCTTGTGTACAGATGATTAAGGCTTGAAGTTAGCTGAGAAGTTGCAATTGCATAAAATGATGTATTTTTAGGGCTTGATGACATTTCAATCAATATACAAAATGTTGGTTAAAAAAGCAGATCTAAATGTCTGTGGATTTGATCTGTCTCCCCTTTTAAACATTAGTTCTGTTTTTTTACACTATCTCACCAATATCCTATTAGGTGATTTATAATGATCCATTAAATCTTCTGTTTGTAACAAAACAGTCAGGAATTTGATTTGCAAGTTCCCTTTGGTTAGTGGAAAAGAATTAGCACATATCCACATATGGGTGGCAAGGATGTAGAGGCCTGGAATATAATCACTATGCTTAGTCCTCAAACTATATACTCAACATATCTTATTCGTTCTCTGAAGAGTCAGAACATACTTCTCAGTGTCATAGGCCTTGGAGTCATCCAGAATATTATTTGTTAGCAACAGCACAGAAGAAAGAAAAGAAAGAGGAGAGAGAGGGGAAGGCGGAGAAGGAGAAGAAGGAGAAGGAGGAGGAGGAGGGGAAGGAGGAGAAGAAGGAGAATGAGAAGGAGGAAGAGAAGGGGAAGGAGGAGTAGGGGAAGGAGAAGCGGAGGGAGGAGAAGAAGGTGAAGGAGGAGGAGGAGGAGGGGAAGGGGAGGGAGAAGGAGATTATTTGCACTTTATAAATATTGACGTTTTGGATTAAAAGATATTTTCTATGTGTTGACGGCCTTACTGATATTATATTTGCACTGTTCTTCCAGATAAACCATGTGAATATCTGTGATTGTACAGAATTCACTATTTTTTAAGTAAAATGACTAGTCATTGGACAATATTTTAATTTCAATTTTTTGAGCAAGGCACTTGATTTTTTAATGCCTTGGTTTCTTCAATCTTCAAATGGGATAGATTTTTATTTTGTTTTGTTTTTATGGTAATGAGAAGTAAATGCTTTATTTTTTAAAAAGCTAAGTCTCTAATTATAATGAAAAGTGCTTCAAAGCTACAACAATATCCTGACTAGATCATAAGTGGCAAAACAACAATGTAATACAGAAGATGCAAAGCATTCTTTGAAAATGGCGACTTCGTTTTAAAAGAATTTCTATTGCGTTAGAGTAGTGCCTATGAAAATAAATAAGTAGTGAAAAACCATTCCTGAGTACTCAGAAAGTATTTATGAATACCAAGATATGAATGTAGTTTAGCTTTGCAATTCCGAATTAATAGCCTGCCTAGGGAACATCTCTTATTTAAAAAGGGCTGCCTGAATTAAGGTTAAGTTATGTTTGCTTTCCCAAGTGCCAGTCAGGATGTGTTTTTATATTCTGATTACCAAAAAGCATTTTATTTCCTTTTTAAAAAGAAAATTTGCATGAGTTGCTGAATAGCCCACATCATGGACTAAAATGCTCTAAAAGTATGTACAAACAAAGCAAAAAGAGGAAAATGGCTAACTTTTCAAATGAATACTGTGAATTGAATTATTCAAGACTAGACTGCATATTCAAATATGAGTTATACATTTTGACAAAACATTGTTAACATTTCTGTTGACTATGAATAAGTATTAATAATACACAGATTGTACCTAGTATTAATAATACACAGATTGCACCCTGTATTCTGGCTGCAAAATATGCCAAATGTACCATTGTCTCTCTGCATTCAGAGTGGTATATATTTTTGAGTCTGCATTGTAATATATGATACTGGTCTCAATATCTACTCAGTCTCAAAAGAAAGTATCTGTGTAAATGGATTATTTTTATATAACTTATATGTTTTAAAATACCAATGACACTTAAAACGTTTTGCTTTTTAATTAAAATCTTTAAAATAAAAGGAATTAAGGCATTTAAATAAAAAAAACAAAAGCCCAAAAAACAAAAGCATTTTATTCACTGAGGCAAAGACACATGAAATACTTTCTGCCAGGTCAAGCTGTCTTTCTGGATTAAGGTAGTAGACTGGTCCCCAAATAAGGAGGAACAATGTCAGCAGCTAAAATAGCTCAGGGATATGAAGCAGTGTTCAGCTTTCAACCCATATGTTTATTTTGAGCTGAACGTTTGGCCATTGATTCAATAATTGTTTATTGAGTTCCTTTTATGCATCAAGCCTTAGCAAAATAGACATAACTACAGGCTCATGGTACTTACAAACTATTGGGGGTTGGAGGGGGGGATTAACAAATAATGACTAGACAATTGTGCAAGTAAGTACAGTGGTAAGAAGCAATGGTTAAGAGCACACACTCTGAACCCAGACTTGAGTTTGCATCCTGGCTTTACCACTTGTTAGCTGCAGAAGCTTAGGCAAGTTATTTTATGTTGATATGCCTCAGTGTCTTCCTCCTCAAGGTTGCTGTGAGGTTTCTGTTAAAACATATAGTAGTCTAGCACATAATAAAGTTTATATAATTTGCTATTATCATTCTTTTTCTTACACTGTAATAAGTGCTGCGAGAGTAAATATCACCAGGTGACTGGAACTGGGTGTAGGAGTTTGGAGAAAGCTTTCCTAAGGAAAAGATGTTTGAATTAGGATCTTAAGAATGGGTAGGACTTAAATAGATTGAGAAGATTGGAAGTGATGAAGGGAGTGGAATTGAAGTTTTAAAGAACTTTCCAAGCAGTAAAAATAACATGTACAAAGACTGAGGCAAGAGGGAACATGGTAACTAAACAGCCCCCAAAGCAGCCCAGGGTAGCTGGAGGGAGGGAGTGAGATGAGGAACCAAAAAGAAGGGTGATGATCTTTGCTCACAAGAGGAACTCAAGTTTTGCTTCTCCCCCTGCCCCGCCTTCTGTCTCTCTTTCTCTCACTCTCTCTCCTCTCTCTTTCTCACAAGGGAGGGAGAGGATATTTTCTGTGTCTTCTCTGCTCAGCCTTGGAATTAAAAATAATTTACAAGTGGCTCTACATATATAACCAAAATGCAACATTCTGTCTAAATATAAGATATGAATTAAATTGCCGCTTGGTATTCAACTTATCTTTCTATATGCATTATAATCGTCTATTTGTGTTTATGCTCCACAGCCAAACCTAAGTGGTGCAACTAGCTGGAAGGTTTCCTTTTTTTTTTTTTTTTTTTTTTTTTAGAATACTCAATACAAAAGAAGTTGGATGATTGGGTACTAATTAAACCTAAGTAGTAAGGGACTTAAGGAAAACGAGATTTCTGTATTTCTCCTAATGGGATGAATGTCATGTTCCAATTCCTACTTTATGTAAAATCCATTGTACAATATGTAAAATAATTCTCCAAATCTTGATTTCCTCAATTGAAAATGACCCTGAGCATAAACTATAAGTAGAGGAAGGTTTGAATTTCTTGATCTTTGGTACTCTTTTGTTCTCTCAGTACGTGGAGTCTTAAATCAGCAGAATAATTTAGGAATGGTAGATATTGAAACAACTAATTTTTCTTTTCTGTAATCTGCATAGACTTCAAAATGCCTACAAAGCACAAAGTGCCAGTTCATATAATTTGTTGGCAAGGATAAAAAGAAGAAAGGAAATTATTTCCTAAGCGTGTGAATCAGCCCAGCTTTAACAGATATTTTTCTGTCATGTGCAGCCTGAGGGCTTATGCCTATCTGAGCTTTATTTGACAATTACCACTTGCCAGCATAATTAAATGATAATTTATAAATACTAAGAAAGCATAATGGGGAAGAGCAAATAGGTGCTTATCAGGGCATTGAATAAAGTTGATCTGCTCCAGTGGCAATTTTCATCTCTTATCTTGGTTGTTAACTGGTCTCACTTTGTATGCGTGTTTTGTTTAGGTTTGATATTTGTTAGGGTGATATTATCTACCTCATATACACCTTTTCCCTCCATACAAAATTCTAATATTTCTTTTGGTATTCATTTTGCAACCAATGTATTTACAAAATATTGCTTATATTTTAATTCATAATATAAATTTAGGATTTAGAATTGCACGTATTACTAGACAAAACCCCAAATAAATAGGAATTTTTCTGTTTGTCTCCCCTTCCCCCCATCTTTTTTCAGTGAATAAGGTCTTTTCTGTGTTGTGTGTGTTATTTTCTTTTAATCGGTTTTTTAATCACCTGGGCTTTGCAGTTAATTACATTCCACAGAGTCTCTTCATCTATTTCCTAGAATGCTGGCAGATTTTTTATAAGTAAGAGAGAAAGCACACATGTAAGCCATGGACTCCGGTGAGGAGAGCTTCCTAATTTTGCAGTGATAAGAATGACACTTTATATGCAGCATGGACATTTTGCTATGTTCCTACTGAATATAGAAATTACCCAAAGAAGAATTCTGTAGGGCAGACAGCTTTTGTCCTATCAGTATCTCTTCTCAAGTTTTCTTACCTATTATAAATATTAGGGCAATCTCTGCAGAAGTTGTGGCGAGGCCTTGGACAGAAACACAGATTTGTCCTGGGTAACCTAGATAAAGCAGTGCAAGAGCAATCATCTATTTGAATGGAAACAATCAGTAGAATGACAAAAAAAAAAATGAATTTCCATGCTTTTAGAAAAGCAGGTTTGAGGAAGGCAAATGGGGGAAGAAAGCAAGACACATTAGTGGGTCATGAAGAGACTAAGGTCTCTCTCTCGCTCACTCTCTTTTTTTTTTAGCCATCACAAAATTAAATAATTTTAGCAACTACTGATTAGGATTGTGGTGGTTTGAGTGAAGAGTGTGCGAATGGCTTATCAGGAGCATAACAAAATAAAGGGCTTTGGTGTTTAAAGTTGTCAATTCCTCAAATTATTCAGCATTTTGTCCTTATAAATAGCAATTATTTGCCATTTCAGAGCTGAAAAATTATCTTTCATATTCAAATATTTAAATATACAGTGCCGTTACTGGGGCAAAAAAAAAAAATCCTAATGTCGGAACCGATTTTTATACAAGGAATAATTTGAAAGTGGTGGATTAGTTTCCACCTTTTGAAACACAGTGCTTTCTGTAATCTTCAAACATTATTTAGGATAATGGAAGCCATCATCCTGGTTCTCAAATGTTAGCACTTCCATTAGAATTTGCAGCTACCTCTTATTTTTTATATTAAAATACAAGGCTTAAAAGGTATTATCTTACTAAAGGGGGGCAATTGTAGAGATGATTTGATTGAATAAAGGAAAAAGCTGTACAGGCCTTTTAAGATCAAGGATGTATTGATGGAAAGCTATCATTAGAGACAATTAATGTTCTCCAAGGGAAGAAATTGATTATGGACAAAGATGGACCCTAAGGAGCAGATATGTCTTAATGCCCTAAGGCCTTAAGGATTATACATCTCATTCACAGCATCTGTATTTTAACCCTTTGTTGTAAATAGAATACTAGCTTATTCTTGCAGAGTGACATGAATTAAATTTATAAAAAGGACTGTACCTTGTAAAAGATGCTCATAGTGATTGACTTTTGATTCTTTAAATAATATTAAAATAATTAAATTCATGGTATCTTTTCTCTATATTGCCCTTTAGAGTAGATCTAGACATAGATTTGTAGAAGAAATAAAATTAGATAGTGATGGCCAGTCTTCAGCATTATGGGAGTGTGGTAACGCCCAATAATTATGGTTAAAGACGTGTTTTCATTAGGAGCCCCTGAACTTCAGCTGCATTTATGTTTCCAAATAACATATCCCTTTAACTTTGCTTGTCCTTCCTATAGATCTTGTACAAAGCATTCATCATGTTGTTAGCCAGTCCCTAGCAGCCGCAGATCACAATTGGGTACTTAATAAGGTGGCAACCCTACTGGGAACATTTCACATAATTATTCTTAGCAGAAAGAAGATTGTTATGGCTTTTTTTTTTCCTTTTTGAGTCTGGCAAAATTCCAGGTGATTTAGTTTGTGCTCCTAAAAACCTGTTATATATCATCGGTGAATTATACTTCATGTGTATGCTGCATCCTCACGTCCCTGCCATGTATATTGCAGGCCAGCAGACAGAGTTTCACTGTACAGTTGGTCTTCTATACCAGCCAGCCCCAGAACCAGTTCCAGAACCAGTCAGTGATGCAAACTGCTTTTTGGCCGTAGGTTTCGGAGTGTGTCAGTCTGAGCATGCAAGTTCTTTTTGAAATCAGTCTCTCTCAAGACCACTGCACTCTCTCTGATGGTGTATTATGATTATCACTAAATGCACATGAGAAACTCACACATGAAGTAGTGAATAACTTATCCAGAGAGCTCTGTGATTTTAAGTACCACTTAAGGGAAAGAGAGTTTAGACCCTTGGCCCTAACTTTGAGCTTCTAAGTTGAGAAATAACTGGCATTTAGTTAACCAGATCATTAAAGCAGTTTAGACTTCAAGTTCTAGCAATTTAAAGCTATACCTTGATTCTCCTGGACCTTAAAGATTATGCATTTCATTCACCATGACTGAATAAGTTTGTCCAAATATTTCAAACAATTTGGAAATAATTATTTTAAAAAACAGTGGGCAAATAAGCATGAAACCTTATATTATGGTGCTGCTGGATTGTAAGTTTAATTCTCCCAGCTGCATGGCCAACTAATGTCTCCTCTCACATGTGAAGACAAACACCTTCACATGTAAGAAAAGAGTTTCCTAGATGGTTCTTCTTAACAGGAAAAATGGAGCACAGTATATACATAATCTTTCTTTGATTTAGACCTACGAATAGAACATACAAGGGATGTGAAGGACCTCTTCAAGGAGAACTACAAACCACTGCTCAAGGAAATAAGAGAGGACACAGATAAATGAAAAAACATTCCATGCTCATGGATAGGAAGAAGTAATATCATGAAAATGGCCATACTGCCCAAAGTAATTTATAGATTCAATGCTATCCCTGTCAAGCTACCATTGACTTTCTTCATAGAATTAGAAAAAAACTACTTTAAATTTCATATGGAATCAAAAAAGAGCCCTTATAGCCAAGACAATCCTAAGCAAAAAGAACAAAGCTGGAGGCATCACACTACCTGACTTCCAACTATACTACAAGGCTACAGTAATGAAAACAGCATGGTACTAGTACCAAAACAGTTATATAGACCAATGGAACAGAACAGAGGCCTCAGAAATAATGCCACACAGCTTCAACCATCTGATCTTTGACAAACCTGACAAAAACAAGCAATGGGGGAAGGATTCCCTATTTAATAAATGGTGTTGGGAAAACCAGCTAGCCATATGGAGAAAACTGAAACTGGACTCCTTTCTTACACCTTATACAAAAATTAACTTAAGATGGATTAAAGATTCATACATAAGACCTAAAACCATAAAAACCCTAAAAGAAAACCTAGGCAATACCATGCAGGACATAGGCGTGGGCAAAGACCTCATGACTAAAACACCAAAAGCAATGGCAATAAAAGCCAAAATTGACAAATGAGATCTAATTAAACTAAAGAGCGTCTGCACAGCAAAAGACACTATCATCAGAGTGAACAGGCAACCTACAGAATGGGAGAAAAATTTTGCAATCGATTCACCTGACAAAGGGCTAATATCCAGAATCTACAAGGAACTTAAACAAATTTACAAGAAAAAACAACCCCATCAAAAAGTGGGCAAAAGATAAGAACAGACACTTCTCGAAAGAAGACATTTATGCAGTCAACAAACGTATGAAAAAAAAGCATATCATAACTGGTCATTAGAGAAATGCAAATCAAAGACCACAATGAGATACCATCTCATGCCAGTTAGAATGGCAATCATTAAAAAGTCAGGAAACAACAGATGCTGAAGAGGATGTGGAGAAATAGGAATGAAGCTGTTTTACATTTTTGGTGGGAATGTAAATTACTTCAACCATTGAGGAAGACAGTGTGGTGATTCCTCAAGGATCTAGAACTAGAAATACCATTTGACCCGGCAATCCCATTACTGGGTATACATCCAAAGGATTATAAATCATTCTACTATAAAGACACATGCACACGTATGTTTATTGCAGCACTATTCACAATAGCAAAGACTTGGAACCAACCCCAATGCCCATCAATGTTAGACTGGATAAAGAAAATGTGGCACACATACACCATGGAATACTATGCAGCCCTAAAAAAGAATGAGTTCATATCCTTTGCAGAGACATGGATGAAGCTGGAAACCATCATTCTCTGCAAACTAACACAGGAACAGAAAACCAAATACCACATGTTCTCTGTCATCATTGGGAGTTGAACAATGAGAACATATGGGCACAGGGAGGGGAACATCACACACTGGGGCCTGTCGGGGAGTGGGGGGCAAGAGGAGGGATAGCATTAGGAGAAATAGCTAATTTGGATGACGCGTTCATAGGTGCAGCAAACCACCATGGCACGTGTATACCGATGTAACAAACCTGCACGTTCTGCACATGTATTCCAGAACTTAAAGTATAATTAAAAAAAAAAAGAAAAGAAAGATTATGGCTAATTTTTATTTAATTTTGAAATTTCCCTTTCCGGTTCATTTTCCTTTTTGGGGAAGGGCAGAGGTGTTATCTATAATTTTTATTGCCCACATTGCTGCTGAGAAGTGGCATTAAGGCCCTTTTAGAGAGGTAGTGTAGCTTGTGAAAAGAGTGAGTTTGCAGTAGAAATAGCTAAGTAGGGGCTCCAACTAACTACCTGCCTCTGAGGTTTTGAACCCTGATGCCTAGGGAGATGGTGGTGCCATAAACAAAAATAAATAAGGAAGGAGAATGAGCTAGGGAGAGGCATATGAAGCTTTTGAGTTTCTGGTCAAAGCCAGGCAGAAATGCCCAGCAGGCAATTGGAAATGAAGGTATGGAGTTTAGGAGAGAGGTCAAAGTTTATAATACTGATTTGGAGACCTAAAAAAGAATTGAAAGTTAGGAGAAAGAATAGTCTAATGCTGTGACTATTAGTAAGTCCAGAGAGAAGAAACTTTCAGGGAGAGAGTAGTCAGTTGCCTTTGATGATCCAGGGAGATCAAGGACAATAAGAATCTAGAAACAAGGCCATTGGGTTTGATCATTTATAGCTCATTAGTCGGATGAAAAGTCTGATCTGCTTGAGTTTAAGTCTCAATTATCCAATTACTAAAGGACATGTGTATCCTTGAGAAAGTTACTTAATTTATCTGGGCCTAAGTTGAACCATTTATAATTTAAGAATACCTCAGTGTACCCCTTAAATTTGTTTTGAGGATTAAATGAGATAGTCCATGTAAAATGCCTAGATTACTAGGTACCTGTGAAACAGTAGGGGCCATAACCAGATAACTGGGATCAAGACATGATGAGGGACTAGGAAATAGAAGATTACAAACCACTATTTGGAAGTAGGGAGGTGAGTGGTTGAACAATTTGTGGAGGAACCAGAGATCTGAGCAGCTTAAAGTCTAAAATATATAAAGCACCAGGGACATATTCTGTACCCTTTATATAAAGTAACTCGTTTTGCTTCTTACAACAACCCTGAGGGGTGGTAATATCATTAGAACAAAACTGAGGGGTAAAGAAGTAACCTCCTTCAAGATACATAGCCAATAAATGGCTGGGCAGTACCTAGCACCAAGGAATGTCTAACTCATAAGTCTCCTATCTGTTTCATAGATCAGTAGACATAGAAAGATTAAACTAATTAATTAAGGGACAGAGCCATGATCTGAACCCATGCCTATCCAGTTCTTAGTTACCTACTTAATAGATAATCCTCCTTTCCAATTCCTGACTATAAAAGCATGGAGAGGAGTTTACAAGGATCAGAAATTTGGGGTCCACTGGCTTCAGGTGGCTCTACTTAGTCACCAGTGACCTCTGTAGTTGGACCATGTTGGAAGAACTTAATGTAGTCTGTCAGACCTAGGATGTCAGAGTCTGGGAGACATGTGTATTCTTCCTGAATAAAACCTGTGAAATGGGCCCTAATAAGATCCTACAAACTTGGGTGTTGTAGAGTGAGGATGAGGGAGGATCAATGAGAATGAGCCTTCAGGCTATGGGGGAGACATCAGAATGTAGTTTTTAAATCTGTGCTGAGGCTGCCACCTGGGGAATAAAATAATAAAAACTGACCCAGATCCAGCACAAATGTGCCTTCTGTGTTTATGCCTTTCCAGAATTTAGCAAAATAAACTTGTCTCTGCTTTAAACTGAGTATCTCTGAACTATCCTTGAGACTGATTACTGCAGAGCAGTGGCTCTTGGAGTATCTTCTCTGGACCAGCAGCATCAGCATCACCTGGGAAGTTGTTAGAAACGTAGACTGTCTGCCCCACCCCAGACCTGCTAACTCAAACTCTAGGGGTAGGACTTGCCAGTCTGTGTTTTAATAACACCTGCAGGTGAGATTCTCATGCATGCTGCAGTTTGAGAACCACTGTCTGAATCTAATTTGCTTCCAAGTTCTTCTGGTGACTAACTAATGCCAAGCGGCCAGATAGATCTGGTTGTGGTATAGAACTGTGGTTCCCAGTCTCAACTGCCATCAGAATCAAATTAAAAGATTTAGTTCACTGAAAACTGGCTGCCACTCCCAGAAATTCTTATTTAATTGAGCTGGGGTGTGGCCTAAGCATTGAGATTTCTGAAACTCATCCCCCCATGCCCTCTCCCCAACCCCGCAGTGATTTTAACACACTCTGGTCTAAAACAGTGTTTCCCAAACTTTAGTAAAAATCAGAATCTCACGTGGAGAGCCAGTTAAAAGGCAAATTGGGCCGGGCGCGGTGGCTCACGCCTGTAATCCCAGCACTTTGGGAGGCCAAGGTGGGTGGATTATGAGGTCAGGAGATCAAGACCATCCTGGCTAACATGGTGAAACCCTGTCTCTACTAAAAATTCAAAAAATTAGCCCAGCGGTGTGGCGGGCGCCTGTAATCCCAGCTACTCAGGAGGCTGAGGAGGAGAATGGTGTGAACCCTGGAGGTGGAGCTTGTAGTGAGCCGAGATCGCGGCACTGCACTCCAGCCTGGGCGACAGAGCAAGACTCTGCCTCAAAAAGAAAAAAAAAAAAAGGCTAATTGTTGGGTCCCACCCTCAGGGTTTCTAATTCAGTAGGTTTGAGGTGAGGCCCAAGAATTTGTATTTCCAGTAAGTTTCCAAGTGATACTGATGCTGCTAGCTTGGGGATCACACTATGAGAATTGCTGGTGTGGAAGTTAAATATTCATTTTTGGAGGTATGGAGCTGATAATTTCCATTGCAAAGCTCCCATTTCTGCTGCCAGGCCTAGGTGAGGGTCTTTGCCAGAGAGTCCTGGCGATGCCTCCATTTATGTATCTCATTGGCAAGAGAGACTTGGTCTGGAAATACATGTGGCTGTGCAGTGCTTCTCAAACATTAATTAGTGTACAGATCACCCAGAGATCTTGCTAATGTAGGTTCTAATTCAGTGGGTCTGGGGCTGAGCCTGGGGGTCCACATTTCTCACAAGCTCCCTGACAATGCTGATGCTGCCAGTTCATGGACCATGCTGGGTAGCAAGGCACATAAGAAAGTGTTTCTTAAATTTTTCTGATCATCTCATCTACCTGAAGTGCTTTTACTAGAGATTTTTGGCTTCCCCTGTGACCTACTGAATCATAATGCCCAGGGAAAACAGCCTTACATATATGTATCTGTAAGTGACTTATAATTTATTCAACAAATATTGATTAAACATCTACTTTGTGCAGGTTCCATGCTAGATGTGAACAAAGTAGATAAGGAGTCCTTTATCTTATGGGGCTTACATTTTAGTCGGAGAAGCAAACAATAACTTACAATAGCGACAATCACCTCAAGGTCCACGAAGCACGGCCAAGTGTCTGAGTTCTGGGGTGAAGCAGCATCGCACAGGGTGTTCAAGAAAGCGCTTCCAAAGAGGAACCACCCCAGCTGCAGCTTGTTTATGTGAAGGTCTTGGGTAAGGAGAAGCAAGGGCTCTGAGGATGGACTAACCTTGGCCGATTGCCTGCAGTTAGGGGTGGGGAGAGGATCAAAGGTAGGAAGATTGAGTGCCCAGCTGATTTTGATATTTCGTCACATTTGGAGAACACTTCAAAACTCTTTCTTACCAGCTGTCAGAGAATTGAGTCTTGCCCATTTTGAAAACATCATCAATCACCCCATCATTGGTCCCTAGAGGAAGAATGTAGAAGCTGTTATACAGTCCCCTAATGGCTGATAAAAAGAAATTGTCTCTGCAATTCATAGGGATAAAATTACAATGATTTCTTGCTAATTATTTAACTATGCAGTAGTGATCTTGTACACAGTCAGAAAGTAACGAAAGTATGAAAGAATTCTACTTAGAGAATGTTTCTACAACTTTGAGGTTTGTATAGCATAATAAATACTTTTTGGAGGGTTTGTATGATTTTCCAGAAAGCCCAAATGCATGAATAAAAGGAGCAAGAAAAACAACAAAGAGCCAAGAAAAAAATAAAAAACAAAAAACAAAACAAAACAAAAAAAGAGGAAGGAATACACGGGGTTTTCTGAGGGAGCAAGTAAGCTCAAGTGTTTTTAGCATTAAGTTACAAATTTGTTTTATGACTGCTATTTACATAGATAATAATTTTGAGAGCTTACTTTTTTGTATATGCTGCATTTAAAACTACCTAAATGGCAGAAGAAAAATAAATAAGAACTCTTTGGGCAGAGGCAGCTTTCACCTGTATTATTTTTTTTCAAGCTGTGTGCACTCCTTAATTACCAGTTTAAAAAAAAAAAACACTTAAGATTGGTAACATATGTTGTTGTCAGCATGTGTTTAGCACCTGCAGAAATGAACATGAAAAATGTGACAGCGCATAGGTGGAACACCCACTGCATTGACTGTGAACACTGTCAACAAATTTTACTTTGTTAATTTTTTCTTATTAAAAAAATCTAAGAAAAAAATTTAATAGCACAGGTGTTCGGAGCATCACAGCAAGACGATATAATGAAGGAGAGGCTATAAACCTTTAGCATGAGAGCCGAGGTCTAGATCTGCACATCTTTAAGCTTTGCCTCTCACACACTTCACTCTTCTTTTCTTTTTTTTTAAAAAGCCCCTCTGCATGTTGGAATTGGCAGGCTTGTTTGTCCTGCAAAGCATTTCCTCTCAGAAGTAACGGTGAGAAGCAGCTCAGGTTCACTCAGTGGAGATCAGCTGACAGGCAGGACCAGGCAAACAGCACCTAAAATAACCATTTTCCAAGGTTGGAGATGGAGGTGTTTATCTTGCACATTATTTTCTAGTAATGAAGTCCTAATCATTGTGGGTAAGAGGTTTTCTGTCAGCTTCTTCTACAGCAAAGCTTCTATGAATATAGGCTCTGTCTTCTGAACTCTTATTTTGGGGTACAGGAAATTTCGTTTGGCTAATGGCATTCCTCAAAATGCAGCGCTATGCAGAGAGCAGGCCTTACTGAATGATGCTGCAGTTGCTATGCCTTCTCTGGTGTTACTGGTTTGTTCTACCGTAGAATGAGAATGTTGCAAGTTGCTTTCCATAATTTCCTATCATTGATTGTTTCATTTCTTAATTCTTAGAACCAATTTCACTCAAAAGGAGTGGGTTATGTATGCTCTTCATTTGCAGAGACATTTCTCCCCAAAATGACTTTGCCAAAGTTCAAAATAAACACCGGCAGGTGTGTTAATTCCTACTTTGGAAACTTTGAAGTCAACTTGTTTCCACAAAATCTTCCCCATTTTCACACCTCTTACACTCGTTGTGAGGTCTAATTACTGCTAATCTTCATTCTGGCAGGCTGTAAAAAGAAATTCAGTGACAAAGTATTCCAGTGACCCAAAGTATTCCTGTGGCACAAAATAGAAAATTTTAAGTTAAGTTTAAGCTCTGCCAGGTCTGTATTTCCTCTCCGACCCAGGGAAAAGGCTCTTGATTGAGTTATGGCTCTCTGGCTGCGTGGTGTGGGAACTGTTTGCACTTCTCATGGCTGAGAGAAGACCCTGGAAATGACACGTTTTACACCTCTTAGATGAGACTGGGGAACTAGAAAGCACTTCACTCCCGTCCCTCTGGGACGAAGAATCTGTTTGCAGTAATCACTGGCAGTGTTGACAGAATGTTCAAAACCATCTGCTCAAGGGCAAGTGTTAACTCTATCAAATCCTAATATTTTAAGCACACTGATCCCTAAGCCCAGGAGACCTCCTGATGGAGCTCTCCTTGGGCTCTGTGTCAGCCTGCCATCAGTTATTATCCCGCTGCAGAAAGGCCTGATGCACCAGCCAGAACTCAGTGAGGAGAGGCTGTTAGAATGAGAAATGCAGCAACAGAACGCACTTCATTCAAGTCTTGTTAGTTATGATGAATCTGAGGCTTTCTGATTCTTTAATACAAGAGTTTCTTTGGAATAATAACTGCACTTTTTGTCTTTAAATGTATTGTGTTAAATGAGCGTCTTGATTTGTTAGAATCCAGCGTATACCACTTTCAGCATAGATTTGTATAAATTCATGTAGACTTACTGTGCGCACACAATTACATACAAGTATGCTTCCAGCCAGGCATATATCATCATGTTAAAATCCTTTACTAATATTACTTAATAAAACATAAAATTCAGCTGAAAGATTTTTGGTACATTATTCTCCCAATAATCACCAGTCATCAAGTTGTTTAAACAGGTCAGAATATTTATTTACTGTTAATATACTTAATATACTTTGCTAGCACAATTGCTCCAAAATATTTCAGAATTAAAACTGATAGAGGAATTGGGGGGAGCATATAGCAGTAAAAATATTCCAAAGTCCAGTGAACCAAAAACACTCCCTTCTCAAAGGAAGCCAGTCAAAATTTTCCAGGACAGGTTTGAGCCTTTTGCTGCAGGAAGGACACCACTGGAAAAAAGAATGCACAGGCCTGAGCCATCTGTGAAAACATCTCCCTACTTCTCCATCCTTGTCAGAGACATTTCAGTAAAACCGACATTATCTGTCGTAGTGACTTGGGGTGGTTAAAGGAAATACTGAGAAGAAACCTAGCACTAAGAGAAACTTCTTAGCCACAATCCCTTAAAAGTTCAAATATGATATTTTAATTTTTAATTTTCTGTTTCTATTTCTGTGTATGTATGAATTTCATCTTATGCCACTTATTAGGCCAGGCTATTGTAGGTGCTCAATAAATTACATGTTAAGAAAATGGAAATAGGCTTTGCTCTACTATGGTTTTAATGTTATCTGAATTTATGTCCCAGATATGCAGAAGAGTAATTAGCAGAGTTCTGGGATTGTAGTCACCACCAGCAAATTCAATGCCATCCTCACATTAACAGTCGCTGGGTGTCTGCTAGCATGTGCCAGGCACTTTTAACATATTTTTTCATTACCTAATTACATCAGATACATTAAGCAAATCTTATCATAAGCCCCATTTCAGAGATGAAGAAACTGAGGCTTAGAGAGCCAAATAGCTTGGCTAAAGTCAAACAGTTAATAAGTGGTGGAGCCCAGACAGGAACCTAGGCAGAAGACTCCAGACTTCATGTGCTCAACATAATGCTGAAGCACTGCTAAAACAGAACTATTTAATTTTTTTTTTTTTTTTTTTTTTTTTTTTTTTTTTTTTTTTTTTGAGACGGAGTCTTCTGTCGCCCAGGCTGGAGTGCAGTGCCGCGATCTCGGCTCACTGCAAGCTCCGCCTCCCGGGGTCACGCCATTCTCCTGCCTCAGCCTCCCGAGTAGCTGGGACTACAGGAGCCCGACACCAAGCCCGGCTAATTTTTTGTATTTTTAGTAGAGACGGGGCTTCACCATATTAGCCAGGATGGTCTCCATCTCCTGACCTCCTGATCCGCCCCGCTCAGCCTCCCAAAGTGTTGGGATTACAGGCGTGAACCACCGCGCCCGGCCACTATTTAAATTTTACAGAACTCTAGGAGGCCAAAGAGCACAGAGAGGACTGCACATTTTCTTTCAGAGTCTCATCAAATGCCATTTATTCATTTATTGCTCAGACGTTTATTGAGGGTCAAGCACTGTGCTACCCGGAGGAGATAATGGAGATTGACCTTATAGCTTAGAGCAGTGAAAAATCTGGGCAAGTTATAAAACACCATTGCAGAAAAATGCACAAAGGCACAACATTTGCAATTTTGTTTTGAGGGAAGGGGCTGTGAGCTACAGGTTTAGAACTTCTGGGAGAGGTTCCGTGTATTAAAACAAGGCAAAACCTATGTAGACATTTAATAAAAATTCTGGGGTAGTACAAGGGCAGGATTTAGTAACTGCTTGGAGAAATCAGGAAAATGAATTTTGGAGTGCTGTGCAGTGAACAGACTAAAATCTACCTACAAAGTCCCATCTCACCTAAAAACCTAATAGATTTACATTTTAATCATTCTGTCTAAAGATGACCATCAAGACTTCTCATCTGACAGTTTCTGATCCTGATTTCCGTGAGAGGATGTAATATTTCTATGATTTTATATTTATCTCTGCTATCCAGAAAACATTGTGTGTTGCTCTCAGCATTCCATATTTTATTGTAGTTCTCATTGTAACTGTGTTTCTGTGTCTTTCTGTGTGTATATGCGGGGGAAGAGAGAGAGAGAGAGAAACTTAGTGAATACTTAAGCACACAAATTTACTCATAATTAGGAGCCTGGTTAATAGAAGCACTTAGATCTTCTGGACCTCTTGGATCAGTTTCTTAAAATCTCTGAGCTTTAGTTTCTTCATCTAGACAAGAATACCTATTTCTTAGAGTTATTATAAATATTAAGATAATGTTTTTTTAAAGTGCCAATGTTTTTTTATCAGGCACATTTTAAAGGCTTAATGAATATTAATTCCTTCTCTGGTGTCCTCCCCTCATCTTCTTCTTCTTTTTTTTTTTTTTAATATGCTATTTGTAAAAGGGAACAATGTTGGTAACCTTGGTCCACAGGGAAGAAAAGGGAAAGTAATGGCCTATTCGTATAAAACTCATTGGGGAATGGTTCCCTGAAAATTAACTTGTATTTCTGTTTGGATATGTGCCTTTTATGTTAGCATTACTTGAGATGAGGCTACCAAAAATTTCTGTAATTAAAATAAATAAACTGGCATAATAGTTTGCTACTTAATGATGTCTAAAAAGATGATTTTACTTTGTGCCTATATCTTGAAGGCCAGCTTTTTTTTTCCATCTCCTGAAATATGTAGAGTTCTGCAGCAGAGTCCTGTCCTTCAATATGATACTGTTTATTTCTTCAGATAGTTACGTGATGATGAAAATGAGGCACTGTCCTAGGTGCTGAAGGGACTTTCAGGCATTAGAAGAGCTATAGATTCAAGATAAGACTAGGTAATGGTGAGTGATGATTTTTAAATGCACATGTATGTACAGGCAATAATTGTTCTAAAGAATATCCTGTACCTCTGACAATGAAATTTAAATGATATACACTCCTTCAAATCTCACCTTTAAAATTAAGGAAGATAATTAAAATAAACCATGTATTAATTGCCTGTACACTATAGAGGCCCATATTAATGCAAAATACTATCATTATCTTAATTTCCAGGATGATCTTCAGGGATATAATGAGGCTATCTATAAGGTGTGAGTGTTTTTGTTCTCTGCTTATTTGTAACATTAATAATAAAGAAGTTTAATATGTTCTGTAAACAGTGGCTTCCAAAAATACAGAGCTTTCAGCTTTTTCCAGATGGCTGGTTTTTGTTGAAAGGCTTTCTGAGGAGTGTTAATTTGTTATTCAACCCTTATTCACTCAGTGTGTTTTCATCTCACTATTTGTCAGAAATTCTCTTCTTTCAAGAATTCTGACTCTTGGTCATTTGGATGTAGCATTCACCTGTGTGGGATAGGAGAGAAGAAAGTGAGTCCCTGATGCTTATAGAGAAGAAGAATGCTGAGCATTCCCTGACATTTTTCCTGGTCAATGCCTAATATAGATGAATGACCTTACCCTTTGGGAAATGGGAATACAATAGGAGACTTGCCAGCAGGGTTATGTATCTAGGGTGGGCCTTGATCACAGAGGCCAGGATGTCCAAAAAGGGCAAATGGAAGATTGAAATGTGTGTTCAGTTTTTCTGCAGGCTGTAATGGAAAAGGGGGAATGACAGTCCCCCTTGGGAATAAGTGTCTTCCTCATTCTGTGCAGACATTTAGGGAGTATTGCAAGCTGTGAGCTTCTCTGAGCACATCTTGTCTCTTGCTTTCTCCTTGCTGAGCCCCTTTCCTCTGTTGCTCCGTCCTTCCAGCTGCTTCTGTGAACTCTCCTCTTCCGTGTCTCATCCCCCATGGCTGCTCAAATGTGATTCCTCTAAGCCTCTCTTCCTGTCCAGCTGCATCTGTTCACCTCCCCTGCTGATCGATCTACTTCTTTAGCTCAGGGACAGCAAGAGGAAATGATTCCAGCAGCTAAACAGCTTTTATGCAGAGAGAATATTTAAATATTCTCAGTTTGCCTGATTCCCCTTCACCTCATGCTATGATCAGAGGTTAATGGAGACAGTTTGGAGCTTCTCTCTGTTGGTAGAAACCAGAAGACTTTTAGAAACGAAGGCCAAGGTCTTGCAACATCCCACCCACCCACCCCCCAAAAAACCCTATAAATTTATTAGGAGGGTAGAAATATTTTTTTCATCAAACTCATTCTTTTTAAAATAGTGGTCCCATGTTCCAGTTCTCCCTCTCACCCCCACCCACCCTCACCCCCACCCACCCTCCCCCCCACAAAAAAAAAAAACTCTGGACAAGACTGCAGCCGAATTAGAAGCTGTAATTAATTTTCATCATTTTTAGTAGATGAAATCTTAAAATGACTGTTGTATTCTAAGTGTTTGTATCACTAAAAATTATCTTTTGATATATAAAGTGTATTTTTACAGTGCTATTTAGTGAATATCTGATTTTTTTAAAGATAGTTTATTTGGGCAAATTTAAACTGTGAGTCTTGGTACAAAATAATCTGCCAAGGCAGAGCGGTTGTGAAGATTAAATGTAGCAGAAGCCTAGCATAGTGCTTGACCCATCATGCCCAATACACACACACACACAGACACACACACAGACACACAGACATACACACAGACACACACACAGACACACACACACAGACACACAGACAGACATACACACATACACACACAAACACAGACACACACATACACACAGACACACACACAGACACACGGACATACACACATACACACACACATACAGACACACACATACAAACACACACACAGACACATACAGACACACAGACACACACACACAAACACACACACAGACACACACACATACAGACACACAGACACACACACACACATATATATATGAGTATATATCCTCCATGCATTGGTCCAATATATGTATTTCTTTTAATTAATTATATATTGTCTCTGCATGTTGCTATGCCAGTTTACTTATCTATTTCCTTATTCTTGAACATTTATCTTATTTCAATTTTTCTTTCTTTACCTCCCTTCTCTTCCCTTCCTTGCTGTCTTCCTTCCTTCCTCTCAATTTTTTAATTTGAAAATTTATTTCTTACTTTTCTTCCTTTCTTGTGTCCTTCTGTCCTTTCTTCCTTTATTTTTATTTTCCTTTTCTCATTACCTTCAGGTGTATTGAGAACACCTTGTATACATTTTTCTTTTTCTTTTCTGTAGTCTTCTGTTGTGGTATAATTTTACCAAATAAAATTCCTAGGTCAGGGGTCTGAATAATGCCTGTCTGTATTATTTTCTCCAATGTTGGCCCATATTTTCATAGTAAATGTACATCCTATATATGCCAGGTTCCCCATGGTCCTACCAACATTGGGTTTTCTTATTTTTGTGTATTCAGTAAATTTTAATGGTATTTTTAAAGGTCTTTTGATCAGTTAGTAGGGCTATAATTTTTCTATTTGTTAATTTTATATTTAGAGTTTTTATATGTAAACTGTCTATTTTCTTTTTTTATTATTGTACTTTAAGTTCTGGGATACATGTGCAGAACATGCAGGTTTGTTACATAGGTATGCATGTGCCATGGTGGTTTGCTGCATCCATCAACCCATAATCTACATTTAGTATTTCTCCTAATGCTGTCCCTTCCCTTGCCTCCCACCCCTGACAGGTCACAGTGTATAATATTCCCCTCCCTGTAAGCATATGTTCTTGTTGTTCAACTCCCACTGATTGAGAACATGCGGTATTTGGTTTTCTGTTCCTATGTTAGTTTACAGAGAATGATGGTTTCCAGCTTCATCCATGTCCCTGCAAAGGATATGAACTCATTCTTTTTTAGGGCTGCATAGTATTCCATGGTGTATGTGTGCCACATTTTCTTTATCCAGTCTAACATTGATAGGCATTGGGGTTGGTTCCAAGTCTTTGCTATTGTGAATAGTGCTGCAGTAAACATACGTGTGCATGTGTCTTTATAGTAGAATGATTGATAATCCTTTGGATGTATACCCAGTAATGGGATTGCCGGGTCAAATGGTATTTCCAGTTTTAGATCCTTGAGAAATAGCCACACTGTCTTCCACAACAGTTGAACTAATTTACGCTCCCACCAACGGTGTAAAAGCCTTCCTATTTCTCCACATCCTCTTCAGCATCTGTTGTTTCCTGACTTTTTAACGATTGCCATACTAACTGGCGTGAGATGGTATCTCATTGTGGTTTTGATTTGCATTTCTCTAATGACCAGTGATGAGCTTTTTTTCATATGTTTGTTGGCCGCATAAATGTTTTCTCTTGAGAAGTGTCTGTTCATATCCTTCACCCACCTTTTTGATGGGGTTGTTTGTTTTTTTCTTGTAAATTTGTTTAAGTTCTTTGTAGATTCTGGATATTAGCCCTTTGTCAGATGGATAGATTGCAAAAGTTTTCCCCATTCTGTAGGTTGCCTGTTCACTCTGATGATAGTTTCTTTTGCTGTGCAGAAGCTTTTTAGTTTAATTAGATTCCATTTGTCAATTTTGGCTTTTGTTGCCATTGCTTTTGGTGTTTTAGTTATGAAGTCTTTACCCATGCCTATGTCCTGAATGGTATTGCCTAGGTTTTCTTCTAGGGTTTTTATGTTTTTAGGTCTTACATTTAAATCTTTGATCCATCTTGAGTTAATTTTTGTATAAGGTGTAAGGAAGGGGTCCAGTTTCAGTTTACTGCACATGGCTAGCCAGTTTTCCCAACACCATTTATTAAATAGGAAATCCTTTCCCCGTTGCTTGTTTTTGTAAGGTTTGTCAAAGATCAGATGGTTGTAAATGTGTGGCGTTATTTCTGAGGCCTCTGTTCTTTTCCATTGGTCTATATATCTGCTTTGGTACCAGTACCATGCTGTTTTGGTTACTGTAGCCTTGTAGTTTGAAGTCAGGTAGCGTGATGCCTCCAGCTTTGCTCTTTTTGCTTAGGATTGTCTTGGCTGTATGGGCTCTTTTTTGTTCCATATGAAATTTAAAGTAGGTTTTTTTCTAATTCTGTGAAGAAAGTCAATGGTAGTTGGATGGGAATAGCATTGGATCTATAAATTACTTTGGGCAGTATGGCCATTTTCATGATAATTATTCTTCCTGTCCGTGAGCATGGAATGTTTTTTCATCTGTGTCCTCTCTTATTTCCTTGAGCAGTGGTTTGTAGTTCTCCTTGAAGAGGTCCTTCACTTCCCTTGTAAGTTGTATTCCTAGGTATTTTATTCTCTTAGTAGCAATTGTGAATGGGAGTTCACTCATGATTTGGCTCTGTGTTTGTCTGTTATTGGTGTATAAGAGTGTTTCTGATTTTTGCACATTGATTTTGTATCCTGAGACTTTGCTGAAGTTGCTTATCAGCTTAAGGTGATTTTGGGCTGAGATGATTGGTTTTCTAAATATACAATCATGTCATCTGCAAACAGAGACCATTTGACTTCCTCTCTTCCTATTTGAATACCCTTTGTTTCTTTCTCTTGCCTGATTCCCCCGGCCAGAACTTCCAATACTATGTTGAATAGGAGTGGAGAGAGAGAGCATCCTTGTCTTGTGTTGGTTTTCAAAGGGAATGCTTCCAGCTTTTGCCCATTCAGTATGATATTGGCTGTGGGTTTGTCATAAAAAGCTCTTATTATTTTGAGATACATTCCATCAATACCTAGTTTATTGAGAGTTTTTAGCATGAAGGGGCACTGAATTTTGTTGAAGGCCTTTTCTGTATCTATTGAGATAATCATGTGTTTTTTGTCATTGGTTCTGTTTATGTGATGGATTACGTTTATTGATTTGCATACGTTGAACCAGCCTTGCATTCCCGGGATGAAGCCAACATGATAGTGGTGGATAAGCTTTTTGATGTGCTCCTGGGTTCGGTTTGCCAGTATTTTATTAAGGATTTTCGCATCTATGTTCATCAGGGATATTGGCCTGAAATTTTCTTTTTTTCTTGTGTCTCTGCCAGGTTTTGGTATCAGGATGATGGTGGCCTCATAAAATGAGTTAGGGAAAGTCTCTCCTTTTCTATTGCTTGGAATGGTTTCAGAAGGAATGGTACCAGCTACTCCTTGTACCTCTGGTAGAATTCAACAGTGAATCCATCTGGTCCTGCTCTTTTTTTTTTTTTTTTTTTTTTTTTTGTGGTAGGCTATTAATTACTGCCTCAATTTAAGAACTTGTTATTGTTCTATTCAGGGATTTGACTTCTTCCTGGTTTAGTCTTGGTAGGGTGTTTGCATGCAGGAATTTATCCATTTCTTCTAGATTTTCTAGTTTATTTGTGTAGAGGTGTTTATAGTATTCTCTGATGGTAGTTTGCATTTCTGCGGGATCAGTGGTGATATCCCCTTTATCATTTTTTATTGTGTCTATTTGATTCCTCTCTCTTTTCTTCTTTATTAATCTGGCTAGTGGTCTATTTTGTAAATCTTTTCAGAAAAACAGCTCCTGGATTTATTGATTTTTTGGAGGGTTTCTCATGTCTCTATCTCCTTTATTTCTGCTGTGATCTTAGTTATTTCTTGTCTTCTGCTAGCTTTTGAATTTGTTTGCTCTTGCTTGTCTAGTTATTTTAATTATGATGTTAGGGTGTCAATTTTAGATCTTTTCCGCTTTCTCCTGTGGGCATTTAGTGCTATAAATTTCCCTCTTAACACTGCTTTAGCTGTGTCCTGGAGATTCTGGTACATTGTGTCTCTGTTCTCATTGCTTTCAAAGAACTTCTTTATTTCTGCCTTAACTTCGTTATTTACCCAGTAGTCATTCAGGAGCAGGTTGTCCAGTTTCTATATAGTTGTGCAGTTTTGAGTGAGTTTCTTAATCCTGATTTCTAATTTGATTGCACTGTGGTGTGAGAGACTGTTTGTTATGATTTCTGTTCTTTTCATTTGTGGAGGAGTGTTTTAATTTCAATGATGTGGTCAATTTTAGAATAAATGTGATGTGGTGCTGAGAAAAATGTATATTCTGTTGATTTGGGGTGAAAAGTTCTGTAGATGTCTATTAGGTCCCCTTGTTTCGGAGCTGAGTTCAAGTACTGAATATCCTTGTTAATTTTCTGTCTCAGTGATCTGTCTAACATTGACAGTGGTGTGTTAAATTCTCCCAGTAGTATTGTATGGGAGTCTACGTCTCTTTGTAGGTCTATAAGAACTTGCTTTATGAATCTGGGTGCTCCTATATTGGGTGCATATATATTTAGGATAGTTAGCTCTTCTTGTTGTGTTGATCCCTTTACCATTATGTAATGCCCTTCTTTGTCCTTTTTCTTCTTTGTTGCTTTAAAGTCTGTTTTTATCAGAGACTAGGATTGCAACCCCTGCTTTTTTTTGCTTTCCATTTGCTTGGTAAAGTTTCCTCCATCCCTTTATTTTGAGGCTATGTGTGTCTTTGCACGTGAGATACAGCACACCAATGGGTCTTGAGTCTTTATCCAACTTGCCGGTCTGTGTCTTTTAATTGGGGCATTTAGCTCATTTAGATTTAAGGTTAATATTGTTATGTGTGAATTTGATCCTGTCATTTTGATGCTAGCTTGTTATTTTGCCCATTAATTGACACAGTTCCTTCATCTGTCGATGGTCTTTACAATTTGGTATCTTTTTGCAGTGGCTAGTATTGGTTTTTCCTTTCCATATTTAGTTCTACCTTCAGGAACTCTTGTAAGGCAGGCCTCGTGGTGACAAAATCTCTCAGCATTTCCTTGTCTGTAAAGGATTTTATTTCTCCTTTGCTTATGAAGCTTAGTTTGGCTGGATATGAAATTCTGGGTTGAAAATTCGTTTCTTTAAGAATGTTGAATATTGGCCCCCACTCTCTTCTGGCTTGTAGGGTTTCTGCAGAGAGATCTGCTCTTAGTCTGATGAGCTTCCCTTTGTGGGTAACCCAGCCTTTCTCTCTGGCCGCCCTTAGCATTTTTTCCTTCATTTCAACCTTGGTGAATCTGACAATTATGTGTCTCGGGGTTGCTTTTCTCGAGGAGTATCTTGGTGGTGTTCTCTGTATTTCCTGAATTTGAATGTTGGCCTGCCTTGCTAGATTGGGGAAGTTCTCCTGGATAATATCCTGAAGAGTGTTTTCCAATTTGTTTTCATTCTCCCTGTCACTTTCAGGTACATCAATCAAACATAGTGTTGGTCTTTTCACATAGTCCCATATTTCTTGGGGGCTTTGTTCATCCTTTTCATTCTTTTTTCTCTAATCTTGTCTTCACACTTTATCTCATTAAGTTGATCTTCAGTCTCTGATATCCTTTCTTCTGCTTGATCAATTCAGCTATAGATAACTTGTGTATGCCTCATGAAGTTCTCGTGCTGGTTTTTCAGCTCCAACAGGTCATTTATATTCTTCTCTAAACTGTTTATTCTAGTTAGCAATTCATCTAACATTTTCCCAAGGTTCTTAGCTTATTTGCATTAGGGTAGGACATGCTTCTTTAGCTTGGAGGAGTTTGTTGTTATCCACCTTCTGAAGCCTACTTCTGTGAATTCATCAAACTCATTCTCCATCCAGTTTTGTTCCCTTGCTGGCGAGGAATTGTGATCCTTTGAAGGAGAAGAGGGGTTCTGGTTTTTGGAATTTGCAGCCTTTTTGCACTGCTTTTTCCTCATCTTCGTGGATTTATCTACCTTTGGTCTTTGATGTTGGTGATCTTCGGATGGGGTTTCTTTGTGGATGTCCTTTTTGTTGATGTTGATGGTATTCCTTTCTGTTTGTTAGTTTTCCTTCTAACAGTCAGGCCCCTCTTCTGCAGGTCTGCTGGAGTTTGCTGGAGGTCCGCTCCAGACCCATTTGCCCAGGTATCACTAGCGGAGGCTGCAGAACAGCAAAGATTGCTGCCTGTTCCTTCCTCTGGAAGCTTCTCCCCAGAGGGGCACCTGCCAGAGGCCAGCTGGAGCTCTCCTGTATGAGGTGTCTGTCGACCTCTGCTGGAAGGTGTCTCCCAGTCAGGAGGCATGGGTGTGAGGAACCCGCTTGAGGAGGCAGTCTGTCCCTTAGCAGAGTTTGAGCGCTGTGCTGGGAGATCCACTGCTCTTTTCAGAGCCTGCAGACAGGAATGTTTAAGTCTGCTGAAGCTGCACCCACAGCCGCCCCTTCCTCTGGTGCTCTGTCCCAGGGAGATGCGAGTTTTATCTATAAGCCCCTGACTGGTGCTGCTGCCTTACTTTCAGAGATACCCTGCCCAGAGAGAAGGAATCTAGAGAGGCAGTCTGGCTACAGTGGTTTTGCCGAGCTGCAGTGTGCTCCATCCAGTTCAAACTTCCTGGGGGCTTTGTTTACACTGTGAGGGGAAAACCTCCTACTCAAGCCTCAGTAATGGTAGGACGCCCCTCCCCCAACCAAGCTCAAGCATCTCAGGTGGACTTCAGACTGCTGTGCTGACAACGAGAAATTCAAGCCAGTGGATCTTAGCTTGCTGGGCTCCATGGGGGTGGGATCTGCTGAGCCAGACCACTTGGTTCCCTGGCTTCAGCCCCCTTTCCAGGGGAGTGAATGGTTCTTTCACTGGCATTCCCGATGCCACAGGGGTATGAAAAAACACTCCTGCAGCTAGCTCAGTGTCTGCCCAAATGGCTGCCCAGTTTTGTGCTTGAAATCTAGGGCCCTGCTGGTGTAGGCACCTGAGGGAGTCTCCTGGTCTGCAGGTTGCAGACTGTGGGAAAAGCGTGGTATCTGGGCCCTGATCTGCCTATCATCTTCTATCCAGCAAAATCTGGGTGATGATATAATATATTCCTTTCAACATATTACATATTTTGAATAGTAATGAACCATTAAATATTAATTTAGTGACTATTTTGTGCTAGGTATTATTCTAGAAATAATAGGAAAGTAAGGATACAATGACTGATAGCATAGTCCCTGGCTTCAAGGAGGTTTGAGAAATTTGTCTGGTAAAAGGTGACAGGTATATAAACAAAGTGCATTACAATGTAATAGGTATTGTGATGAAAATATGTATAGAGTTCAGTGCAGCCACATGGGAAGTGGAATAATTAATCAAGCTAGAGTGTAATAAAAGCTTTTATTATTGAGGATCATAGAGGAAACGTTTACCCATTAAATTTGTCGCTTATTTTCTTTCTGATTCTCTTGGATCTGTGTGTCTTTTGATTGTTCACCAAAGCAACTTCATTCCTTTCATTTTATTATAACACCATGGGCATCTATGACTCAATAGTATATAACAAAATATGTGTGTGCATACTGCATCAAAGTACATATTACTATGATGTGCTTTATAGGACTCAAGGTGAAAATAGAATATCATTAATGCTGAAGAAGACATAATGATCTGTGCTTTATTTGTTATTTTGTGTTTCCAATTAGTGATTATGCACAGTCTCAAGTTTGAGGTTGATCCTCTCATGCCCAGCCACTACAACTCTTATACACCTCTGTCAGAGTGCATGGAATGATCTCACGGGAGAGCATCTTGGGGAGCATTATGAACTCTGAAATGTCCTCTTCCCTTGCTCCTGAAGATTCATCAAACTATATGAACCCTGGTCTTGCTGATATCAAGGTCTTAGGCTCTTTCTAAATGATAGTAATACAGAAAGTTCATGGGTTATGGGAAACACAGTTTATCTAGTTTTATCTTCTGCTAGGTTTAACAGTTAATTTTGAGGGTGGGCCTATCATAGGTATTCAAGAACTACTTCAATGCTTGGTTGGTTGGATTTAGCACTTTTTGACAACAGCCAATATGAAAATGTTCAATTTTTTCCCCCTCCTTTAAAAACCTAGCTTCTCTTCCCATCTTTCTACTTCTCTTTCTTCCATGCTTTCTTTGCTTAAATGTGATTATCTTAGTCTATGAGCTTGAGGGCAGGGATGCTCTTCTATTCATCTTTAACCAATGTGTTTAGCACCAGTATTGGCACATGGTAGGCCCTCAACATATGCTTACTGTATGAATGACGCATGTCCTTCTTGTCTTTGGGATTACCCTAGTTGCTACTCTTAATGCAGTAATAGTAAGACATCTTTATGCCCCCAGAGTCCCAACTCCTGACCCCACTCCATGTGAGAGAATTGCTTTGACTCCAGGTGTTTGTGTATCCACTAGAGGGCACTGTTTTGTCAGAGGCTGTTCTAAACTTTTCTTCAATATCAGGATAGACACCTTAACTTCATGGGCCACTCTCAGCTTCAAGTTCTTAATATTTCTGTTAATGAACAATTCTTTGAGTTTTCCATCACAACTATTCTTGCCAATATATAATCACAATAAGAAGTCATAATTAAAAACAATCGTAATAATGTTAGATACAAGCTAATACTTATTAATGGATATGGCAAATACATATTTAATAACAAAACGTGGTAAATAAGAACACTCATATATGTTAAGGGAATTCTCTTATGTTTCTTGTTTCCAGATTTTCTTCTGACCAAAAGTAGAAGGGCAAGTAAAGTAGCCATTAAATCTCAAACTTCATTTTTTGTACTTTCATAATAAAAGCATTGTAAGGAGACTAGGGAAATTCCAAGCTAAACACATTATATCCAAATTTGAAAGGTAGCTTCAGTAGAAATTTGTTTTGAATGAGAAGGGCAGTATTGAGTCTGATATTTTCTAAAGCTATAAAAACTACATTTTGTGAAAAGTTTCTTCTCCCTCCATTACTTCTATTTCCACAGAACTATCTTTAGGCAGAATCAAATGAGTTCCTGGGCTTTAACGTCAAACAGTTTGAGTTTGCAAATATTTTCACCTTACACGTGAATCAACACAGGGGATATGTGAGAAGACAAAGCTGTTCACACTGTCAGCAAGCTTCCAAACACATCATTAACCCAGTGGTGACTTGGGAGGTCCTACTGTAGCTGTCTAAGGAAGCTGCAAAAGAGGGAGGAGCCAACAGGGAGGGCCTATTTTCCCAAGTTTAAAATCTTAACTCCGAATTATGTCATGGAATTGAAAGAGATGGTGGGACCCAGTAAACCCTGTCAACAATTAAGGAACAGAACGTAAATAAGAACTCTTGGCGTTTTCGCACAAGAATCTTTGTGATAATCTGTTAGCAAACTCTCTTTTACGTTATGTTTAAGGACTTTTTAAAATGTGGCATTTTTTTGTGCCAGGCTGCAAAGTCATTTGTGAAGTGTTTAATTAGGCTTACTTTGATTAAAAATGTAGGCTTAAATATCTGTTGATTTTGTGACAAGCTGTGGATGTTAATTGTCTTGATTGGTTTTATTTTGTATTCTTAGGACAACAGGATCTTATGTGTATAACTGTAGTTGGAGAAAGGAGCAAAAGTGTAATTTTTGAAAGGAAACATATATTTCTGAAGTTAGCCAGATGTTACAAGACCACATACATAGGAGGCATTGAGCCTGAGACAGAAAAACTTGAAAGATCTGGTAAAGAAATTGAGCACCCCCCTTAAATTTATATCCAGCAGAAATGGATGCTAGTTTTTTTCATGAATTTTATGTGGAATCTAGAGCCTATCTAGATTCCTACTCAATAATCCCAACGTTTGTATATTTATAAGTGACACCATTTCCCTTGAATATCATACTTCTTTTCCAGAGGACTTTAAAACTTTTAACAAAGAGAGAAGACATGTATTTTCACCTATTTGATGTAGCAGATTATTTACGGAGCCAACATGTTGACACACTATAAACTGTAAAAAATGAGGCCTAATAAGGTTAATTGTCATCTGAACCTTTCTCTGTAGGCTGCAATCTGTGGGCTTTGATTGTTTCTCTGGGGGAAACTCTGCCCAGATGGCGAAGTCCTCAAGGCCCTGACCCACAAGAGGCCTGCGGAGATGGAGAACAAGGTGCTTCTCCACAGACTAATTAATTTACTAGTATAGCACCTGTTCCAGAATAGATAGGGCTGGAAGGGAAAGCAGTCCCTGGGCACAGTGGCAAGCTCTCGAGTAAATGGATTTCAGCTGATTATATTAAGCTGATGCTTTGATCATCTAAAGGCGTTAAAATGGAAATATGTTTTTTTCTGGCTGTTGGCTACTGTGAGTGTGGTTTGTATTATTATTATTATCATAAATGTTGGATAATAGAAAAGGCTGTTTTAGATTTCAATACATCCCACTTAAAAAGTGCATGGTATCTTTGTGTATTTCTATTTCCAGTTTAGAAATGCATGTTGTCATAAAACTGCACCTTTTAAACAATTCTGCTTTCTTGTTTCCATTTTATTCCAGCCAAATTACTAGCTGGAAATCAAACACCAGCACAGATTCCTTTTAGCTGGAACATTTTATTATGTACTCACACCTTTAATTCAATGTGTGTAATTAGGCTTTAATCAGCTGAACACTATTTGTGAAAAAATAACAGACACTTCTTTAAATGAAATTCTGGTAAAGTCATGCCATTAAGCTTTGGTGACTAGTTACTGGCACGAATAAATCCTTGTGTAAACAAGGCTTGGTAGTAAATGGATTTACAATGTGAGTCTTTCTGCACTCAATTTCACTTTATTGCCTCTTTGATTCCCAAAAGGATTAGAGATAATTTTTTCAGTCCTTTAGATGCCATAAAACTGTTTCCCTTTCCAAATTAACACTATGATCTTCCATGTAATGTGTTTGGCAAACATGAGGAATTTATAAGACCACTAGTCTTATGTTGTATAGTAATGGAGATAAGAATATGGTGCCTTAGATGTCATGGCCTTACAATGGGAAGCTTTTACCAAGGTTGTGAATGAGGTTTTGAAAATAGAAAAGTATTCTTGATTTTGTATGGAACACAGCCTAAAGAATGTTAATGATTATAGCTATTTGGTAAGTTAAATGATTTGAACTATTTCTATTACCATTGCGAGTTAATTTCTCATATTGAAACAGGGAAGTGCTGTTAACATTATGACAGGCAAAATTTAGTCCTTCTTTTTTAAGAAGATATGACACAGGATAGGAAAACAGCAAGCACAACAAATTTAGCATATAATCCTGAGGTTTATTTCCAGATTGTCCTCTCTGGTTGTATCCTTATAATCCTTGGAACTATCCGTTCTGTGAAAGAAATTGAAAATGTCATGGCTGCTTTTCCTTGGTTCTCTTCTCTGAAACTCCAAAAGCATCCTTAAGGTGTTTTTGTTTTAGTGGATTTATTTGTTCAATACACATTCTTTTTTAAAAATCAAAATGCACAGAAATGTATATAGTAAAAGTAGTTCATTTACTATCTTAACTCCTGAATCTGGTCCCTTAATGCAGCACCTTAGATTGACCAGTTCCTCACGTTGCCCTCCAGAGGTATTTTAATGGTGCTTGGTACAAACTAAAAGACATTTGAGATATTTCCAGTGATTTGCTCCTATAAGTAATACTGCTGTTAATATCTCTGGGCCAATAGTGCAAATGCAACTGCAGTATATATTCCTAAAAGTAAAATGGCTGGCTCATGGGGCACATGCATTTTAAATCTGGATAAATATTGCCAAGTTGTTCTCCAAATATGATACAGGAGTGTGACTGTTTCCCAACAACCAGGTTTGTTTTCTCCCTAACCTGACAGTTAAATATTGTATCTTATTATTTTAATTTGCATTTCTTTAATTATGACTGATGTTGAGTATCTTTTCAAATGATTAAAACCCACTTGATTCTCTTTTGATGTGAGCAGCTTGTTCATGTCCTTTGCCAGTCTCTCTGTTGGGCCATCAATGTTATTCTTATGGGGTTGAAGAGCTCTTTATGGAAAAAGGAAATCAGCCCTCTGTCTGCCAACATGCAGTATTTGTCATTTCGGTGGCGTTTCCCTTCATATCTGTCTCTCATTTACCATGCCTTCTATTGCTCTTCTTTTATCATTGGCAGTCTGGATTTAGGGTTGCTTAATAACTCCTGGAAACCAGAAATGATAATGTCATGGGAAAGGGGTTAATTTAAGTGTTTTCGTAACTTTGACTTTTGATGAAGTAGGAGGATAAGGACTGAAAGGACAAAATTAAAAAGAGGGTGAGGGGACTTTAGTGATTTGAAAGAGGGGTTTTTACACTGACAAGACCTTGAAAAAAATAGCGTTTATACAAAAAAAGCAATTTACTTTACCCATAATTTTCTGCTTTTCTTTTGCCATTATTACAGGTATTTGTGTCAGAGTAAGAAATCTCTTTCTAGATGTTTTTGCCATAAAGTCATATTTCTGTGTTTTGGACATCGCATTTTGTGGTCATAAAATGGAAGTGATTGTAAGGCCACGTATTCAGCACAATGACCTTGATCCTGAATGAAGTGGAGAGAGGAGAGAGAGAACAGCGTGACTAACAGCTCTTGTTGAAGCACAAGTAACTTTTTATGTTCCACTCCACAATGATGAAAAAGTAAACACAGAGACAGGTTTTAGATGTTGATGGCTTTATATCAAAGTGAAATATATTTGTCATGTTCCAAAGTTACCTTCATTATCATTATTTTTAGAGGAATGGTTAAAAGCATAGGCTCTGGAATCAAACAGCTTGGATTCAAATCTTGGATCTTTCACTTCTTAGCTGCATCACCTTCATTAAGTTCTCATCTGTAAAAATAGGGAAAATATGAGAAACTACTTCATGGGATTGTTATAAAGATAAAGTGAAATAATGCATGTGTCTGGCATAGAGTAAGCTCTTTCAGTGTCAGTTAGTATTAGCATAATTAATTGCAGAATGTTTGTAAAATGTTATCTAAATTGTACTATACTCGACCTGGTTTAAAGTAAGTGAATGGATATCTGTGAAACTTTCTGACATGTGCTAAAATACATTGCAGCCTTCATTAAATCTCATTTGAATAGTTTCTGACTAAAGTTACTTCATAGCATCTCCCCTCTCTTTGTAATTTTTACCAAGCCAGGTTGTTTACAGGTGAAAATCTGATACATAGTAGTATTATCTGATTGAAGTTAGCCATGGCAAGAAGCCTCTTCTATGCTTCACTAGTCTTAGAGTGAACATTGGCTACCCTCTTGCCCCTCAGTCCCTATTGCATTTATGTGTATGTTCATGCTGTTCCTTCTGTTTGAAATGCTATTCCTATCTTTGCCATTTACATCTATATATACACACACACACATATATATATTTCCCCCTCTATTTGTCAAGGAAATTGGTAGCTACATTTTATTCTAAGTCACTTCTGCTGATGAGCAAGAATAATGCTAAGCAATACTGCTGAATTGGGTATGACCATCCAGTATTATAAGGGAGACAAGTGTGTTTATGTATTAGTTTTAAGTGAATGACTTTCAATCACTCCAATCAACATTTCTGATATGGATATTTTCACGTGAAATGATTGCTTTTGTGTTGGTTAGTTTTGCAAATCAGAACCTATTTGCAGAACACTATTAGACCAATATATCTTATCATAATATTTGCCAGTACCACAGGTTTTACAAATTAGTTATAATGACTGTAGTTTTCTATTAACATGAAGTTACTGATTGACTAATTTATTTACTTTATGGGAATTCATATAGCACAGCGCCAATGTTCTATGACTAAGGGTGAGTGCATGGATTCTTGATATTAAAAACAACTATTCATTGTACCTTTTTCTCTGGCTCTGCATGCCCAGAAAGTGCCTGATGGAAAAGATTATAAAATAGTTACTCAGGAAATTAATTAGTAACACTTACATACAAGATCCTGAATCAAAATCTACTCAATTTACAAGGGTTCCTTCATGAGTGACTACAACATCAATAGAGGAAGATCACTGGAATTGTGGTGCCTAACGACTTTATTTTTTCCCAGATAAACAAATGAAAATAAAAACTAAATAACACTTCCATCTACCAAATAGGTAAAACTTCTAAAATAGTAGTCAATGCTGGAAAATGCATAGATAGATACCCTCATGAATGGTTGATGAGGCTGTGTATCAGTATAACTTTTCTGGGAAGTAATTTGGCAAGACATATTAAGAGCCTTGAAATGGGCTTCTCAGCAAAATGGTTAATGGAGCACACACATCTAGCCTCCAGGCTTTGCAGGATTCTTTTAAATCACCAATGAAATATAAAAATTGGAAAATGTCAGTATCTGGACTATACTGCTACTACTACTACTGATGATAAAATTCTGAACCCAGAATCCCAGATAACTTCAAAAATTGGAAAATGGGTGAGGAAAGGCAAAGGAAAAAATAATGCATGCTGTTTCTTATCTAATTTAGGAGTCATTAAATGTTGTTCATTATGGAGAAAATAATGTGTGCATGTGTTTGGATCTGAGTGTGTGTGTTAAAGGTAATCACTAGTAAAATAAAAATAGGATAAATGTTTTCCAATTACTAGAAAAAATATATAGGAAAAACAAAATGATTTATGACGTAAAAAAGAAAAACTAGATACAGAAAAATAAGAAAACAGGTAACATTTCAGTTTTAACTCAGGGATGTGAACTACACGCATAAGACCAATAAAATTTTATAACTTAATTTTTAATTTCAAATAGTGGCTATAAAAGGGGGTTTAAGTACAGTCTGGCAGCCAGGACCATGAGAAGAATCATCCTAGATGTCCACAGGCAGATGTGGCTCTCACACTGGGGCCAAGAATTTTGACTGTAAGAAATCCAAGTTACCCAGAATGAGTGAGTGGCTTTATACCTTTCAGTCTAGAAGGATATACAATTAAGGAGTTTCAGTTAATTGCCACGGAAACTGTTCTGCATATTTCAAAATTTGAAATATATAAATATTTGTGTGTTAAGAAGATATCTGTGTATATTTAGTATCTTATGTACTTGGATATTGAAGTTAATTTAGTCTAGTAGAGTCTGTTCAACATCAAATAATATTGGTCCATTACAGCCTTGTAACTTCAATTTAAATGTGGTAAATTGTTAACTTGATATGTTAAATTGAGTAAGTGATTTAGACTTAAAATTTTAAATTGAAATCTAAGTGAAGTTTAAGTACAATGTTGGCAACCAAAATAATTTAATTGTATTTACTAATGTAAACATTGGATTTTTTATTTATGTACTTAGGAAGTTTCGGTTTGTTAATTCAGACAACTGAAGTACTTAAAAAAAAGAAGCCAAGTACATTAAATGTATAAATGCAGTTTTAAATGTTTGAAGTTGTTAAATATCTATAAATGGGCTCAAGCATTACCAAAAAAGCTCCTTAGAAACAACTGCTAAAATCTGCCAAACTTCTAAATATAATTATAAATTTCTTAAGCTCAACTTTAAAACATAAAGAAAAACTAGATTTTTAAAATTTATGCCTTATTACATTAATATAAATTTGAAAACAAATATAAACCCAATAACAAACATTTCTGTATTTAAAAGCCACCATCAAGGACAACAAAAAATTCACATTACCAGATACAATAATAGGCAAAAAATTTCAAAAGATGACAATATTAATTGTAGAAAAGGTAAAATTCAAGACAAGAAACATCAAATGGGACAAAAGAGGCCAGTTAATAAAAAACTCTATGGTAAGGATAAAATAATTATGGACCATTACAATGTAAATAATAGCACTAAAATTTTTTTATTAAACAAAAACTTACTAAAATACAAAAAAAAAAAAAAAACCACAGCAAACTAATAGAAACATGAGCGAAGAAGACTTTACACAGTAACGGCAGAAGGTGCATTGAAGCCTAAAGCAAGTTCATATTTTTCTACTCTGAGTTTTCACTTTGGAAATCTACTCTAATTATATAATTGGAAATGTAGGCAAAGCTTTATATGCAAGAATATTCATTAAGTTTTAGTCATAGTAGTGAAAAATTAATTACTCAAATGTCTAACAATTGGGAAATGATCAAATCAGGGTTCTTAATTGAAAGGATCTTTGAATATCTGAAGTTACATGCCAAATTTGGTTTGCCTATTGTAACTTTCAGCAGCTTCACAAAGTAACTCATGTCCCCATAATAGTAAGAATAACTAAATAAAAATTTGAGCATCTACAGACTGTGACTAACACAGTCAATAAAAATGTTTCCAAATAATTTTAACAAGATTAAATGATAATTTTTTAAACTTTCCAAATGGTTTTAGTAAATGTGATAGTAAGCATTACAAAAATGTTTCATACATTACATGGAGTGGAAATCAGCTAAAAAACTCTCCACATATCTGACAATTGAATGAAGACCCCACAAAGAGTGCACGTCTGCAGACTCATACACAGAGAAAGAAGTATCTATATGGAAGCTTCTTACAGGCAGGAATTTTGGGTTGTTTTCTTCACTGCTGCAGACTCAGCGTCTAGGGTCGTGTCTGGCATGTAGTAAGTGCTCAATAAATATTTCTCGAATGACTAAATAGAATTCCTCAAAGTGTTAATAATGATGACCTAAATGACAAGATTATGTATTCTTTGCTTTGTTTATATCACGCTTTCCAAATTTTCTATAATGTGCCTTTATTACATTTAGAATGACAAAAATAGTTTAAAAACTGGAACAGGACTCCCCTATTGTGAATCTCTATACTAAAGAAATCTTCCCTTTCTTCCCTTAAGATTTGTTTTCTTGTGTGCTTTGTGTTGATATTTGCCACCTGAAATAAATCTTATCACCCTACCGCTTGGGAGTCTTGAATGTTTGCAAGCCAAATTTTGCTTCAAAGTCCAAAATATGGCCCTAATATAACTTCCCAACTGAATCTCCAACTCCTAAATGTTAGAAAATGCCCTTGCCACCTTCATTTGCTGCTCTCAATATTTACTTCTAGGGAGAATGTGATGGATAATGCAAAGGCACTGGCATCACCCATTCCAACCAGGTGGTCATGTTGCTCATCTTACCCTTGTGTTCATAATCCTGCTCATTTTCACACCCAACCACTCCCTCATGTTTTGTGTGACCATCCCACTCCAAAAGGAATTCTCTATCTGATATCCTTTAGCCCCCTTTCTGTCTGCAGATTCTTTAGAGTCTTAACCCTGTATTGTTACTATTTTCCTGAAATATTTCATAAATGTATGCTATGTTTTCCCCAACATGCTAGCAAACCTTTTCGGACTGGGGAAAATGATGCTTACTTCTTTATATCTCTTATCAAGCCTGGCACAGGGCATTACACACAGCGGGCACTAAACACATGTTTACTGAAAATGGCTGGAAGCTGTTTAGTTCTAACACTGGTGAGAAAAGTTGAAAAAACAGAGATTTGGGGTCAGACAGGCTGGGGTTCAAATCTAACCTCTGCTGGTTACTATTTAACTTTGTGACCTTATGTAAATTAATCTCTGTGAGACTTTAATGTCAGTTTACTGCAGTGGTTATAAGTTCTTACTCTGTCTTCTCAGCTGTGTCATTTACTGTGTGAATTTGAGAAAATTATTCTCCCTCTCTGAACCTCAGTTTCCTCATTGGTGAAGTAGAGAAAACAATACCATCTAGCTCATAGGATTAGTGGGAGGATTAAATGAAATAAAGCATGGAAAAACCATTAGCACAGTGCGGAGCACGTGATAAAGCCTTGCTCAAAATATATTAGTTGTTACATGTTCTCACATATAAGTGGGAGCTAACCAATGGGCACACATGGACATAGAGATGGAAATAGTAGATACTGGGGACTCCAAAAGCAGGGAGGGTGGAGAGAGGGCAAGGGTTGAAAAATTACCTATCAGATACAATGTTCACTATTTGGGTACTTGGTACACTAGAAACCCAGTCCCCACCAGTACGTAATATACCCATGTAACAAACATGCATATGTACTTCCTAAATCTAAATTTTTTAAAAGAGAGTATTAGTTAGTATTAGACATATTAGTAATGAGTAGAGTATTATATATTAAATTATAAGTATTAGATTAGTATTGAATCACATTCTAGTTAAGTATTAGATATTAGTATTAGATTACATTCTTGTTAAATATTAGATATTAAATTAGATATTAGTATTAATTAGTATTAGATATATCAGTAGTAAGAGTATTTGTATTGGATGGCACAAGATGAAATTATATTTCCATAGCAGTGGGAGAAGAGGACCCAACAGTGGTTTCTAAAAGGACAACACTTTCCACGTGAGAGGCATTTGGCTAGGCCTTGGGAGTAGTTTGAAGTTATTTCAACAATGTGGGTTCTATAAATATTTGTTGCCTGGGACCAGTTCTGTGTTAAATCTGGCAGTCCTATGCTAGCAAGAATTGTCCCGTCTAAAATGCCAGTAGCACTCCATTGAAAAACCTTGAAAGATCTTAGGCTCTGTAAGGACAAATCAGAATGAAAAATAAGAGGCTTTCCAGACAATGGAATATTATTCAGTGGTAAAAAGAAATGAGCTATTAAGCCGTGGAAAGGCATGGAGGAATCTTAAACACGTATTAGTAAGTGAAAGAAACCAATCTGAAAATGCTACATACGGTATGATTTGAACGATATGACATTCTAGAAAAGGCAAAACTATGGAGATAGTAAAAGGATCAGTGGTTGCCAGGGGTTAGTGAGGATGGAGAGATGAATAGGCAAAGCATAGAGGATTTTTAAGGCAGTAAAACTATTCTGTATGATACTATAATGGTAGACATATGTCATTATATATGTTTGTCAAAACCAATAGGATGTATAACACAAAGAGTGAACCCTGATGTAAACTCTGGGCTTTGGATGATAATGATGTGTCCATGTAGCTTCATCTGTTGTAACAAATGTACCGTTCTGGTGTGGGATATTTATAGTAGGGTAGGTGGTGTGTATGTGGGGCCAGAGGGTATATGGGCAATCTCTGTACCTTCCACTCAATTTTGTTTGAATCTAAAACTGCTCTAAAAAGATGAATTTATTTTAAAAGTATATAATGGTTGTTTTGGTATTTGGGAGGACAGCAATGGCAAGAAAAGACATTATTTCTGAATCTACTATGTCATAGACTTCCCACGAATGTTAAATGAGCTACTGCAAAAGGAAATGCTTAGCATGATAGTAGCTCAATAGGTTCTGGGGCAATCATTATTTTAGTTTCTTGTATAATGGATTAGTAGTACAATCATGCACCACATAACGACTTTTTAGTGAACAGTAGACTGCATACACCACGGTAGTCTCATAAGATTATAATGGAGCTGAAATATTTCTATTGCCGAGTGACATCATTGCCATTGTAACATTGTCATAGTGCAACACACTACCTTTTCTATGTTTAGATATATTTATATACACCAATATTTGCCATTATGTTACACTTGCTTACAGTATTCAGTACAATAACATGCTGTACATGTTTGTAGCCTAGGGGCAATGGGCTACACCTTAGAGCCTAGGTGCGTAGTAGGCTGTACCGTCTAGGTTTGTGTAAGAACACTCTGTGATATTTGCAAAATAAGGAAATCACTGCATTTCTCAGAGCCTCTCCCCACCATTGAGCAACACATGACTGTACCTAGTTTGCAGAATTGTTGGTTGGGTTCAATGAGAAATGACTATACTACAAGTGATTAATAGATTATAATTTCCCCTCACCTTCCGTACCCCACAACTAATTCTTCTTGACACCTCCTGCTGTAGTCCTGAACTTCTGAAGAACTGTTGGGGTACTCTAGTCATGTCTGAATGTAGAAATGGTTTGTGGAAAAATGTTGGTCCCCACCGAGCATCTCTATGTGTTGTTTGACCCTCGGTGGCATTTACTTTGTATGCATCATGACTAAAGTCATAATTCAGATTATAGAAGAACCAAAACAAATGACAAGTCAATAGCTTGCAGATGTAGAAAATGAGGCCCAGAGAGGTTCTGTGAATTATCCAAGGTCACCACAATATGTTATTTGTGCAGTCTTTTGTGGTGTGTGGGCCTATTTTGCCTCTTTTCCTCTGGGCTTGTCATAACTCTCACAACCCATGTGAGACCTGCAGTGTCCTGCAGACAGCTGAAAAATTTGCCTCCTCTTCTGCTGGATCTCTCAGAAAATACATTTAAGTAAAAGTTTTTTGCTTTTATTTTTTTTTCCAAAACTCATGTTGTTCATTAAAATCGCTATTTAATATAAAAAAACAAATTAAACGGGAGGGAAAAGAAAGCATTTCTTCAATGTTTTTTTTCCAGTTGCTTTTTGTGCAGGTGGGTTGCTACAGGAGTCCCCTCTTCCAAAGCCCATCTGGGATGTTAGTTTAGCTCTATTGATGTTTAAGGCTCTGTCTTTCATCGTAACCACATGCCAAGACAATAAGTAATTGAACCACATGTTTTGCCTTTTTTAAAAGGTGTAATCTCCTTCTGAAGTGTAGCGATGTTTAGCAGGATTTTTCTAATTTATCTGTCATCACACCATGCGGGCTAGGCTCCAAGCCTTGACTGCAGTGTGTCTTTATCACCGTCTTTTGATGAACACCTGTTTCCAGCATATAAATATATCTGCTGAGAAGCAAAATTAAAATAATTTCAACAGTATAGGAATAATTAGGAACCTTTTTTGCAAGGTCCACCTGTTCCAAATATGAAAACATAATATTTAGTTGCATATACATTCTTTTATCACTATATATTCTTTATGCTAGTTATGTATATATTTGGTAGTAATTCTCTGATATTTCATTAGCTGAAAAAAGTATTTTCACTTTTAGATATTTAATTGTAAGCAATTTTTTAAAAAATCAGAATTTCTTATGCCCATTAAGAGACGAAAGGAAGGAAATTACTCCAAAACTTCTTAAAATAAGAAACTTTAAAGTGCTCCATTATTTATGTTTGTTATGCTTTTTGTTAAGGACTTAACTTCTTCATGAATAAAAAAAGATTATGTGAATCCTAAGTTGGTTATAATAGATATTATTTTTAAAATAAAAATATGAGTGCCCTTATAAGAAAAGGGTTTTTTTTGTTAACGTTTTGTATATTAACATATTTAAATCAATAGATTTAATATGAAGAATTATCATTTTTATGATTCACATGCATGTCCCTTTATATTTAAGGCTTTATCCTTCATGCTTATTCTTGGCTTTCCCATAGACCTTGAGCTGGATGGTTTGAGACTTCAAAGTGAAATTACATGGCAACTGAAATCCCCCACTTCAGGAGGCCTTCACCAATAGTGACCCCTGTCCTACTACTACATGAGAGGAATTGCCATTTTCAGGAATTCATATTTTTTACAAAAATATTCAGAGTAAGAGAACTTGCTATACAAAAAGCTGTGTAATGATTTAACATTAGCCACGCTGTTGTTCACTCAGGGTAAGAAGTAACTAGGTATTTATCCAAACACCCAATAAAGCAAATTCACAGGTGAGAGCCAAGTTGATGTAGAAATATATTACAATTTGTCTTCATTTTCAGAATGTGAAATCTGAAGTGCCAAATTTTTGGTTGTTTTTCTGACAACATGGGAAAAAGTAAATCACCAGTTGCCTGGCCCTTTCATGCAAAGTTGTACGTGAGGCATTATGTGACTGGTTGCTTTTTAGCAGTCAGGGACATTTTGGGCAATGGTTATATACACAAGACTAATTACACTAATTAGTCCACACCAATGTGTGAGCAGTATGCATGTTTTTACAATTAGGATGTAATTTTAAAAAATCATTTATTGGGCACATTTAGAGACACAGCAGTTTTGGATTTACCATACAATAGAAAAAGAAATTATCCAAATTGAATAAATGTACATTTCAGCATGGGCAAATAAATTAATATATGGCTAATGAAACCTATGCTTGTGTCACAAATATGTACTTGCATAAGAATGATTTTTCTAAGCAGGTGTATGGATTGTAGCTTTTGTGGTCATTAAATTATAGTGATCTAAAAATCACTTTGCTTAATGCAATATGGCAACATCTCATTACTTCTACTAGCTTTTACTTCTGATGTGGGTAGTTGTGTTAGGCAGAATAATGCTCCCCATCTCCCCCAAAGATGTCTACATTCTAATCCCCAAAACCTGTAAATTTGTTACTTTACACCGCAGAAATGCACTTAGCAGATGTGGTTAAGAATTTTAAGATGGGAAGTTTATCCTGGATTATCTCAGCAAGCCCACTGTAACCACAAGGGTCCTTACAGATATGAAAGAGAGGCAGGAGAGTCAATGTCAGAGTTGTATGATGTGAGGAAGACTCACCAGCCATTGGTGGCTTTGAGAGTGGAGGAAGAGGCCACAAGCCAAGGAATGTGGGCAGCATCTAGAATTTGGAAAAGTCAAGGAAATGGATTCACCCCTGAACCTCCAGACAGGAATATGGCTCTGCTACACCTTGATTTTAGTTTCTGAGGCCTTCAGAATTATAGTAAATTTGTGTTGTTTTCAGCCACTAAGTTTATGGTAATTTGTTATAGCAGCCATAGGATATGAACACAGGTTTTGGTTTTTTGGTTTTTGTTTTTGCTTCTCAGAGCCTCAGATTCCTCATCTATAAACTGCTAATAACATTTGCTTGCTATTTTTTGTAAGAATTAATAATATAATGCGTGTGTCTTTAAAATGATCAAAGTCTTAAAAGATAACTTTTTTGTGGTATCAGTAAAATTATTTCCACAGTAATTGATTGAGAAACTCTGCCAGTATAAATCTCCATCATTTAAATTCTTCCCCAAATCCCTATCACTTAAGAACTAGCAATTAGAGCCCAGCGCCGTGGCTCATGCCTGTAATCCCAGCACTTTGGGAGGCTGATATGGGAAGATCACTTGAGGTCAGGAGTTCGAGAACAGTCCAGCCAACATGGTGAAACCCCGTCTCTACCAAAACTACAAAAATTAGCCAGGCGTGGTGGTGCACACTTGTAATCCCAGCTACTTGGGAGGCTGAGGTGGGAGGATGGCTTGAACATGGGAGGCAGAGGTTGCAGTGAGTCTAGATCACACGCCACTGCACTCCAGCCTGGGCAACAGAGTGAGACTCTGTCTTAAAAAAAAGAAAAAAAAGGTCACTACAAAATATAGAGTATATCCAGCTTCATTAGAAAGCATCTGTTGGCCGGGCGCGGTGGCTCATGCCTGTAATCCCAGCACTTTGGGAGGCCGAGGTGGGCAGATCACGAGGTCAGGAGATCGAGACCGTCCTGGCTAACATGGTGAAACCCCATCTCTACTAAAAAAATACAAAAAAATTAGCCGGGTGTGGTGGTGGGCGCCTGTAGTCCCAGCTACTCTGGAGGCTGAGGCAGGAGAATGGTGTGAACCCGGGAGGTGGGGCTTGCAGTGAGCCGAGATTGCCCCAGTGCACTCCAGCCTGGGCAACAGAGCAAGACTCCGTCTCACAAAAAAAAAAAAAAAAAAAAAAAAAAAAAAAAGAAAGCAAGCATCTGTTACAACATATTGAGGCAGCCAGAGAAAGGGATTAAGTAAATGACCTGGACAGTATGAAAAGCCACGAACATAACTGATGTCAACAGGGCAGAAATTATCTTAATAGGGCTGAGGAGAGGAAAAATAGAATCACTAAAAAGCCAAGTTAGATTATTTACATCAAAAAACAGCTTAAATGCCCATTAAACACTATTTTCTAAAAAGATGGGTAGATAACTCTTTTACTCAGAGGTATTCAGTGTTGAATTACTTATATTAGAAAAAAATGAAAACCAATGTAAATGCCCAACAATTAGGGAATGATTAAGTAAGATATGGTTTAACAATAGAATTAGATGTTGTAATAAAGAGTAATTGAGAAAATCTTTTAATCACCTTTGGGGAAAAACAAATACATATATGGACTATTTTATCAACTTTGTAGAAATCCCTTTTAAAATATAGTAGAAAGAAATTTACAAATAAAAATGTTATCAGTGGTTCTCTCTGAATGGTAAAGTAATGATAGGTGTTTTCTTTTTTCAATTTTTCCTTTTCCAGTGCTCTGCTCTTTTTTTCCTTTTGTCTTTTTTATTTTTTTGAGACAGGATCTTGCTTTGTTGCCCAGGCTGGAGTGCAGTGGTGTGATTATGACTCACTGCAGCCTTGACCTCCTGGGCTCAAACAATCCTCCCACCTCAGTACCTTGCCCCACCACACCCATCTGTAGCTGAGACTACAGATGCATGCCACCGCACCTAACTAATTTTTAAATTTTTTGTAGTGATAGAGTGTCATTATGTTGCCCAGGCTGATCTCAAACTCCTGGCTTAAGTGATCCTGCTGCCTTGGCCTCCCAAAGTGCTAGGATTATAGGTGTGAGCCACCGCACCCTGCCTGAATTTTCTAAAGTACATATACATTGTTTTCTATAATCTCCTAAAACAGCCTACATTTTAGAAATTATGTCATACTTTTAAGAATATATACTTTGGGAGCCGTGGTGGCTCAGGCCTGTTGTCCTGGTGCTTAAAGAGGAGAGGCTAGGCATTCGAGGCCAGCCTGGGCAGCATAGAAAGCTCTCATCTGTATTTAAAAAATAAAAAAAAAAGAATATATACTTTTACTGGGCAAGTTTATTCACTGTGGCCATATCCTAATTAATGACCATCTTTTTGTCTTACTTCTCATTTAATCCGGTGACATTTATTAGATAGCTCCTTTATTCTGGGCACTTTGCTAGGTGGTGAAAAACATAACAGTGAATAAAATATGGTAATTGACTTTTGTAAATTTATAAGCTAGTGGGCAGAAAATACAAATACATAAACATAACAGGTTTAAGGTATAAAGAGAAGACTATAGAAAAATAAGAGAAGGTGAGGTTAGGTGCTATGGAAGGGGGCGGGGTCTCAGCAGATACTTTAGAGATAACTAGACATAAACAAAGAGACCCAGGGAAGATGGAAGTATGTGCAGGTAGAGATGTAGGTACAAATGTAGGGGAAAAGGTCAAGGGCATATCTGGAGAAAAATGAAAATTTTCAGGGAGTTAGGGTAGAGTTTGGGAACAGGAAATCATAAGAGGTTGGAATGAAGGGGGAACAAAGAGTTGAAGCTAACGAGCTGGAAGACTAGGCTGGTAAATTTGGATATTGGCCTTGTCTATGCTAACTTCTTGATACTAAACCACCAAGGTGAAAATTTAAGAAGAAAAGGCAGGCAATCATCTGAATATTTGACAGCAAGGTAGTTGGCTAAATGCTTACCTTTCATTCGAATGTTTTAGTGTATTGAACACACACCCATAGAACAGGTAGATTCCTCCACTGAAAATGTGTCCTGGATCAGGATTTTAAAGAGGCAACTCCATTGATCTGTTCACTTGTCTCAGTCGTAATCCCAGGATAAATTTTAAGGCAGTACTGTAATTCTTGGATTCAAATTCAGAACCCTGAGACTGAATTTGTATATTTTTCTGTATTCAGCCAATATTTCCTTTCCCAGCTTCTTTACCTTTTACTTTGTGTTTGCTATCTGTGCCCTCAGAAAAACCACAGCTCTTCAGTGGGTTAGAATTGTGTCTTCTCATGCCTGTTCTTCTCTTACATTTAGGAATAGAAGGATAACCACACAGTTTTTTAAATAATTGATTGAAATCCTATCCATTTGTGCCAATTCATATGTAGCAACACCTGCTCAGCATTTAGATTTAAAGGATTTCTGTTGGGTTCAGAAACCATTGCCTGAGATATTTAGAAGGAACATGGCAACATCCTGAGTTATCCAGTTTTATCTTAGCATTTTTTGCATTTCTGCTACATTTCCTGATTGAACATATTATTAGGAATAATGTGTTTTTGCATGGCTCAAAATTTAATTCTCCGTTTTAAACTTTCAGTATAAGTGTCTGGACTAAGAAAATATAATCCCTTTTCCTTTTAGATTTCTTTCCCACATGGTATTTTAAAGTCTTTTCTGCCTCCATCAGATCTCTTGGCAGTTCACACTCCATTCTCTTAGACTCTTTTTAATGGCATGTTTTCCAAGCCTTTTGTCATTATTACTACCCTTTGGATTCTTTCCAAATTAGCAATCTTTTTTATATAGAAAGAGCCAAAAATTGCATGCAGTTTTCCAGATGGCGCTTTAGGAGTATGGTGAATAATGGGATAATTACTTCCCACGTGAGCTTCAGTGACACCCAAATGGATTCGTAGGCGTTCTCTTTTCCTTTTTTTTTTTAATCCCTAAGGATGATGTTCACTAAGAAATGATCAAATCTTTTATTGAGGAAAAGTTTTGCTAAGTAACAAATTAGGTTATGCCAAAATACTGATAATTATCTAAAAGATGGCCATTTCTTTTGGGAAGTATTACATTTGGTGGAAATCGTAAGCTCCTTCTAAATAGTATGTTTTGAGTTTGATGCAGTAATAGAGAGGGAGTAGAGAAATTCTTAAAAATGAGAGTGATTTAGAGTGGGGAGAACAGCATATTAACACCACATTTAATGATGCAGCATTGAAACTTCTATGAAAAGTCGCCTAGGCGATAAACAGAAGTGAAATTGACATCAGTTGGCATTGCTTATTTCTACAGATAACTAGATATGTTTATTAAACACCTACTTTGTGCTGGGCATTGTCCTATATGCTAGGGCTATAGATGTGAATAAAATTGTTTCTAAGTATCAACCAGATTACTTCTTTTTTCTCCTCAAAACACTCCAATGGCTTCTTCTCTCTCTGTAAAATCCACACTCCTAAGTCTGGTGTACAAGGTGCCACATGATCTGATCCCCACCAACTCTCTGACCCATCACCTACCCTCTCCTACTCAACTCACTCTGCTGTAGTCACACAAGGCCTCAGGGCCTCTGCATTGAACTGGAAAGCTGGGGTTCAGGGCAGCACTCTGAAATCACTCTTATTAAATCTTTATGCTATGTCAGGTACCATGCTAAATGCTTACAGACATTGTTGCATTCAAGCTTCACCAAAGTAGAAAGATGGTTATTACTGCTTCTATTATTATTTTATTTATTTATTTATTTATTTATTTATTTATTTATTTATTTATTTTGAGATGGAGTCTCGCTCTGTTGCCCAGGCTGGAGTGCAGTGGTGCAATCTCGACTCACTACAAGCTCCGGCTCCCAGGTTCACGCCATTCTCCTGCCTCAGCCTCCCGAGTAGCTGGGACTACAGGCGCCTGCCACCATGCCCGGCTAATTTTTTGTATTTTTAGTAGAGACGGGGTTTCACCGTGTTAGCCAGGATGGTCTTGATCTCTTGATCTCGTGATCTGCCCGCCTCGGCCTCCCAAAGTGCTGGGATTACAGGTGTGAGCCACCATGCCTGGCCAACTGCTCCTATTATTTTTATTAGTAGTTGTTAAATATTACTAAAAATTAGTAGTGCAGCTGACTCTTGAACAATATGGGTTTGAACTGTGTGGATCCACTTAAATACAGATTTTCTTCTGCCTCTACCACCCTGAGACAGCAAGACCAACCCCTGCTTCTTCTCCTCCTCTTCAGCCTACTCAATGTGAAGACAACAAGGGTGAAGACCTTTGTGATGATTCACTTCCACTTAATGAATAGTAAATATATTTTCTCTTCCTTATAATTTTATTTTCTCTAGCTTACTTTATTGTAAGAATACAATACATAATATATATAACATACAAAGTATGTGTTAATCAACTGTTTATGTTGTTGGTAAGGCTTCTGGTCAACAGTATGCTGTTAGTAGATAGGTTTCTGAGGAGTTTTTTATGAGGAGTCATAAGTTACATGTGGATTTTTGTCACCACTCTTAACCACTACAACGTTCAGGGTCAACTGAAGTATTAGACCATTATTGCCATCTTATTAAAGTAGAGAAGTTAGGTAACTAGCTAGTAGTTGGTAGAACCAGACCATTGTGCTCTAAAGATCCCCTTTCCTTGGCTGGTCTGTTGAAAGACTGAACTGTGGAAAAGTTTGAATTTGGTACCACAAAGTCTGACAATTCATCCACTGGATTTTTTTTTTCTTTAACAGAGCCTTACTCTGTCCCCCAGGCTGCAGTGCAGTGGCACGGTCACAGCTTACTGCAGTCTTGAGCTCCTGGGCTTAAGTGATCCTCCCACCTCAGCCTCTCCTGAGTAGCTGGGATCATAGGCACATGCCACCTTGCCCAACAATTAAAAAAAAAAAAATTTGTACAGATGGGGTCTTGCCATGTTGCCCAGACTGGTCTTGAACTCCTGGCCTCAAGCGATCCTTCTGCCTCAGCCTCCCAAATTGTTGGAATTTCAGGAATAAGCCACCACAACCAGGCTGGATCTTTTATTCCTATATTCAACAGAGCTGCTTTGAGCTTCTTCTTAGATGCAAAGCTCATCAGCAAACAAACTCCTTTCTTCAAAAAACTTTTAATTTAATTTAGTTATTGTATGGACGGCAATCATTCAGATGAGTTCCAACTCATCTGACATTGACTTAATTCAAGATGGTTATTTGAACCTAAGTATTTAATGATCCTTTCCTGATTTCCATTGAAATAAACAAAGAAATATAAATTAGGATGAAAAAATTACATCAGCCCTGGAAAGGGAGAAAAGTTAACCAATAGACCAGAAACTTGGAGTTTGTATTATGTTCTACAAATAGAATTGCATAACCTTCAATTTTTGGAGTGCCCCAGGGTGCTGGTCTAGGGGCCTTCTCTCTTCAGTTATACACAGTGGACCCTGTCTCTATTTATTTTCTTTTCTTTTATTATTATTATTATTATTATTATTATTATTATTATTTTTGAGATAGAGTCTCACTCTGTCACTGAGGCTGGAGTGCAGTGGCGTGATCTTGGCTCACTGCAACCTCTGCTTCCTGGGTTCAAGCAATTCTCCTGCCTCAGCCTCCCGAGTAGCTGGGATTACAGGTGCACACCACCACACCTGGCTAATTTTTGTATTTTTTAGTAGAGACAGGGTTTCACCGTGTTGGCCAGGCTGGTCTTGAACTCCTGACCTCAGGTGATCTGCCCACCTCAGCCTCCCAAACTGCTGGGATTACAGGCGTGGTCACAGTGCCCGGCCCCTATCTCTATTTCTGCTTTAAATTTTCTCCAGAACTCTAAACTTGTATACCCAAATGACTAGTAGATATCACTCATGGACACTCAGATGAGTATGTCAATTTAAATTAGTCAGAACAGAACTCATAATTGCTGCACCCCTATCAAACCTGTCCACTCCTTCAGGGATTTACATTTCAGTAAATACCACCACTATTTACCAAATCGCTGGAAAAAAACACTCTAAGTATTATATTTGATTCTGCTCTTGACCTCACTCCCCTCAAATTCAATCCATCAGTAAGCCTATCATCTTTACATCGAAAACATATCTGGTAACTTTTCGCCATCTGCATCATCTGTCCTGGTGATGCTCTTGCTTTTTCTAGAATAGATTCACACACAGCAGCAGAGGGACATTTTACAATTCAAAATCAGATCATGTTACTCCTTCCCCTCAAACAAACAAACAAAACAAAGACCAAACACAAACAATCCCCAAACCCCCACAATCTTAAAACTCTCCAATGGCTTTGCAGTGCACTTGAAAGAAACTCTTTATTATAATTTACAAAGTCCTCCTTTATCTAGACCCTGCCACGTTTTATCACTTTCTTACTTACAACATATGCTCCAGCTTCTTTCAATTTTTAAAACTTACTGACTCTTTCCCACCTCAGAGTCTTTCTTTCCTCTCCCTAATATTTGGAGAATCATTACTGATCTTTACTCTGCTGGCTCTTTCTCATCAAATGGGTCTCACTTCTATAGAGCAGCCTTGCCTGCCCTCCAAATTTAAAGTAGGCACCCCTTCTCTAATTTACTATGTAGTAATTGCCACTGGCCAAATATTTTCTAATTTGTCTTTTCTTTCTTCTCACCTTCTAAGAAGAAAAATCCCCTGAAAGCAAGGACCATGTCTGTTTTGTTTACTGCAGAATTCACTCTACTATGTGGTACAGAGTAGGTACTTAATTAATATTTGAGTAAATGAATAATTTTATTGTTCTTAATATGGTGTGAATTGTAACACAGATGTAAAAAATGTGTAAGATAATAATTATAATCTAAATGTAAAGGTCATTTCAGCTTAATCTGAGAAATAAGGTAAGGCTATATAAAAGAAACAAAAAAATAAGATGATAGAAGCAAGACCAAATGATGCTACCTATTGTGATAAATCTGATGAATTAAACTCCATCATTAAACAAATATCTTCAGATTGGATCTCAAAATATAATCAAGCTACTTGTTGTTTATGAGACATACCTAAAATAGACATAGAAACGATGAAAAGAAAAGGAAGGTCAAAGAAAAACCAGGAAAATATAAAAACAATGGTAGTGATATCAGACAAAGGAAAAGTGAAAAAAGCCCACATATTTTAAATTGTTAAAATATACACTCAAATTATTTCAACCATTGTGGAAGACAGTGTGGTGATTCCTTAAAGACCTAAAGAGAGAAATACCATTTAACCCAGCAATCCCATTCCTGGATATATACCTAAAGGAACATAAATTGTTCTCTTATAATGACACATGCACGTGTATATTCATTGCAGCACTACTCACAATAGCATATACATGGAATCAACCTAAATGCCCAGTAATAATAGACTGGATAAAGAAAATGTGGTACACATGCAGCATGGAATACTGTGCAGCCATAAAAAGGAATGAGATCATGTCCTTTGAAGGACCATGGATGGAGCTGGAGGGCATTATCCTTAGCAAACTAATGCAGGAACTGAAAACCAAACACCACACGTTCTCACTTGTAAGTGGAACCTAAATGATGAGAACACATGGACACATAGAGGGGAACAACACACACTGGGGCCTTTCAGAGGGAGGAGGGTGGGAGGAGGGAGAGGATCAGGAAAAATAACTAATTGGTACTAGGCTTAATACCTGGGTGATGAAATACTCTGTACAACAAACCCCCATGACACAAGTTTATCTATGCAACTAACCTGCACATGGAGCCCTGAACTTAAAAGTTAAAAATAAAATATATACTCCGCAAGGCACCTATATCAATGATACCCTATGTGCATTCACTAACATAATACTGAAACACATAAATCGATACATTTAGAAATTTCAGATTAAAAAAATCATAGAAGTCTCCTGCATACCTCACAGGCTTTGATAAGACAAAATTGCAGAGGAGCTAAACTCTATAACTGATAACATTGTTTAAATATGTATGAACTTCATACATCACTAACAGAGAACACTGTGTTTCAAATAGCAAAAGAAAGTTACAAAAATTGCAAAAAACATTTAAATAAACGCCCAAAAAGTATAAATACTTATTCTTTGACAGTGATGCAATGAAACTAGAAATTTAAAATATAAATATATGAAGTCACAAGAAGAGTAAATACTCTATCAAAAATGTTTGTTAAAGAACTAAAAACTGGCTGGGCGCAGTGGCTCATGCCTGTAATCCCAGCACTTTGGGAGGCCGAGGTCAGGGGTTCAAGACCAGCCCGGCCAAGATAGAGAAACCCTGTCTCTACTAAAAAATACAAAAATTAGCCAGGCGTGGTGGCAGGCGCCTGTAATCCCAGCTGTGCAGGAGGCTGAGGCAGAGAATTGCCTGAATCCGGGAGGCGGAGGTTGCAGTGAGCCAAGATCGAGCCACTGCACTCCAGCCTGGGCGACAGAATACGACGCCGTCTCAAAAAAACAAAAACAAAAACAAAAAAAACAAAAAAACCAAAAACTAAAAACTTTAGCAAGTAATGAAACTAATACATATCAACATTTATAAGATGCAGCTATAAATTCACACGGAGGAAAATTCAGACATTTAAATACTTTTATTATTAGAGAAAAAAGTATTAATGAACTAAGCATTTGAATGAAATATTTTGAGGCCGGGCACAGTGGCTCACGCTTGTAATCCTAGCACTTTGGCAGGCCGAGGTGGGCAGATCACTTGAGGTCAGGCCTGGCCTGACCAGCCTGGCCAACATGGTGAAACTCTGTCTCTACTAAAAATACAAAAAAAAAATTAGCTGGCCATCGTGGTGGACACCTGTAATCCCAGCTACTCAGGAGGCTGAGGCAGGAGAATCACTTGAACCTGGGAGGTGGAGGTTGCAGTGATCTGAGATTGCACCACTGTACTCCAGCCTGGGCAACAAGAGCGGATCTCCATCTCAAAAAAGAAAAACAAACAAACAAACAAACAGAAAAACAGAAAGAAACTTTAAAAGGAATCAAAGAAGCAGGAAAAAACATCAGATGTTACTGAAGAATAAGGCAGTAATTATTGAGGTAAAAATGAAAAAAATGGTTGAGGTTATAATCCTGGAGTTCATTCAAAAGGGCCAATAAGATAAGCAAACTTCAGTTTATGTTGATTAAGGAAAAATAAGTAATAAAACACAATTTCTAGATATATAAATGGAAAAGGGGTGATAATAAATGTTCAAATTAAAATTATATAGCATGTAATTCTATATTAATAAAAATTAAAACTTTAATGAAAAGATAATTTCCAAGGAAAGTATAAATTATTTAAATTTTCTAAAAAAGAGTGAGTATGATATTCTTATGTAGGATTGTTAAATCTATTTCATGAGTAGGCATTTTTAGTGTTAGTATTAGTTCAGTAATAACTTTCTCCTTTTCTTCTATATTTTTCTGTTTCTATTTCTTCCCCAAATTCTCGACCATAGTCTAAAAGGCTTTTGTGTAAAAGAACTTGTTTCAACTATATTTCTTTGATTATTATTGAGACAGAAGTTTTAAAAATCTGTTTATTGGCCATTTTATGTTCACTAAGTGCCTATCATTATTCACTAGACAATTTTCTATCAGGTAGTTCATTTTTTTAAAATCACTTTATATATGGCTAGTAACCCTTTGTCTATGTGGTAAACATTTTTTTCCTTAGGTTAATTTATGCCTTTAATTGTTTCATTGTACTTTTGTCAGTCAGAAGTTTTTAATGTTAGTATAGCAAAACATGTCAAACTTTTTCTTTATTTTGTGTCCCATTGGAATTATAGTTAGAACACCTTTCCATGCCTCAGGATTATGTAAAAATTCATCTACATTTTAAAGTATTGGCATATTTTATATTGAATACTTGCCTTTGATTCATCTGCAATTTACTTTTGTGCGAGGTAGAGATAAAACTTTATTTTCTTCTTCATGTATATTTAGCTATTTCAATATCACTGACTGAGTGATGCTCTTATCACTTGATATGGTTTGGATATTCGTCCCTCTAGATCTCTTGTTGGAATGTAATCCCCAGTGTTGGAGGTGGGGCCTGGTGGGAGGTTTTGGGATCATGGGGGCAGATCCCTCATGAAAGGCTTGGTGCTGTCCTCACGACAGTGAGTAGTTCTCATGCGATCTGGTTGTTTAAAAGTGTGTGGCACATCTCACCTTGCCCTCTTGCTCCCACTCTCACCATGTGACACGCTGGCTCCCCCTCATCTTCTGTTATGACTGTGAGCTTTCTGAAGCCCCCACCAGAAGCAGATGCCAGCACCACAATTCCTGTCTGGGCTGCAGAATGATGAGCCAGTTAAACCTCTTTTCTTTATAAATTACCCAGTCTTAAGTATTTCTTTATAAAAATGCAAGAATGGCCTAACACATCAATCTATTAAAAATTGCACCTTATTAGTATGCTAATATCTTCTAAAACAGCGGTCCCCAACCTTTTTGGTACCAGGGACCCATTTCATGGAAGACAGTTTTTCCACAGATGGGAGTAGGGTATGGGATGCTTTCAGGATGACACTGTTCCACCCCAGATAATCATTAGCTAGATTCTCATAAGGAGCATACAACCTAGATCCCTTTTATGTGCAGTTCACAGTAGGATTCGCGCTCCTATGAGAATCTAATGCCAATGATAATCTGACAGGAGGTGGAGCTCAGGAGGTAATGCCCGCTTACCTGCCGCTCACCTGCTGTGCAGCCTGGTTCCTAACAGGCCATTGACTGGTACCAGTCTGTGGCCAGGAGTTTGGGGACCCCTGTTCTAAAAAATATACTCAAATTTTTTTCTTAAATTCCATTAACCAGTTTAACTAATCCAGCATCAGTATCATACTCTTTCAATTATTATTATTATGTAATATGTTGTTTAGTAAAAGACATTTCTCCACGTCATTTAAATAACAACCTTTTCTGACCCTGGGCAACATGGTGAAATGTAATCATTTCCCAGAAGCCCCAATTTCCTATTGGAAAACAGTGTCAGAAATATTTCTTCTTTAGTTACATCTGTTTCATTTTTAAATAGTTCTATTTCTACAAAACACACACACACACACACACACACACACACACAAGCCAGATATGGTGGCATGCAGCTCTAGCCCCAGCTACTCAGGAGGCTGAGGTGGGAGGATCACCCGAGCCCAAGAAGTTGAAGTTGCAGTGAACAGTGATTGCACCACTGCACTCCAACCTGGGTGACAGAGTAAGACCCTGTCTCAAAAAATATATAACTTTTTTGGACATCCTTTAATCATTTTTAATGAATTTTAGAAAAAATATCCCAGAAGTTGAGTGGTTTTATTAGTTTTCAGAATAATTTAGAGATAATGGACGTTTTTATAGTATTGAGTCTTGTGATCCAATAATATTGTATCTCTATTTATTCAAACCTCTTTTATGTCTGTCAGCATAATTTTATAGCAAATATATAAGCCACCTGAACTAATAACGCTACTGTGGATCAACTCATTTACTTCAGAATGTCCTAGCAACCGAGGCAAAAAGGTGGGTTTGATGAATTATGTAATTACTATCTGACAAAAGGAAATATGTACATTTTATGGGAAGAGAAATTTTTCTTCCAACTTCTTTAAGAATTTAGCACAGATCAACTTAATAGCTGCTAGTCATGTGCAGCCAATATGAAAAAATATAATTGAGAATACATATTGGGGTGATGAAGGGAATAGAAGCAGGAAAATGTGATAATCGTACCTGATAAAATTTTCTGGAGATAAAGTCTGAATTGTACAGAACTTAGAATACTTGGAAGAATAAATGAAAACAACATATATCCAACTTTCTCCTCTTATAGCAAATCACTCAGGCTTTTACCAGAGTTTGGATGAAGTTTCAGGCTAGTTGTCAGTTTCTCCTTGAACACCCTATGAGAAGAGAGCTTTAAGCATAGGCAATCTCTGTTAATGAATCCAGAGAGACCCCATGCAAGGATGCCATTTTGCTATGAAAGATGAAGGTCCCAATTATATTCTCCTTAATGAAGTACCTTTGTATATTAGCAGTGGACTAACACAGTGGATGGATTAGATCTGAAGTCAATGTTTTGGAGTCTGCAAATGGTTGGAAGCTCTTCCCTTCACATTATTTCACAGATATTGATTGCTTCTGCCCTCTCTGAGTGCTAATCATAATCTCATTTAATCCCACAAAGACCCATTTATCAATCCCGTATGCTAGATGAGGAACTGCCCTATTCACACAGTGAATCAGTGATAAAACTAAGATTTAAATTTACGTTCGCATGACAAGCAAGCCTGTAATCCCAACCACTATCCCACATCATCTTTACTCCTAAATGTACCAACACTTGTACAACCAACAATAGCAGCAATATTCACTCTTGGTACAAAGAATACATTAAAGTAAGAAATGAGGCTTTGTCTACACAGTTTGAATATATGAACTTTTGCATTTTCCAATTAAATAAGAAGCATTTGTCTTGTTTTTTAATTTTTATAGAAGTCCTAGAATCTTGAGTAGAATAATGCATCTGAAACTTTAATATGCATGTAGTTCACCTGGAGATCTTCAGGTGGAGTCCAAGAGTCTGCTTGTCCACCAACTTCAACTTCCCAGAAGATGTGATGCTGCAGTTCCACAGTCCACATTTTGGATGGCAAGAGGCTAGAGGATCATCGTCAATCTGGTTTTCTAAATTTGAGTCAGGATGAAGGGCAGTCTTGATTAGCATTCAGTACCTAATGAATGCTAATCAAGACATAATGTCTGTTCTTAAGGTAATGCAGTGATTGTCAGCTCTGGTTGCTCAGTGTAATCACAGGGTGAGGTTGAGATAGATATAGATAGATGAGATAGATGTAGATGAGATAGATTAAAACCACTGGGGCTAAGATCAAAGAGGCATGGATACTTAAATACTTTAAGTATATATATTTGGATTATATCCAGGCTGAGGATATAAATTTGAGAAAGGTGGTAGCTATATTCATCCTGACTTTATCAGTTACTTTGGACAAGTTAATTAACTGCTCTATGCCCATTTTTTTTTCTACTGTAAAAATGGTAGTTGTGCATATCTGATGGTTGAAGAATTAAATGAGAAAAGCATTATCTAGAACACAATAAGCATTCATATATTAGTTATCAGTAATAGTTTCATCATTGTCATTCCAAACTTTTAGGTTCCTTATTCCTTATATGGAGTATTTCACCCCAAAATAAAAAATGAGATGTGTATTTGTCTCATAATTGCGCTTCTGTCAAACAGCTCTGTAAAGCAGCATCTCATGAGAGAGACAAAGCATGAAAAAATTAAAAGCACTTTGAATGTAAGAATAAAGATGTAAGATGATGACCCACCTCTCATTAGTACCACCTTTGAAACCTTCCTGTGTTTCTTTCCTAGTCCCCCTTGAACTTCATCATTTCCCAGAAGCCCCAATTTCCTATTGGAAAACAGTGCCAGAAATATTTCTTCTCTGTCTTCTGTGGTTACATCTGTTTCAATATATATATATATTTTTTGAGATGGAGTTTCGCTCTGTCACCCAGGCTGGAGTGCAATGGCATGATCTCGGCTCACTGCAACCTCCGCCTCCCGGGTTCAAATGATTCTCCTGCCTCAGCCTCCTGAGTAGCTGGGATTACAGGGGCATGCCACCACGCCAAGCTAATTTTTATATTTTTGGTAGAGTTGGGGTTTCACCATGTTGGCCAGGCTGGTCTCAAACTCCTGACCTCGTGATCCGCCCACCTTGGCCTCCCAAAGTGCTAGCCAAAATGTGCTCTGACTTTTCATTAATGCCTGTGCCATCCCCTACTCAGTCTTACACCACATCTACAGTTACTCAATAAGGACATGACTGTAAGAATAAATCAAATTTTAAAAATAGATTCATGTAAGTTGTTAGGAGAGCTTCCTATTTCAATGAATCTGTTTTTTAAATGAAACATTCCCTTTAAAAAGTAAACAGTTCACTCAGCTCATCTGTAGAAATACAGGAAATCATACATCCTTTCATTTTGCTTACTAGGTGATTATGTGGTGACATCCATATTGGTTTGGAGATGTTAATGTAGAAAACAGGTCCATTTACTTCAGGTTGTAAGTTGAACATTAGATTTTTACCTTTATTTTTGTTTTCAGCCAGGTCTGCTAATGCTGCTCTTTTCTACATGTGTGCATTGCATTGCATTGTTGTTCTGGCTCTTTTTACTCTTCCATTCTTTAGGCATAAGTATCTTTCCACAATAAAAAAGCATACGAGACTGCTTCTTCCAATAGACCACTTTTATCTTTCAGTCACCTCTGCTTATAGGACCAATACAGTTTGAAAATCCAGCTTTAATCAGTTTACCGTCAAGCAAGAACCTTCAACTGGACTTGTGGAAGTAAACAAAAGAACTATACTCTTCTCAAAACTCAAGCTCACTTCTCTTTTCTGTCAGTGTGTCACATCAAATGCTGGGCCCTCTCTTTAAAAGGGTCCAGGACAGTCACAGAAACTCAAATGTGGCTGTCATATTGCAGCCTCCTGTTTTTCCCAAATATACTTGTTTTTTGCTCATCCATTGAATCAATCAATAAGCATTTACTGAGTACTTACTATTTGCTGGGCACAAGGCTGGTGGAGATACAGTAGTGAAAAAGACAGACAGGGTCCCTGCCTTCATGGAGCTTACAGTTTAATGAGGCGATAGATAGTAGGCGTAGAATCATATAAATACTGAATTCCAAATAGCTATTAATATTATAAAGAAAAAAATTGAAGTTTATTTAAGAGTATAGAAAGAAGACTTAATCTGGACTATGGAGTCAGGTGGGTTTTTTTTTTTTTTAATTAACCTAAAGCTAAGCAATTAAAAGTGAGTAGAAAGTAGCAGATTAAGAGAAGAGACAAGAGACATTTAGATAGAAGGAACAGTCAGTGTGGAGGCCCCGGCTATATTCAAAGGGCTCAGAGAAGGTAAAGATGAGAGGCAGTGAAAGATGAGTCTGGAGAGTCAGCCAGGGATCATTAATTTTTTTGTTGTTGTTCTGTGATAGTATTACTTGGATTCTTGTAGCCTGTTTTCTCCTCTACTTTTTCTTATTTTTGACCTTTTGTTTCACTGTATTCATTCACTTATTAAATTCTTTTATAACTCAAAGCTTTGGTGAGGAATATTTGACTTTTCCTTGAGCTATGTTTTCTTCCAGGTTGGGTTTTTCACCTATCTTCAGTATGCTATGCTCTATCATTTGTTTTTCTCTTCTTCTTTGTTAGATATTCAAGGATATGTTTATTTGCTGTATCTTGTTTGTAATGCTGCCTTGCAATTTCTACTCTTGCCTGTGCTTAACATAAGCATTTCTGTCCAGACATTCATTTACCCTCAATTTGTATGGCTAAGTTCTTCTTTATTTCTTTCCCATTGTATTTCAGAACTATTTTTTTTCCTCTCCCAGCTACAGTTAGAGAGTTGGAATACTTCTCTTTGGTCCATTTTTCTGTAGTTTGAAAGTGGTGAGGTGAGGGAGTAGTAGAAGAAAACTATTCTGTGGCCTTGAATGACAGAACTTTGCTCTTTTTCCTAAAATCTCATTTAATGGCCTACCCAGAGTTTATTCTACCATCACAGCAGAGGCCTTACATTTCAGACCTTGACCCTTCTTCAGTGTGGAAACCAAGAAAACAATGGCCTTGGTGCTCACCTATGTCTGCTGAGCCCCTTGGATTCACACTAGAAGGTTTCACTTTGACTCTTTCCTGAGCAACCCACTCATCTCAGTCCACATCTCTACTAATTGGGGGGCAGGAGTTATTAATGAAAATTCCTGGGATTTGCAGACTCTCCCTTTCCAGCTTCTGCAAGGTGAAAGATTTGTCGCAATGGTCTTCTGCTTTTTCTTATACATTATTTTTGAAGCATATGGTGTATGGTTGTAACCCTTAGCTAGTTTGTTTGCTGTTGACAATTTTTGGAAGGTTTTATTTTGTTATTGTTGGTGGTTTTATTTTACTGTTTCAAGTGTTGTGATAGCAATATTTTGCAATCGGGCTTCATTTCACTATCTTTATTTCCATATTTTCATCTTCAAAATGCCACTCTAGATTCCTCATGAAAAATGATTGAAAGGGTAAATAGAGATGTAAGAAGTGAATAAATTTAAAGTGTGTTTTGGAAGCAAAAATCAACAGCACTTGATAAAGTGTTAGATGAGATGGTGAATGAGAGGATGGCATACTGCAGGAAAAACTGAGTGTATAAACAATTTCTAAAGACTTGTATCATATTTTCACCTTGAAGATCTTGGCCAATATTAGTTCACAATTCAAACGAGAATGAGAACAAGTATGTACTGAGTCATCAGTGCCAACTCCATGCTAGATGCTTTTGTCATCTCTTCAGTCCTCACCAGATCCCTGAGAAGGATCTCTATGTACTCTGCCTCCCCAGTTGTGATAGAAATGACATTGTGGAGGACAGGGAGGGCCAGAGTAGGGGGCAGTGGGTAAAGCTGGAAGCAACCCCATCATCCTTGCTCACCACCAGGCACTTTCATTGATGCCACCTCACTTCATCCTCATGACTACCATATGAAATATATATTCTTACCTCTGTTTTTTCTAATTGAGAAAACCAAAGATGTTAAATTAACTTGTTTGAGGTTATTAAGTTCATAGATGGCAGAGGCAGGCTTGAAATCTAGGACTTTTGATTTCTCCATACCTGTTTTTTTGTTTGTTTGTTTGTTTGTTTGTTTTTTACCACACTCTAATGTATTATCAAACTCCTCTGCCACTCTGTGGGTATGTGCATAACAACACATTTGATCATCATCAAGCCCATTTTCCGTGGTTTGTTGCACATCTATTTCTAACTCATAAACACAGTTGTAAAATGAGTCAACCTGAGAGAAATCAGACTTGTTTACTCATTTTGCAGAAATCTGGGTTTGGAGGCTTTCATTACCCAAAGGTTAGAAAAAGAAGGCTGCTATTGTAGTGACGCAAATGTGGTTCATTGTTCAAGTTGACCATATCCAGCAATGGATTCCATAAGCACCATGGCACTTTCCTCCTTTGCCCCCATTGGGTCTTATCTCCTTTATCCTGGGAGTGTTTGTGGCATCTTCACTTCTATTGTTGAGCTATAGGGAGGAGAGGGCTCATCTCAGCACTTCATTTGACAAGTCCAAAAGGAAATCAACAAAAGAATAAAAAAGTGAAGTGGCCTTATCACCCTACTCCCTCCTTTGGAGACATTGCTGCAATGAATACTTTTCCACAACCTGGACCTTTGGCCTTCTCACACGCACTCTAATTTTCTCCTGGGGAACAGAGATGAAATCACGATGACTTCCCCTGGTGGATGTGCTCAGAGTGGTTTTACGGGTCATGAATTAGCCTATCTGGGGAGAGAAGATCAAAAGTAAAATTATAAGTCTAGAGTTAGTAACTTAAAAGTTCTAAACGTGTGTTTGTGTGTACATATGTATATTATATAAGAGGGTGCCTTTGATGTCTAATCTGAATGCTATGTCAATGTATTTGTTTATAATCAGGCCAGAGAAAAACAAGATAGAGAAATAAAGTTGTCACTGCAGGTGGCTACTGATGTGTGACAGTGTGTTCTGCATCAAATCAAATGCTGAATAAGATTGAAGAGGGGAAAGGCATAGAGAAAAAGGGGAGAAGACACTCTTGCAAAAGAAGGGAGAAACAGAAGCAATAGCTCCTTACATTTCCTCAGAAAGGGAGAGTGAGAAAGCTTGATTATTTTCTAGGAAATGGTATGTAGAAAGGTTTGGCAGGAGGTGAGTTTATGAGGGAATTTGAAAGTATTAAAGGGAAAATTACTTCTCTGAAAAAGCAAGAAGAGTACAGAGACACAAGAGCCAAGGAGAAGAAAGTTTTGTTATGAACATGCTTGAAGTTTTGCCAACATTCTGGACATATGTAAACAGAGTGCTCAATGGAACATCTGTCTGCTGCAGGTAACTTTCTTTTATGATGTATTCACGTATGGTTTGCATTTTGTTTAGTTTCGAAGTTTGTGAAACATCTTATAAAACATTCCTGCTAAAGCATGGGTACAATGTGGACATCAGGAAGGCATGCTCAGTAGAAGAAATAGTAGAAACACAGGTAAAGACAGTAAAAAAAAAAGGGAATTGGAATTACAAGAACAGTGACGAGTTCTGTTTCACTGGAGTATAGGATTCTTGATGTGGACTAGAACAGGAACTAGTCAGAAATTAGATTGGAGCAGCATCATGGAGGACTTAAATCTTAGCGTGAGATGTACAGTTTAGAATTTGTTCAATAGATAATTTTGTTCTGAGAACCCAGTGCAGTTTTGAGTGGATGTGTGACATATTCAAAGGTGTTCGCAGGTGTCTCATGCTCTAGAAAGAAGTCAAGATTAATGATACCAATTTCAGTGCCTTTTACATAGAGGTCATATTTGAAGGCTTGGGAGAGATTATGTGGTCCAGAAAGAAAACGTGTTAGAACAGAGACTTAAAGAGTGTTTACCCTTTTAAATAATCAGGATAAGAAAAGAGGCCATTGATGACAGAGGAGAAAAAGAATCTGGATTGCACATTATCATAGGAGCCAAATGAACAGAAAGTTTTAAGAAGAAAGGATGGCCAGGCATGGTGGCTCATACCTGTAATCCCAGCACTTTGAGAGGCCGAGGCAAGTGGATCACCTGAGGTCGGGAGTTCGAGACCAGCCTCACCAACATGGAGAAATCCCATCTCTACTAAAAATACAAAATTAGCCAGGCATGGTGGTGCATGCCTGTAGTCTCAGCTACTCAGGAGGCTGAGGCAAGAGAATCACTTGAACCCAGGAGGCAGAGGTTGCAGTGAGCTGAGCTCACACCATGGCACTCCAGCCTGGGCAACAGGAGTGAAATTCCGTCTCAAAAAAAAAAAAAAAAAGAAGAAGAAGAAGGAAGGGTGTTTTCAACCATACTAAAAGCTGGGAGTGTGTGCACATTAAGGAGAATGTAAAGGGAGAACAGTTCATGGGACTTGGGAATTTGTTGGTTCAAAAAGCATGATGAGTTCAAGACCACAGGGAAACACAGGTGTTGAGAGGTATAAACCAATTCCTTGTTCCATTTCTGTAAAGACTTGGAAGAGATCAACGTGTTAGTAATTTAACAGAGGGGAAAGGCTCTTCTGGGTCAACACTAAAATTTTTAAAAACATACTTAACGTTAAGATGTTTTAGGGGGAAAAGCGATGAATGCTGCTGAAAGTCAGCAAGAGGCACTATAATTAGAAGTCATATCTAGAAACAAACATCTGAGAGGCAGTGGATTTGTCCTTTTGCAAGCTCTAATTCTTCTTTTTTTATTTGTAGAGTGGTTTTTCTTTAAAGAAATATTTAAAATAAAAGAATGTAGAGTAGAATGAGAATGATGAGGAGATGGACCATTCTGAATTTGACATTTTTGCCTTTTGTGGTCATAGCTAAGCCTAAGTAAGTATGAGCCTGAGGCTTTATTTCCTTGACTTCTCTGCCCTACTAATCAAGGGCTACATATTGAAAGTGCTGAACAATGGAAGAATCGGAAGAGGGAAACCCTTTAGGACTGTACCTTTTACTCTATTTATGTCTATCCCCAAACCTATGGAGGCCTAACCCCTTCCATTATTCCCACCAGTCAAGCACTATTAGTGGCCTCCCTTGTTCTTTCTCATGCAAGGAAGGAGCTACAGATATGTTGGCTTACAGTTGACAACTTACAGGATGATGTTTGATGTTGAGCCTGTACTTTCTTTTTTTTCTTTTTTTTTCGAGATGGAGTCTCACTCTGTTGCCTAGGCGGGAGTGCAGTGGCGGGATCTTGGCTCACTGCAACCTCCACACCTCCCAGGTTCAAGCGATTCTCCTGCCTCAGCCTCCCAAGTAGCTGGGATTATAGGCGTGCGCCACCATGCCTGGCTAATTTTTGTAGTTTTAGTAGAGACAGGGTTTCACCATGTTGGCCAGGCTGGTCTTGAACTCCTGACCTTAGGTGAGCCACCCACCTCAGCATCCCAAAGTGCTTATACTTACTTTCTGAATATAAAATAAACTTGTCAATTATATGGTTTTTAAGAGAGAGACAAGGGACCTTTAATAAAAGACACTTCTGAGGAACGTTTTCATTGTGTTAATATTTTAAATTACGGTTTAGTTTGGAACACATTCAGAACCTATCTCTACATCGTCTTTGTCTATTGAAAGATTTATATGTTTGTATATGTACGTGTATTTACTCACTGTTTCATTTTGCAGGAGTAAGACTTGTGTGGTTGGCCTCAGTCTTTCCACAGACATCTTGTAAGAGGATATGGTTTCCCCAGTCCCTTTGAAGTTACATTTGGCCGTATGACATGTTTTGGCCAATAGAATGTGGGTAGAAGTAGTGTAAAGCACTTTCAGACTGAAGGCTTAAGGCCTAGTATGTAATTCAACCCACTTCTCTTCCCTCTATCATGGCATCTGGTAATTCCCCAGATGGCAGCTTCTGTATCTGCCTGATCCTGGAGGGAGGACCACATGGAACAGAGATCCCAATCAACCCATCATTGACATATAGCTTGAGAGAGAAAAATTTTGTTGTAATAAGCCACTGAGATTTGTACCTGTGGTACAGCTTTCAAGAACTTGTTCTTATGGGTTTAAAAATATTCTTGATTCCTGTGACTGAGTCATATTCTTGGTAACCTGCCCAGCCTCCAGTCCTGCTACCTGCTGATACCAAACAGCTGCCTGCCTGCTTTTTTTAGCATTTTATTCTGCATAATGTGTTGCAAGGCTCCTAACTGCTTATGTCACCCCAGTTTTATATTGTACTTATCTGACCCTTGCTTATCTATTACTTGTTACTGCACTTTCCAGAGATCCTCTTCCCTCTCATAGCCTGGACTACCCAGACCCTATATGTGTGCCATCCCCTAAGCATCTAGCTCACCCCAGTGTTTTGCTTTTGCCAGTTTCTATGGAATTAGCAATGCTCAACAATGTCTCTTGATGTGATTAACCTAAATGACTCTAAACTAATTGACGGTAGGGTTCATGTCAGATTCAACACTGTAAATACCTCCTGTCTTAGAACAGGTGTTCTATAAACATTAAATGAATAAATGCACACTTGTATCGAATTTCATTAAAATTTATTCGAGTTTATTCAAATTAGAGAAAGATTTCCACCTGTTAAGTAGATTGGCTTCCATTGTGTTTCAAATTAAACCACAAATTAAATTTAAGGTAGAGTGTCTTTTGGTAAATTTTATCAAAATCATTCAAATTTTTGACAAACAAAGCAAAACCAGTCATTGCTGTCTGATTGGACATCAAGAGGTAAAACCATTATTTTTGCAAGCTTTTGCAAGCCATTTAAAAAATCTTTAGTAATTCAGTATAAGTAACTGCAGAACATACCTCTAGTACATCATATTCCATCTCATTGGCCCATCTCTGATTTCAGCTGTAATTAGAACAGACAGTTCAGTGCAAATGCTTGCCTTCTGCTTTTTGCCTCAGGCTATTTTCCAGGTAGGAGCCTTCTAGCAAGGTCAGAAACCAGGAAGTGTTGGTCTTTACTACTTCTTGGAGGAACCCTCAGCCAAGGGATGAAGGGAGACACTGAATGCATCTCAGGCATTCTGAATACTTTCCAGGTGGTCTGGCAAATCAAACCCGTTTTCCACAGCTAGAAACTTGATACTGAACCTTTATATTGACCTTTCTTTTTTCCCATCTATCACTCTTCCAGCTCCCCCACTCCTGTTTCCTGGCTCACCTTCTTCATGCAAGTCCTTAGCTAAGACTCTCCTTATGGGGGAACCCACATTGAGAATGTAATACTCTTATCTAGTCACGTACACAAATCAGCCTGTCTTGTATAGATCTTATCTGTACTTTTTTCAAAGTGAACGTTTTGTGTTTTTAAATCTTCAGTCAATTACTGTGCGCCTACTATGTGTTCAAGACTGTGCAAAGTCTTATGAGAGAACACATAGGAAAAAAACATGAGATTTGCAGTCAGATCTGGTTCTAGTCTTGGCCTTGCCAAACACTATCTAGTACTTGGCAAATTACTTAAATTCCCTAACGCTTGCCTATAGGTTAGAGATAATAATAATGCCTCTTTCTGAGGAATGGGGAAAATATTGCCAACATTGTAATTATTAATGATAGTATAACACATGTAGTCTGCATTATCAAACTTATTGTATAATTATAGAACATCATCTTGCATTGCTGCCTACATAAACATACTGAAGGCATGTAAAGGTTGCAAATGCATTGAAGCCCTGTGGTGTATTTTTTATGTTTTTATGCTCAAAAATACATAACAGTGCTGAATACATATTAGTCAATTAATAAATTAATGGTTGAAAAAATTATAAGATCCTTGTCTAGACAAGTGGCACAATTAGGGTGCTCACCTTTCATTTTGGGTTATTTGTAAAGTGTTTTCTAGGTACTTGATTTATATGTTAAAGAAATTGAATATTGTTAGTTTTATAATTGTAAATAGAAATCAGTTTAATCAGTTTATGTGTTTGTGTTTGAGAGAAGGAGGGAAGTGAAAAGGAAGAGAGAGAGAGAATCAATTTGACAATGACTGTTTACTTTTCCCCAAGAAACTATACCTTTGGTGGTTAAGGGAGGATGAGGTAGGAGATGAACAGTAGCATGCAGAATAAATCACTGTCAAGTGTTAGTTCATTTTAAGAACCCACGTGAAGTAACTTAGTCAAGGTTCAACCTTGAAATTTGAACTAATTGATTCAGATGGCTATCCTAAGAAACAAAGCCAGCAAAGGCTAATGGGATAGAGGATGAGAATCAACATTTGTGCCATTACAATAGGTTGACCTCAGGTAGTCAATTTTCCAAGATATTATAGAAGTAACTTGGAATTTCCAAAGAATGCAGTGCTGTCTGGAACCACACAAAAACTAGAAATGTGTCTCTTTCGTGATGGAAAACAAACGCCCTTAAACCATTCCCTTCTACCTGGTGGGTTTATCTTTGTGGTCTCCGCTCTCTGTGAGCAGGAACAGTTTACAGACATTGGCTGAGGTCTTTGGACCAGAGTTAGAACCAGGCTTTAAAGTTAGAGGGGTTGGTCCTTCCCTGTGGGCAGAGCCCCAAGCAGCAGAGACAGACTCATTTCTGGCTGTAGCACTTTTTGAGTCTGGTCCTTGGTAAGAGGAGAGTTGGGAGGAATAGACAAATTAAAACAGAAATAATTTAACCCTGATGTCAGGCTTCCCAGATTACTGCTGGTGGTATGTTAGAACATTTTAAGTGGTTTATAAATGAACAATTCTTACTTTTAAAATGTTATATGTTTATTTCAATGTTTATTAAGTACCTTCTATTTATAAATAATTGCAGTTATGGAAAATTAATTAATAAAAAGGAGTGAGCCAACACAAGAAATATTGACTGCTGTTCAAAGGGTGAGATTCATATGATGTGTGAGATGATTATAGGTGCTATAGCAATAAATATTTCTTAACCTCTAAAAAGTTATACCTAAAACCTTTGATAGAAACATGAATAAAACTGTCTTAATTCTTGTTGCTTTATAATAAGTAGTGATATCTGGTAAAGCACATTTTTTCACTTTATTTTTATTTTTCAATGTGTCTTAACTATTCTTTTGTTTTTATGTTTTTTGTTTTTTCCTTTTCATGTCAATTTTAGAATAAGCTCGGTGCGCTGGCAAGCTGACTCTCGGGGGAAAAAATCTTTGATTTGTAGTGTTTGCAAATTTCCGTGGGGGTAACCACTCCCACAGTGGGTGATTTCAAGCCACAGTGGTTTAATAATCAGTTCAGAGATTCCTGAATATTCAACAGTCGGGTCCTGTGATTTGGTGTGAGCTAGTATGAACTGGCGCACCTCATGAGTTGGTATAAGCTAGCTCCTACACCCCACCAATAACCTTGGCCAGCATTACACATGTACATGTGCACACAACACCACTGTAACTATTTTTATTTGGATTGCATTGAATTTATAGAGGCTTGAAGAGAATTGACATGTTTACTATAGTGAGTTGTTGAGCCCATGAACATGATATATTTCTGCATTTACTTAGGTCTTCTTCAGTTTTTCTCAATGATACTTTATCAGTTCATTTTTCCTTTCTTCTTCGTAGTCTTTTTTCATGATGTCCTACTCATCTTCTTTATATTTATATATAATATTCACATATATTATATGTATATTTATATATTTACATATATTATATGTATATTTATATTATATTTACATATAATATATAAAACATTTATATATAAATGTGAACTTTTTAAGTTTTGTTTTTTAAATATTTGTTGCTGGCATAAAAACTGTACTTCTTTTTTTTAAAAAAAGGTTATATTAACCTATAGTCAACGTTCTTCTGTAACCCATATATACATTTTGAAATTTTATATATACCTTTTTTTGGATTTTTTTAATGTAAGCAGTCATACTTTTGTGTGAATAATATTTTTATTTTTTATTTTTAAATCCATTGCTTATATTTCTTCTTGCCTTGTCACATTGTGTACCTATACAATGTTAAATAAAATGAGTGACTGCTGGCATTCTAGTCCAAATTCAGATTTCAAAGTAAAAGCTTTCAACATTTACAATTAAGCTGATGTTTTGCTATAGAAATTTTGTTGTTGTTTGACTTGTTTGTGTTTATTTGTTTTTTTACATGCCCTTTATTGAATTAAGGAAGCTCCCTCCTGGTTTAGTTTGCTAAGGGTTTTTACTTATGAATTGTTGCTGAATTTTATCAAATGCCTTTTCTCCATCTAGTTAGATCATATGACTTTTTTCTTTTTTATGCTAATGTAAAGAATTATACCAATCACTGTTTTAATATACCAATCTCAAGTTCCTAGGTAAACTGGTAAGTGCATATTACTGGTTTCAGTTTGCTAGCAATTTGTTTGAAATTCTTATATCTATAGTCATTAGTGTGATTATCTGTAATTTTTTCTCTTAATATCCTTCTTAGATTTTAATATCAAAGTTATTCTGGTCTTGTTAAAGAAGATACAGTGTGTTCCCCTTTCTGTAGCCTCTGGAAGAGTTTGAATTTATTTCTTCCTTAAATGTTTGGTTGAATTCACTATTAAATAAAAAGAGTAATATGAAAGAGTATAGGACTATTCAAGTTTTATATTTCCTCTTGTGTTAGTTTTGTAAAGTAATATTGTTAGACATTTTCATTGTCAACATTTTCAAGTTCATTTGGGAAAAAGTTGTTCATGATCTCTTGTAATCTTACAATGTCTATACAATCTGTAGTGATGTTTTGTTTTTATTACTATTTGTGCCTTTTCCTTTTTTCTTCATTAATAGCAATATACGTATTTGGATTTTACTAATTTTCTCAAAGGAACCATACCTGAATTTCATTGATTTTCTCTACTGTTCAGTTTCAATATCATTGCTTTCTGCTGTTAACTTTATTTCTTCTTCTTTCTATTCTCTTTGGATCTTGTTTTGTTGTTTTCTAATTTTTTGAGATAGATGCATAGTTTATTGATTATGAAATTTTAAAAAATACGTACTTCCAACACACTAAAGTTTTTTCCTACATGACTTTTGCTGCATCCTAGATATTTTGATATTTAGCAACTTCAATATTTTATAACAATAATAATAATTATTATTATTATTTAGAGACAGGGTCTCACTGTGTTGCCCAGTCTGGTCTTGAACTCCTGGACTCAAGCGATTCTCCTGCCTCTGCCTATTATTTTATAATTTTCAGTATGTCCTCTTCATTGAACCATGGCTTACTTGAACATGCAAGAATATTCCAGCAACATTTTTTTTTCAATTTCCAACTTAATTACTTTGTAACCACAGATATACTCTATAACTTCAGTTCTTTAAAATTTGTAGAACCTCACTTTGTGGCCAATTATATAATAAATTTTTGTAATGTTCCAATGTACTTGAAAAAATGTGTATTTTTTAAGTTTAAAATATAGCCTTTTATGCATATTAATTAGGTCATTTGCTTTCTGTGTTATTCTACTGTATCCTAATTGATTTTCTGTCTGCTTGCTTAATTGTTATAAAGAGATAAATGTTATAATCTTACACTATAATTGTGGGTTTCTCTATCTCTTTTTGCTGTCAATTGTTGCTTTATTTGAAGGCGATTTTATTAGATACGTACAAATACAGAATTGTTATCAAATGTCCTTTCAACTTTTTGCTTAAACTCCACTTTATATGATATTATGGTTACACTGATTTTTGTTTGGCAAATATTTTACATCCTTTTATGTCTATATATTTTATATATGTCTCTTGTAAACAGAATCATAATTTTAAAATGCAGTTAGTGATGTTTGTCTTTATAGGTTAAGAAATTGGAACACTTAGTCTGTTTATATTTATGTAATTACTGATATGTTTGAACTTAAATCTCCCATTCTGTTGTGTCCTTTCTGTTTCCTTACCGCTTTGCTTTTTTCCTCTTTTTTCTAGCCTTTGTTTAGATAGATAATTTTTCAAATTATTCCATATTCCCTCTATTTCCTCAAAAGCTATATACTCTTACTATTCTTTCTGTAGTTAGTCTAGAAATTATAGCATATGCTCTTTACTTATCAAAATCTAATACTAACTGGTTATTTGAAACTCTACCCAGATGATGCAAATAGATAAAAAATATTAGAATAATTTAATTTTATTTATTCCTATATTAATTTGAATAATTTAATTCCATTTATTCTCCATTTTGAAATAAATATCATTAGTTTGTATTTTATGTATACATATTAAAAACTCAACGAAACACTGTTGTGATTCTTTGCATGGTCAATAATTATTTTGATTTACTCACTTACTAGCTGTTGTGGCCACATGTCAGAAGTGGGATGGCACCTCACCCAAATTTTGGTTTGGAGGTTGAAAGTGATTATGCTACACACATATCAAGAGAATATGAAAAAGTTTATTAGTCTGGGGAGAGCAGGACAGACCTCCCAAATTAGTCCAAAGATATCTTGAGAGATTAGGAAAAGGAGACTGGTTTTTATGGTAATTAGAGAGTAGGTCTGGGATGAGGGTTCTTCTGCATAAGTAGAGGTTTGCATGGTTTAAATATTTCACTGGCATCAAACGAGGGAGTACCCAGGCTTTTTTATTAGCTTGCTCAGACGTGGAACAGAAGAAGAGGGAGGGAATGAAGCTTAAAAGCTTTCAGCAGTCAAACATCAAAACATGGAGCCAGACGCCTTATTACATTAGTGTTTCCATTGCTTTTCAATTCTTCCTACATTTCCAAGCTTTCCTGTGGATTGTTTTCCTTCTGCCTGAAGAATATTGTTTAGTATTTATTTTAACATGTCTGTTACTGGGGAATTATCTCATGTGTTAATCTAAAAAGATGTTTTTTTACCATCAATTTCAGAAGATATAAAAATGACAGATGTTTTCTTTAACACTTTGAAGATATCATTTCATTGCTAGGTGAGGTCCTTTGTTTCTGCTGAGCGGTTAGCTGTCTGTCTATTGTTGCCCTTTTAAAGATAACGTCTTTCTATGACTGACTTTAAAATTTTTTCTCCATTTTGGGGTTTCCACATTTTTATCATTTAGCATCTCAGTGTAGATTTGTTTTTCAGCTATTCTTCCTGATATTTGTGTGGTTCTTAAATCTGTAAATCTGTAGCTTGATGTCATTCTCCAGTTTTAGAAAGTTCTCAGCTATTCTCACTTCAAAATTTGTTTCAGCCTGATTATATCTCTCCTCTTTTTCTTCAGCCTTATTTCTCTCTTTTCTTTTTAGAACTCAAAATATTAGAAATTCTCACTGTATCCTCTACATCTTTTACCTTCTTCTCTGTATTTTCTATCATTTTATTTTGACAGATATTGCTGAGAATATTCCAGTTAAGTATCTCTGTAATTGTATATGATCTATTAGACCCATCAATTTAATTTTTAATTTCAGTTCTTGTTTTCAGATTTAGAGTTTCTGTTTACTTTTTTCTTTGCAAAAAAAAAAATTGTTAATCTTGTCTTTTATCTTCTAGAACATGGTAAGCAAATATGTTTTATTATATTATATCATATTATTATTATTTTGAGACAGAGTTTCACTCTTGTTGCCCAGGCTGGAGTGCAGTGGCAGAATCCCGGCTCACTGTAACCTCCGCCTCCCGGGTTGAAGTGATTCTCCCACCTCAGCCTCCGATGTAGCTGGAACTACAGGCGCCTACCATCATGCCCAGCTAATTTTTGTATTTTTAGTAGAGATGGGGTTTCACCATGTTGGCCAGGCTGGTCTCCAACTCCTGACCTCAGGTGATCCGCCCGCCTCGGCCTCCCGAAGTGCTGGGATTACAGGCGTGAACCACAAAGTCTTTGTCTAATTATGACAATTTTGGAAGCCCTTATGGAATAATTCTATTGCTGGTGGTTTCTGCTAGGTTTTGCTCATCTTGTCTTGCTCCTCATTGAGCTGTTTAAAAAAGTTGTGCCAAACATTATATTATAGCTTAAAATTGCTTCTAGAAATAATTTGGTGCCCAAGATAATGTTATTTTCCTTCAGAAAGGCATCTGAGGGATTCTGCAAACCATCTAGGGGTACAAGCCCTCCTGAATGCCTGAAGGCTCTAGCAATCTGGCATTATTTTAATTTTACTTCAAGGATTAAGATAATTCAAGACTGAGCTGCAAGAACTTGTCTACTTCCTGTTTACCCTGTTCCTTAAAATATATTCCTTTGTGGTTTTATCCCCAAACAGGAGTGTTTATTATGTCTACTCATCATCTTTCAATAAGATTAGCCCATAATTTACCCTTTCTATATTGCTTTTCCCTTCACACTTGTTTTTAATATAAAAACTGCCTTATTATGTTATATATATAGTACTATTTTTTTTTTGTATTTTACTTTGGACTAGAAACATTTCTTAAAACTTGTAAAACCATATGCAGCTTCCAGACCCTAAGCCATCCACTTACTTTGCCACTTTCACTTGAAATTTTGACATTTTTGTTTTGAAAATGTTTTGAAAATTTTGACAAATGTTCTAAATTTCGACAAACAGCCCTATCATATAACCTTCAATCAGAGAACTCTATAGGGTTCTAAATCAATTCCTATATTAAACTCATAGTTAAAAAGAGGAATCAGTAAGAAAAGTACCTAAGAGATTCCAGCCAACTGAAAAACAAGGATAAGAATTATCTGCTCCTAAGTCATATTCTTTGTTTTTGATGCAACCAAGTTGTTTGCTAGATATATATCCTGTTACCTTATTCGCTACCACCTCTGAAAACTGTTGCATCGAAGCCTTGCCCATACCAGTGTTCTATGAATAATTTTGATATTAAAAAGTTTATAGAAGTTGCATCATAAAAAATGAAACAGAAGACAAAGCCAAAAATTGATCATTTGAAAAGATCAGTAAAACAGATATGCCTCTAGGAAGATTAATTAAGAAAAAGCAAAATGAGAAGGGACAGATAAATAAAACATAAGGATTAAAAAGAGGATACAACTATGGATAAAACAGAAATTTAAAAGTAAATAAGAGGATACAGTGAAGAACTTTATTCTAAGAAGTTTGAAGACTTAAGTAAAAGAAGAGAAAATTTAAAATTTTATTTTATTGGAACAGACTCAGAAGGACTGCAGAACTACATAGGTCAATGGCCATACAAAAATTAAATCAACAATCAATAATCTTTAGGAAAAAAAGAGACAGACCTAGGTTGTTAAGTATCTTCTGATGAATTTGTAAGCAACAGACAATTCCAATTTTCTATCCATAGGTTACAAAAATATGAAATGCTCATTAACACATTTTATGAAGCTGGTATAGATTTAATATTGAAAACAATGATAAGGGGTAGAATAATACAAGAAGGGCAAATTATAGGCAGATCTCCCTCAAATATGCTAGGATCCTAAATAAAATATTCTCAAACTATTTCCACCCATATATGAAAGATTAAAAACCATTACCAAGTTAAATATATCCATAAATATAAGGTTAATATAATGCTAAAAAAATATAATATATATAAAAATATATAGTTTGTCATGTTTACAGCATAAAGGAGAAAAAGAAAAAAAGTACAACAAACATGATGTTTAATGGTGAAATGTTGAAAGCATAAGTAAATCAGAAAAAGAAATTAATACAATACAATAAAAGGCAAGAGGATTGGGAAGCAAGAAACAAAGCTGCTCTTATTTACAGGTGATGTAACTCTTTAAAAATAAATCTGAAACAAACTTTTTGTATTAGTAGGGGATTTTGGAAAGGTTACCAAATATAAGATCAATGCGCAAGAATCTATTCCATTTTTAAATAATTAGAAATTATAATTTTGGCTGGGTTTGGTGGCTCATTCCTGTAATCCCACCACTTTGGGAAGCTGAGGAGGGAGGATCACTTGAGCCCTGGCATTTAAAGCCAGCCTGGGCGACATAGCAAGACCCCATCTCTACAAAAAATAATAAGAAAATTAGCTGGGTATAGTGGCACACACCTGTAGTGCTAGCTACTTGGGAGGCTGAGATGGAAAGATCACTTGAGCCCAAAAGGTGGATGGAGGCTACAGTGAGCTGTGATCACAGCACTGCACTCCAGCCTGGGTGACAGAATGATATTCTGTCTCAAAAAAAAGAAAGAAAGAAATTGTAATTTAAAAATAGGATACAATAAAAGGTAGGTATACAATTGATTTTCAAGTTGAAAAAATAAAATTTAATTTATATCTCACACCATACACATAAATAAATAAATTTTTAGTGGATTAAAGACTTCATAATGAAAAGCAGAATTTTAAAATTCTCATGAGAAAATTTGGTACCATTTTTATGACCTTGATGTAGGCAAGAATTATTTATACAAGATATATAAAAAGCACTAACTACAAAGGAAAATACTGACGGACTTGTCTACATTAAAATTTAAAACTTCTATTCATCAAAGACACCATTTCAAGAGTAGAAGATCAAGCCATATCATAATTTGAAGAATATATTTGGAACACATGCAATGAACAAAAGAATAGTATTGAAAATGTATACATATTTTTAAATGGCTCCTAACAATCAATACAAAAATTACAAATAATTCAATAAAAATATCTGCCAGAGGGATATATAGACATTTCACAGAAGAGGACATATGAATGTCCCACAGACAAAAGCAATATGTGAACAGAGAAAGACAAATATAAGTCTCAGTGAGATACCTACTTGGCTGGCAATTGTGTTGAAGTCTGACAATACCAAGTGCTGTCAAGAGTGTGAAACAATGGGAATCCTTAAATATTCCTGGCTGAAATAAAAAATTGGTATAATTGCAGTATAAAACAAATTCAGCATTATTTAATACATTTTAAGATATGTAAAACTATGTAACTAAAAAATTTTCTTCCTTGCATATATTCTAAAAAACATTTTCATGTGTCTGTTGGAAGACATACCTGTTTTTTTCAGCATGATGTAAAATAGCAAAAACCTGGAAACTGCTATAATAGGTAAATTTTCATATATTTATAACAATGGAATACTATAAAGCAGTGATGACTGAACAACATCATACACATTAACATGGATGAAAGTCATGAATAAAATCTTGAACTCTAAAAATGTTACATAATAATACATATTTTATGATTTTTAAATATAAAGTTAAAAAACATGTAAAGCAATATAATATGTTCAGGGACTATGATTGATCATACTGTTTACTCAAAATATTCACTATCCTTTTTACTTTTGTTGTGGGTAGCACTTCCTACAATACTGATGTCTGTCTCAGCCATGTGACTGATTTTGGTCAAGAAAGTGTTAGCAGATGCAATAAATGTCACTTCTGAGAAGAAGCATTAAGAATTATCAATCACATGGTTGTACTGTCACCCACCTCTGTCTGCCACAAACATGGTATGTTCTGGTGTAAGGCTACTCTTTTCATCCTAGATTCTGGAAGAGGACATAGGAAATAAAGCTTCAAACAATCCACCACCAACTATGTAATGTGAGCAAGAAATAATTTTTGGTTTTGTAAACAATTGATATTTACATAATTATTACCTCAAAGTCAATGCTACCATAACAAAACTTCTAAAACATGTGCCACTGGCTTTGTGGCAGAGTGGTAGGTAGCAAAGAAACTGATTTTAGAGGATAAAACATGGCAATCCATTATGCAGTGGTGAGACACTTAATGAAACTTTAGCTGCAATAACATGCAAAGCAGATAATATATTGAATGACCGTGTGACTTTAGGTAGGGAGATTGGAAGACAGAATAGTACTAGCATGTCTTGGTTGCTGTTGGCTGCATTCGACATGGTGGTACAGAAAAACTATGAGCCCACAAAAGAATTGACCAATTTGTAAGAAAAGATGAAAAGAAACTAAAGGAGGTCAGAAAGTTGGGGACCTAGAAGTTTGAAAGATTCAACTTATTCTCACATCCAAAGTAAAACTAAGAATATTTTTGAGTGACAAAAGCTGATTAAAACTCAGTTTGGGGGAGGCATAGACCAAATCCAGGATATCAGGAGTGCCTTTTGTTTAGTTGATTATAGTGGCAACTGGTAAATCTTTTCAGGTGTGCAAAATGGCTCAAAAGAGGCTAATGGTGTAGCTCCTCCACGGAAGTCTGATAAGCTCAAAAATATCAATTTAAATCTGGAGAAAGAAAGGCATGTCTTAAATGGAATTGAATTTGTTGAGAGGATCATACAACCCAAGGAGCCATCAACCTAGATTGACAGAGACTGTGTCTGTTCTAAGTCTAAAAGCTGGAAGCAAGAAAATCTTAGCCTCCAAGGGACAGTATTTTCCAGTGCCCTTTTCAGATGTGGCCCAGTGAGGATAATAGAAAAGGAAGAACTGCCCAGAGGGTGGAGCCAAGAGTCATCTATAACCATGCACTGTGGTGCTAGTCACAGAGAACAGAATGAGCCTAATCAAGAGGTATTTCTTCTGCCCATGTTAGAGGGCCTTCACAATGTTTGCCCAGTGGGATTTCAGAATTGCTATTTTTGGCACATAGGTTTTAGTTTTAGTTCATTTGTCTCTAGGTGAAGAAGAGCTGTATCTGGACCTGATGTTAAAGCTAGGACAAAATCCTAGTCCTGGAATCTAATGCTGTGGTTGAATACATCCTTTCAGCTATTTACTTGGAAGATGGGGGATTATGTTATTGTGTAGAAGGGCAAGAAATGAATTTTCATGCCCAAGAGAACAGACTATGGTCAATTTTATTATTGCTTCCCACTATTCACCATCATTTCTTGTAAGGGAATTATGCATTCTTGTCCTTTGCCATGTACCTTTATTTTCCTTCTCTGTGATACAGATTCTCCATTGATAAAAGGTTTGACCAATGAAACATGATGTGATGTGTTTCTAACAGAAGTTTTAAGAGCCATCACATGGTTCTGCACTGCTCTTTTTCTTTTACAATGAGACTGAGATAGGGGCTATTCCTTTAGCCTGAGTCTTGGAGTGAGGAAAACACCAAGCAGTAGCAACACTGACCCACGGAGACACAGCCAACCTGCACATAGTATGTACTTGAGAAACAAATCAGTTATTGGCATATATTGTCACTGTAGCATAACTTAGCAAAAGCAGACTGAGAAAGGAATATGCATAAGTAAGAAAACTGAGAGGAAAAGCAAGGAAATTTTAAACACAAAGTTTGGGATAAGAGTTACCTTTAGTGGAGGGCAGGAGAATACAAGGAGGAACACATGGGATATTTCTTAAGTTTGGTGGTGTGTATGGGTGTTTGTTTTTATCATTCTTTTACTTTGCATATACTTCAGATAGATTGTATTATATATAGTGTATGAGCATGCATGCATGTACAGTCAGCTGTCCATATCCATGGATGGAGAACCTTGGGATATAGAGGGTCGACTGTAAGGAACTTGAGCATCTATGAATTTTGTTATTTGGAAAGTGGTAAGGGGAGGATGAGAGCCCTGGAAGCAATTCCCCCTAGATACCAAGGGATTACTATATGTACATACCTATATATATTACATATATAAAAATATTTCATATGTGTAGATACAATCTATTGTATCCCTTTATAATTATAATATGGAAAAAATATAGCAAACCTATAAAGTAATAAATCTACCAAATACTTTGACCTCTGTTTCTTCCAAAAACCACACTAAAATGACAGTAGAAAGACTAAAACAACATAAAGAGAGGGAAAATGAGAGAGGAGAAATAATAAAATTTTAACAGTCCAGAGAAAGCTAAAATGTAGACTGGCTGCTTGGGAAGCCCAGATTCAAGATGATTTAAATCAAATTACTCCAGAAAAACTTGGGAATTGTAGGCACAATGTCTCTCTGAATATTTGTGTTCAGCTAATGCTAAAAACAGGAGAATTAAAAATCCTATAATTTGCAACTTCTCCCCTCTACCCAAACCCTATCCTCTCCTTCACCTCAAGCAAGCTGTTACCGCTGCTTCTCCACCCTGCAGAAGACTGGAGGTTTAATTCTAAAGATGTTGAACTACAGCACATCGGACAGAGTTGATCACAGAAATATCATTCTGAAAAACAGGGAGATCAAATAACAATTCACAGTGAAAAATGTTCCTCTAGTTTTTAATTTATTGAATGCCAGAATTACTCTGAAAGAGCAAGCAAGTAATCCTACAAAGAGAATAAAGTGATTATTCTTCTAGGGCTGTGACAACTCCTAAAATGTGAATATGTGGGCAATCCCCAATTCGGTCATTCAAAAAAAATATTCTTGAGTGGCTACTACATGGCAAGAACTGCCTTAAGCAGAGAAAAAAAATTGTCCCTTACTCGCTCAAGAGGTGAGCATTGGAGAGGATGGGTGGACGTTAAACAAATCTGCACATTTTAATCAATTATGAATATAATAAAAGTGCTCCGTTAGTGAACCAACCATTCTGGTAAATATTTCATATGTAACAAAATATTTAACAACTGCTATTGCATGGATGCCAACCATCAGAATGGACACCAGCTATGAACAGCCTGTCTGGTCATTCCAGTGCCTCCCAGCTAAATAGCATCATTGAATACAGTAATAGCCTCTCACTCAAAGTTTAGTCATTTCAATTTTATTATTAAAATTGGAAAAATAGAAGACTCCTAGGGAGAATGCTTGTCTAAAAGGCCATACCTGTGACATTAAAAACAGCTAAATTATAATGCCATTCTTGAGGTCAGATGACATGTCATTTTAGTTAAACCCAATTCACTCAACTAATTTACCACACCTGTAGGGTGGATGCAGATGAATACGGAACAGTAGAAATCATCATCAAAACCTGGATTATTAGATGACTGAACAATTCTACAATGCTCATTGTGTTTTACAAAATGTTAAAATTATTATTTTAGGGGGTAGGAATGAGAGTCAGCAGTCAGCAAAATGTCGAATGCAGCTTTTTGAGATGAAAATATTAAGACCAGGAGCTAATACAGAGGTTTTTTTTTTTCCCCCTCCTTAACTGCAGGATTTGGGGTTTTAAATTTGGATTATGGAAGTGAGGAAGGGTAGGGGTCTTAAAGAGGGTTTAAAGAAATCACCTACAGAGTAGAGGTTTAAAAAGAGTCCTCTGTGTTCTGAATTCTTCGAGGGTATCTATCTTGTACAAAGCAGCTTTTTTCTTTCCTTGCCCTGCTCTTTCTGCCTCCCTCGTGCTCTTTCTCTCCCCTATCCCCCAGTCCAAACTTCAAGGTGACCTCCTCCTCGTGGTGGGTAAATGATGGATGAGAGGGACCACCCGGCTGGGCCTACCACACTGCAAGTGCCACCCGGGTCCTGTAGGGTTCAGTAAGGCCCCCCCATTTAGAACGCTTTGTATTTTTTGTTACAATTGTTCTCCCAGCAATGGATGAAAAACATAGCATGAACAATAGAGCTGTATGAGATTTAAAATATCTGAATACATAATAATTTCACCCAGCTTTCAGAAAAAAACTAAAAAGTAAATAACAAAAACCACTCCTCAGAATGTGTGAACCTAAATTTTCGGTCACTTTGGAAGCATTTTCTTCTTTTTCTGGTTTTTCATTATCTAGGCCACTTGGCAATAAAATAGCATTTAATTATACATAAACGTGAGAACTCTAGTGAGAGAATATGGGTTGTGATCTAGTCAGAACTAGTTCGAGGCCAGAAATTGTTCATTCTCAATGCCGTCATTCTTACCTGCTTTTCCACTGTTTATTTTTTACCTGTATTTTCCCATGCAGTTTTTCTTTCTCAATTTTTAAAAATTTTTTGAAGATGGTCTTCATTTTCTATTCCCCTTCATTATTTTCTCTTTCAAAAGTCCCACCTTTACTAAGGTACAAGTCATTCCATTGCAGGAAAAAAAAAGAAAAGAAAAAAAAAAAAGAAAACTATTTTGTTCAGAAAATAAGTACCCAAAATTGTTGTTTTTTTTTTTTTCCTTTAGCAATGTAACTTGTAGTCGCATTAATGAGATCACATTTTATAGTGGAAGGTACTTTTAGGGAAAGTATGATGACATATGTTCCATTTAAACCTGAAGCTTCTCCTGGAAATGTATTGTGGACTTCATTTGAATAAAATGCTTCCGATGAATCTGTTGCTCCTTACAGATTTTGAGAAAGTACCTTGTTCTTCCTGTCAGTGGCAGGCAGCATCTCTTTAATTTTTTTTTCCAATAATATTGCAGTACTCTAGTACTCATTTTAAAGATAGATGGATTTTTTTTTTTTTCTCTCGTAAAGAAGAACATTGTGGGGGAAAAAACGCTGGATGTGATTTCAAAAAATGTCAAAATATGTCAAACGCAGATACCACTCAAGGGTTTCATTAACTGAAGCTTTGGTGATAAGTGTCATCTTGTCAAAGACCCACCCATCTCTTCCAATACATTACCAAATGTACTAATTTCCTTGCCGAGCTTGATGTTTATTGTATAGCTGAAATTGAAAATGGTCGGTAATGGAGTGAGCTTCAATCCAAGACCAATTCTGAATCTAAATTACTTGCTTCTTTCAATAGCATCGACAGAGGAGAGCTTTATGCACCTTGTACCTAATCAACCCTTACTGTGACCCTAAATTCAGCAGTCTTCAGAGATTAATAATAAAATCCTCAGTTCAAACAATTATTTGCCCTGAACAAGTTGCCCATTTCTTATGCTGAGAATGAAAGAATGTGACATTATTTTTTAAAAGCTCTGCATGTTGTGGGCCACCATTTATTTTTGATCTCTGACCCCCCTGATGCAGTCTGATTGCAAATCCCACATGCTTACTTGAATATTTTTTTGGTGTTGGGGGGGTAGTTGTGAGATTTCTTTGTTAGCATTTTAACGTGCCTGTTCTTCCACATCCCCTAACAGTTGTGGTTTTCATGAAGTAAACAAGATACATTCTATCAATATGTATTTCTAAAGTTTTTAATATAGAGCTCTATAAATCATGGAAAGCACGATCGAATTCTAGTTTTGTACAAAACTACTCAGAGTCTCTAGAAAATAAAAACAAACTCCCTGGAAAAATCAATTATTTATCTACTTTCTCAAATAAAAAATTTAATTCAAAGAATGTCTTATTGAGGCTTAAACCCTAAATGATTTTTTAATGAAATGTTTTCTACTCCGTTCCAGTTGGCAGTGTAGCTTATAGTTCTTGAGTGAAGTTATCTAAGCAATATCAAATTCTTTTAGTCATCTTTACAATGAAAAACATTCATTCATATTCAATGCCAGAGCATTTTTTTCTAATTTGGTATCTTCAACTTCCTTATGTCCAATTAGTATTCATTAGTGTAATTATGATGATGGAAAGGCTCAGTCCCTGTTCTTCAAGGCATTAGGAAGTTTGGGGAAAGCCTTGAAACAAAATAGTAAAAGAAATATTTGGACATCCCAAATGCTTCTTTGATTCAATACTGTGATTTGATTCATCAGTGAAGGTTGGTTCTATGTCCAGGAGCTTGCTGGGGGAGGGAAGAGACCCATAGTGGCTTGCTGCCCTAGAAACTCTGCCTGCCATTGTCAACATTTCCTCTGGCTGTCTTGCTTTTGGAGGGAAACTCTCCCTAAGGACTGCCCTGGTTGACAGAATGAGAGTCTCCAGAAGATTCTTCTGCCTTTTGAATGCATTTTTTTATGCCCAACAGCAATAATGGCCATCTAAGTATTGATTATATAATATGTCTGCTGAGGTGGCAAGTACATTGTCGTTGCAAGAGGCCGAGAGGATGAGAAACTAGGTTATCTATGAACTCTCTCAGCCATTGAGCATTTCTTCCAGTAAGGGTCAATATACAAAGCTATCTTTAGACGTTATTTTACTTTATTCTCTGATTCCAATTGATGGCTAATACAATGAGATGGCCAGCATGTTTCAAGTTCTTTGAAAATAGCCTCATGTTTACCATGGAATGGGCATAATCATTTCATCACAAGGGGACAATAGTCGTATGGAGGTCTGCGACATGAGGAAGGCTAGGAATTGCCCAGGGTGTTGCCCTATTAGAGTCCCAGATGCTAATTAGCAGCAATGAATTGGTTAAGTAGGCATTGAAAGGCAGTTAGGGCATAATCTAATACTTTTTCTTTCATCCAAAAAAATACAATAGATGATATATAGTAAGTCTGCTGTGTATAGTAACAGCAATAAGGGCACTGAGCTTTTATTATAAACTGAATTACATCCCCTGTGTGGGGACACTAGACAGCCTATCGTGTATTAAGAATTCAGCTGAGATCACAAGCTTGCCTCACCTAAACCTTCTGTGATGTGATGAGAATGACTTTTGGTTACCATACATCAAAGAGGGTCTAGCAGGCTAAACAGTGATTGATCCATTCTCCTCTTTCAAGTCCTCTCTTCAAAAATAGCTTTAAAGCAATCATCTAATAAGTGTCAGAATAGAAGATAGAAAATGTTAGTACAAGCACTAGGCATATGTCTACACTAGCTAAATTTTCTGCAAGATGTTCAATGACTGAACAAGGTTTTTAGAGTAAATGCTATCATCTCTTAAGAGATGAGAAATACCAAGTGGGCTGCCACTGACATGGAAACAATACAGAGATTTAAAGTGATTTGAGGCAAAAATACCATGATTTGCTCGACTAGTAGAGAATTCTGTTAGGACAATTTTGAAATAATTTTATTTATACACAAAATCTGGTATAGGAATTAGCTTCTTGCTTATGCACACAGAAGCAATAGTATTTTCACAATATTCATTCACAAAAATATGTTTATTAAGTGTGCTTATATAAGATGAAAGCTTAGTTAAAGGAATCAGCCATATGAGTGACCCAGTATGGTGATCATTAGAGCTGTTCACAAATATTCTGATGCTCTTTATCTTCCCTGCTCTCTTTGAAGTCAGGTCTAGTGATATGACTTGCTTTGGACAATGAGATGTGAGACAAAATGACCTGTGTCACTTTGGATGGAAACGTTAAGAGCTAGTGGAAGATTTGCCACGTCCCTGTTCCCCTGTATTGATGACTGTGGGAGCATGTGTCAAGGTGGCACTTCCTCTGGCATGGGTTTCTGAGTCATTAGTATGAGCAGACCTCCCTGCTGGCCTGTACTGATCCCGCAGCGTGAGCAAGAAATGAACCTGTAATGTGTTAAACCACTGAGGTTTTGGAGCTGCTTGTTACCACACCATAACCTTTATTCATCCAGGCAACAAATACTCATAATTACACACTATGTGCCAGGCAGAGTACACAGAGATAACAAATAATTGCTGATCGTGGTTTGATGTGCCACCCTTCGTTACCTGTTTGCTACATCCTTGAGGAGTAGATGAAAAATAAGCCTGCATTAATATAACTAATCAAGATAAATTGATCTAAGATTGTTAGAGGTGACAAATCCATACAGGTCTGCAGCAACCTCAATTCTTGCCTCTTCGAAAAAAAGAATTCAATTGAGGGGCAAAAAGCAGAAGGAGAGACCGAGGCAAGTTTCAGAGCAGGAGTGAAAGTTTATTAAACAACTTTAGAGCTGGAATGAAAGGAAGTAAAGTACACTTGGAAGAGGGCCAAGCAGGCAACTTGAGAGATCAAGTGCACAGTCTGACTTTTTGACCTGGGGTTTTATACGCTGGCATGCTTCTGGGGTCTTGTGTTACTTCTCCCCTGATTCTTCCCTTGGGGTGGACTGTTGACATGTGCAGTGGCCTGCCGGCACTTGGGAGGGCCCACATGCACAGCGTGTTACCTGAAATTGGGCACATGCTCACTTGAGGCATTCCCTTATCAGTTGAGTGTTTCTAGAGTAGGGTCATATACCAGTTAAACTCTGCCATTTTGCCTCTTAGTGAGCATGCTTGTGCCCACTCACCCAACTCTTGAGATCTTATCAGGAAGCTGCTGATCACCAGTTTCAGATTTTTTCTGTCTATTGGAAGACTGCCTTTCCCTGGTACTGGCTGTAATCAATTGTTATTTTAGAGAGACAATTAACAACCACCTGACCATGACCTGATGGTCACCTAATGATTCTGGTTGGGGGTCGGGAGTGGGCACTCCTGCCCTGCTCATGTCTGACTAGCTACGTACTGTAACAAGATTAGTGATGTTTCGACAGTTTTTGAATGAATGACATTGTTTCAGAGGACACTTTATTGGAGAAAAAGAAAGACTCATTTCAAAAGCCCTGAGATTTCTTATACTGGCCAAAAAAAAAAAATTCTGTTATTTTTAACTTCTACAATCCAGCCATTCCCCAACCACACTGGGCACTTTCCAGGTATGTGCGCTTGGCTCGGACTGTGCCCTCCACCTCGTACACTCTTCTCAACCCCGTCTCATCCTTCAAAGACCCATTCAAATGCCTTCTCTTCCGTGAAATTTTCCTTTCTCTCCCTCTTCACAGCATCAAGTTACATACCTCTACTGAGTGCTTATTTCAGTCTGCTTTGCATTATGATTATTGTTTACGTGACATAACTTCCTGCACAAGATGGCCCCCTATCCTCCTAAAGCCTATACATTCATTGTGAGTAAAGGCTTTGTTTTATTCTACGTTATGTATCTCCAATCTGACTCTCCTCTCCACAGCTTAATAAATGTTAATTGATGTTTGAATAGATTTGAGAGATTTGTTTGGGTGTAATCATGGATTTCTCAAAACATGTAACTGCCCTGGTTTGGAATATTGAAGAAACAAAGAAACCCTTTCAGCTCTAAGAAGGGGAGTTGTGAAGCTAATACTTTTGGCTACTCCTAGGGGAATTAGTTCTCTCTTGGCCAAGGACCAAAGCCTGCCTCCTGAACACCCATCACACTTAACTAATTTCCATTCTCCCCAGGGACCAAGACAGTAAGACAAAAGAGGAAGGAAGTAGGCATTTCAGAAGAGTAACTCACCCACAAAGAGCCATTTGAAAGGGAGAAATGAGGAGGGGAGTACGAAGTCAGTGTTAAAAGAAAAAAAGTCACTAAATGAATGCAGATTTTAGATTACATTTCCTTATCCATCTTCTCTGCATCATACCAATAACTTTCTTGACTTGCTAACTTTCCCCAGGACAAGTCCTGTTGCTCAAAGCTTGCTGCCACTGGAGTAGGCATCAGAAACCCCCAGTGTTTGTGTCAAAGATGTTGAGCTATTATGTTCAGTCTCTCTCTTTTCCTTTCTGCTTTTTGCCCTTCCTTACTCCACCCCAGCATCCAGAAGCCAAGACATCAGCTCCTCTCTGAAAGTTTAACCCCATGAGTAATAAATAATATAGAGAAGCATGTGCTTTTCTCCACCGGTTTATCAGCCATCCTGACCTATTACCTATTCAACACTGTCAGTTTCCAGCCTTTCATTTTTCTGTGAGACAGTGAGAAAACCAATGACTTTGCATCAAATAGATGAAGGATTACATCCCAGCTCTTCCACAAACTTTCCTTAAGTACCTCAGAATTTACTTGACTATTTAGCCTCAATTTCATAATCTTATAAAATAGAGTTGGTTACACCTGTGTAAAACAATTGTTATAAGGATAGGTGGGATAAAACGTAAAGTCTTTGGCACATAGTTGGTGCTTAATGAATCTTACTATTGTTACTAATAAATATTTCTCAAACATATTTCCTCCTCTTCATGATCTTCCTGCTACAATTATCTTATTTGTGTTCTAATTTTCTCATGTCTATATGCAAGACCGCTTAAGTGATCTTTCTAAAACTAGAAATCAGAGCAGGCCATCTTCACACAAAGCCCTGTCATACTTCCAAAACTACAGAAGCGCTTCCAGTTATTCTTAAGGATCTACAGCAACAACAAAAAAAATCTTAACTCAGTGTAGCACATGAGGGCTGCAGCTATCTGGCATCTGTGTCTAGTATCTTTGCCCATTATTCCCTTAATTGTAACTGTAAGAGATTGTTTTTCTAACAACTTCCAATGGATCACACCTTCCAGGCTCCACATGCTGTTGTAGTTCCCTCCCACACTGAGGCTGAGCTTGGCCATGTGACTTGCTTGGCCACTAGGACATCAGCACATGTGACACAATCAGAGGCTTGAGAAATGCTTACACATTGGGGCTTGCCCTCTTGAAACTCTGTTGGCACCATGTGAAGAAGTGCAGCCTGGTCCAGCCTCCATGAATATGCTCTTAAAGAGAGATGCCCAGCTATCCCAGATGTCCCAGCTGAGCCTAGTCTCAGCCAATCTCCTAGCTGAATGCAGCTGCATGAGTGTACCCAGGCAAAGCTAGAATGAAAATTGTCCAGCCAACTCACCCAATAGTGAGAAATATTAAAAGCGTTGTTTTAAGCCGTTATGTAGTTTGTTACACAGAAATGGATAACTGATATAGTGCCTTTTATCTCCAAAATAATGAGCAACTATAGTTCTATGAAAACATCATTTTCTGTCACACCTCACATTCCTTTGCAAATACTGTTTCTTGTGCGTGTAATGTCTTTCCCCCTTGTCTATTACCCTTTGTATCCCAGCATATGCAGCAGAGGCTGGCATACAGTAAGTGTTCAATAAACGTTGAATGAATACATTTTAAAAGTCAAAACATGCCACAAAACCTCCAAGGATGCACACTAAATCCACCATTGTTCTGATTGAAATTTTAGATAGAAATGCATGCATGTTACTGCTTTTATGATGGAAAATAATGATTTATACGCAACTACACACACGTAATAAAAGCTACAAAAGAAAATGCATTCACTTCAAAATAGATTTAGGTTTTAATAAAAATAAAATACGTCCATTCACATACTAAATTAGCAACTTAAAAATTATAATATCTAATGCTAGCAGAGGTGCTATAGAGTAGCTTTGTGATGTCACTAGAGAAAATCAGAATAAAATTTGGGAGATGAATTCTGGTATATGTATTAAGAGCCATAAAAAAACACAGCTTTCCTTTGATCTGGTAATTTCCTTTCTGGCAGCTTAATTCATTTTTTAAAATTCAAAATATAGAAAAATAGTCACAAGAACATTGAATAAGAGACTATTTGTTTTGAAAAAGTGGAAACAAGTTAAATTCCCATCACCAAGAACATGGTTCAATCAGTTTTGATGCATTTATTTGGGTGGCCATTTAAACTAATAGCTATGAAGACTGTCTTGAAATATACAGAAAAACCAATGTTAAGGGACAAAGACAAGGACGCATAATTGTATGCATCCAATGACTACAACAATATAAAAATGTAAATGTAACAATAATTACAAGGAATTATGGGTCATTTCCCTCCTCTCATTCTATATAATCTCATTATATTATTTTTAGAATTTAAATAACATTTTCAGAAGATAAAAATAAATGACATATAGAATACAATATAAAAATGATAGAATTATAGAAACAACTTTGATACTGGCTTTCAATCTAATTTTTTACCTGAGATTGACCCCTGGTAGTAATTGCTATTACATTACAGAATCCAGGAATCATGGTGCTCCATCATCTGGTCTGTGCCATCTCTTTAATCAATATTTATGAACTTACTTTGCAAAGGTTTTATGACTCATTGTACCTTATAGAAGTTTTTTTTAAGAAAGTAATTTTGTCAACATTATTGATACTCATGCACGAGCCTTTTGCATAGGGCGATAGCTATTTATATTGAGAACAATTTCTCATGATGGCGGTGAAGCTCTATTTTAGGATGGATTTACATATTTTATTTAAAGAACTGCAGCCTGGAGATGAATTTCATCTGAGTTCCAGACACATACCCCCCAAAAAATCACTGGAGCAAGACTCAGGATGAGCTCCCAGTGACTTCAGCTCTTCCTGCAAGTTGGAAGACCTCCAAAATCTCTAGCTCTTAGGACGTTCACATGGTCCAATCACATTTCCAAATATATTTCTACTGGCATGATTTACTTTCTTCTAAAACTTGATGTGCCTAAAATGGCCCCAACTGACTCTTCTGACTTTTGTTTCTAACATCAGTACCCACTTTCCGAGTCACTTAAACTCTAAAAGTCAGAAAACTAATGATAATCTCTCTCTTCTTCTCCCACACATATAACCAGTCAGCAAGGCCTGGCTTTCTTGATGATTATTCTTGGGTCAAAACCTTTCTCTTTGTTTTCCCTGCCTTTACACTTATTCAGGTTTGCCATTAATTCAAAAGTGTCATAATTGGTCTCTCTGTCACTATCTCTTCCTCGCTGTCTAATCCTGTTGCTATATAAATATGTCTAGGGTGCTGATTTGGTCATGCAACTCCCTAGGACACTAAGAAACTTTACATACATTCCTCATTACCAGCTGGATGAAATAAGCTGCAGTGTTCAAAGCCCTTTGTAATTTAGTGCCAACCTAATTTTCTTGCCTCATTCTTTCAAGGCTGCCACATTATACAATGCCAAGGGCACTATTCACATTATAAAATACATCTTCAGAATAGGTCTCCAGTAGGCTGCAACCACAGAACACAGTGTGAATAGTGTTCCCTGGAGTCATGCAACATGGAGCTCGCAATCCTATTCTCTAGTTTTTACCTAGCAAATCTTGCCCACTTGTTAATACCCAGCACAAACTCCTCCTCTAGGAAACTTTTTCTGATTTCTCCAAACTTTTTCCTCTTTCCTAGTATAATTTTAATTATGTCTGTTATGTTCATGTATTGAGATATGTCAGAATCAGCTGGAAGTCTTATTTATTTACTTACTTATACATTCAGAATAAAACAATTTGTGTATAACTGAATAACATGCAATAGTAATCTATGGTGATAGAATTAAGAATACCTCTTGCTTTAGATAGGGGCATTGAGTGGAAAGAGGCAAAAGGAAACCTTTTTTTCCAGTGTTATTGAGATACAGTGGACAAAAATTCTATATATTTAAGATATACAACATGATATCTTGGTAAATGTATACATGGTGAAATAATTATCACAATGAAGCTAATTAACATATCTATTAACACAAGTAGTTACAATTTTTTTTGGTTGTGATGGTGAGAACACCAAGTCCTTAGCAAATTCCAAGTGTACAATGCAGTATTATTAACTGTATTCACCATGCCGTACATTAGATTTCCAGGATTAATTTATTCAGCATAACTGAAACTTTGTACCCTTTGACCAACATCTCCTCATTGTCCCTACCCCCAGCCACTGACAACCATTGTTCTTTCTACTCTGCTTTGATGAGTTCAGCTTTTTAAAATCCCACATATAAATGAGAGCAGCAGTGTTTGCCTCTCTGTGTCTAGCTTATTTCAAATAATAGGATTTCCTTCTTTTTCAAGGCTGAATAATATTTCACTGTGTCTTGGCTATTCTGAATAATGCTGCAATGAACATGGTCATGCAGATATCTCTTTGATTATGTGGTTCCATTTTCTTCGGATATATACCCAGAAGTAGAATTGCTAGATCATGTGGTAGTTTTATTTTTAATTTTTTGAGGAACTTTTATACCGTTTTTCACAATGGTTGTACCAATTTACATTCCTATCCGTAGTATGCAAAAGTTTCCTTTCACCTATATCCTCAACAACACTTATCTCTTTTTCTTTTATAATGGTCATTCTAATAGGTGTGAGGTAATATCTCATTGTGGTTTTAATTTGCATTTCCCTAATTATTAGTCATGTTGAGCACCTTTACATATACTTGTTGGGCATTTGTGTGTCTTCTTTTTGGAAATGTCTAGGTCCTTTGCCATCTTAAAAATTGGGTTGTTATTTTGGTATTGAGATTTTGAGTATCTGTATATTTTGGATATTAGACCTTTATCAAATATATGGTTTGCAAATATTTTCCCCAGTTTCACAGGTTGCCTTTTTCTTCTGTTGACTGTTTTCTGTGTAGGTGCATTTTAGTTTGATGTAGTACTCCATATGTCTATTTCTACATTTATTGCCTGTGCCTTTGGTGTCACATCCAAAAGATTATTTCCAGACCAATATCAGAAAGTTTTTTTTCTATATTTTCTTCTACTACTTTTATAGTTTCAGGTCTTTTATTTAAATCTTTAATCCATTTTGAATTTATTTTTGTATATGGTGTGAGATAAGGGTCTAGTTCATTCTGGATATCTAGTTTTCCCAACACCATTTATTGAAGAGACTATGCTTTCTGAATTGCATGTTTTGGTGCCCTGTCAAATATCAGTTGACTAGATATGCGTGGATTTATTTCTGGGCTCCCTATTCTGTTTATTGGTCTATATGTCCGTTTTTATGCCAAGTACCATTTGTCTGTTTTAGGCATAGTACTAGTTTTAATTACTGTATCTATGTAACATATTTTGAAATCAGAAGTGTGATGCCTCCAGCTTTGTTTTTATTCAAGACTTCTTTGGCTATTCAGTATCTTTTGTGGTCCATATAAACTATAAGATTGCTTTTTCTATTTTTGTGAAATATACCTTTGTGATTTTGATAGAGATTGCATGGAATCTCTAGATGGCTTTGGATAGTATAAACATTTTTAACAATAGTAATTCTAACAACCCATTAACATGGGGTAACTTTTCGTTTATTTGTGTCTCTTCAATTCTTTTCATAAGCATTTTATAGTTTTCAGTGTACATTACATATATTTCATGACTTTGATGAAGGTTGTTCCTATTTTACTCTTTTTATTGCTATTATAGATAGAATTGCTTTTCTAATTTTTTTCAGATAGTATGCAGCAGATTTTTGTATGTTGCTTTTGTATACTATAACTTTATTGACTTTGTTTATTAGTTCTTACAGGTTTTTTGTAGAGTCTTTAAGGTTTTCTATTACATATATGATCATGTCATCTGCAAACAGTTCATTTTACTTCATCCTTTCTGATTTTGGATGTTTGTTTTTGTTTGTTTTGTTTTGTTTTTGTTTGTTTATTTTTCTTTTTTTTTTTTTTTGAGACAGAGTTTCACTCTTGTTGCCCAGGCTGGAGTGCAATGGTGTGATCTCGGCTCACTGCAACCTTTGCCTCCCGGGTCCAAGCGATTCTCCTGCCTCAGCTTCCCAAGTAGCTGGAATTACAGGGATGCACCACCACACCCTGCTAATTTTGTATTTTTAGTAGAGATGGGGTTTCTTCATGTTGGTCAGGCTGGTCTCAAACTCCTGACCTCAGGTGATCCACCCGCCTCGCCCTAACAAAGTGCTGGGATTACAGGTGTGAGCCACTGGGCCCGGCCTAGATGTCTGTTTTTAATTTTTCTTGTTTAATTACTCTGGCTAGGACTTTCAGTACTATGTTGAACAGAAGTAGTGAGAGTGGGCATCCTTGCATTGTATGTGGTCTTAGAGGGAAAGTTTTCCATATTAATTATAATGTTGGCTATGGACTTTTCATATATGGGCTTTACTGTGTTGAGGTACATTTTTATACCTTTTTTGTTTTGTTTTATTTTATTTTATTTGACATTCCGGGTTACATGTGCATGATGTGCAGGCTTACATAGGTAAACGTGTGCCATGGTGGTTTGCTCACCCATGGTGGTTTGCTCACCTATCAATCCATCACCTAGGTATTAAGCCCAGCATGCATTAGTTATTTTTCCTGATGCTCTCCCTCCCCTCAGCCCCCATGACAGGACCCACTGTGTGTTGTTCCCTTCTCTGTCTCTATGTGTTCAGATTGTTCAGCTTCCATCTATAAGTGAAAACATGCAGTGTTTGGTTTTCTGTTCCTGTGTTAGTTTGCTGAGAATAATGGCTTCCAGCTCCATCCATGTCCCTGCAAGGGACATGATCTCATTCTTTTTTATGACTACATAGTATTCCATGGTGTACATGTACCACATTTTCTTTATCTAGTCTATTACTGATTGGCATTTGGGTTGATTCCATGTCTTTGCTATTATGAATAGTGCTGCAATGAACATATGCATGCATGTATCTTTATAATAGAATGATTTATATTCCTTTGGGTATATACCCAGTAATGGCATTGCTGAGTCAAATTGTATTTCTGGTGCTATGTCTTTGAGGAATCACTACACTGTCTTCCACAATGGTTGAACTAATTTACAACCCCACCCACAGTGTAAAAGTGTTCCTATTTATCTGCAGCCTTACCAGCATCTGTTGTTTCTTGACTTTTTAATAATCGTCATTCTGACTGGTGTAAGATGGTATCTCATTGTGGTTTTTATTTGCATTTCTCTAATGATCAGTAATGTCGAGCTTTTCTTCATATATTTGTTGGCTGCATAAATGTCTTCTTTTGAGAAGTGTTTGTTCATGTCCTTTGCCCACTTTTTAATGGTGTTGTTTCTTTCTTGTAAATTTGTTTAAGTTCCTTGTAGATTCTGGATATTAGACCTTTGTCAGATGAATAGACTGCAAAAGTTTTCTCCCATTCTGTAGGTTGTCTGTTCACTCTGACGATAGTTTCTTTTGCTGTGCAGAAGCTCTTTGGTTTAATTAGATCCCATTTGTCAATTTTTGCTTGTGTTGCAGTTGCTTTTGATGTTTTCATCATGAAATCTTTGCTCATGCCTGTGTCCTGAATGATATTGCCTAGATTTTCTTCTAGAATTTTTATAGTTTTGAGTTTAATCCGTCTTGAGTTAAGTTTTGTTTAAGGTATAAGGAAGTGGTCCAGTTTTATTTTTTTTTATTTTTTATTATTATTATTTTTTTAAGATGGAGTTTCATTCTTGTTGCCCAGGCTGGAGTGCAATGGCGCGATCTTGGCTCACTGCAACCTCCACCTCCTGGGTTCAAGCAATTCTCCTGCCTCAGCCTCCCGAGTAGCTGGAATTACAGACATACATCTCCACGCCCAGCTAATTTTGTATTTTTAGTAGAGATGGGGTTCCTCCATGTTGGTCAGCCTGGTCTCGAACTCCCAACCTCAAATGATCCACCCATCTTGGCCTCCCAAACTGTGGGGATTAGTGGTCCAGTTTTAATCTTCTGCATATGGCTAGCCAGTTCTCCCAGCACCATTTATGAAATAGGGAATCCTTTCTCCATTGCTTGTTTTTGTCAGGTTTGTTGAAGATCAGTTGGTTGTAGATGTGTGGTCTTATTTCTGAGTTCTCTATTCTGTTCCATTGGTCTATATGTCTGTTTTTGTACCGGTTATACCTATTTTGTTGAGAGTATTTATCATGAATCTATCTCAGACTTTGTCGAATGCTTTTTCTGCATCTATTGAGACAATCACATGGGATTTTTTCTTTCATTTTGTTAATACAGTGTATCATATTAGTTGATTTTGCATATGTTTATCCTCCTTGCATCCCAGAGATAAATCCCACTTAAATCTTTTAACGTGTTGTTGAATTTCATTTGCTCTATTTTATTGAGGATTTTTGCTTCTATGTTCTCAGGGATATTTGCCTGTAGTTTTCTTTTTTGTGTCTGGCTTTAGTACCAGGTTGATGCTAGCCTCGTAAAATGAGTTTAGCAGTGTTCCTTCTTTAATGTTTTGTAAGAGTTTAAGAAATATTGGGCATATATCCCTTTTCAAATACTTAGAATGTACCATAAAGGCATCTGGTCTTGGAGTTTTCTTTGTTAAGGGTTCGATTACTGATTCAGTCTCATTTGTGACTGGTCTGTTCAGGCTTTCTATTTCTTCTTGATTTAATTCTGGTAGGTTGTATATTTCTAGCAATTTATCATTTTTTCTGTATTATCCAACTTGTTAGCAGATAATTATTCATAATAGTTCTTTATGTGCCTTTTTATTTCTGAGGCATTCATTGTCACATCTCCTCTTTCATTCCTGATTTTATTTATTTGAGTCTCATCTCTTTTATTCTAGGTTAGTGTCTTATTCCATTTGTGATGCTATAAAGAAATACCTGAGGCTGGGTAATTTATGAAGAAAAGAGCTTTACTTGACTCCTAGTTCTGCAGGCTGTCCAAAAAGCATGGCATCTCCATTTGCTTCCTGTGAGGGCTTCAAGCTGCTTCCACTCATGGTAGAAGATGAAGGGGAGCCTGCATGGGCTGGGCTCATCACATGACAAGAGAGGAAGTGAGAGAGTGGAGGAAAGTGCCAGATTCTTTTTAATAACTAGCTCTCTGGGTAACTGTCTCTGGAACTAATAGAATGAGAGCTCATTACTTCAAGGATGTCACCAAGCAATCAATAAAGCTGAGGGATCTGCCCCCATGAACCAAACATCTCCCATTAGGCCTTATCTCCAACACTGGGGATTAAATTTCAATATGAGATTTGGGGGCCTCAAATATCCAAGCCATAGCAGTTAGTCTAACTAAGGTTTGTATATATTTTTTTAAAGCAAACACTTTTTCTGTTGTTTTTCTATTCTTTAATTTACTTCTGCTTTTTTCCTGCTAACTTTGGGCTTAGTTTATTCTTTTCTTTTAGTTCCCTGAGGTTTGAACTTAGATTGCTTATTCGATTCTTTCCATTTTTTAAAATATAGCTATTTATTGCTACAATTTTTTTTAATATTGCTTTTGTTGCATCCTGTAAGTTTTGGTATGTTGAGTATTTGTGTTTGTTTGTCTTGAAATAGTTTTCAAGTTATCTTTTGATTTCCTCTTTGACCCAATAGTTGTTTAAGAGTGTGTTTTTTAGCTTCCATATATTTGTAAAATTTCCAGTTTTCTAACTGTTATTGATTTCTAGTTTTATTCCATTATGGTCAGAAAAAAATACTAGAAATGATTTTTATCTTCTTGAATTTCTTAAGACTTCTTTTGTGACCCAACGTGTGATCTATTCTGGGGGATGTTTTGTGTATGCTTGAGAAGAATGTATATTTGTCTGCTCTTGAGTAGAAAGTTCCACATTTATCTGTGAGGTTCACTTTGTTTATTGTTCAGTTCTGCTGTTTCTTTATTGGTTTTCTGTCAGAATGATCTATTATAGAAAGTGGGGTATTGAAGTTTCCTACTATGGTACTGCTGTCTGTTTCTCTCTTTATTTCTGTTCATGTTTGCTTTATTTAGTCTGCTTTGATGTTGGGGGCACGTACTTTTAAATTGTTATATTTTCCTGTTAAATTGACCCTTTATCTTTATATAATGACCTTCTTTATCTCTTGTGACAGTTTCGATGTGAATTCTATTTCATCTGATATAAGTATAGCCACTTTTTCTTTCTTTTTGTTGCCATTTGCATGAAATATCTTTTCTGTCTCACTTTCAGCCTATGTGTGTCCTTTAAGCTAAAGTGAGATTCTTATAGGCAACATATTGTTGGATCTTGTTTTTTATAAAAAATACATTCAGCCACTCTGTCTTTTATTGGAGAATTTAATCCATTCACATTTAACATAACTGTTGATAGATAAGGACTTACTCTTGTCATTTTGCTCATTGCCAGAAAACCATGAGCAAAGTCTGTAGTTTCTTTGTTCCTTTCTTCCTTTCTTGTGTCTTTCTTTGTGATTTGGTGATTTTTTTTTTGTAGTGGTATATTTTGATTCCTTTCTCTTTATCTTTTGTGAATCTACTAGAGATTTTTCCCTTGTTCTTACCATGAGGCTTATATTTAAATTTCATAAGTCAATTTTAAGCTGATAAACGCTTTAATCACATATAAAAACTATGCTTTTACTTCTTCCCCTTGTCACATTTTGTTATTTGTGTCACAATTTACATCTTTTTATATTGTTATTCATTGATAAGTTATTGTATCTATAGTTTTTTAATAGTTTTGTCTTTTAACTTTTATACTAGAGTTTAAAATGATTTACACACTGCCATTACAGTATTAGAGTATTCTGAATTTTACTATATGCTTATCCTTACCAATTGAGTTTTATGTTTTTATGGGTTTTTATGTTACTAATTAGCATCCTTTTGTTTGAATTTTAAGAACTAGCTTGAGCATTTTTTTGTAAGGCAGTTTGAATTGTGATAAACTTCCTCAGCTGTTGTTTGCCTGAGAAAGTCTTCCTTTCTCCTTAATTTCCTAAGAATACCTTTGCTGGGTATAGTATTTTGGGTTGATGGGGCTTGGGAGTGGTTTCTGCACTTTGAATATGTTATCCTACTCTTTCATGGCCTGCAAAGTTTTCCTGAGAAATTTACTGGTAGCCTTATGGAGGATCCCTTGAATGTGATAAGTTGCCTTTTTCTTGCTGCTTTCAAAATTCTTTATTTTTTTGATTTTTTGATAATTTAATTATAATGTGTCTTGGTGTTATCTTCTTTGGATTAATCCTGCTGGGGAACCTCTGAGCTTCAGTCATCTAGACATCCATATACTTCCCAAAGTTTGGAAAGTTTTCCAGTCATTATTTATTTAAAAAACGTTTCTTTTTCTTTCTCTATCTCTTCTCATTCTGAAACTCCATGTGTATGTTGGTTTGCTTGGTGGTGTCCTATAAATCTTCTTCACTCTTCCTTATTCTTTTTCTCTTCCCTGACTGGATAATTTCACATGACCTATCTTTGCATTCATAAATTCTTGTTGAGCTTTTAGTTTAGATTTCCTGATTTCATTGAGTTGTCGGTGTCCCTTACAGCTTGCTGAGAGTTTCCTTAAAGCAATTATTTTGAATTTTTTGTCAGGCATTCAATAGATCTCCATTTCTTTGGGGTCATTACTGGAGCTTTATTAGTTTCTTTGGTGGTGTCATGTTTGTCTGATTCTTTATGATCTGTGTGGCTTTGCATTAGTGTCTGTGCACCTGAAGGAGCAACCATCTCCTGACTTTACAGACTGTTTTTGGTAGATATATATTCTCCTGCTAGGTTCACAGACTGATGAGACTGCTTCTGGGATTGCAGTCAAGCTTGGCTGAAGCTGAATCATGTGGCTGCTGCTGGCTCCTCAGTAGAGTCCATAGTTGCCAGGCCTGTTGCAAGGGGACAAGCAGCCATGGTTCCTGTCTGATACCCAGGGGAATGGGACTGTTTTCTGGACAATAGTTGAGCAGGGCTGAAGCCAGGACATGGGGCTGCTTTTGGTCCTGCAGTCAAGTCTGCAAATGGCAGGCTTGTTACCAGGAGCATGGATAAGTGTGGCTGCCAGCAGCCCTAAGTGGTCTCCTGCTGGTTCCCTGGGCAAGCAGCACTACATCTGCACCATGACAAAATGGGTCTGGAACCAGCTCACAGGACTGCTTTAGAGTCCACAGTTGGGTATGAGATTTGTGGGTCCATTACCAGGGGTGCTGACAGGCATGGCTATTATTGTGTCCCTGGGCAAGCAGAACTGTCTTCAGATTGTAGTAGAGCATGGCTAGGCTATGTCACAGGGCTGCTGTAGGATCTGCAGTTTGGTCCAATTTGGGAAGCATGTTACTTGGGTCATAGCTGGGTGTGTTTCCTGCTAGGTCTGTGGGCAGGCAAGGTTGCCCCTGGACAACAGCAGAGCAAGGCTGGGATTGAACCAAGTCACAAGGCTGCTTCAGGATCCAATCTAGGACTTAGGGCAGGATACTTGCTGTGCCTCTGGGTCAGGACTGACTGACTATAGTAGATCGGGGCTGGAGTTGGATCACAGGGCTACTTCAGGATCCACATTCAGGACAGAGGTTGTCAGGCCTGTTACTGGGAGTATGGAAAGGTATGTGTCTCTCTGGTTCCATGAGTGGGTAGGACTGACTTTGTGGCTGCAGTAGAGTGAGGCTGGAGCTGAGTCATGGGGCCACTTCAGGATCCACAGTTAAGTCCAAGTCTGGTGGGACTATAACTGGGAGCATAGACAAGTGTTGCTCCTTCTGGGTCCATTGGCAGATGGGGCGGCTGATTTCAGGACAAACTGCAGCCAAATGGAGCTAAATCTAAGTCCATAGGAGGATGGAGTGGTTTTCAGTCAGCACCTGGAACCACATTTGGCAAGCCTGCCACCAGGGTGTAGGCCTGCCTTCTCAAAGTGGCTCCCCCCAGTCTTGGGCTTCATCAGGGCTTTACATCCTTTTACCTGGGTCCCAAGGCTCCCACAATGGCACTTTTTTCCATGGATGACTGCCAGGTCACTGTTTGTGTGGGAGGATGTGAGCTGGGGACCTCCTATTGCACCATCTTGCTGACATCACATACACACTGAGAAACCTTGAACAAATTCTCTTTACCTTTTTGAGCCTTGGTTTCCTTTGCAATTAAATGATCAAATGGCATAATGGATGAGAAGATGTCTTGTAGAGTAGGCAGGCTGCATGAATGCAAGGTAGCAACCTCAGCATAAGCACCTGGATGACAGGGGTTTCATTCATTTCTTATCCTTCTCAGGTCCAATTGTCATGTGGATAAGTAGTGCTCAATGTGATATCATACAACCTGCTGAAATGGGTAAAACTTCATATATTAATCCAAAGAGTTATGGAACATAGTTGTTATGTGCTTTTAGAATTTGAAAAGGTTTTAGAGATTGTTTCCATCAATGCCCCACCTCACCTTCAACTAAAGTTGTACCAGAATAGGAACCGTTTTTACTCACAATACTTCTGACATCAAATATGTGTGTGGATAGGGGGTTCTATGCCAACAATAAGTTTTCCAATTTTCTGGACACCGACTGGGTGTCCTGCAAGCCAATTAAATTCTGACATTAACTACTCAGAGTTAGTGTCAGACCCCACAGGTTTAAGCAGTGTCAGACTCCACAGGTTTAAGCATTTAGTCCCAAAAGACTGCTCTCACCTCAGACACCAGCCTCAAGCCCCAGGTTACTGCCTATATTTCTGACTAACTGACTGTAAATTGGGGGTTCTCATGACTCCACTCCTCAGGTTCAGTGATTTGCTAGGATGGCTCACAAAACAGGAAAGTGCTTTACTTACTATTACCAGTTTATATAAAGGATATTGTAAAGAATAAAAATGAACAGCCAGATGAAGAGGTACACAGAGTGAGGTCTGGAAGTGTCCCAAGAACAGGAGCTTGTGTTTCTCTGGAGTTAGGATGAATCACCCTCCTGGCATATGGATGCATTTACCCACCCAGAAGCTCTCTGAACCCCATCATTTAGGGGTTTTAATGGAGATTTCATTATGTAGGCATGATTGATTAAATCATTGCTCATTAGATATTAACTCAATATCCAGTTCCTTTTGTCTTCCTGGAGGTGGGGGGAAGGAGAGCTGAAAGTTCTAATCTTTTAATTATGCTTTGGTTTTTCTGGTGGCCAGCCCCCATCCTGAAGTTATCTAGGCCTCCCAGACACCAGTCATCTCATTAGCATACAAGACACTCATCACTTCAGAGATTCCAAGGATCTTAGGACTTGTATGTCAGGAACCTGGACAAAGACCAAATACATATTTTTTATTATGCCACACAGGGTCAAAGAGATGCAGTTGCTGAGGTCACATCTGCATGGAGGTTTTCAGTTTTTCTTTCAATTATTCTTTGCTGATTCCTCATATTAAGATCCCATGAATGAAAGACAAGTACAAATATAAATATTATTAATTTTGAAATTAACCAAAAACTTAGTAACCTGGTTAAGGAAATTGATGAAAAGTTTACCTAAAGACAGTGGAAGAGCTAGAAATAATGAATGCTGGGATTTAGCACTATTGCTATTTTCTTTTCTTCTGCAAAGAACAGCAAGCACTATTGAGCTTGCGTTCTGTTGAGAAGAGCAGGGTATTAGCAATGACTGATGTAGGGAAAGCAAGTGGGATCAGACATCTGGAACTGGGGTAGAGACAAGGAAGAGGCAGGGCCAGGCATCCATGCCAGAAGGGTTTGTTGTAATTCTTTAATGCCATTCCTACTGTCATTATCATACCTTCTTTATCTCTACTCTCTACTCATCTCTGTTGGTTACTCATAGGTACCACCACTGCAACACCCCTTAGATACCTGAAAGTTCTTTGAGGTGAAGGATTCTATCATGTACATCTTTGGATCCTCCTGATCACCCAGTAATTCACTATTGAGGCTTGATAATGATGGATGAATGGATGGATGATGGATGGATGGGTGGAAAAATTGATGATGGATGGATAATAAAAACAGAATAAATACTGACAGAAACCCAGAGGTAGCAAGGAAAATCATAACAACTTACTCTCCCTGTCAGCAGGGTCCAAGCATATTTTGGAGTGACTTTTCGGAGATATGTTGGGTTTATTTTATTTTAATATCCTTTAATCCTGAGATTACCAACTGATTGCCCATGGACCAAATTCAACCTAAGCATCTGTTTCATTTGCCTTTGTTATTAAGTCTGTCTACTGTTAAATACACAGGGAAATAAATAAACTTATATCATATTGAATGCATTGCCAACATATAAAAATTGAGAGATGTGTTATTTTAAAAGAATTGATATTTTTCTGGAAACTCAGCAATAGTGGCCTCATTATTCTACTCCCTGTAAATAGGGCAGGCACTGTCCTATGTGCCACAATAATGATCACTGACATAGGTAACAGTCAGTTGCCATCTATTACTCATGTTCAAAATTTTAAAAATTCTGACCCATGCTTCTTGATTAAATTGCCTTCTTGGCCCCATTAGGCTTCAGGGTTTACAAAACTGGCTTTAGCCAGTAACACAGCACCTTCTCCACACTAAAGGAAAGAACAAGATCAAAGGAGAGAAATTTTAAGAAAGTAATAGTAACAACAACGCTTAACGGGCTTTCACCATTCATTGTGAACTGTGCTATTTTACATATATTCACACTATACTCTGTGAATCAGCTATATTCTTGTCACAGTTTCAAAGCTGAGGAAACTGTGACTTAGATATTGGGTAACTTGCCCAAGACTATAGTTCATAAGTATTCATAATCCAGATATTTCTGCCTCCAAGTCTGTCATTGGAACCACTACACTGCCTTTGTACTCTTTCTTAACATATAAATGATGAAATCAGCACTATAATATGCTTTCTTCATCTCTTAGAAAATGCAAATAAATATTGATTAACTACACTCAAGCAATTTTAAATTAGTCAGTCAGTTTTGAAGTGCTCCAAATCTTGCCTTTTTTTGTTCATGTGGTGGGGCTGGCATTAATAACATGCCTCGGTAAATTCCCTCAGCATTTGGTAGCTTGAAACATCCAACATACAGGTGGGAGGATGTGTATAGCAAAGAAATAACATAAAATTTCTTTCTTTTCTTTTCAATTGAACTTATTGTGACATGTAGGAAATTCATTCTGAAAGATGGTGGGTTTCTTAAATGGTAGCTAATTCTGATGCATCTGCAAACACTTGACTCGTTGGGAACCCGAGCTCCTTCTGCAATCGTGTGTGCAAAAGGGGACATTATCACTGAATTAGAGGAATTAGAGGCATCCAAGTCTCACTATCTCAGACACTCTGGCCCTCTTGCAGCATGGAAGGTTTCTTTGCATTCTTTTTTCAGTTAATAGCTCCTGTGTTTTAATCAAATACATCTCCCTGGTTTAATTTTTTTCTAGTAATGTTTCATTTTTTTTTCTTCTGAGCTGTGCCTTCTGTTTTTTTTTTCGAGAAATTCTCATCTAAACCAAATTTCTACACCTACCCCATCATTATTATGCATTATCTATTATAATAACAGACCTTTTTGACTGTTCCACACTATGCTGAAGGCACCCAAGGCCTTTGTCTAATTGTCTGTATCAATTAGACATGGAGGAAACCAAAACTTGTGTGCTGCACCTTCAATGGGGTAGAAAGTTGCTTCATCCGAGGGATAACTCAGGTGACCATAAGGATTGCTGCTTTGTTCTATATGTGAATGCCTTTAAGAACACAGTTATGATAAAATAACATTGATTCCATCTATTTATTGCACATTTTATTATCATAAAACTTCTAGAGGGTCATATCCTAAGCAGCAGCTTGGACAAAGAGGGGGAAATGATCAGTTAAGTGTATTTGGGGAAAGACTTTACATTGTTTTTCTTCTAGTGGGAAGAATATCTTCTATGGTTAACGTAAATATTTGGATCCAATCAGAAATTGTATTTTTAAGAACATCTTGGGAATACATTCCATGGCCGGATTTCAGAATGCATATTAATGTCTTCCTAAGTGTCCAGTTCACTGGTTTATGCCCTTTTCATTTGACAGCTATCACAAGAAGCTCCTTCGTGAGCCTTGCCTCAGGCAACATTCTAGTAATGTGATTCGAGGGACGCTGAAATCCTCCCCCCAAAACCCCACCCAAAAATATAGATCCCATATATCTACTCCCTAGGCTGGAATTCCCACGATTAGTCACTGCTCGGGAAACAGAGATGCCTATCCCTGGGAGAGGAGGCTCATTTAGAGCTATTAAATATGGCTCTGTAAAATCAATACATTCAAGTTTTCTCTGAACTTGCCATAAATTTTCTCACCTCTGTACCTGGTCAGGGACATTTGGAATGCTCTTACATCTCTTTGCTATTTGTCCAGTTGCTTCTCAAAATCAGAGATCTGGCTCAAATGTTGTATTTCTCATAAAAATAATCACTTATAACCCCAGCCAAAAATATTGCCTACCCATTGAAACATCAGTGGAGCACATTTATACTTCACTAATTCAACATTAAATGGAAACCAGGAAGTTAGAAAATGTTGAAAATAGAGAAATAAACACGGGTGTCTGCCCTTGGGTCCTCACGTCCTCCAAGACAGCTTTTCCCAAAGTGATAAATGTCCCAAAACAGTATATGCAATGATTTTAGATGATGCATGGATTGTTTTTGTATTTCATTATTATTTAATTACTCTTACCTTTACTGTCTAATTATGGTAAAAGACCTTGATTTTCCAATCATAGAAATGATATGAAGATCTTTAAAAGAATAAATTTATTTAAATAAGAAAAAAACAAGTAGAGATAATGAAATAAATCTTTAAATAATAATACAGGTCATTTAAAGATATGGCAAAAACAGAAAAGACACCTACCACCCAAAAAACAAACAAACAAAAAAAACATGAAGTAGGAACTTAGCATGCATAGATTTGAGGAAAAATGTTAATAAAGTATTTTTTAAAACCCTGAAATTTAGAAAGTTGCTTCAGGAAAAAAAAGACTTGGAAATAGATAAATGGCCATGTAACTTGGCAGGGACTATGACAGAGTTATGAAGAGACATCTGTCAGAGGCCAACAGACGCATCAGCTATTTGTGCTGAAGGATCAGAGATGAACTGGCTTGTGCACTGCTCAACTGATCTACCACATTTTAGGCATGTACCTCGTCTTCTCGGAAACCACATCATGTGGCCCTAAGAGGGAAGGATTCCCTCTGCTTCCTCAGCCCTCCACACGGTAATGCATGTGTGAACTACTTCTTGTTCCCAAAGCTAAGATCTGAGGAAAAGGTATTGTTTTTATACCTTATACCTGCTATACCTTATATTCCTTGCTTATACCTGCTATACCTTATATAGCAGATAAAATAGAAATGTACACGTATTTCAGCCTTGCCATCTTACACCTTCCTAGATTTACAATTTTAGTTCTCTTAATTAATAACCATAACTCTTTCCATTTTTTATAAAGTGTTCTGAAAAACGATCTAAAACTCTTGGGAAATACCTTACCAAAAAAGATCCTGCTTCAGAATAACCAAGATCTGGCTAAACAGGACTCTGTGGGGAGATGGGGGTGGCTAGCAGTAAATCCTGGGAACTTCGGATTTATAGGCCTACAAGAGATCTCCATAAACAGCCAGGATAGAGCAGGAGTAACTTCACGGCCCGAGGCAGGACACACACCCTCCACTCTTTCCTCTCCCACTTCTGCTTCTCAGTGTGCCCTCTCTGGAGTCTTTATGGAAGGCCCATCACCTGGGAACTAGCATAGCATATGAGAAAATCCTGGGTTTAAATTCTGGCTTTGCCACTTGTGAGCTATTTAGCCTTGAGAGTGTTACTTTACCTCTCCAAGTTTCTTCATCAGTAAAATGAGGCTTACAGCATCTTACCCTTACAAGGCTTTTTTTTTTTTTTTTTTTTTTTTTTTTGACAGAGTGTCGCCCTGTCACTCAGGCTGGAGTGCAGTGGCATGATCTCGGCTCACTGCAACCTCTGTCTCCCGTGTTCAAGCGATTCTTCTGCCTCAGCCTGCCACGTAGCTGGGATTACAGGCGTGCACCACCAAGCCTGGCTAATTTTTTGTTTTTTCCTGTATTTTTAGTAGAGACGGGGTTTCACCATGTTGGCCAGGCTGGTTTCAAACTCCTGACCTCAAGTGATCGCAAAAGTGCTGAGATTACAGGCATGAGCCACCACGCCTGGCCCAAGGCTTGTTATGAGGACTTGAGATAAAGAATGTAAAGGGCCTGTAATATACAGTAAGAATCATTTTATAATGATTGTTTCAAAAAGAGAAGTTTCCATGAATGCAATGTTAGGACAATAAGGGCTGCAATCCTCCTAATATCCAGGGTTCAAAATGAGCCTGGAGGGGAGAGGGTAGGAGAGGCAAGTAAGGTAGTGAAGGAGCTCTCAGATTCTTGCACATCAGCTGGGACCTTGTTAGAAATGCAGAATCTCAGGTCTTACCCCAGACCTACTGAATCAGAGTCTGCATGTTAACATAATACCCAGGTGATATGCGTGCACATTGGAAGGGAAGAAGCATCGTTGTTAGATATTCCTCTTCCTCTGCTCTTCTAACTCCATCCTTTCTTCCTCTCAGGCAAGAGGACCTTGTCAGGCAAATATGACCACAAACCTCTTCTCCCGAAATAGCTCAAAAATAATCACAAAAAGAGTAATGGTGAACAACATGTGCCACATACTGTTCTACACACTTGGCACGCTTGACATCCATAGATTTATTTAATCCCCCCAACAACACGATGAAATGAATACTATCATCCCCTTTCTACAATTGAGGATACCAAGACACAGGAAGGATAAAGTCACTTACTAGGGGTTATACAGCCAGCAGATACAGGTTCCTGGACCAGAGACCAGGCATTTTGGAACTAGAGTCCTTTCTCTTGACCATCACAGACTCCAGCTTTCCCTTTTACCTCTCCAAATCATGGGGGAACCAAAGAATGTGTTTCAAGCAATGACGCACCTGCCTCTAGAAATATAGGCTCACAAGCATTAATCTGCCCGCACATCCCCTGTCAGAGTTTGGAGCTGGATATCTTCTCCCTAAACGTAGGCAGTTGCTTCCTCAGCAGACTTGCAGCCTCTGATCTTTCTCCCAGTCCAGGCTGTTCAAACACTGTAGCCAGAATTTTGTCTTTTTTAAGAGCAGCTTTGGTCACCTGTTCCTATGTCAAAACTTCAAGAGCTTTCTTATTTGAAAAAAAGTTACTGCTTCTACTTGACATTCCGGTTTCCTGCTTGAGGCACGTCTTTTCTCAAGCCCGTCTTTCCAAAACTATCTCCAAACATCTCTCTTTCCCTCCCAGTACGTGCACATTCATGGAGCAACACAGCCGTGTGCTCACTTCTCAGCTGCCACATCTTTGTCTCTTTCTAGAATGCATTTCCCATATTCTGTCTGCCTGAGCCACATTCAGGCCCCACACAGATACTCTATTCTCAAGAGACTTTTCTACATGTACAAAGTCAAGATTCATCTTTCTCTCCCTTCTTTTCCTGTTGAACTCTGACTCACTCGTAGGACTTACCACACCCTGTCTTCTATTAATATTGGGCATGTGCCCTGTGCTAGGCTAGTTAAATGTTCCTTGAATAAAAATATTGACTGTAGATAATGAACACTAATCTACTTTCAAGTTCAACTTCCTGAAGCACATTTATTCAGCTTTCTCTATGGAGTATCTGGGCATTTAAGCAATTACATGATAGTATGTTGCAGGGGTGGTAGAAACTCCCCTTTACCCTGCAGCAGACTGCTCTGAGAAATCTGACTTATTCATTGATTTTTAACAGATGTGAAAAACAGTCTTACATCTATAGCAATGAGTAGCTTTCTGGCTATAGTACTTTATTCATCTATTTTCCCCTTACACCTAAGTTCATTTTATATATAGATGTTTTTAAAAACACATTTTAGGCCGGGTGTGGTGGCTCACACCTGTAATCCCAGCACTTTGGGTGGCCGAGGAGGGTGGATCACCTGAGGTCAGAAGTCCGAGACCAGCCTAGCCTATATGGTGAAACCTTGTGTCTACTAAAAATACAAAAATTAGCCAGGTGTGGTGGCATGCACCTGTAATCCCAGCTATTTGGGAGGCTGAGGCAGGAGAATAGCTTGAACCTGGGAGGTGGAGTTTGCAGTGAGCCAAGATCATGCCACTGCACTCCAGCCTGGGTGACAGTGTGACACTCTGTCTCAAAAGAAAAACGAAAAAACCCCACATTTAAAAAGTAGGCTGACCCCTAACTATTGTCCAAAATAGCTCATTTTCTAAAAAGCTGTATACTCTTTATGCGAGTTTACTTCTAGAAATCCCAAGAAATTATCATTAATGCATTCAAAGATTAAGCTACAAGGATGTTCATTATAAGGTGACTTATGTTAGCAAAAATTAAAAAATAACCTAAATATTCAAAATAGTAGTGATTAACTACATCATGATTATGTCCAACCCGTGACATGCTTTGCACTAGCTAAAATTATATTGAAATTGTTGGTGGAAACAAGTTTACGGCATTTTTTAATTGAGCAAAAATCATATGAAAGAATAGAAAAACCATAAATAGACCCACATAAATATGTCCAACGGATTTTTTTTACAAAGGTGCAAAAGCAATTTAATGAAAGAATAGTCTTTTCAACATATGATACTGCAGCAATTGGGCATCCATAGGCAAAGAATAAAATAAATAGTTAAAATGATTTAATAATAAAGTTAAAATTATTGTGTAAAATTATTTTATATAATAATTACTTCATAATGGATCATAGATTTAAATGTAAGACATAAAACTGGAAAACATGTAGAAGAAAATCTTTTGGGCCTAGTGACAGAGTCAAGAGTCTTTATATATGACTGAAGATTTCTTAAATATGAAATTGTATGGATAAGAGAAGAAAAACTGACATTTTGGGCTGTGTCAAAATTAAAACTTCATGCTCTACAAAAGTCTCTGAGAGGAGAATAAAAAGACAAACTACAGGCTGGGAAAAAGTGCCAACCACATAGCTGACAAAGGAATTGAATCTAGGGTAAAGAATTCTCAAAACTCAGCAAGACATAAAAAATTATAAAAACAAAAATCTAATTAGAAAATGGGCAAAACACATGAATAGACGTTTTATTAAAGAGGAGATGGAGATGGTAAATAAATACACAAAAAGATGTTCAACATTATTGGCCATTAGGAAATACAAAGCCATAATGAGATGTTACTGTAAACCTATCAGTATAGCTAAAATAAAAACTGATGATAGTAGCAATGTTGGCGAGGACAGGGAGACACTGAACCACTCATACATTGCTGTTGGAAGTTAAAAAATGGTACAGTCACTCTGGAAAACAGCTTGGCAGTTTCTTAATAATAAAAACTTTTGATATGCACTTACCATACAATCTAGCAATTGCATTGCTAGGCATTTATCCCAGAGAAATAACAACTTATATCCTGGAGCAAGACCCTGTTTCAAAAAACAGACAAACAAACTTGTGTCCACCCAAAAACCTGTACGTGGTTGTTCATAACAGTTTTGTTTGTAATAGTTAAAAACTGGAAACAATCCAAATATCCTTTGGCAATGAATGGTTAAACAAACTGTGATCTGTCTGTACCATGAAATACTCTTCAGCAATTAAAGGAATGAACTACTGATACAGCAATTTAGATGGATCTCAAGGGAATTATAGTGAGTGAAAAAGCCAGTCTAAAAAGGTTACACATGCATCATGATTCCACCTATATAACATTCACACAATGACAGCATTACGGAGATGGAAAGCAGATTAATGATTGCCGGGATTTAAAGATGCGGCAGAAGAAGGAAGGGAAATGAGTGTGACTATAAAGAGATAACACCAAGGGCTTTGTGGTGATATAATAGCTGGGTATTTTCATCGTTGTAGTGGTTACATATATATATATATATATATATATAAATGTATATTTACATACATTGTTATTTTTATATCTGCATATATAAATAACAATATATGTATATATGTATATATACATATATATGTATGTATATATGTATATATACATATATATGTATGTATATATGTATATATACATATATATGTATGTATATATGTATATATACACATATATAAATATATACGTATATATAAAAATATATATTTATATATACATATATCTTATGTATATATATGTAGTGGTTACATATATATATATAAAATTGTATTTCTCTAATGACAAGTGATGATGAGCTTTTTTTTTCATATGTTTGTTGGCTGAATAAATGTTTTCATTTGAGAAGTGTCTGTTCATATCCTTCACCCGCTTTTTGATGGGGTATTGCAGCACTATTCACAAAAGCAAAAACTTGGAACCAACCCAAATGCCCATCAATGATATACTGGATAAAGAAAATGTGGCACATATACACCATTGAATACTATACAGCCATAAAAAAGGAGGAGTTCATGTCCTTTGCAGGGACATGGATGAAGCTGGAAACCACCATTCTCAGCAAACTCACACAGGAACAGAAAACCAAACACTGCATATTCTCACTCATAAGTGGGAGTTGAACAATGAGAACACATGGACACAGGGAGGGGAACATCACACACTGGGGCCTGTTGGGAGTGGGGGGCTAGGGGAGGGATAGCATTAGAAGAAATACCTAATGTAGATAACAGGTTGATGGGTGCAGCAAACCACCATGACACATGTGTACCTATGTTACAAACCTGCACGTTCTGCACATGTATCCCAGAACTTAAACTATAATAAAAAAAAATTGCATGAAACTACACAGAGACAAACACATACACAGAGGTAAACGCTGTGAATTCTGAACAAAGCCTGTAATGTAGTTAAAGGTACTGTGCAAATGTCAGTTTTCTGCTTTTGATACTGTACTACATTTACATAAAATGTAGCCAGCCTGGTGGTGGCTCATGCCTGTAATCCCAGCACTTTGGGAGGCTGAGGCAGCTGGCTCAATTGAGGTCAGGAGTTCAAGACCAGTCTGGCCAATGTAGCGAAACTCTGTCTCTACTAAAAATACAAAAATTAGCTGGGCCTGGTGGTGCATGCCTGTAATCCCAGTTACTTGGGAGGCAGAGGCACAAGAATAGCTTGAACCCAGGAGGTGGAGGTTACGGTGAGCTGAGATCAGTGCCACTGCACTCCAGCATGGGGGACAGAGCAAGACTCTGTCTCGAAATAAAAATAAAATAAAATAAAATGTAGCCAATTGGGGAAGCAGGGTGAAGGATATATTGGACTCTTTGTACTATTTTTGCAATTTCTTTTTATTTTTTATTATTTTTAATCCACTCATCTGCACACAGATATATTTGCAATTCCTTATAGTTTATGATTATTTTAAAGTTTTAGAAGTCTATAAAACAATATGTGTACTTCAACTATGTATAAATAATTTTAATTTGATGTCTCTCAGTTGCTCATATAGCAGTATTTGTTACACAGTAGGCACTTTATTAAAGAGGCTCTCCTTTTTCCCCTTAACCTTATGGATATTATGAATCTTGTACCTGACCATGCTTCCTCCTTAGCTTGTGGCACGAAGCAGCACCCCTGTTGACTCTGGTATACTAGGTTATGCTTTCCTGTGCGTGCAGCTCACCCTTGGCCTTATTACTGTTCAATCTTTATTCTTCCTGTGCCTTACCTTTCCTAACCCTTAAATGTACCATTAATATATTTGACCATTAATACATTTAAGGATTAAGCTACAAGGATGTTCATTATAAGGTGACTTATGTTAGCAAAAATTCAAAAACAACCTAAATATTCAAAATGGTAGTGATTAACTACCATAGATGCTGTACCTCTCACATTACATATATGCTTGGAAGCCACGTTAAATATCTTGTAGAAGGTGTTGGGATGGAGGGTACCGAGGAAGTGTTGATGGATTCCCGTATTCTCCACCATGACTAGGCACCAAAAGAGGACCCTTCCCTGTTTCTGCAGCAGATAGATTTTTCAGAGTTTAAGAGAGCCCACTCTGCTTCAAGCGGGCCCACAGAGTTCCATTTAAAGTAGATCTAATAAAGAAATGGCAGGCAGAATCACTTAATACGTTCAGCACTTGATTCTTCAAGTGACTATTAGCTGCTCTGTGTAAAGCCTACAGCAAATTCTTAATCTTCAACCAGCTTTCACCTATCATCCAGCTGTTTTTTGCTTAGGGAATTAAAGCTGATGTTTATAAGTAACTAAGCAAAATACAATTAGGAAGGAACTCTATTTTAAAGGAGGTATGTGATACATTCCAAAAATAAGTAGGTATCCCAGATTGTAACTTGATTTTTAAAAAATCAATTTTAGCAAATTAGTCATAATATATTGTTACAGTTATTGATCATTTTTTCTTCCATTGAAAAGTACTGTCATTGATAAAGAGACGAAGCTCATATTTCCTAAACATTAATAGTGAAAAAAAACATATGCAAATAAGTATGAAGATATTTTCTATGGCTCTTGAATTGGACCAAGATATGTGTGTTCTGGTATATATGCTTAAAATCCTTCCACCTGGTCAAAATGCTTTCAAAAGGCAAAGAATAGCTGATGCATCTTGTTCAGACTGGAAAGTATTGTGATTACACTGAAAAGCATGGCCCCTCTTGAAGTTTAGTTTTTTACTTCTTTTATTTGAGTATAAAGCAAAAAGGAGGTTTCTCTAAGATGTCCTAATAGAAGCTTTTGAATGATCTGCAGAGGTAGCATTGAGGTGAATGGAGTCCATCAAGATTTGCCAGAAGTATGAAATAATTATCGAAAGGATTCCATTAGAGACGAAAGCTACCTAGACTAATAGAGACAGAAAAGGCTGACCCTTTTCAGGCTCTTAACTCTCTCTAATGGATGGCCTTAAGTTGAAATCAAGACTCAACTGGATCATTGATTCTTAAGGAAAAAATATTGAGCATAGTGGCGTATAAGCAAAAATTGTAAAAGTGGTCAGACAGATTTATCTTTTAGTTATAGTTTGTAATGAAAAGTATGTTTTTTACCTTTTTCTGCGCTCACAGGAATGGAGGCTAAACAATGTGATATATTATCATAAAGTAAAAATTACTTTTAATAAAAAAAAAAGTCTTACTTTAATAAATACAACATGTTTCCACTCAACAAAAAGAAATCTACAGATTTTTTGGATAGGTGTCATTATGTGTTACCTATTAGATAACACAGAGTGTTTTTTGGCTGGTAATTGACCCATAGGTCAAATCCTGCACTTTCCTCTGAAGGGATCATGGAAGTGCTACTCCTTCACAAGTTTTGGAGCTATATTTTGCAGTGCGTGCTTCAGTAACCCACAGGCAAAGCACACACTCACATACAGACCAGGCATATCCATGCACAGGCACACACACCTGGCTAGGGTAAACAGGATCAAATCCCTGAAATTATCTAAAATTTCCTGTGTTTGTTGAAAACAGTGACTGATGCCTTTGCGTTGGTTGTTCCAAAACACTTCATTGTGGCTGGGTAGAAGTGTTCTGAGTGTCAAATTGGTAATTAAGTGGTTTGTTATAGAGGAAAAATTGCTAATAATAAATAAAAATACTGTCATTGTCTGAGTGTAGGGTCAGCTGAAGTCATGGATCAAGGAGAGAAGCGAAATTGCAGATGGGGCATTTTGGTTGTCATTTACGTTAACATTAGGTTGTTCCTGATGAGCAGAAGTGGCCAGTAATATGAAGGTAAACGCAAAGAACTTATTTTTAGACCTCAAACACAGCACTAGGTTGAATGTTTTAAAAATCTGTATCATTTAAATGGGCATATCAGTACACTAAATATACTTGTTAAAAACTAGATCATTAATAAATAAGATCAGTATTCAAATAGATATTCTAAGAGAACATAGGAAAACCTATAGTACAGTTAATGAATTTCCTTTCTTCAGAATTATATATCATAGGTGTAATTTTGCACTTGAGGGTAGTAAATAATCTTATAATAATGACTCAGCAGATATTGGAAATTTCTATAAAAATTTTCTTATTTATCTCATTGAAAGCTACAAAGTATTTTAATTCATTCTTAAAGGTATTATTTTAATCAGTAGATAAATATCGGTTAAATATATATACATACAACACTTATGTATATGAGCCGGGCGAAGCCAAATATAGTTGGACTTTTACTAATAAAATAAAATACTTTATGAAATATAAAACAATATCTTTTAAATATGGTATGACCTAAATGCTACTCTTAGTTCTTCACCTTCAGAATAATTTTTTTGCCTCACCATGTTTTTGTATTATGTTTGTATGGGTGCAGTTTTAAAACAAACTTTTATATACATTTTTTTCAATTCTTTCTAAAATATTCTATGAATTAAATGAGACAAATATCATTACCTCCATTTTACAGAGGAGAACACTGAGGCTTAGAAGACTCAAGTAAGTGATTTACCCACAGTCACACAACAACCAAGTGGTGGAGTCTGGGATGAAATCTGTCTTCTGATGACTTTAAATAGTGTGGAAGGTGGCTGTGTGTTTAGGTATTGATAGAGCAGATGGTGAGGGTGATTGCTCTTCATACTTGAAGATACTCACGCTGATGGCCTTTGTGAGAGAGTGATTTGATTAGTAACAGAGAGATGGAAGGAGGCAGGAAAGGAGGGAGAGAGGGAAGGAAGAAGAGATAAAATGAAAAAAAAATAAATAAATTGATGGGTCCAGTTCCTACAGTGCATGGGAAAACGATGGCTGGTGAATGTCTTCCTGTTTGCTTATAAGATATTTTCCTGTTGAGACTCATTTGTATGCTTTTCAGACCACATGACAGCTTTGTTCAAAAAAGACACTGTATCACAAACAGTTAAGAATGTCATCCAACCCAGTGTCAGCTAATGGAGACCAAGCTATTTGCAAGGGAACATCATCACAAGCATGGCACTGGAGAACATGACATTAGTTGAAACTAACTAGGATGAAGAATACCAGCACCTGGTAGTTAGCAGATTTAGAATAAAGCTGTTGAAATAATATATATATTGGTATTGGAAAATGAGGTTTATTATTGAATTTTTTTGCTCAGAAATCTCCTACATTTATATATACTATGTTATATATAGAAAATGTATGCATGAACCTTTAAGTATGGAAAATGCAGTTATTTCCTGATTCTATATAATTTTTATAATAGTCACAGAATTAACGTGTTCCAAGAAACTATAGTAATTTATAATTACCTCTCCAGCATGTCTTGAGAGGTAAATAAATCAATGCATGTGAAGCTTCCTCTACAAATTTGAACTTTGCCATGAATGAGTGACCCAACCTAAGTGCCCAGCAGCGTATCTCCATCAACAGAGTTCAGATACAGAGGGATTACTGAAGACTTTATTATATAAATGAGAAAACTATTGAAATGCCTACTTAGTCCCCTATATTATAATGACAATTTGTTTGATAGGGTTTTCCTCCCCCTTTGAATATGTTTATAACTATAATTTGCTTGCAAGGTGAACTCTAATGGACTCAGAGTATTTAAATATTATATAATTCAATTGTTGACAAAATTGATAAGGTACAAGGTTCATAATATCCATCAGGTTAAGGGAAAAAATGAAAGCCTCTTTAATAAAGTGCCTACTGTGTAACAAATATTGCTCTCTAAGCAGGTATTGTTATTTTGGTTTTGCAGACATTACTGATTAATGACTTCGAAGGGAGAGTACTGGAGTATGAATGTTCTAGAAATGCTGAAATGTTTTTACTATATATCAAACTATAAATTCCACTAATTATGCATTTATATTGCACTCTGGGCAAAAAATAAAGATTAATTTTTCTAAATATGTTTTTCAGGTTCCTAGTAGCTATCATATGCCGAATGGATAGCTCAACTGTTCAGAAGTGAGTGAGCCCAAAATGATGAGAATTGCCAGGGCAGCAGGCCTACCCCATAAAAAGCCTTTTTAACTGAAAATGTTTTTAGTTTCCCCAGACATAGAAGGAAAAAAAATAGAAATGGATAATGGTACAGATTCTGATAGTCCAAGTGTCATGTCAATCATTAAGTAACAATATTTATTTAATGGACTAAACCAAGCTTGCCCTATGGATTAACTTTAGGGTCTAATGTTATTATAGCTAGCTAGCTAGATAGATAAAGATAATAAAAAGGAGAGAAAACATTTGATTTTTTTATTTCCAGGGACAAGTGTTAAAAAACGTCAACATATTACTAGGTTCATTTGCCATTAAATATTGCCAAATATATTTAGAATCTATAGAAAATGTCTGATTGAGAAACTATTGAAGAAAATCTGCCTACTCAATCAACTGCTCCTAGGACATGGTTCAAGGGCAAGCAGAGGAAGGAAGGAAAAGTTTCTTTCAAAAGGTTCAAATGAATAGGGCTTGTTAGACCTCTGAATTGGGCTTGTTTCCTTTAAAATGAAAACCTCTGAATTGGGCTTGTTTCCCTTAAAATGAAAAAAAGTCTTTTTTTTCAATTTTACATAAAGAGAAAGAAAAATATAATATTATCTATGATTTAGCAGGTTTGGAGATCTAAAGAAAGAGCTCATACTCAAGTTAATAGCTTTACTGGTAATACCTTTAGCTGAAGAAGTTTTAAATGTGATTTACATGGAACAAATCAGTTTTAGGTTTCAACATACATTTCAATCTGAAGCAGTTTGCAGAATTGAACTAAATAGACTAGCAAAACATTTATTTGAGATCAGCATGTGCATTTGAAAATGATTTTCCTTTTAAAGGAGAAAAATAGCACCAACTTTTACTTAAAATTGTATTTTTCTTGTTATTTTATCTTAGGTCTTTGTTTTAGTTATTGTTTTATTCTCTTTCACCTTGACCAAATAACTAATTTCATTTAGATTCTGTATGTCAGAGATCAATCTCTGCCTCCCTCCAAAACCCTTCCTGTCTGTTAAGGGACTTCTTGGTTGAAGTTGTGTAAACTCAACAGTCAGTTAACTGGATGCACTTTTCACTGCTCAACCTTTGTTTTGCGTTAATTAAAAAGCAACTAACATTCATTCTTTCATTTTGTTTGTCTTTTGAAAGAATCAGTTAAATAATATGTGCTTAACTGGAGATTAGAGGAAAGGGTCTTATAACTATTGTTCAATAAAATCTTTTCTTTTTGTATCACCAAAGATATAGGTTACATAAACATCAACATGAAAGTAATTTGAAGTTTTATTTTTACATATTCATGTATAGAGAGTGGGGCTGTCTTTGTGCTAAGAAAATGAATGAAAGACTTCTCATGGTAGATGAAAATCTTAAGTAAGACCTAGAATTTTTTATTTTTTTCAATTATACATATTAGCATTCAGTACATAAATGTTGGCCAGGCTATTCTAAAAAAAAAAAAAGGAAACTTTCCTCCTTATTTTCCAACAAGGTGTCCAATTAAAGATTATGTACTGCATCTCAGGAAGAGTCAAACACCTGATGTCCATTTGGGCTGGTTCAAAATGAAGCCAAAAAAACAGAAAAAAAAAAAAAAAAAAAAAAGCTCTACACTTGTTTTCAAACTGTTAAGTCTCTAATAATTAACCATTGTTTGAAACATTTAAACATTTTGTCACATATTTAAATTACAGATGGGCCAATGAGTCATTTTCTTTATAGCACATCACCCACTGTTTGTAAATCAGCCATGATCCACATAAGCTTGGAACAAATAGCCATGTGTGTATGGGATTTAGAGGAGGCAAGTTCTCATCTTTTGTTGTAGAGATTATTGCTTCTGTCTTACTTCATTCACTTGATTTCACACTTCAAACTGACTTTTTTTCCTTTTTGTGATTTTTCTGCCTGTCTCATAAATCTGAAAAGCAAATATTAATGTTTTAAATTAAGCTTTAATATCATATCTGGCATAACTTTATATGAAAACTAAAATGATTATATATTAAAACCACTCTTGAAAAAAGAGAGCCAGAAAAGCAGAAACAAATTTTTAAAGTTATAACATTTTTAGGATGAAAATGTTCTGAGTCAGTAGAATAGCAAGAGTAAATTTGCTTACTGACATACAGCATTAAGGAATATTAGGGAATTATAAACTTTAACCTTAAAGATGACTCATTTCAACACCCTCATTTATAGGTAAAAAAGCCCCAAACCCCTGGAGTTAGGTACCTTACCTAAAAATTATAATACAAGCGACTAGAAGGAGTTATCAATTCATTTATTCAACAAATATTGTTGGAAAACCTACTATAGGTTAAATATGGTGGAAGATCCCAAAGTGAAGAAGATCCACACCAGGTTTGCTACTCATAAGAAATTTATAATATATAGTAGAGTAGAAAAACATGCAGAAATAATAAACTATGAAGAGAATATGGCATATCATAAAGTTGATTCAAGTAAAAGGAGTTACAGGATTCAAGAGAAAGAGCAAAGATTAGAACTTGGGTCTGATTTCCCCCAGTTTATCTCTACCCCTCTAGAGTATAAGATCCATGAAAGCAGGGACCTTGCTTATTCACTGTCATCTTCCCATGCCTGAGAAAGTGCTTGGCGCACAAACAATTCCCAGTGAATGAACAAATGACTGTTCTTTCCATACTATAACACTGTCTCTTAAAAGCGGTAAATGTGTATGTTTCTGCCAGCAAACATTTATCCTCCTCACAATTATCTGTTCTCTCATTGACTATCCTGTGTTTAATACATTCTGGTGATATGCAGGAGGCTAATATTCTTATTTTACTATAGCTAAGCATATTCAAGCAGTAGGTAAAATATTCTCATATTTACCTTTCATCTTAAAGTGTATATTTTGAAAATTATGCATTCTAAAGTATAGAGTTAAAAACATGAATGGAACCAATCATATTGTTTCTAACGTACTCCTAAGCACATATAATATGTATATTTTTAATATGTGACTTGGAAGATAGCATGTTTTTTAATAATAACACATGAAAAAGAAATTTGGCCAGTTTCCATTGTGAAATGTTTCACCTCTAGGGTAGAAGTTACAATTTAAATCCTCAAGTACACATGCTCACAATGTAAAAACCTGGGAAGATTTCTAATAAGAAAAGTAGACATCATTATATGACCAACCAAGAAATCTCAGTGTGTTTAATTATGATCTGTCTGGTTTAAAGGAGAAAAAAAAAGAGCAAAATGAAATGTCATCTATAGGTCATGTATTTATTTCAGTGCAAAAAGACTGGAACGAAGTGTGACAACCTGTTTAGGTCTTGCGTAAAACAAAATGAAGAACAGAAAGAATGATCACGTTAATTTCAGGCATAGCTGCTTGTTCTAGCCAGAGTTATTTACACACTAGTTTTCTTTGAGTCCTTCTTCACTATTGTGTAAATAGGATGTACTTTTAAAATTTGTTTAGAAATTGGTATAAAAACCATTCACTTTACATATTACATTCCTATTAGAGAGTATAAAAAGTATTTTTTTTTTTTGCAAAAACAAAAGTCGAACAGGGCAATACTAAAAGTCAGTATTTTTAATAGTTTTATGTAGTATGTTATTTCCATAAAAATGAAAATATGCAGATAGTGGCTTCTCTTTTTTTCTTGGCTAATATTCGATTACATATATTTGATATGTTAAAGTTTGAGAGTCATTAGCTAGAATTCATTGCTGAATTCTAAAAACATGGAATAACATATAGTATATTAGGCCAAATTGGAATTCTGGGCATATCTAATAAGTGGATTATTTATAGGAAATAAAATATTTTCCTGCCTTTACCCAGAAATGGAAGAGATCACTAATTTAAACTTAGGGAAGGGTTAATTTGGATAATTGTAGATATCTTTAGTGTTCATATGTTGTGGCTTACTTGAGTAACATGAATATGTGGGTTTAAGTATCAAAATTTAATATCCAAGTATCCATAGAAAATCTGACTGAAAACACAGATAAAGTATATTTTTAAAATTAAGTAGATAATAGAGATATTATGACATTTTATTTTGAGAGATCCACACTTAAAAATTATTCAGAGATGCCATATTACAAAATGTACTGCAGCTTTTTTTGGCATTTTCACTGTTTAAGTAAACAGATTCAATTTTTAAAATATATAATTACACATGACCATCAGAAAAGTAGTCCTGTGTCCTGAATTAAATAAGAGATTTGAGCCACTGTGTACTTTAAGGTATCCTAATGATAATTACAAGAATTTTTTTGCAGTTAACATCAGATTTAATTAATTATAAATTAATTTTGCAACATGAAAAGAAGTTATAAAGTTGCCCAGTGCTGGTAAAAGTTATTTTTTAATTTAAAAAAGCCCCATTCAATGTAATGCCAAAATAAGTGTCCATAGTAATGGAGTTAAACATTGTAAATTTTGCTGATTTGTTTTATCACGCTGATTTGTGACTCAGTATTCAGCCTATGGAGCCTAGAGACTGTGCAATAAGTAAAAATTATGTAATAAACATAAAAATTCTAACCTAATATTACAGAAATAACTTTTGACATTTTATGATTCTGTAAAGAAAAGGCCACAAAATGCATCTTCTGGTTACAAAACAAAAGTCTAATAAAATGTACCTTTGCATGGCTGACTTTGAAGTCCTTCCTTATAAATGGGCAATGCATTTTGCATTTTTTGGTCATTTTCCCCAAGTGCCTTTCAGTTGTAACAATCTGAGTTTAGTTTCCTAAGAAAGAAGCCCCTCTTTCTCATTCGTCACATCTAAGAGGTTAGAGAGTATGTTTAAACAGATATATTTTCTTTTCGTCTAACCTTGTCTGGAAGATATAGGAAAACTAATTTGCCTTATTTACATATGGCACAATCTATCCAGTATTCAAGGGTTTGTCAGAAACAGGAACCTTGTGCATTTCCATGGTAACCGATGGCATGCTGACAGTATCTGGCTTGTTGCAGCTTCGTCTAGGCAGGCCGGCAATTAATCAGCCATCTACATGCACAAAATTCTTTGTGAGTGAATGGCAGCGCGCCTCTGTAGTGCTGTCTGTGCTTTTACAATTTTGTATTCCTGCCGGGCAAAGTACTTTTTTGTCTCTTCTATTCATTTTCCATAGCTCCCCAAAATGTGTTAGAAAAGAGTATGGGGGGTGGGGAGAAGGGTAACACAGGTACCTGTAATTTCAAAATGACCTTATTTCTTCTTAGCATCAAATATGCCAGGGTATGTTTCTTCCTTTTATTCTATGCCTCATAGTGGGTTTGCCTTTTATTTTTTTCTGGGTTTTCTTGGGTTTGTGCTAGATGGTCCCTTAATCTGTGTCTCAAGGTCCTTTATTGTTGGTGCAAGTAGGGCATACCTACCAAAGCAGGTCTGTGCATAAATTATGGCTGGGCCTGTGTCATGCAGTGTTGTCTTCTTAGAGTCCCTTTACACCACTTATCTGGTTCTATCTTCTCAGCTACGTGGAAGGTATATTATTGCCATTTTGCAGACTGAGATACAGAGAAATTAAATGATTCAGCCAGCTTTAAGTTTGGGATGAAGCACTCCAGTGCTCTTACCACTGTGTCAACACAGAGAGGCTGGCAGTCCCCTTTTATGTATGATGATGTTTTAAGGTATAGAAATCACTGTTATTTCACATCAATATTCTGGCATTTTCTTTCTCAAAAAATAGTGCCATTGAATTTATTCAGTTGGGACCTTGTATTGTCTAGGATCTGGACAAGAGCATGAGTAAGTTAACAATTTGGGCCTTAGGTTGTTAGTAGTAAGCTGTGTCTGGATTTTGCCTACAATTCTGACTATGTCACATCTAGGGAAGCCATCTAGCTTCTTTCTCTGTGAAAAAAAAAAAGGGAATTGATTCGATTATCTTCAACAGTTCACCAAGCACAGAAATTCTGTGGTTCTCCTTGTTTTCTAGGACATTACTTTGGGTAGTTAAAAGTAATTTGGATAGGTCAAAATTAAGATCCATAATTCGTTCAGTCTTTTGTCCTTGAAAGATGACAGAATAATTTGCATCGAATTGAATTGAATAAATTTCTTTTTCAAAAAGGAAAAAGAAAGATTTGACATCTGGGTGGCTGACAACTCTCAGAAGGTCAAAGCTCATTGAAATCAGATTTGGACATTTGCATTTCCACAGATACCACATAGCAAAAATCCAGTTGCTTTCAAACTTCAGTTTAAGCAAAATATCTTTTAAAAAACTAGGTATATTGGAACCTAGATATATTAAGTTTCTGAAAAGTTTTGTGCATTGGAAGAAAAGTTTTTTGTCGGGGGAGTTTTAATGTAAAAAGAAAAGTGGCAAGAAAGGTGTTTATTTATAGATGAAAATGCATGTAATTTTTGTTATTCTTTAGAAATCTAAAGTTATTGTATTTATTTATTTTTTAAAAGTCATCTTACTAGTGTAGGGATGTAAATATAAATATATATTTTATATACAACCATCCTTTTCATAAGTTCACTTTTTATTACATTTATTTATTCAAGGAAGATTATTATGTAATTTTTCTTTAAATTTAGAAAGTAAAAGGAGACCTTAATTTCAAAGTAAATCCCATTTGGATAATATAAAAATAAGGATGCTCTTTCATACAAATATTTGCCACTCATTACTTCAACTCTGTTTCATTCATATTATGAATGATCAAGTCTCTAGTACAACTGTTTTCTCCAACTTTGTCTTTTTGTTAAAAAAAAAAAAAAAGTTGAAGTGTGAGCACAAAGCTTGTGTTTTTCTCTAACCAGCGATTGTCCATCCTTTTGTAAGTGCTGACAAGAGCTTCACTTATTCTTCCATACTCAGTTTCTCTTACTTGTTTATGTGCTAACTATAATCCACTACTTAATGTTCTATTTAACATTTTAACCTATTTTAAAATATCCTATTTCCTCCAGGATTCAATTAAATTTGTCAGTAGTATTCCAGAATAGAATGTTGTTTTTCTTACAATTAAGTCCTTTTTTCTTCCAATTTCTTTGGATATCTTGTGTTTATACAAGAAGTGTATCTATTTTTTTAATACAATGTGGCTCATAGTATGTGGTCTCTGTAATTTAGTGCTGCTGATAGAAGAACCAGGCAAAAACTTTCTCTACCTGGAGAGTGTTACCATGAGCTTTTGCATATTCTCCTTCAATTTCTTCTTCTATTTCTCCTTCATATTGTCTTGGGCCTCTTTTATTTAAGAAGGTATTCTATCACACCATTCACTTAGTCATTCAACCAGTATTTATTGAACTCCATTATTTGGACGTTTGGGAATCCACCAACACCACTACTACTAAACAATAATCCAATATATGAAAAATCTTTTCTATAGAAGAAATTATTCTCATTCATATCTAACTTGAATATAACAGATATGAAAATACGTAGCAATTAATTACTTTCAGATGTAACTTTGTATCTACTAAAACTTTTTCATTTTCTAGACTATAAAGTAAGAATAATAGCACTTAGTTTGTAGTTTTGTTAGGATTAAAGTGTGTAATGCACCTTGCAGATTTACATACTCAAAAATGATAGGCTACTGGCACTTAAGTAGTCAATTCATAGCAACAGGAAACAGAATGGTGGTTACTAGCATCTGGGAGGAGGGGGGAATGAGGAGTGACTGCTTAATGGTACAAGGTCTCCTTTGGGGGTGATTAAAAACTGTTAAAATGTACACTTTAAATGGATAGATTTATGGTATTTGAATTATATCTCGATAAAGCTATTTTAAAGCTAACATTAAAGCTTGGAAAATTTTACACAAAATTCCAGATTGACTTCTCTTGAAAAAGCCTATAATCTGACACCACCAGCCACATGGTCTCTCATGGGGTTCTTCATGTTTAAGGAGTACAGAGTTTCAAATTTGCAAGATCAAATGTTCTAGAGATCTGTTTCACAGTAATGTAAATATACTTAGCACTACTGAACTGTACACTTAAAATGATTAAGATGATAAATTTTTTGTTAGGGATTTTTTACTACAGTGAAAATATACATAGAAGTAGTTGTTCAAAAAATGGTAGAAGTGTTTGTTGATAATGTTATGAATACTTTTCTAATTATTATCTGTGTCATTATTCTTACTAGCTTGGAAGTCCTTAGTTTATTGTGATGGTTAAGTAAAGGCAGAAAACTCTGTATTAGTAGAACCTGATAATGATATATATTAGATCAAACCATATACAAGCATGATATTCCATTACTTTTGACCTACAAAAATGGTAATTTTATATTACTTAACCTAGCACTTGTGAAAATATCTTAATGTAACTAGAGTATGGCTTATTGATTTGCTTTTGGATACCTTAAAATTTAATGTAAAGTACACTTTCTTTTAGCTGCTTTATCCCCACTTCAGGGCCAATATATAACATTTGATTTCTGGCTGTTCCATTTACTGGTTGTGTGATCTTCAGCCTCAGTTGTCTTATCTGTAAAAAGAAGAAGATAAATAGAATTGTGGTCAAGCTTTACTTGATTGATGGATTTACTGTTGTGAACAGTTTGCACAATCCTTTTTCCTATACATTGTTGATGTGGGGAGGGGAAAGGGGTAGAAAGAGGAGAACAGTAACCAAAAATATATCCATCTTTCCTCAGAATATTTCTCCCATTTTTATTCCATTCCCTCTACCTATCTCCCTGGCCCCAGAGTCACACTCATCCTACATGTGCGGCAGAATTCACCTTCCTCCCACCTGACTCTTTGTCATACTCCCAGGGTCCAAGCAGGAGGGTGATTAGAAGGGGCAGTGCAGGGGGTTCCCATGACCTCGGTATAGATTCCAGCCTCAACAGTCACTAATTTGTAATCTTGGCCAGCCATTGCCCTTGTGAAGAGTATGGAGAAGATCAGGGGTTTCTCAAACCTCCAGGTTTTAACCAGTCTAAGATGAAATGGGGAAAATAAAGACAATATTTATGTAGCTTTAACATTTTAATCTGTTTTATATTTGTAGCTATATCTATATTGCTATAAAGTTATACCAGTCCTTCCTTAAGAAAGGCTGTTCTTTATACTAAGATTATGTTTTTCTACCTTTTTTTGTTTTTGCTTTTCAAATGTCTTCTCATTTATGAAATCACGGGCAAATGGATGATGGGTTTTATGTAACAACATCACATGGCAAAATTAAAACCTGGCAACCCTCCATCTTCCCCCATAAAAGTTGTACTGCCTTGTAAAAGCTGAAAGTCGGAACCTTATGGATTCATAAATTCTAAGGATTTTCCTCAATTTAACATTCTATTATTTGAGAATTCATTTAAACTGTAGATCCTTAAGTGATTTCTCAGCCTGAGGATCAGAGAGGTTTCATGGTCTCAATGAAATCAGCATTTTTTACAGGTTTTTTTCCCCAAACATCTTTGCTTCACCAATATAGAGAAGCATAGTAAACTTTTAAGAAAGATAAATTTTCCTTTTGCAAGTTGGGTTCTTTGCATATCATAGTTAAGTATGAGAAATATGTCGGGTTAGAGAGGGGAATACATTACCTAGAGTAATATAAACAGAAAAAAATGCATAATCACTTATTGCATTTTTATTTTTCTCCACACAATGCATAATAGCTGGGGTTTTTTCTTTCATGACGGTTATCACTGGAATTATGCCTTTACTAGTTGTATGGTTATGGGGTTAGTGTCTCTCCTCCTTGCAAGATTTTAAGCTTCATGAGGACAATGATGATATTTCACTCACCATAGTGTGTCTGGCATCTAGTTCATGTTCTGCAAATATGAATACAGTGACATGTGCCATAAGAGAAGGGAGGACCTAAAGATCTACAGCAAAATCAAGGAAAACCTTTCAGAAGAAATGGCAGGTGAGGTATCCTTAAATGGTGGCCAGCATTTCAGCAAACAGATATGAAAGATTACATGGTATAAACTACACTTATAGAACAGAGTACATTTAATAGTGTTCTAATCCTTTAAAAGTTGGTAATCCCTGTATATAAGATAACTTCTAAATAATCTTTTTAAAATTATGATTAATTAGATCTGTGTACCCTAAAGCCAGTCTAAAAAGAAGGGGGTTCTCTTCATATGAAACGTAGCACATAGGAAGGACTGGGAAGTATTTTCAACTAAAGGATGTAAAGAGTTAAACATTATTCCAAGAGTGTTAGCTTGAGAGACCAACAGCCACAACCTCATTGTGATCAGAAAAAAAAAAAAAAAAACAAAAAACCCAGGAAGAGAAGGGCTTGAGTGAGAGATAAGAAGCTCTGTTTCCATCTACCTGCAAGGTAATTGATGAGGTAGGAAACTTAGAGACAAATCGTAGGCATGAGGCAGTGTGCTGTGTGAAATAAGCTTTGATTTTAAGTGAATTTGTGTTTTACCCTCAGCTCTACCACTTACTAGCTGGTGACTTAGGGCAAATTAGTTAAACTTACTAAACCTCAGTTTTTTCTTTAGTAAAATGAAGAAAATAAAACTCCATAGAATTTTTGTGGTAGATAAAATTATGTAAAAGGGACTAGCACAAAATCTAAACCAGTAGATATTAATGAAACACTCATTTCCCTCCACCTTTTTATTGTCTACTTGGTCTACTTTAGGTCTTGAGCTTTGCTCCTTTGCAGGAAGATACTTATTCCTTGGCATCACATAGGCTCTTTGTATATCCCCAAATCTGGAAGCAAATATTTAAATACAAAAGCATCTGGTCATGGTGGCTCATGCCTGTAATCCCAGCACTTTGGAGGCCGAGGTGGGCGAATCACTTGAGGTCAGGAGTTTGAAACCAGCCTGGCCAACACGGTGAAACCCTCTCTCTACTAAAAATACAGAAGTTAGCTGGGTGTGGTGGTGCACACCTGTAATCCAAGCTACTCAGGAGGCTGAGGCAGGAGAATCACTTGAACCCAGGAGGCAGAGGTTGCAGTGAGCCAAAATGGCACCACTGAACTCCAGCATGGGTGATGGAGTGACACTCCATTTCAAAACCAAGGAAAGAGAAGGAAGGAAGGAAGGAAAGAAAGAAAGAAAGAAAGAGAAAGGAAAGAAGGGAGGGAGGGAAGAAAGGAAGGAAGGAAAGGAAAGGAAGGAAGGAAGGAAGGGAAAGAGGAAGGAAGGCAGGCAAGCAACCCAGTGAGTCTAATATTAGCCCTAAGTTAGTTTAATCTGCAGAATTGAACCTAGAAAATCAAAGCTTGGAATCTTCACTTTTGTAAAATGCCCAAAGCAATTTACCCATCTACTCTGCCTTCTCTGTTCTTTCTTCAACTTGAAAGAGAATTAAACGTCAGATTTACAGCTCAGATTCAGGTTACTTTATGTCAAATTCTCTATCTACGTAGACAAATTCAGCCAGGTCCTGCTATGCTGGAGCAGCTTTCACTGTGGGAGAAGGTGGTGGAAGTATTATGGAAGTTACTACTTATCACTGGGTGCTGAGAAGCAGCATGCTCCGCCATTCTCATTACCAAACTTGTAGTCAGAAGAACTCTGCCTGAGCCCCTGGTCTGCTGCTTCCTTGCTTAGTGATCCAGAACAAGACCTATTAACTTTCTCAGTCTCCAAAAGAAAAATCTTGCCCCTTGAATAGTGCTGACCTAAAGTTAATACTCAATAAGCATTCATGAAATGAATAAATGTTACAGAAAGTGACATCAGTAATTATGTTTTATGTATTTGTGCTGTCGTCCCTTAAAACTGTGGATATAAGTCCACAGTCTATATCAAGTCAAACTTAGTTAAGTTAGCCCGCACCATTTAGCCAGGAATGTATGTGTTCCTGTTACAAAATGAAAGTAACTGGCCTAGAAGCCTGACACATCAGTTGTCATCTTTAATGTCCCTTCATCATACAATTCCTCGATGGCTTCATATATCACCTGTCAGGTAATCTTCCAGAGAAGCTTGACTTTAACAATTTGTTCTGTGGTTCAAGTGATGAATGAGATGGGTTAGATCATTTAATTCACTATATGGCACCCAAATGTTAAAGCTGGAGGAAAAGAATGTCTGACAAATTGTTTGTTGTCATTAAGGTTTATTTCTCATATGCCTTTGATGGTTCCCCTCACCTCATTATTGTGCAACACACAAAGCTAACTATTATAAGGAAGACAATACTTAATGGATGCTAGACAAATGATAGTTGGAGCTGTCTGGTGCACTACCTGATAAGTGAGAGCTAAATTATAATGTCATTAGATGGAATGCCTCAAGTTATTATAAAGTTGTGCTTCCCACAATGTCCTTGCTTTATCCTCAGCATGGTTCTTCCTGGCATCCGTTTTCACTCAGCAGCTGCCTTGTTTCCAGAACAGCTGAGACCGAGTGTTGAATCCTCTGTTATGCCAATTTTAAAATGTCCAACCAATACTGAGAATGTGTGTTTTGAGTATTAATGTCATCCAAACGTAAACTTTAAGAAAATAAAAACGACATATTTTACAAATGCAGCCTTTAAAAATTTGTAACAATACAGTTAAAAACTTTGTATAATTCACAGGAAGACTGGGTATATAGAACCATAAATCCCCATTTACACTATCTTTTTCTCCAGGCACAAATTCCCTTCTTAGATTGTTCGTATGACAATTTCCTACCCAGTCCTTACAACATATTGACACTCAGTTAATAATTCAAGATGAATGAATGAATTTATGAATGAGAGGAAGTACATTCAAATATACAGATACTAAAAGCATGTTAGTGTAAAATATTTTGCGGACAAGTTGATTGTAAAGAAAATTAATTTCACTTCATCCACAAGGAAGTTAGGATTTCTTGGCATTTTGTGTTTGCAACAAACAAATAATCCTGATTATTATTTAAAATAGCTCCATGAGTTCACTTAGTGTTTGTCAGATTTTAACAATACCTGACAAACAGAGCTCTGTATTTATTCGTGCATATGAAGAGCAAGCTTCATTATTTTTTGGTATTAGGTAGATCAACCAGCAGACTCACTCATTCAGTGACCATAAATGTTGTATAATGCATTAATGACTCCTTAAGTAGAGCTCACAAAAGTACCACCCCAGTTTCTTGTACTAAGTAGCATATTTCAAATATAATTTTTCTGTTTCACTGGTTGTGAATACTACTAAATCAGATATATCTGGGTTTAAATCCTGGCTCTACCAATTACAAACTTCTTCAACTCTATGCCTCATTTCTTCATCTTTAAAATGAGAATAAAAATCATACCATCAAAGAGTTGTTATGAAAATTGTTTGCCTGTAAAGAATTTAGAGCAGTGTCTGGCACTTAGTAGGTATTCAGTAAATGTTAGCTAATGTTGTAGAGTTGTAAATAATTTTAGTCTTGTTAATTTTCCAAAGTGATAAAGCAGGAAGGGTTGAAGGCCCCTAGTTCACCTTAGGTCCTGCCTGGCCCTTAAGCCAATGTAATCCAAAAGAAATGTGAGAGCCACATGTGTAACTTAAAATATTTCAGTAGTGGCATTAAAAAAGGTAAAAAGAAACAGATACAATTAATTTTGATAATATACTTTCTTTAACCCTGTATATCCAAGAATAGTATCATTTTAACATGTACCCAACATAAACAATTTAATAAGGTATTATACTTTTTTTTTCTTACTAAGGCTTCAAAATATGGCATATATTCTATACTTTTAGCACATCTCAATTTGGGAGCTGAGTTTTGATTAGGAAGAGTTGGTTTCGATTACATAAAATTTACAGTTGAACAAATGAACACACATCCAAGTTATTTCAAAGATATTTAGAAGTTTTTACATTAAATCTAGTTCTTAAATTTAAATTTAAATTAATAAACTCAGTTTCTCTGTCCCACTAGTCGTATTTCAAGTTCACCATAGTTCCATATGGCTAGCACCACCCAAATTAGACAGCACAATCCTCAGCAATCTCAAGTTGAACGTACCCAAGACCCTGCCACTCCACCTATCATAAAGCTGACCTGTATTTTAAGCTCCAGTGTTAGGATACAGGGGGTTTGAGCAGGATGGTACGAAGAGAAGAGGCTGAGTCTACATGACATCGTAAATCTGCTATAAAAGTGAAGACACAATGGTGAAATTGGTGGTAAGGGATTAAGGAAGCCAAAACATATTCATAGAAATAGAAGCTTCAGCCATGCATGGCCCTACAGAATGCTTGGTCCCCTCTGTGCCTTTTTCTGCACTACTCACTCCTGATGGTTTCTTTTTTTCCTTTTTTTTTTTTTTTTTTTTGAGACGGAGTCTCGCTGTGACACCCAGGCTGGAGTGCAGTGGCGCGATCTCGGCTCACTGCAAGCTCCACCTCCCAGGTTCATGCCATTCTCCTGCCTCAGCCTCCCGAGTAGCTGGGACTACAGGTGCCCACCACCTCACCCAACTAATTTTTTGTATTTTGAGTAAAGACAGGGTTTCACCGTGTTAGCCAGGATGGTCTCAACACTCCTGATGGTTTCTAATGGGCCTATTGACCTGTAATTAGAATTCTCAGGAAGATATCACAAACCACATTAGCACTGTTTTTAATTTATGATCAATAAATACAAATCTTCAGGCTTGAGAGTGAGTGTTCCTTAGAACCAAAGTTGACTGAATCAGAGGGTTTGTTTGTTGGTCTACTTTTACTGAGTACATTCCACTAAAAAATTTAACTTTACAATATAAATCTTTAAAAAATAGGTTTAACCACCAAGCTTATTTATTCCTTCAACAACTATTTGGTAAGTACCTACTTTGTTGCAGGCTCTCCATTAACTAATCAAGACACAATGGTGAACTGTAATAGGCAAATCTTTTTCCTCATATAGCAGTGTCTGGTGGGGCTGTAGACTAGTAAATACACAACTGCATTTCAAGGTGACATGTCTTGGCAATATGGGGACTATTCAGGCACAGAGAAAAGATGCCTACGCCTGAGATGAGGCACTGAGGGAGGAAGTCAGAAAGACTTCCAGGAGAAAGTACTGTCTAAATGGATAGAGAAAGAGAAGCAAAGACTTATTCAGGGAATAAACTTTCTTTTTACAAAAAAGGACTAGAATGTCAATGTCTGGGAGAATGGCAAAGAGAAGAATGTGCAAGAAAAATTCAATGTGGCTGAATGGCTGAACTATTAGGATCAGGGTTAGTCAGAGAGATTAGGCTGGGGAAGTGAGCAGAAGTGCAATTATCCAGAGCCTCATGAGCACATTGGAGAACCAGTGAACAGCTGAAAAAAGCATGATCAGATTTACACCTAAGAACCATCATAGTGGCCGTCATGTGGATGATGGAGTAAATAGGACAAGAGGCAGAGAAGCTTGGTAAAAGACAGTGACGCTGTAATCTAGGTAAGAGATGAGAGTGGTCTGAACCAAAACTTTAGCAGTAGGGATGGAAGGAAGCATATGACTGGAGGGAGATTTAGAACATAGCGTTTATAAGATTTGGCAATAGACTGAGGGGTAGGGGGGTGGGCAGCAGAGCCCAAGTTTCTGGCTTGGTAGTGTTCCCATTCATTTGATCAGGGAAGAGAGGAGATTGAATAGTTTGGGGAGAACAGTTCAGATTTAGGCATGTTGTATTGAGAGATGTTTCGGATAAACTAGTATCAATTTCCACTTGGCAGGTGTGTTAGACCGTTGTGCATTGCTATAAAGGAATACCTGATACTGGGTAATTTATGAAGGAAAGAGTTTTCATTGGTTCCTGGTTCTGCAGGCTATGTAAGCATGGCTCCAGCATCTGCTTCTGGTGAGGGTCTCAGGAAGTGTACAATCATGGTGAAAGGCAAAAGGAGAGCAGGAAATGTCACATGGCAAGAGAGTGAGGGGGGAAGTGCCACACTCTTTGAACAACCAGATTTTGCATGAACTCAGAGTGACAACTCATTCATTACCAAGGGGATGACACAAAGCCATTCATTAGGATGTGTTCCTATGATTCAATACCTCCACTGGGCCCCACCTCCAATATTAGAGGTCACATTTCAACATGAGATTTGGAGGGGGCAGACACATTCAAACCATGCAGCAGGTATATATCTACAAGTCTGAAGCTCAGGTAAAAAAAAAAAAATCAGACTCAGATGGAATTCTTGGAATTGTCAGCCTGTAGAAAGTAACTGAAACAGTGATAATGTGTGAGGACACCAGGGGGAGAGTATAAAGAGAAAGAGATCAAAGGCCAGGAGAAACCCCTAGGGAATGCCAACCTATATGGGACAGACAAAGGAAGAAAAGTCTGCAAAGGAGATGGGTAGCCAAGGAGATAAGTGGACAATCAGAAACAGAGTGTCAAGAAAGTCAAAGGACAAAAGTATTCCAAGCAGGAAGGAGTGATTAATAGCTTCAGAAACAAGATTGTTAGTGACCTTGGTAAGGCTGATTTCAGTGATTGGGTCAAAAACCAGAATGTAGTGGGTTGATGAGAAAGTAGGAGATGAAAAAAATTGAATTTCTTGTCTTCTTGTCTAAATTTCTCATGTAAACTTTCAATCAAAAATCAGTGTAGGAAGGGAGAATATTGTTTTTTATGCAGATGTTGACAGCAACTCTTAGTATCACACTTCTGACCTCAGCCAAGTGTTCTTGGCCCTCCATGTCCATTGGTTCTGCATTCATTAATTCAACCAGCCAGACTGAAAATATCTTAAATTATATATATAATAGAACAATAAAAAATACAAAATTTAAAAAATACAGTAGAACAACCATTTATGTAGCATATACATTGTATTAGGTATTATAAATAATTTAGAGATTATTTAAAGTATACAGCAGGATATGCATAGACTCTATGCAAATACTATGCCATTGTATACAACAGACATGATTACCCATGGATTTTGGTATCTGATGGGGGTCCTGGAACAAACCCCCCATAAATACCAAGGGACAACTGCATTCCAGTTTAGAGCAGTCATTAAAGTCTAATGTAGGATACCAAGGCTTTGTTTAGTCATTCTGTTATCAGTGCTGGAAGTGAAGAGATGAGAAGACTGGTAGTAAATCTAGATTCTTGGAAACCCCAAAATAGGAATGGAGAGTAAAATTCTTCAGTATTCCTGTATTTCCCTACTGGAGTAGAACAAAAAACCAAACGCCGCATGTTCTCACTCATAGATGGGATTTGAACAAAGAGAACACTTGGACACAGGAAGGGGAACATCACACACTGGTGCCTGTCATGGGGTGGGGGGAGGGGGGAAGGATAGCATTAAGAGATATACCTAATGTAAATGATGAGTTAATGGGTGCAGCACACCAACATGGCACATGTATACATATGTAACAAACCTGCACTTTGTACACATGTACCCTAGAACTTATTTTTTATATATGTATATATAAAAAGAAATTCTCTCATAGGGAAATCCCTAGTACTTTCCCCCTTTCTTTCTTTCTTTTTTCTTTTTTTTTTTTTAGGTGAAGTTCCTGTTCTTGTTGCCCAGGCTGGAGTACAATGGCGTGATCTCGGCTCACCGCAACCTCCAACTCCCGGGTTCAAGTGATTCTCCTGCCTCAACCTCCCGAGTAGCTGGGATTACATGCATGTGCCACCATGCCTGGCTAATTTTGTATTTTTAGTAGAGATGGGGTTTCTCCATGTTGGTCAGGCTGGTCTCGAACTCCCGACCTCAGGTGATCCCCCTGTCTCGGCCACCCAAAATGCTGGTCCCCCTTTCTTAGGATTCCGCCTTTTTGCCGTAGGCATTCTCCTTTTATTTTTCCTTTGTAAAATTCTTTGTTAAAATGTAAGGTCTTTGGAAGTTCTTAGCATCTCAATTAAAAGTTAAGTTTCATTAGAGCAAATAAGAGATGGAATAGAGACCAGAGGAGGAAAGGGCAAGGGCAGAGGCAAATGGCTACAAAATACGACTTTCTTTTACTGAACAATTTTAGTGTCAGTTGCCTACCAGCCTCACTGATATACCAGTTATACCTATTGAAAGTCACATGAGAGCCACTTTTGTCACATACTCAGTTACCCCAATTGCCATCCTCTGGTAAGCATAAGGAAAAAGGATCAATCTGATGAATGGACACATTGCAAGGGGGCATTTCTAAGAAGTACTGTTTTAAGAAGGGCAGTTGTAGAAAAAACTTGGGGGTTCACTTCTAATTTTTTTGAAACTAGAATTCAGCTAGAAGATTGCATAATGCATGGATATATGAATAGGTGGATGGATGGATGGATGTTGAATAGGTGGGTGAGAAGAAGAAATAATGGAAAGAAGGAAGAAAAAAAGGAAGGAAAGGAAGAAGGGAGGAAGGAAGGAAGGAAGGTAGGTGAGCAGGGCTCAGAAGAGGCCCTGTGGCCGTTATTATTGTCGTTGATGATGTTTTAACATTTGAACTTATTACATGTCATTCACATTTATGGTGGGAAAAGCACAGGTCTAGGAATCAGATGACTATTACCTCCTGTCTTGTGTTCTTAGAAAATTCACTTCCATTTTCTGAGCCTCATTATTTCATCTGTCAAGTGGCATTATGCTACGCACATTACAGGGATATTATAAGCATAATACATCTTTTATGTAAGGATCATATATGTAAATTATGATGCACTATACATACATTAGTTATTGTTCTGCATCTGAGGACAATTTATCTTCCTAGAAGGAGGATTGCTCAGATATAACCTATTGTGAACAAGTGTGAGAACTTTTAATACACTAATAGCCTTAGACCTCAAATCCTGGACAGCTTATTAGTGCTTATTAGTGCCCATGTAGTAAGTCCTCACTAACTCCTTTGAGCATTTTGTATGCTATAATACTCTTTTTTGGTACTGTTTTTAGTTATTTCTTCACTTTCCTCAAAAATGCCCACTTTTTCTCTTGCAAGTGCTTTCTCCATGCTTAGCTCTTCCATTTTATAAAGTAAATAATCTTATCCACTCCCACCCACTGACATACTTTTAAATCACTGCTAGTACTTGAGCATAGTTTTGTGCTTCTACTTACTCTCGGGAACACTATGACAAACCTACTCTAGTGCTAATTAGGACCAACTTGAGCATACGTAAGCAGCCCTTTAACTGTTTTCTTTGAAACGGTTCCAGTTAGTCCTTTTAAATGAACTTCAGAAAAGAACTCAAATTAATTTGCTTCTCAATATCCTATGGTTCAGACATTGGATTTTTTTCTCCCTAGCGACTTCTAGTTAGCAATCAAAGAGCTGCTTTTCTACATTAAGATTTTAACTCAACTTCCTGGGAGTGGAAAGACTCAATCATTTCTTCGAAATCTATAACGGTTTTTTGTCTTTTACATTTTTAGCTTTCCCGAAATGCTTTCCCTGCTCATTGAAGCTACCTCCTGTTCCGTTTAAGTTCTCCCTTGATGACGACATTTCTTATGAGAAGCCTTACCAAAAAGTCTAAGACAGGTGGACTTCTGTGGGGATTAATTTGTTCATAACAATTATGATTGGCTACATAATTTGTGGGTTACTGGGCAAAACGCAAATGCAGGTATCTTTGTTTATTAAAAAATTACTAAGAGTTTCAAGATGGCAACAACAAAACAGCAAATATGGGACCTATGCAGCTGCACAGATTACACACCCATGAAGTTAGCCCTACGTATCATTGTGTGTTGATACAAACTTTGCCATCATGGACTTCACATTTTTAAATACACATATGCCTTTGATAATTTCTGCAATAGGCTGCTACTAGATATGCAAACTCAATCTACTTGGCAACTTTTCATCACTCAGTTATTTCACTGTTATGCGAATTTTCTGACACCTTTATTTTTGTCGATGCTTACCTTAGCTTCGGGTTATGAGATTAATTGGAATGTTTAAGAGAAGTTGAATTCTTATACAGTCATATTTTAGTAATTGCATTAAACCATAAAATGTATTTATTATAGTTTCATTGGTTAACACAAGTACATCTATAATGTTGAGAATTTTTACAGTCCAAAAACACTAGAGCAGCGTAAGCATGAGAGAGTATGCAGTCTGGTAAAACCCCAGAAGCATTTCTTGCATGTTTGAGGGCAACCTACAGTATCTCAGTTGATTGTAAAGTATATTTAATGCTAAATTTGATGGTATCATTACAGTGCCTTAGATTCTTACATGCATATTTTCAGACCTTCTCCTCCTCCACCTGGGCTTGCCACCACTTAGCCCAGCAGGATGCTGAGTTTCTAGGCTTATGTGCTAAGCTAGGGGACAGCAAGGGGTGTTGATTTTGCTGTATGTGGCCAATTATCTTGACCTTTATGATGGATGAAGCCAAGTCTCCCTCCCGTTTATATCTCTTTCTCGGGATTGTAGCCCATTGCGGTCATGTCAGTTTGTGGTCTTGTCTTTCACTCCCCAGCAATGCACATCTTGAGATACTGTGATTAGCATCCCTAATTCCTAAAAATTGACTTACCTTGTTATAACTAGAGAGCTGTCGCCTAAAATACTTCCACCTACTGTTCGAAAGGGTATTATTTTAGTGCCCTGGGGATAGGAAAAGTTTTCAACCCACCAGTGCAGGGATTAGATTTATTTTAAAGTATTTGAAGTGTGTTAGATAAGTTAGCTAAGAATGATCCAAGTTCAGTTGCTTCCCAAGAGCCTTTAAAGATGTGCTCCAAGTCCTTATCTGATAACAATCTGTAAAAATGCTTACATTTTGTATGTGTTTGAGCATCAAGATCTACCTCTTTCATATGTAAGGGAAAATTAAGACACTTTCTGCGTCAACCAAATACAGGGGATGATTTCATTTGGATAAATAGCTTTCTCTTCAAATAGGATTTCTGACTAAATTATCTGGATTTAATCATATGTCTATTGAATGGCATGTGCACCTTTCCTTGTTTTTCATATCCCTGTACACTAAGCAAATAAAGGCATTTCTCTTTTTATTAATTGAACGTTCACAATTGCCTGTAAAACTTTTAGAGAAATACCTAATTTTGAGTTTCACTTAAAGGTAGGTTAAAGTTTTATCTCTAAAAGACTAAAAGGGTATCATCTCCTCCAATGACTTCTATTCATCAACTTCTTGGCGGGTTTAACCAGCCAGACTGGTTTATATGTTTAGACACAGTCCGAGTCACACAGTTAGTATAAATAGGGTTTTTTCACATTAAATTACTGTTTTACTTCTGATTAAAGTAACTGGACTTTTCAGTATTAATTTGGAAATGGTGTATTTTCTGTTTTATGAAAATGTGCAATGATGTCACATGTTCAGGATATGTGACAAAACATGTGTTCTCATTTTCCTTCATGCTTCTTCACCTGGACAGGAAAGGGTAACGTGATGTCCCCTTGATAGCAACAACATTGGTTAGAACTGGTATCAGACAGCTTCCATCTTCTTTTATGACTGTGACTGCCCTTGCTAAGTCCCATTTTTCAAAGGGGGAAACTTAGACATAGAAAAAACAAAACTATATTGTTAAGTCAAACAGCCTAGTCAAATAGCTGTTCCACTTCTATGAGTTTCTAAAATGTTCTCCTATTCATTCTATTGGTGGTTGCTCACAATTGTACCTACATCTCTTCACCATTTCATGTGAAATAGAGCTCTTAGGTGATACAGTTGAGAAGTCAGGTGTCATGAGTTTAGCATGTCAAGGAGTAGTTACTAGTCTTCCTTTACAGACAAGTGATTGGTACATGTTGGTTAGAGAAAAGTGATTTTTCTAGAGTTTATCACTCCAGAAAAAGCCAGGCACTTAGAGAAGCAGTTATTGTGATTGCATTACTCAAGGTTTGCTTGAGGAAGAGAGCTCTTAATTAGACTCTGAACAGTTAACAGAGAATGCAACAGTGAAGCCAAAGGCATTGGTAGGTCAGCCTCAGAACTACTGATTTTTTAGACCAGATAAGTCTTTGTTGTGAGGGGCTGGTCTGTGTATCGTGGAATGTTCAACACCATCTCTGGCTTTACCCAATAGATTCCAGTACTCTACCTGATCCTGGTTGTAACAACTAAAAATCTCCAGACATTACCAGGTATGAAAAATCACCCTCACTTGAGAACCACTGGTATAGGTCTTTTTAGTATTAAAAGCACTTTGACGTTTTCAACAAATGTGTTAGGGATTTTTTAAATCTCTGTTTTACAAAACAGAAGCTTAAGCTCAGAAAAGTAAAATGACCTGCCTAAAGTCTCACAAGTAGTGATTGGAACCAGAATTCAAACTTATGCAGGTCTTCTAAAGCCATATCAGGTGCTCTTTTCATTACACCACTAAAGAAACAGATACTGTATCACTGACCCAAACTACTTCTTCTTCTCTCCCTGTTTCTTCTGCTGTTGTTTGGGTTTCCTGGGCTTTATATACATACTACTGAGCCAAAATAATTCTCATCATCCCAAAGGTCACTTAATCTTCAGCATTTTAGTAAGACATCAATTTCTCATTTGATCTTTCATCCCAAAAGCTCCACCATTTGATACGTTGACAGAACAAATCCAGTACATTGACAGCTTCAGAATTAAAAAAAAAAACCTTAGATTTTGTTAAGGTGAAGAAATCACTGTAGTAAGGTTATAGATCTAAACTTCTTTTTAACTTAAACTTTCTTAACACATCAAATCCACATTAACAATTGACACACAAAAGTTGATTGAGTAAAAAATGGGTTCACCTTTTTTATGTCAAAGTTTTGGGGCAGTCAAGAAAAGAAACTTTTGAAAAGTATCCTCAAATGCAAATAAATAAATAAATGCCTTTAAGAACTAAATTCAAACAGATCTGTGTTGGCTCATTTACGTATATACCATGATCACTAAATACCAAGGCCTGTGTTATAGTACCAAAAGTAAAATGAAGCGTCCCTGTTTAGTTTGCCATGAGATAAAATATGGTTTGGTCTAAATAAGTAAGTTGGCAGTGGTTTCTAAGGATTATTTAGGCTCCAAAGATCATTTGATTCCAACGATAGAACCTATATTTAGGCCCGCAGTAGCAGCAAACCAATCTCATTGTGACTTAGAGTTATAATCTACTCAGCAAATATTTCAGTAAAGACACTGAGGAGACTTTTCTAATTTCCATTTGAGATCTTTCTGTTTTAAAAAGAACAGTATGATCCTGCAAATCATACTAAAGACACAGAAAAGTCTCTGCTTTTAGATGCTAGTGGCATTTTACAAGGCTTAAAGAGTAATACAAGTTTGGCAGTTCCTTAAAAAGCTAAACATAGAATTACCATATAACCCAGCAATTCCACTCCTAGGTACTTACCCGAAATAACTGAAAACAGGGACTTATACAGGTACTTGTATGCAGAAGTTGATAGCAGCAATATTCACAATAGTCAAAAGGTGTACAATCCAAGTATCCATCAAGAGATGAATGAATAAATAAAATGTGGTATATACATGTAATGGAATATTATTCAGCCATAAACAGGAATAACGTTTTGATACATGCTAGAACATGAATGAATCTTTAAAATGTTATGCTAAATTAAACACAAAAGGACAAATATTATATGAGTACAGGGATGTGAAATATTGAAAATAGGCAAATTCATCGAGGTGGAAGGTAAATTAGAAGTTACCAGGGACTAGGGAGAGGAGAAAATGAAAACTCATTGTTTAATGGGTACAGAGTTACTGTTCTGAGTGATGAAAAAGTTTTGGAAATAGATAATGGTGATGGTTACACAATACATCATGAATGTAATTAATGCCACTGAGCTGTACACTTAAAAATGGTGACTATAATAAGTTAGGTGATAAATATATTAATTAGCTTGATTGAATATTTCTACAAAGTATATATAAATCAAAACATCACACTGTACCCATAAATATACACAATTATTATTTGTAAATTAAAAATAAATTAAAAATGGTGAATATGGCAAATTTTATATTATGTATATTTACCAGAAAAAAATAACTAGGGGAAATATTTTAATTTTATGATGGGTAAATGGCTAAAATTCCTAATATATAAACCAATTTCAAAGTCATAAGGAAAAGCTCAATATCCCAATAAATTTCAGACAAAGAAAATAAATAGGCAATTTACAGACAAAGTATAGTTAAAAAAATACATGAAAATATGATAATATATATGATTATCCTTGCCCATAATAAAGTAAATATAAATAAAAACAATATATTACCTCTTTTTCCCTAAGCAAAAATGTGGGTAACAGGTACTGTGGGGAAGCCCAGGAGTTGTCCATCTTTTTATAAAATAGTGTGCAAATGTTGATAATATCTATCCAATTTCTTATTAATATTTTTATCCTTTCACCCTGTAATCCAACTGTTAGGAATAAACCAGTGGTCATCAGATACATGTGTAAAAAGGCTATGTTCCAGGATGTTCATCATAAAACATAGATGTCACACAATAGGAAAGAAGTTATGTTAGCCATGGGGCATCTATAATGTAGAATGAGTACGGTGTCACCATTACAAATTATATTAAGGAGAATGTTAAATGGCAAAATATTTCGTGGTCTTTACCTATATTTTTTACCTTGACACATTTAGAAAATATTTATGCCATTAAATATTCTTTCAACATCATTTTTAATGGAACATGGTTTTCATCATTTGGGTGTATTATATTATACTAAACTAGTCAACTTATTATCAGACATTGTGGTTGTTTTCAGCTCCTGCTATTATGAAAAGGTTGTCATAAATATCCCCATACCTCTGTACATTCTTAGGATAAGGACTTTCCTTAAGATAAATTCCTAAGAGTAAAATTACTATGTTAAAAGTATGAAATGTTAAGGCTTCTAATTCATATTGCAAAATTGCTCTCAAGAAAGATACTATCAACTTATGTTCTCACCAGAAGTACAGAGGAATACTCATTTCCCAGTTCCCTCATCATCACTACTATCATTTTTAAATCGATATTGATGGATGAAAATCGTATCTTGTTATTGTTTGAATATGTATTCTGCTGATTACTACTGAAGACAAACTCCTTTCATGTAATTATTGATCACTTATAATTATTCTTTAGAAATTTCCTATTCTTGCCCTTGGTTCATTTTTCCTTTTGCCATGTTAATTTTTTTCTTATTGATTTATAAGAGCTCTTCTTATATTAAAAATATTACATGAATGCTCATTTGTTATACTTTGTATCTTCTACAAAATCTAGTAAAGAGATAGGCAAGTGGTGATATTTCTTTACAGGAGAGCTTTATACATTACCTGTGATTAAATCAATAATATGTATTTCTTCATTTAAAATATTGTGCAAATTACATTATTTCTCTTTACTGAATTTTGCTTGAAGCACTGAATGTGACAATTTTAGTATTTCAGAGGATAAAAACAGCCCATGTCTGACTGAAGAAATTTAAAGAAATTAGTGCCCCTTAACAACAAAAAAGGTGGGGTTATAGAGAGTGACAATAAACTTTAAAAATTCTAAAAGGCAGAATCACTAAGAGAACTTTGATTTAACAGAAAAAAGTGTGATTTAGAAAAGAGCACTTTGGAAGGTATGAATGGTCTAAGCACTGAGTTGTGTTCCTCTAGGTAATTATAGAGGATTATAATTTTTTTTTAACAAGAGCAACTCAAGGGGAGCAGAGATTGGGTCTTTTAATTTTGTGCCACCGGTGCTAAATACAACTAAGCTCAGTGGGAAAGGAAGAAGACAGTGGGCCTCTGGCCCAGGCATCATACTCACCCAGGGCCTCCAATGGGCCAACACATTGAATCACAGAGATATTCCGAGAGGTCAGAGAGAAGACATAGTGTTCCAGTACCATGCCATGCTACCTGGACGGCCCTGCAAATTGAAAATTGTGTAACTATATTTTTATATAGATAGTCATATAGCATTGTATTGTGGGTATATGTTTATAGCACTAGTGTGTTAGGTGTAATCATTTTAAATATAAAACAATTTTGATAACTGTTTTAAAGCTTTTTTAACAAATGAGGAGCCTCAAAATATGAAAGCGACTGGGCTTTGTCTGACCTTTGAGAGGCATTTATCATGGATTAACAAATTGGAAATGCTGAAAATCCCCTTATAGGGTTTGTTGATTTGCAGATTATTTACTGGGAAATGTAATTGAGCAATGCTGCGACTGGCCTGCTACTTGTGATTATGGGGGCCTCCCAGGGGATCATATTAATACCAAAATTACTTAGCTTTTTATTAATCAATTATGGGCTTCTTTATTTAGGGGATGCAGAGAGTTTGCAGCAGTAGAAAATCCACTAGGGTTTTAAAATTTCTTATTAAATCTTCTAAGGGATTTTTCCAAAATGTGGTTAATAACAGAGTTCTATGACATGATAAGCTAAGGAAAAGCAAAGTATACCATTTGTAATTCTAAAAGAAAATTATGGGTAACTTAACTCCAAAAGCAATGATAATTAGTAGCAAGAGGTGTGAGATAGAGTGAATTAAATACTTTGGGCATTTTGTGATTATTTTGGAGAAATCGTTACCTTCTTTAATCATTTAGATTGTGTGTGCTGGGAATGCACTGGTGATTAGGGGTTTGATGGAGGTCTAATTCGACTCTGGATGTCAACAGGATCACAACACTAGATAGTAAATATTGCCTGTTAACTGATGATACCTGTGTAACTTAAAATGTCTTACAAGTTGCGTCTTGGACCTCATCAATATATTTATGCTAATAAACTCATTTGTGGGAGGGAACATCATGAATTTCTCTTTGGTAGTTTATTTAATTTTCTCTGTTTGATTTTTTTTTTCAGTTCTCTAATTCTTTCCAGTCCAGATGGACTAAGATATAAACATTGAAACTGGCGTTTCTGTTTACCTGTTTGCATGCTTTAGAAAGGCTAGCCTTTTTGGTTGATTAATATTAATGTAACAGGAAAATAGTTGCTTGGTCCAGTGGTTAATACAACTTTCCTGAGTTAACAGTATCACTGCACACTGATTAGATCATCCAAGATACATAGAGGGAAGAACCTGGTACTGGGGAAAAGGGAGGGAGTCATTTCGTGTCATCAATATGCTTTGAGCCTAGTATGTGCCTGATGTATTAGGGCACCAGATGCCCTGGGTGTGTCATCTTACCTGTTACATGGCCAGTCCAAACAGTTGCTAAACTCAGCTCTCAGTGTTCACTGGGAAGCTGCAAGTTCAAAGTTGGGTTTGAAATTATTTAAATTAAGGGAAAATCATGTGAATGACCAAAAAAAATTCTCATATGAATTTCCAAAACCTAAAATTAAATTAAAATATGTTAAGTCTTATGAATGATGTAACTACCTTAAAGTAAGTTAGCATTTTAAAAGCTGTTTGCTATTTATAGCACAGATACTATCATTTGCAGTAGAAAAGTGGCTTGTTCTTTAGTGCCTAGAAAATCGACCAAAGCATTAGAGAAATGCAAATCAAAACCGTAATGAGACACCATCTCCTGCCAGTTAGAATGGCGATTATTAAAAAGTCAAGAAACAACTGATGCTGGAGAGGATGTAGAGAAATACGAATGCCTTTACACTGTTGGTGGGAGTGTAAATTAGTTCAACCGTTGTGGAAGACAGTGTGGCTATTCTTCAGGGATCTAGAACTAGAAATACCATTTGACCTGGCAATCCCATTACTGTGTATATACCCAAAGGATTATAAATCATTTTACTATAAACATACATGCACACGTAAGCTTATTGCAGCACTATTTGCAATAGCAAAGACTTGGGACCAACCCAACTGCCCGTCAATGACAGACTGGATAAAGAAAATGTGGCACATATACACCATGGAATACTATGCAGCCATAAAAAAGAATAAGTTCATGTCCTTTGCAGGGACATGGATGAAGCTGGGAGCCATCATTCTCAGCAAACTAACACAGGAACAGAAAACCAAATACCACATGTTCTCACTCATAAGTGGGAGTTGAACAATGAGAACACATGGACACAGGGAGGGGAACATCACACACCAGGGCCTGTCGGGGGATGGGGGTCAAGGGGAGGGAGAGCATTAGGACAAATACCTAATGCACGTGGGGCTTAAAACCTAGATGACAGGTTGATAGGTGCAGCAAACCACCGTGGCACACGTATACCTATGTTAGAAACCTGCACGTTCTGCACATGTATCCCAGAACGTAAAGTAAAAAAAGAAAAAAAGAAAAGAAAGAAAGAGAGAGAGAGACAAAGAAAAAGAAAGAAGAAAGAAAGAAAAAAGGAAGAAAGAAGGAGAAAGAGAAAGAAAGAAAGAAAAGAAAGAAAGAAAGAAAGAGATAGGAAGGAAGGAAGGTAGGAAGTCAATCGACCAAAGTGGAAAGATGTGATTACACATGTAGTGGGGAAAATATAAACCATGGGTTTCTTAGAAATTTTAGGAAATAGAGACTAGAAGTGGAGTGACTGCACATATTTATCTATTCTAGTGGTCAAAAACTAAATGCACTTAAGGCAACAATATCAATGTATACATATACGTAAAACAGACAGGAATTGACCCATCACTTGGAAGACTCAGCCTCACCCACCTCACCCTAATCCAGGTCCTGAATAACAGGTTCCCAGTCCCATAACCTCTGACAACCATTTCTGTCCCCCATCTCTGACAAATGAGGCTTGGGTTGGGTTGGAGGGTAGTCCCAGAATCCTGAGCTGGACTGGGGACTTACTGCCTACAGCCGTACTATGTTGCCCACCAGGGGAAATACTAGAAACGGGGTCCTCAGAAAATGATAGGCGAGAACCAGAGTAAACAGCCCAGATGGGGTCATTTTCCAAATGGAGCTAAAGGTAGAAAGGCAGCCAAGGTATAAAGTTAAAGAGACAAAGGCTGCTGCTGAATGAGGAGGAGGGGAGATGAGCCTGCAATATTCCTGAGTCATCTGTGGACATCTGCAGTCTTTTCTTATCCATTTTCCACAGCTGCTGTGAGAGCTCCATCAGCTTTGAAGTTATGGCCAGAGACAAACCATTTATGTGTTTTTGGCACTTCTAATCATCTGACAAGACACACAGCCAAACCCATGTACTTTTCCCCATTGTAGTCAGCCTTATGCTACCTTTAATTCAGTCTTGAGGCAAGTGAGCTCAAGATACTTCCATAAGTGGATGACCCAGAGTGTGAGATCCCCAGTGAGGAGGACACTTGCTACTGGGTTGAAAATCACCTCTTAGAAGAGCCTCCATGTCCGCCCCCCAAAAAGGCTGAGTGACCTACCCAGAGAAACTGGTAGAGCTGTGAGTCAAGGCCATGATGGCTATTAAGGGACAGTTTGAAAGCTAGACAAACAGCTTTCGAATAGCAAACAGCTTTCAAAATGCTGACTTAAGAAAATTACATCCTTCGTAAGACTTAAGGTTCAACAAGATTAGCAGTCCCCTGAACAACAAAAAAACAATTTCTTCTATGCATTTTCAAAACCCACCTGATTCCAAAGCTGAGGCTTTTTCTATTGAGCATGAAGATCAGGTAAAAACAGGATCAGGGAAGTCCCATTCAGAAGAGTTTCTGCACACATGTCGTTAGCTCCACCACCACAATCACCACCAACTTCGCAGGGGCACATTTCCCTAGGATACTTTGTCCAATGAGCAAATCAATCTGAAAACAAAAGCCCCTTGTGGAAATGTTCATTACTAAGAAGTTTTCTGCTCTTTACGATGAAAACTGAGAAAGTTGACGCTCCAGTTTCCAAATCAGCCTTGATCAATTGCTGCATAATAGTCTGGGTAGAAGGTACAAATGAAGGGTGGGAGGGCAGGGAAAGCAATATTTTTTATACTTGCATTTGTTTAATTTCTCAGGATACTATTATTAATAGACTGTACTTTTAGGAGAAGCAAATTCACTTTATACAGTGTTTAAGGAATATTGTATATGTAGGATCAAATGAGGGGAAAGGATAGTTTTGCCAAAGGCAACTGTTATCAAGGTTCTGAAATTAATTGGATGCTTTAATTGAGGTAGATTACTAGCTAATGCTTGCTTGAATACAGTAATTCTCCTATTAAATTATCTTTGAATAATTACCTGAAATTTCTCAGCTGCAGGGACTGATGGCTATTTAATTGCACAGTGATGTTGCTATATAATTACTTAACAAGGTGTCCTGTAATAGTTTAATTCCCCTTTTACTGAAAAAAAGTGTATGATAAAGTAACTACAAATACTCCTTTCATAAAAAATAAATTGCCATAGTTTTTTCTTCAAAGATTATTTATTATTTTAAAGTAAATTAAATTATTTCTAAATTTTTTATTTATAATTCAAGTATTGATGCTCTTTTAATAGAATAGAGGCTCTCTAACATATAATACATTAGATAACATTTCAAAGGATTGGAACTGTCATTTAAAATGTTTACTTATCAATAACATTTTATGTCTTATTGTTAAATAAGACACCACCCCTTTCTCTTCATTTTTATTATTTTAATTTCAAGGTTCTCAAATTAAGTATGTATACATTAAATAAATAATGAAATACTTTTAAAATGTGGCCATATGTCACATGACAATGATATTACAGACATTTAAATACATTTCTTAGGATTTTTAAATAAACAATCTACAAAGTAGGTACTTTCCACCAAGACATCAATTTATTAGCATTTAGGATATTGCCACAGATGTTATTGGCATATCAATGACAAATATCAATAAATATCATCTGACTCTTAATCAGGTTAATCTAATTGACCCCTATAGTAAGCATAATCTGATACAAAAGTCAAAAGCAAAGGACACACATTTTGACAATTTTTCTTTCTTATGTAACTTGGTGATATAAAACTAGTAAAATAATCAGGAGGGCATGGCTGATTGGGATGACTAAAAGAGAAAATTATTGTCAGTGCACTACCAGTTTTAGCATATTAAATATATTTCTAGAATTTGTCCTAGAATAGTTTTATATTGTATACATTACTTTAATGCAGAATAAAATGCTTGTTGAGCTGGATAATACCAAAAATTGATTGGAAAAAATTAAAATTGAAAATTATTTTGATAAATTAAGAGAATGGATTACATTTACAAGATGAGGCTTGACAGATTCAAAGCAATTTTATTCACATAGGGAGGATAGATGAGAATGTTCTATTTCCAGCACAGCAAAAACAGTACTGAGTCATTGTGAAAAACTAGCCAACTGTGAGAGCTCATATAAGGTCTTTTTTTTCTAAATAAATCTAATACTGAAATGCATAGATGGGAATGTAAAATATAGAATTCTCACCATCCTAAGCATTGGTTGGGACTGAACTGGTGAAGACAAAGCCAGTTTCCGATTTTGTTTTTAAATCACAGCTCACAGATGTAATATATGCATCACATGGGTTAAAAAAAAAAACAAAACTTTTCAGTATCTGCAGGTTATTTGTCCTGGCTCCAGTATAAACAGTTTCATCCTACTGAGAATGTAATTTTTGGATTAGGTGAAAATGTAGAACAGAATACACTTTTTGATTATTGTGCAAGGAATGTAAGAAATGGAGAAGCTCCATACTTTGATGAAATTATCCTCATCTATTATAGCTACAGATGGACAAGTTGCCTGAGAAGTATACCAGACAGGGAAATGTACCGTGTGATGTTAGAAGATTTTCCAGTGTGCCAGAAGTCCATAATCCAACAGCCTTTTCCTATGGAAGTGGGTGGAATGAATTTTGCAGCTGAGTGAAAACTGGGTATCAGCCACGAAATCTTTGAAATCTTTAAGATGGAGTTTTGAAATTCTGAGGAAGCAGAGGCAAGATGTTTGATTATTCCAGCCTTTTGGCCACTTAAACAACATTTCAAAGCCAAGGCCAACAGAAACCAGTTCCTACAGAGTGTCAGTAAGAGAGAATGCGGTGATGTGGCTGAGGATGGGATCATGGTGTGATGGAGATGGTGGAGATTGAAGTAGGGAGATGCAGAAATGAAGGGATGTTCTTGATGATCCCTAAAATGTTGTGTACCCCAAGATCCGACCCTTTGGATGATCATGAATATTACGGTCACTCTTCAGGTTTTCATTTTTTTTTTTTTTTGCCAGTATCTTTTTGCCTTTACCTGAATGGTCACTCTTTTGTGATCCATGTCACTTTTGTATACTTCTGGTTTTGAGGACAGACTGCCAAAAGGCAATATGAGTCTGCCACTAACCAATGAGTAAAAGGGAAGTGGATAAAGTACTATTTCTGGGATGCATTCTCTCCACATTGCAGACACCTGGCCAAGCCTATGCTGCGTTTGTGTGTATAACACACCCTCTCAAGCAGCTGTCCCACTAAGATGCAAGGGCAGTATTAGTCAAGACACAACATAACCATCCTGAGACAGTGGGCCCATTTGCACTGTGTACACTTGAATAATTCATTTTTCTCTTAAGTAATAGTACTACAGCAATAATAAAAACATAGCAACAGCCAGGCATAGTGGCTCATGCCTATAATCCCAGCACTTTGGGAGGCTGAGCTGGGAGGATCACTTGAGCCCAGGAGTATGAGACCAGCCTGGACAACATAGTGAGATCCTGTCTATGCAAAAAAATTTTTTAAATTAGTCAGGCCTGGTGGCACATACCTGTAGCCCCAACTACTCAGGAGGCAGAGGTGGGAGGCTCACTTGAGCCCAGGAGGTTGAGGCTACAGTGAGCTATGATTGTGCCACTCCACTCCAGCCTGAGTCACAGAACAAAATCCCATCTCAAAAACAAACAAACAAACCCCTAGCTACAGCAATTTCCTGTAGACACTACAATTTCTTATTTTTCCAAACAACAATTGTGGATAAATTTTTCTTTTTTCATTCAGGAAGTATATCATGCGCTTTACCAGGAAATATAGTATCATTATCTTTTTTGGAGGTCTTTATTTTGTTTATTTAAAGTTGGAGCTCTGTTCCAATAACATGATTTAATCAGTGGGTGTGGTAGTCTAACACCACTATTGTGTTTGACTTCAGAATCAACTATTAAAAATAGATGTAGTCCTTGAATAAAATGAATAGTCTGATTAATTAAAAATGTACTTCTTTTTTTTGTATGGCTTTTCCTCAGATGGAAACATGTATCTCAGAAGTAATTATACAGGAAATCTTCCCTCTACTCACATATCCGCTCACTCCTAAAATAAAATAAAATAAGATTTCTTCATGTGGTTCCAGAAGGAAAGTGGTGTCATCTCTGTTCCTTGTCTCAATAATGCATCTTCTGCCAAAAGACAAATGTCAAATTAAATGAGCAAGACGAAATAGAAATGTCTCTATTAGGAGCAAACTGCTTTGTCCTGCAGGGTATAGATGTGTGTTTACAGTAGTGTCACTCACTGTTCAGTGACTGAGATCAATTCTTCATTGGGATTCACATTTTGACCATAAATGAGAGACCACAATTAGGTCGAACTTTGATCAATTTTCCTGCCAACAGATCTGGAATCACATTTTAAGCCTGATCTGAGCTCATGTTCTTCCTTTATTTCAGCACAAAAGCTTGGGACCACAGCATCATTGAAGCATCCTTGAAATCATTTGTGTTTCACTAGTGATGTGAGATATGGCAATTCTTTCATTTCACAAACTAGATGGGCTTTTTTTTTTTTCTCACTTTCATCTAAGTAGAATTACCTAACCTTTCATGGCCTTGTTCTCTCGTCTGCAGACCTAGAGTTTTAGACTGTGAATTCCCAACTTCATTGTGTTTAATAATCACCTGGGAGCTTTAAAACTGCATTTTCCTAGGTTTCACCACCTGTGATTTTGGATCAGTTGAATGGGGGTGGGGCTCAGGCATCTGCATTTATAACAAGCTCCCCAGGTGATTCTGATACGGCAGATTATACTTCGGTGAACGTGGCTATAGATGATCTCTGAGGTCTTTTCCAGATTTTTACCTCCACAGTCAATTCATGAAATCCTAGAGTGGGAAGTTCTCCTAAAGAGTAAATGGAATTATGTATAAATTGATTGAGCAACAGAGATGAGATAGTATGTCAGTATATTAAACAACTAACATTTGTTGGGCATTTTTAGAGTTTCAGCAAGCCTTATTTTTTAATTTTTTATTTTATTTTATGATTACTTTTTTTTTTTTTTTTTGAGACAGTGTCTTACTCTGTCACCAGGCTGGAGTGCAGTGGCGCAATCTTGGCTCACTGCCACCTCCGCCTCCCGGGTTCAAGCGATTCTCCTGCTTCAGCCTCCCAAGTAGCTGGGACTACAGGAGCACACCACCATGCCCGGCTAATTTTTGTATTTTTAGTAGAGGTGGGGTTTCACCGTGGAGCAAGCCTTATTTTAAGCCCTTCATAAATATTAACTTATAGAACCTCAAACAATATTTGAAGGCAAGTGGCATCCTTACATCCATCTGATGAGTGTGAAAACTGAGGCACAAAAAAATGAAGTCATTCTTTCAAAAGTAGATGGGACTTGTGGAAGAGGTAGATACTCAATAGCCTGAAAAGGGTGCTCTAGGTGGAGAGAGTAGAAGGAACAGAGGCTCAGTTCTGTTAAAACTCAATAATAATTCAAGATATCAAGTGGTTGGCTTATTTCAGTTAGCATATCTTCCAGGTTCGTCCTTCCTGTTGCAGATGATAGATTTTACCCCATTTAAGGCTGAATAGTATTCTTTTGTGTGTGTGTGTACCCTATTTTTTAAATCTACTCATCTGATGATGGACATTTAGGTTGGTTCCATAACTTAACTATTGTGAATAGTGCTCATTAAACATGGGAGTGCAGATAGCTCTTCAAAATACTGATTTCAATTCATTAAAGCCAAGCACAGAAGATCAATACCACAGGATCTCACCTATATGTGGAATCTAAAAACGTTGAGCTCATAGAAGTAGAGAGTAGGATGATAGTTATCAGAGGCTAAGGGAGGGGAGTGGATGGGGAAAAGGGAAATATTGATCAAAGGATCCAAAATTTCAGTTAGACAGGAGAAATAAGCTTTAGTGATCTATTGCACAGAATGGTGACTGTAATAAATAATAATGCTTTGTATATTTCAAAATTGCTAAGAAGAGTAGATTTTAAATGTTTCCATCACAAAAAATGATAGGTATGTGAGGTTATGGATTTGTTAATTAGCCAAATTTAATCATTCCACATTGAAAACATATATCAAACATCATGTTCCCAAATGATCATTGAATAAATATTACATTTATTATATATGTAGTACAATAAATATTATAATTATAATAAATAAATATTACACTTATATAAGTATAATATAAATATTAAAATTACATTATAATAATTGTATATACAATTATTGTTTGGCAATTAGAAATAACATCCTTTAAAAAGAATAGCAAGTGCTCCCATGCCTGGGGCCCTAGTCCCACTTTGGGAAAAGTGTGAGGAAAGAGGCAGGAGGAAAGGAGAAAGGATGGTGAGAAAGTTTAGACATAAAGCTGAAAAGGTAGCTCATGGTCTAGTTTATTAAAGTACTTGGATGTTGGAGAATTGGGGGATTTTTTTACTTTTTACTTTTTTCTTTTCATTATACAGTCAAACTCAAACTATAGCCCCAAATAAGGCCAGCTGTATTTATAATGCATGTATCTTTTATTAACCAATAATTCCACTCCTGAAATGTTAAGTTCACAAGCAGAAACAGGCATTAGAAGATATGTACAAGGCAATTTCTCACAGTTATTTGTGATGCTAAGGAAAGTTTTGCAATAAATTTTTGTGCATGCACATAATGGAACATCATTTAACCATTAAAATATTTTAGAAAAATACTTAATGATGCGAAAATGCTCATGATACAATGTCAACACTTTAAAAACAGGTTATCAAGCAATATACACACTAGAATTCTAATTTTGTGAAATATGCATATATAGGTATATGGTTATATATGTGTATTGAAAAGGCTGAAGCATTAGCAGGGTTTTAACAGAAAGTTGGATGCTTATGCATGATTTTTATTTTTGCGTTAGTCCGTTTGGACTGCTATAACAAAATATTATAGACTAGGTGGCTTTTAAATATTTAGCATCATTTCTCACAGTTCTGGAGACTGGAAGGCCCAAAATCAAAGCACCAGCAAATTTGGTATCTCATGAGGGCCCAGCCCTCATAGATGGCACATTGTATCTGTGTCCTCATATGTTGGAAGGGGCCACTTAGCTCTCTGGGACTTCTTTCTAAGGGCAGAGCCCTTATGACCTAATCAACTTCCAAAAGGCCCCACCTGTTACTACTGTCGCCTTGGGTTTCAACTTATGAATTTGGGAGAGACACCAATATTCAGACCCTTGAAATTTTCTTTATATTTTTCCATGTTTTACAAATTATTCTCTTTGAATTAGTGTTATATTTTATTTTATGAAATAAGTGCAATAAAGTATATTGTTTAGAAATGTTTCAGTGTGAGGCCAGGCGCAGTGGCTCACGCCTGTAATCCCAGCACTTTGAGAGGCCGAGGCGGGCGGATCACGAGGTCAGGAGATCAAGAACATCTTGGCTAACGCGGTGAAACCCCGTCTCTACAGAAAATACAAAAAATAAGCTGGGCGTGTTGGTGGGCACCTGTAGTCCCAGCTACTCAGGAGGCTGAGGCAGGAGAATGGCGTGAACTCAGAAGGTAGAGCTTGCAGTTAGCCGAGATCATGCCACTGCACTCCAGCCTGGGCGACAGAGCGAGACTCCACCTCAAAAAAAAAAAAAAAAAGTTTCAGTGTGAGTTAAAGCAAATAAGATTTTCTAATAACTAAGGAAATTAATTAGTAAACCCCATTTTTGTGCACCCAGTTAGATGCAATGATTTCAGTTTTCCTGTGTAAATGCTTCAACATCATTCCAAAGTGCCTTTATTTTGGGCGGCACTCACCTGTATGGAAATTTAGGAAGATAGTGTTGTGTGCATAGTTGATGGGAAGATTGATAGTGTTTCCTCACCCTGATGAGAATTCAATGATGTGGTGCCATGCCATGGCACAGTAGTGTATATGTCATGGGCTTAGGAATTACCTTTTATCAGGGCAGAGATGGTGAAGCAATTAGATTCTTTCTTCATTCTCTTTTGGTTGGGCAATGTAGAAAGCAACTGTGGCAGTGGTAACAGGCCATTTATACAACTTCATAGGCCACCTGTGGTCAAGCCAAATCAGTATTCACTGAAAAAAGGAATTAATTATTCTTTACAAAATCATCCTCCCTTAAATTTTAAGGAACTTTGCTCAAGAGTTACTAGCACTTGTAGTCTAGGTATATTTTTGAAGCATATGACAATTGTGTGGATGAAAGAGTGATAGTGTGCTTGTAGACAATAGAATCTTTGGAGTTGGAAAGTGTGGTGCCATTCATTCTGGTGACAGGATTTTGGGTGTGTTCTCTGAAGCTGCTCCATAGTGTTAGTCATGTGTAGGTAAATAATAAAAATGGCAAACCCATTCAGTGCTTACTATGTGCCCTAAGTGTTAACTTGTCATATATTCACAGCGACCACCATGATGTAGGTAACATTATTATCCCCATTATACCTGTGAAGAAACTAAAGACATGGCGAGGTTTAGAAACTTGTCCAAGGTCACATAATCAGCATTACTTAGTGTCTTACATGTGACAGGCACTAGTACCTCAGATCAGCATGCTGAAGCATTGTACTATAAGCACCTTGCAGATTTTAACTTCAAGCCTTACCACAATCCTGAGATGTATCAATATGTCCATTAATCAGATGAGGAAACTGAGGCTCATTTTAAGAGACCATACAATACCTAAGAGAGAAGTGCCAGGTGGGAAGAAGCAATGTGCAAGTGGCACCTGTTCTTTCTACCCTGAGTTACCTTTTCCTCTGCTCCTTGCTCTTCACAGCCCTCCATAATATGATTGTTCTACCCTTTAAAAGTCTGGTCGAAAGATAGATTTAGACACCATCAAGAAACACTTTTCTACAGCTCAGGCAAGAAGAGGAGTTCACGTCTCTAGAGTCAGACAGAAATTGTTGAATCCCAACTCTGCCACTTATTGGTGGTTTGACTTTAGGAAGGTTTCTTAATTTCTCAAGGCCTCATTTTCCCCAACTGTAAAGTGAAGATTACAGTGATATGTCATAGAGTTACAGTGAGGATTAAATAAAATCATTTTAATAAAGCACTTAGCAAAGTGCTTGGTATATTTCAAGTACTCATTAAATAGCAACAGTAATAACAATAACAGAAAGGATGTTGTTTTTAAGGGAATTCATCACCAGATCAGTATCAAACTGTGCTCCATGAATCAGTAGTTTCTTGAAATAATAATGGAACTGTCTAAAAAGGAGAAAGAGGGTCATAAAGCAAAATAAAAGTAGAAAACTCTGGTTTAAACAAAATTAAACAAGATTTTTATTGTAGAACTCTTATAAGCCTTTAATAGCCAATATATTGGTAGAGCTATAAGAGGGCAATAGAGAAGGCAAGATTTCCCAATCCATTTGAATAGTTCTATTTTTCTGGGGGGTCCATTAAGTCCTGGGGACTCTTTGGGAATCCCTCTACTGGACAAAATCCTGAGTATCCATTACATTTTTCCGAGAAGTAGGGAATTCTATTATGCTTCCCCATCAGAGATTTTGAAATAGAGATGAAAATAGTATATTCTATCATTTTCAAATTTATGTAACATCCCATGTGCTTAAAAAATAATCCTAGGGCTTTAGGAAAAGTGGGGTTGATTCCGGTAATAATTAATATTAACTAAAATAGACCCACAAACTATCAAAAACCACAAGTTTAATAACATGAAACATGTATGTAGCAGCACTGAACCACTACCCAACCCTCTCCTCAACCTGGAACGTTCTTCTCTACTCTGACCGTTCCAACCCTGCTTACCTGGTTAACTCCTAGGCATTCTCCAGGCTCACTGCAGATGCCATCTCTGCCAGCAAGTCTGTTCTGTATAAGATGCCCCGTAGCCCATGTATTTGCCCCGTCACAGCACCACACCAAAATGGCAACACGTTGATGGCAGAAACAATGTCCTCTTCACTATTGAGTCCCAGGGACTCACATAGCACATGGCACAGGATCAGTGCCAAATAGACTTTAGTGAGCTGAATCTCAGCACAAAGGGCAAAGCTAGAGTTGGAGATGGGAAGAGAGAATCCTACATAGGGGGAAAAAAAAGGGAGAGGCTCTGGGGAGCAGAGGCCTGATGGATAACGCATGCAGGATGGGCTTCAGGTTGCAAAGTAAGTTGGTAATAGCAGCAAATATCCTCGTAACCCTGGGGAATCAATAAGGAAGGGGCCCTTGAGGGTGCCAAACAGAGGGTCTCAACTTTGCTTTGCACCACCTTTTTTAACCTCAGCTGTTTCTATGTAATCAGTTAGTATGTGCAGGAATTTTTGTCCTACACAAGTGCATTTATTTGCATATCGCTAGAAACAACACTAGTGAAAGTCAACAATGCTTTGCATAATTTATGTTTCTTTAGAAAATATGAGCTGGGTGTGATGGCTTATGCCTGTAATCCTAGCACTTTGGGAGGCCAAGGCAGGAAGATCACTTGAGGCCGAGAGTTCAACACTCAGCAACATAGTGAGACCTTGTCTCAAGAAATAAATGAATAAATAAATAAAAATAAAATAAATATAAAAGAACAATGTGGTTGACTGTGTCTTAAGGGCAGCTCCCAGATGATCCCTTAGTAGAAGTATGACTGGACATTCTTTACAGTAGACTGGGTATAGAGAGGTTACTGGAGCCTGGAAAGATTTCTCAGGGTGCCCTAAGGTAAGCTCACAGCCTGAACCCTGAGGAACGTTTAATAGTGGAGCTCACTGCCTTTCTCCTTATCAGCCTTCTCAAGTCTTTATCTTGGTTAACCTCAACACCATCCACTTAGATTTCTAAGCTGGAGATCTCAGAACCATCCTTGCTTCCCTCCTCTTCCAAACCAAGCATTCAAAGAGTCACCAAGTACAACTGATTCTATTTAAGTTCAATGTGGCATTTTGTTTTGTTACTAAATTCTTAAATACATGCATCCTCATAGAAAAAATTGATAGATGAAAAGATAAAGCAGCAGGAGAAAAGTCACTCTCAATTCCATTGTTAATATTTTCTAGTATTCATGAAATTTTCTATCAAGTTCTGTATATAACTTTGACTATAGATTTTTTAAATTTGTTTTTTGAATCTATTCTTGACTCTCCTGCTCTCCTTCATTTATTGAAACTGATTTTAAGACCTTTCCTCATCTGAAACAAAGTATTTCCTGTCCCTAAAGACAGAAGAGTAATGAAAACAAGCGTGAACCCTGCTTTCATGGGGCCCACAAGGAATGTATGTAAATCTTTCCTTCCCTTCTTTAACACAAGGAGTCTCATACAGCTCATACTCTTTTTATTCCTCATAACATTATATTTGGAAATCATTTTATATCAATTCCTCATTCCTATTTCCTTGTATCCTAGCATCATAATATAACCAGCCCTACTGATGGATATTGATGGGTATTTAAGGTGCTTCCAATCTTTTGCTATTGCAAACAGTACTACAGTAAACAACCTTATACATAAGCCATTTCATGCATGCAGGACCAGAGCCATAGGATAAACCCCTGAGAGTAGGGCTTGGGGAGAAATTGCCAAATTGCCCTCCACAGAGTTTTACCAAATAACATTCCATCAGCAATGTATAAGAGTGCCAGCTTCCCCACCACCTTGGAACACTTTTATTCTCTTCTTAGAACTACTTGGTGGCCTGGAGAAATCTCGTAGCTGATCAAACTGAAGGAGCAGGAATGTGAAGTGGAAGGATTCTCCCCTCTCCCAGGCCACCGAGAAACTTGTCTTAATGGAGGTCTGGGTTTATTTTTTAAGAGCCTTTATTCCTTATAGAAGAAAGAAGAAGGAGAAAAAAACAGAAAAACCTACAATGCTACTATGTGAGTGCCACAAAGAGGAACAGATTTCTGTCCCATGTTTCCAACGAAACCAACCACTTAAAAAGATACAGGGCGCCATTCAGGGTTGTTGGAGCACTAGAAGAACACGTAGCTGATCTGCAATCAAATGGCCACTCGGGAGAGCAACCCGTGTGCTTTTACCCACAGAGCAGCCAGTTTCAACTGGAACATATGCAGGGCCCGTTTGCAGACTTCTTTGTGCGGTGGTTCATTCCCCATCTTAGAGGCTGGGGCAGGTTAGGAGAGAGCGCCCATGTTGTACAACAGTATATCTGAGCTGCCCTTTATGCCTACCTATTTCTTTCCCTGCTTTCACCCCTTTGTGTGTTTTTAATGGGGATAAGTGTGAGCTATACTGGAGCGCAATCACATTGTGGTCTTAAAAGGATCTCTGATGATAGAAAATATGTCAATTTATTATTTCCCTCAGGACAGAGAAAAAAGTACAAAGGTTCAATGGATGATGAAGATAATACTTGTGCACTGTATAGCATTTTCCAACAAAGGATTTTAAGGTGATTTTCTTTTAAAAAATATTTTATATTTTAGTCCCATTTTGTAGGTGGGGAGACAAGAAGATTTCGTAGTGACTAAAATGTCCTAGTGGTGGGACCCTGCATAGAGTCAGCATCTCTATGATCCTTCCGGGCTCTTTTCACTCCCTCTAGTGGAATTTGGTTCTTCACATCAGAGTTTTGACAGCAATAGCAAGCACTGTGCTATTGTGTGCGATCTTTTGGGTACCAGAGCCAGTTTCATCAAATCTTCAACCTGATGGCTCTATCTGTGATCAGAGCTATCTCATGTACCTACAGTTGCAGTTTCTTTAAATAACAATTAGCGCAGGAGATCCTGGGCTGCTCTTGAATGCAGGGAGTATGCTGGTGAAACTCAGCAAGGAGGTGGTCACTTGTTTTTTTGTCACGCAGGGTCTTTCATAATGAATCAACAAAGCATTGACAATAGTTTTCTTGTAAACTGAACAAACCTTATAAATGGTGTGTGGTCTCCCCTCCCCCATGAATTAGTTCCTTTGTCCTGAAATGTGTGGTTAGCCCAGATATTCATTCCGCTCTGCTGGGAGAGTGGCAGAGTCTAGGGAGGCACCCAGAATGTGCAAGACAAGTCGACATTTTACATTTTGGTCTTCTTTATCAGAGCTGGAAATATTTCATTTGTACCTTGACAAATCAGGGAAAAAAAAAAAAGCATGGGTGGACAGCATAGAAAACTTTCCCAAGTATCTGAGTGATCAATTTTAGGACATGAATGTGATAGCTGCTTCCTCTTTTTTATGTGTACAATGATGAAAGGAAATTAAGACTGTAGAAACAGTTTTTAAAGTGCTTTGTATGGCTGCTTGAAATTCATTGTATGATTGCCTGTTTTTTAAAAACCTAAATAAGGAGGGCTAAAGTACTTAGGAGAAAACTAATTGCTTTAAGCTTTTCCTCCTCAGTGTATGCTATTCTCTGCTGTTATATAATCTTGGATATTGAGCAACTGAATGAAAGAAACAGTGTCTTACTTAAAGTAAATGGACAAACATCATTTACTGCTGGCGTTTTTGGCTCTTGGGGTGGGGGTGGGGAAGATATCTCATAGTGAAGTTCACCATAGCTTAGAGTTCATAAAATCAACCTTATTGTCAAAACACTGAAATAAAAATTCACAGAATTGAAAGGAGCAAATCTATGTGGAGGCAGGTTTTTAAAATCTTGAAATGTTCAAGTTTTGCTTCTTGTCTTTACAAAAAGGCAAATTATGATGGCATAATTTTTGACATGTTGTTACCAGAGAGATTGCGTGTTGGAATGTATATTAGATTAAATTGATAGATGGTTGTGTGAAAAGAACTGCAATATTCAAACTTGACTGTACGCATAAAATTATTTACAGAACTATACCACATTAATACCATCTTATTTCATTTCAGATATAATTTTACTTAATGGTAATTTGTATAAAGGATATGAATGTGTTTTTCTTTTTTAAAAAAGAATTGCCAAAATCATTGCCAACACATGAAAACAAGTCAATGATTAAGATCACATAAACCCATGTCATATGTATATTCAATCCAGAATTATTTTAGAGTCATTGTAGCCATAGAGTTTTCAAATAAATTATTTGAATATAAAAGTAGATTATGTATTTCCCTTGTGGCTGGCCAAATGTCTTTTCAACAAAGGGTAAAATAAGAAGGCTATTTTTTGTGTAAAAGAGTGATCTTTTTAGTCATGCTTGGCTGCCTTTTCAGGACTGTCTCCATTTATAATGAGATATTCTTGAACTCATTTGAACCAGAAAGTTTAGTAAATTTGTGGTACATTTTTACATAAAATATCATAATTTGTTTTAAAGGATCAGGTCTAGAGCAAAGAGAAAGTATCTGAATGATTGTTTTGATTTTTAGACTATAATTTTGAGCTGACATCTACATTGGACAATGTCTGGAATATTGAAAAAATATATTTATTTGGTTACTATTTCATACTTCTTGGCAGTTCTAATTTCATCTTATTGTCTACTTAAAAGTGTGCTTGCTATTCAAATCTCAGTTGAAGCTGTCATAAAGACTATCATCACAATAGTTTCTATAGTTTTCAGAGTTCTTGGCATTGAAAGGTGATGATGGCCCTTCCAGAATAATAAGTAAAAGTATTTTATATAAATTTTATGGCTCTGCTTTGAAGTAAATTTGACTTACATGCAAATTTGCTAATATTAACTTTTTTCTTTTCCTATTAACATAGTTAGTAAAAAAAATAATCCTAAGGCTGGAAATGCACGGGCATATACTTACACACATGTAGTGGTGAAAGAAATCTTTTTGAAAACTGAAAGTAAATTTTGACATGATCATTAACATATAAAAACATGTTTGTGTTATTCTCTAGTGTTTTAACATTCTCTACACTTAACTATTTTTCTAATATACCTGAAGATCTTTTTTTAAAACTTTTAATTATATTTTTTGCAGTTACAAGCAGAAAAATCAGTTAATAGATTTTTAATATGATATCAAAAATCAACTCCATATAGTACTTATTTCCAATCTTATTTCTCTAATTGTACTTTGAAATGGATACATTATTTGTTTTACATTTGTACTTCCCTTGAACCTCCTATTTTCTTTTAACTACTCTACAACAAATGCCAATTTTTTTTCTATTCTTTTCCCTTTATCTGATTTTTACAGCAAATGATGTGTCATGTCTCTCCTGAAATTGACCATTCTTTTCAGAAAAGATTTTTTCTTTTTTGGCCTATGGTGCTACACTGAAAAAGTCACCCAGCTAAAATGAGTTACTTCATTTCCAAATAAAAACAATAGTGTTTTCATGCCTGCACTTATTATTATTCTGAGAATGTACTAATTTGTTACATCCAAGATGACGGTTCGTTGGGTCCGTGAAAAGGGCAGTGTGCCAACTACAGCAGGGAAGTAAAAGGACTTCTTTCATGGGAAGTAGTGGGACAGAAAGTAGCCCGCAGTTCTTGTGGGCATCAGGAGGCACGCTGCCAATGGAGTCATCCCAGTATCAAGATTTCCTGTGTTGGGTTCTGAATCAAGCTAAAACTATGATTTCACTAATGTCGGCCTGGGCGGTCAAATTTTCAAACTCGCTATTACGCTAAGGAACAACTGATAGATGTTTTATCCCCATAGGCACTGGCTGATGCGAAACAAGGATTTTGAATGTGTACAGTGCATTATTACTTTTGGTATTAAGCTTAAATAATTGTCTACTTACCCTGAGCTGGTAATAGCAAAATACAAGCAAAGGAGGACATTTTTACAAAGTAAAACTGCAAAACAGATTTATCTATATTACTATGGATTTTTTTTTATTGTTGTTCTTCTCCCCTATTAAATTTGAATGATAATGAAGTTTGATTCTATACTTTTATTCGGCTCTAAACCAGGGTGGTCTCATAATTTTGTTTTACATGCATGACATTGCTTAAGGTCATTAGTTGTAAATCGTAGTACAAAAAGGCTGAAAATATATTCAGCACTTTGTAGTTTCCGAATACACATTTAAGAGCTGCTATGAAAAGTCGAGACCTACATGGCAGATTTTCTGGCACTGAATGGTCAATTTAGTGATGTAGATTAGTGAATCCAAACAGTAAGTGGAGAGAGACTATAATAATGCTTTGATATGTCCCTCTGTTGAAGCATATCCTGGTTGATCCATTTTCTGTTATTGTAATATTTTTCTTTGCTCTATGGCAAAATGCTCTCTACTTTCTTATTTTTTAAGAATATAACCCAGAAAAAGTTATCCATTTTTAAAAATAACTTTCATCTGCTTTTGGTACCACTTAATAAATGAAAAAAAAAGCAGATTTGGATTATGAATTGAGTTTTATTTTGTTGGAATAAAAAACTTTCCTTTGATAACATTTGCTTTTTGTTCAATATGTATTTGCTGAGTTTTTCTTTTATCATAAAGTTTTAATTCATGGTCCCTTTTATTTTGAAGGGGAGTGTACTTTAAGCAACATTTATACAGCAACCATTTTAATAATGATGATAATGTTATTTTATCGAAATCTTGAAATAGGTTTTACTCAAAGTTTGACTGACCTTGACTTGATATTTTGAGTCCTTTTTCATTTTTGTGACTAGGAAGTAAAAACAAGTTCTGCCTTTTATATTCTTCATGAGTTATGAATTTAATTTTCTTGACATCTTACTTCAAAATCAAGGGCAATATGTATTTTTCTTTTTAATTCCAAATGGAAACTGGCTGAATTCACAATAAAGACAACTGAAAATTGGAATTGTTTAAAAATTAAAAAAAAAAATACACCGTTGTAGCAGATTTTAAATGAAGTAGGTTATCAAGTGGACTGCTAATTTTTGCCTTTCCAAAATGTTGGATATTTAACCCTCAGAATAATTAAATATTTGTAATAAAGCAGTTAATTCAAGCAGTTTATTGCTGTAATTTGCAAAAGTACATTGAGCTGCTTTCTTTTCAGCTCATTGATGGAGGAACAAACATTTCTTTAATAAGACTACAGCACATTCTAATTTTGTTGCAAAAGCTTAGATAAGGATCAGGCCCCCTCTGAATCACTGCATTGACCTATGACATTGAAAGTGCTGAAGCTCTTTGGCAAAAGAAGAGTTAGACATTCATTATTATGCACAGGACTTTCCAGTTCTAAAGGGGCTCTGTGCTTTCTCTCAGATAGACTTTGTTTGTTGGAAATGAGAACTGTATTTTGGCAGCAAAGGACCAGAACTGAAGCTACTCTGCAGGCAGAATCATTATGACATAATCCTTCATTAATCCTCATTCTCTATTAATAGATCATGCAGAAGTTTTCCTTTAGTTGATCATCTTCATCAAGGAGCTATGGAAAAGCATTACCAGTGAAATGCCCACCTCTGGTTTTAAGACTGTTTGTTTATATCCATCTTTATTAGTTGCAAAGATTAATGGTGAAAATAATCTCTTAGACTTTGCTTGGTATACAAACCACATATGAGGACCTAAAAAATCTGATGTAACTGAATTTTCATGTTTTGGGGGTAAAACTCACCTGGAAATAAAGCATAGCACTTAACAATAAAAAAGAAAAAATTATCAGGCTAAAATTTGTTTCTGGTGAGATAAAGGGGTTCTAGTCACAGAAGCACGGGAATAGTAGCTAAGCAGCCCAACTTCCCATATTGCTTAAGAAAACAAGTTATCATACAAAATATGTATTTTTCTAACTGTTACTTAACAGATTGAATTACTCTTGAGATGCTCAACTTTTCATGGTGGGTGGTGAGGGTGCATCTCCTTTAGAAGGATACATATGTGCTTGTTTTTGTCCAAATTATCTGCCCAGATCAGACGCTGGAGCTGCGACCTTCCAATGTAAGATTTTTATCATATCCTTTTACAGAATTTGGGGACTCATGTAAAATGTATTTAGAGAAAATAAATAAATATCACTTGTTGTTTTCATATACACCCTTGGGGTCTTGATAAGCCAAAGTTCTCACAGAAGGTCTGGTTCATCAGTTCAGCCTCACCATGAGCCCCATGGCCTGCTGCTGTCCCTGACACTGACACTAGGCACCACGTCTTTGACTCATCTTTGTTGATAGACCCAAAACTTCATTTGAAGGCATAGTTTAGGAATATTAGGAGGAGATTTTTATGATATTTATTTTACATTTAGTTGACAGAATTTAAATATTTTAAAATAAAAACTATCCGTAGGGAGATGATTCGATTAAGCAGTATGTACCGTTCCTAGAGGAGTATGCTGGAAAAGCTTTCTCTAGGTTTTGCAGGTGATTGTTCCGGTAGGGGTGTGCTCATAGTGTTTAGTCATTAATGGAGACTGTGACTCCGTTGGAACTGGCTAATAGGTCCAGATTGATCCCTCATAGTAATGTCACTAATACTTGTAATACTAGAAAATATGCATGCTACCAAAAAATTGTAGGAACATATTTTTATGTTGTCTGGCACATATTTCTGAATTAAAAACTCACAGAAGTTAAGAAGTTGTCCACAGACACACAAATTGTAATTGTTTAATTTGGCTTTTAATCTAAGCCTTCCCATCTTTTAATGATTTTATGTATAATCTGCAGTAAAGAGAACTAGGATTTATTGAACAACTGTTATAAATGGACCACCTCCCTAGGTCTAAGTAAATTTCAAGGCTAATAGTCTAAGCTAATTGAAAGAGAGTCACCATAGAACTGTAAGTTAAAAGCTGTACTTTCTAGGCCTTTGATGTTCAGGTTGAATTGGAATCTGGGTTTGAAAATTTCTACAAGCTAAACCAGAGATGGTCAGGGGACACTCCAGGCAAGGCCTAAAAAAATCAAAATGTGACCAGTGTTTTAATGCAGTGGCTCGCCTTTTGTTTATCAGAATTGCTGGTGGTGGCTGGTAAGGCAACATAGACAATGCATAATATTCAGCCCTCAAAAGGACATTTTCATAATACTAAATGTTTATACTCAAGAATCTACCAGAAAAGTACTTGAAAGTTACTGTAGTCAAGCCAAGACCTGCAAACCTGGAAAGCCAGTCAATATCACCATAGTGGGCAGCTTTTCCGAAATGTTTGCCCAGATCTTAATTTATTTGCTTTAACCTGAGATTTTTGTTGACAGTAATAATATTTGACAATTAGTTTGTATTTAAGAAGATTTTACACAACAAAAAGTATGGTTGCATATGAAGAAAATAGGATTAAGAAATGTATTTCAAATTTAATAAAAATGTGGATCATGGCAATTTGATATTGGCTTTTCTTGATGAGTTTTCCGGTGTGTGGATTTTGAAGTGGGCACAATGCTCCCTATCAGATCATTTCAAATTGCTCCTGGACAGAATTCCTCCTCCTCCTCTGTATTATTTTTTTCACTGCTGCTGTAGTAAGTCGCCACAAACTTACTGGCTTAAAACAACACAAATTCATTATTTTACAGTTCTAGAAGTCAGATGTCTAAAATGAGATGGTAAGGCCGTGTTCCCTCTTGGGGGCTTTAAGGAAGATCTATTTTCTTGAGCTTTCCATCTTCCAGAGGCCACATAAATCCTTTTGCTTGTGACCCGTTCCCCCATCTCCAAAGCTAGCAGGCAGCATAGCATCTTCGAATGTCTTTCTCTATCTCTCAGCTTCTATTGTCACTCAGCCTCTGTCTCACTCTGACTTCTCCTGCATTGCTCTCATAAGGACCCCGGTCATTACCTCAGGCCAACCAGGCAATCCAGGATAAACTCCCCATCTCAAGACCTTTAACCTGATTACTTCTGCAGAACCCCAAGGTAATATTCACAAGTTTTGCGTATTAGGGTGTGGACATCTTTGATGGTCATTACTATCACATCCCCTGACCCTCTGGGGAAGAATAGGGGACTGTTTTTCATTTCCTTGGGCATCAAACAGTGCTGAGATCTGTGGTTCCACACCTCTGCTGGGATGCTTTTTAAAATCCTTATGCCCAGGGTATACCTCAGACCTATTATATCAAATTTCTCGGGGTGCGTCACAAGGCATCAAGTATTTTTAAAGCTCCCCAGATGATTTTAATGTGCAATCAAGGTGGATAACAACTTATTTAGAAGCCTCTTTTTCTCTCTAAAGACTCTCCTGGGATTTGGCTAGGATATATGAAAGCATTTAAATTTTATCAAACTGAATTCAGATTTTGTTGAGAGACAGGCACAAATTTCTAGGAGAATTTATATTTTAATGGCTCAATATTTGTTAGTTTAGACCAGCTTTAAAGTTTTATACTCAAAAGGACAGGATAAAGAAAACTTATTCTGTAAGTATCTAGTTCAAGTACTATTGGTTTAAATTAATCTATAGATGAATCTTGTATTCTTTAAATGTGTAAATTAAAAAGCACTTTTTAGAATTTTTCCTGTAATAGTGTGAATTCAACTCAACATCTCACATGCTGTTTCAGCTGTAAATCAATGATACTGAATGTAAGCTAATATTCTGGGCTTGAAATTGGCTTAATAGTGAGTTACGTGGACTGGAATATAGAATAATTCCTACCTAATGTGTCATCACTTAAAGTTTACTTCTCCACATAGCCAGAAGAATCTAATGATTTAGGAGGGCTTATTTTGGTTGAAATTTGAGTGTTCAATTTATATGAAGTCACTGATTGGTCAAGACCTTTAGCCACAGCATGCAGAATCTTGACTCTTCTAATATATACATTACGAAATAATGTATATATTCTTAATTACTCCAGATAATTACTCTTAAAAAAGGAGAGAGACAAAGAAAGTTGAGATTATTTTTACTCCATGGACTGAATGTTTGCATTGTTCATACGTTTTTACTGGTTATTTTTAAGATTGGAGAAGAAGATCATTTGTATACTGGTCTCTATTGAGGATAAGAGTTTGGGAGACAGTTACAATGTAAAATGAACATGAGCCATAAAATAGTCACTTGGTGTTTATGTTTTGATGATACAAAGACAACAAGGAATATAGTGGCTGCATTTTTCAGATGAGGACAAAAAGTCTAAGGAACAATATTTGCCCTACTTCTACACTGATGAGAAATGTAGAAAATATTGCATACATATTACATTACTGGATTGCATAGAACATTTTCACAGCTTATGAGGGCAACAAATAAAGCCTATGAAATCAAAACTGCCTTCTAGAATACTCCAAAAGTAAGCTTGAGTCTAAGTCATTTGTTAGATTCTTGTTCTTACTTTTCATAATGGAAAATATTTATTGATAATAAATACCAGTATAAGAAATAAATAAAATTATGTGATACCAAATTTCTCAACTCTGTTGTGTATCAGGACCAAGGAACATGTTCATTAGAATTTTTGACAAACACTAAAATCACTTTAAAAAATCCCACACGTGGAAGCTGTTAAAGTAATACATATGTAATAACTAATAGCTACAAGTAGGCACTTCAAGTTACTTCATTTAATTACACCTCACAACAGCTATTCAATATAAATAAAAATCATACTCCACTTTACAGATGAAAAACCTGAGAACTAGAGAGATTTAGTAACTCTATCAAAATCATACAACTAATAAGTGGCAGAACCAGGAGACACATCCAAATGTGATTCTTAACTACTCCAGGGCACTTCAGTTCAAGCTAGTGCAGGTTTTAACTAACTTGTGCTTTGGATTCACATGATCCCAGATCAGAGTAGAGAACAAGCATAGGCCAAATCTTTGTGGCCAGTTTGTTTTGCAGGACATAGGAGAATAGAATGAGAGACACTCCTCCAAAAAAAAAAAAAAAAAAAAAAAAGGTGTTCAAGAAGTTTAATTTTTCATTTGAATTTATATCAAGTACTCATTTAAACCATTCTCAAGATTATATTGATTCCTCTTTGTGTGTGTCCCACTTTGAAAATTCTCATCATTTGGAGGTAAATTTGTTCCATTTTATTATTATCCTATAGAGGAAATATCTAAATTTTATTATTATAGATCACTGTTTCTCAGCCTGTTCTTCTAATTGCAAAGATAAGAATTCCTTCCTTGTAAAAAACATTTTTCCTGGATCTCACTTTAGAATGCCTGAATCAAACTCTTTGGGGTCACAGCCTGGGGAATCTGGCTTTTCTTTTGCAAACTCACCAGGTTATTTGTGGTAGAAATGAATTTCATTTGCTCAAAATCTAGATTTTGAAATCAATGCTCGTTACGATGATTTAGACAGACAATGCAAAGCATCAGAGAGGTAGAAAAATGGTGAGGATATACTCCATATTCTATTCTCCTCTATCCCCATTTCTTGCTAACTCCCTCCTGCCCCTTTCTCCATTCATCAAACATGAGATGAAGTTTCCACAGTGTGCAGTCACTGGGCTGGCCTGAGATATTGCCAAATAGTTCAGGAGAGTGCATACTTCATCCCTGCTTTTGAATACTAAAGAAGGCCTGCTGTAAAAAAAAAAAAAAGTGTTTGTTATTGTTATATTCAGTGTTTTCCAAAATATTTACCCACAGAACCCTTTCTTTAAAGAATACGTGCTACTCCGGAAAGCACTGTTAGAAAAAGTGGACATGACAATGACATTATTTACATATCAAAATGCAATCAATAGCTGGTGGAATTCACTGGTGATGCATTCATTGCCTTTTTAAAACCACTGTTGCTTAAGCTAGCTCTTGGAAGACCTCACGCGTATTAGAGGCAATCCAGGTATTTGTGATACCAGACCTTATGTAGCCAAAAAGGATTCTTACTTCAAAGTTTCTACTTCTCTTTAGAAAGGCGTAAATTCAACTGATTCAATTATTCTGTTATAAATTTAGGCAAATAACTCAGTATCTTCATCTTGGTCTCTGTCTCATTGCTATTTTTCACCTTGCCTTTATTTGTTGCTTAATTATTAAAGCATAATGGGTACTTAAAACGCACACAGCTCAAACAAAACCATACAAAGTATACAGTGGAAACCAAAATTACACCTCATTCCTACAATATCAGTTCTATTCTTCAGAAGTATTTTTGCATTTTTCCCATATTTTCCCCTATATTTTGTGTGCAGTTTTTTTATTTGTAAATTTTAAAATATTTTAAACGTCTGGGGAAATAAATATGTATAATGTGTAATATATGTCGTACATGATATGACTGTATATTTTTACAAAGATGCCATCATATACTAGTCTAAAATTCACTTTTGTCTATTCAATATATTGCCTTAGGCTTCCGAAGTTCCCTGGAAATAAGGATTTTATGTTCCTAATGCACCTCACAATTTTTAAAGTGCATTGCCATGAACTGTGTAATAACAGTTACCTGGACCTAGTCTTAAAACAAGTTCTTTCCCAAATATCTGGGTACCACTTGGTTAGTTAATAATGTCTTAGCACATTATTATATGAGAATGTTTTCTCATGTAATAGTTATAAGTGTGTCACACGATTTTTATAAACAGCTTCTATAGAAACACATTTTTTGCAAATCACTCAGTAAATATACTACAAGATATTATTATTTAAAGGAAAACTGGTATGAATTTTATTTTACACTAAGAAGCCTATTGAAAAAATAAATAATTGCTCTCTAATTCATGAGTTTAAGTTATCCAAATTTTTATAAATCAATATGTGGACTTTGTGGAGAATTTACGACCACCCAAATATGATAACAGAATTTTACTCTTCAAGGTTTACATTCTTTTCATTTGCAAAGTCATGATCAACAAGATAAGTAAAGCTAAATAATTAAATAAAAAATAATGTTCCTTGCATAGTACTATCTCTTTCCCTTTTTTTTCCCACTTGGTAAGATAGCAAATGGAGAATATTTTTAGTTTATTTATACTGAACTGTTATTTGGCAAAATTAACATTTAAAATAAAATATTCATTTCAAAGGATTAGCTATCATTACATTTAAAAACTGGATTTGCAGAAAGCAGACTGGTGGTTGCCAGGGGCTGAGGAAGTAAGAGAAGTAAAGAGATGTTGGTCAAAGGGTACGAACTTTCTCTCAGTGGATAAACAGGTTCTGGGGATCTAATAATGTACAGCATGACTAGCAATAAATGTTGACTAAATTGGTTGTGGTAATCTTTACATAATGTACACATATACCAAATTATCACAGTGTACAACCTGAATATATTCCATTTTGTTTGTCTATTAAACATTTTAAATTTTTAAAAATATAAAAAATAAAATGTATTACAGTATTCTGTAAAATAAAGTGAATCATGCATTTGATAAAAATACTCAGGTAGTAAAGAAAGGCTAAAAGTAAAATCTCTTTCTTCCAATCCCTCCTCCCAACAAAGAGTGCCACTCCCCAGAGATAACTATGGTTAGTAGTATCTTGTATTTATCCTTTCCAATAAAAATGTCTATCAAATAGCAGATATATATATATATACATATATATATATATATACACACACACACATATGCATATACTTTTTATTTTTTATTGATTCCAGGGTACCTGTGCAGGTTTGTTATATAGGTAAATTGCATCTCACGGAGGTTTGGTGTACAGATTATTTCATCAACCAGATAATAAACATAGTACCTGATGGGTAGTTTTTGCTCCTCTCCTTCCTCCCAACATCCACCCTCAATTAGGTCTCGGTGTCTGCTGCTCCTTCCTTTGTTCCTTATATATTCAATGTTTAGCTCCCACTTATAGGTGAGAACATGTGGTATTTGGTTTTCTGTTCCTGCATTAGTTCACTTACGATGTGGCCTCTAGCTCCATCCATGTTGCTGCAAAGGACACGATCTCGTACTTATAGCCTTTTTATTAGTTCCTAAACAGGATCATACCACATGCACTGTCCTGAACCTTGCCTTTTTTTACTTAATACCTTGTTCGAACTTTTATCTTATTAGCATTTACAGATTTACTTCATTTAAAAAAAAAAAAAAACAACACTTGACATCCCTCTTTGACTTCACTGTAATTTATTTAACCTAGCCCCTCTTCTGGGACACTTGGGCTGTTTCTCTCTTCTGGCTATTAAAAACAATGCTGCAATAAACATCCTTATGCATTTATTTTAGCATGTTGTTTGAAGAATACCAATGGTACAAATTTCTAGCAGTGATAGTATTACTTGCATAGATTAAGATGATCAATAGTACTCAAGAATCAAAAGCATGTCAAGAAGCAAGAACTCTCTAACACGGGTAGTGTAAGTGGAAATTGGTACAAACTTCTGGAAGGGCAATTTAATTATGCCTTAACAAAATTTGAAATTCATATATAATTTCAACCAGAAATTTCAGTGTCAGAAATTGACCTGATCAATACATAAGATTATTTCTTATGAATATACCCTCCTACATTACATCTGTGCAGCTGTAGAGTTAAGAGTATTAGAGCTGGAATGGAATGTAGAAATTATCGATTCCAATTTCTGAGGCCCAAGGAGGTTAAGTTACACAGTGAACAGGTGCCCAACAGAGAAATTCTGCACTAGCTGCTAGATACTTCAAAGGGATAGACAATTAGACACATCCTTTTTCTCTCAGGCCTCCATCTCATTGGTCATAGTTACTATATTGCTATCTCTCTTCCTTGCTGTGTCTGTCCTTGTGTTGTTTTGTTAGATTTTTATCAAAGGTGTGGTTCTGTAGGTTTCATGTCCCAGGAAAACGTTTCACCAGAGGACAGGTCCATTCAGTATGATTGAGGGCTGGGGAGAATAAAAGAGTAACCAGGGTGTTAAGCCTTAAGAAAGTGAGTTAGTGGCCTGGTATCTGTCCTTTATAGGTTGCTAAATTAAAAACCATTTTTTGAAAATACGCACAACACTTCTGACACCAAATATGTGGGTTTTTCCTTCACATTAAGCAATTATCCAACTCTTGGGACACCAACTGGGTGTCCTACAATTCAGTTCTGACTTTATCTGGAGTGAAAGTAGATCCCACAGGTTAAGAGCTAAGTCCTATGAGACTGCCCACCACTTCAGACACCAAACACAAGTCCCAAGTTGTCACCTGTACTCTGACCAACCAACTATAAATTGTTCGTTCCCAAACTCCTTGATAATTTGCTATAAGAGCTCATAAAACTCAGGCAACATTTACTTCTGATTACCAGTTCATTACAAAGGCTATTATGAAGGATGCAGATGAACAGCCAGCTGAAGAGGTGCATAGGGTGAGATCCAAAGTGTTCTGAGCACGGCAGCTTCTGTCCCCGTGAAGTTGGGGTGAACCACACTCCTGGCACTTGGATGTGTTCAGCAACACAGAAGCTCTCCAAACCCTGTCATTGAGGGAGGCTTCATCACAGAGGCATGGTTGAATATTCACTCACTCTCCATTCCCTCACACCTTCTGGGAGGATAAGGGCAGGGCTGAAAGTTCCAAACTTCTAATCATGGCTCAGTCTTTCTGGTGACCAGCCTCCATTCTGGATCTATTCAGAAAATTCAAACAAAAGATGCTCTTATTACCTAGGAAATTCCAAGGGATTTAGGAGCTCTGTGTCAAGAATTGGGATCAAAAAACAAATGTTAGATGAAAAGAAGCTCCTAGCACCCCTGTCACTAGGAAATTACAAGGGTTCTAGGAGCTCTGTGCCAGGAGCCAGGGGAAGAGACCAAATATGTATTTCTTATTATGTCACAGATGGGAATTCAAAACAAATAGGGGTCAAGGGTGGTATCCTTAGTGACCAGGACAGGTCCTGATCCGTAGTGACCTTCATTACTCCAAAAAGGAAAAGCATCTACCAGTTTTGTAAAACACATAATGAGTCACAGATTTCCACAGCTAGCATCAATTGACTGGTCAATAACTTTATGTCCATGTATTTTAAGACTTAAAATCTTAATACTTGTTATATATGGCAGAGTGTAAGCTGGACATCAACAGGCAATTCACATACAAAAAAGGAGTTACTAACAGAAAATGATAGAATATTAGAATAAAATAATTAGAAAAAAATGACAATCTTGAAGCATCATTTTTTCTGTCCAAGTTATCAAAGTTTATCTTTTCACAGTAATATTTCAGGTTATTGAGATTTTTTTTTTAATAGGTGCTTATTTGGGTAGACGGGGGAAACTTTGAGAGCACCGTTGACTGCACAGACTTAAAAACTGAAACATTTTGGCCCAATAATTTTGCTACTAGAAATTTAGCCTAGAAACATCATTCAGAAAAAGAAAGTTGCTATAAACACTGGGATGTTCCCAACAACCTAATTTTTTGACTAGAAAAATTGGAAGATGCCTAAAGTCCAATAAATGAAGAGTGGTGAGTAAAATTGTAGTAGGTCAAACAGATGAAACATTAAATAGATGATGATTATCAAAGCCATGTAACTTAGTAAGCAAATATTGTCATACATTTATAAAATCAAGATGTGAAATTGTGCATACACTAGTATTGATAAACTTAATGGATGGCTGTGTATGAATAAGTTCCAGAAAGGAATATATAAGTACATACACACACACAAAGTAGACTTTGTATTATAATTTTTGTAATATTTTATTTGACCAACAATAACAAAATTAAGCAATAAAAATAACAAAACAAAAAGACATATGAATATTTTTACTTTTCATAGGTTTTCTCCTGTTGCTTCTGTACATATTCTTAGTTAGTTCCACCTAGAATGTGAAAAAGAGGAGAACTGTTTTGCTCAATACATACAGTTTTAGGGAGACAGTCTCAGAATTTGAGTACAACCCCAGTGCACTATCTTAATTCATTCTGGAATGAGAGAAATCTAATGATGTAACAATAGAATCAAATCAAGTAAGACTTTAAAAATGGTTACTTTTTTAAAATGCAGGAAGATGTACAATTTCAAGTTTCAACATTTCCAATGACAGGAAAGTCACTACCCCACAAAGCAGCATACTCAATTTATAAATAGCTATTCATTCATTCTACATGTATTGAGCCGATTTTCTGTTTAGAATAATCGAATCGAAAGCAACAAGACGGAAAGCAGGAAGATCAGTTAGGAGACTCTCTATTTAGTATAGGTGAAAGATAATGAGGCCCAAACTAAGTCAGCACCAGGAGAGAAAATGAAAGAACAAATTTAAAATATATTTGGAAAACAGCTCAATTAGACTTAATGACTACCTCCAGACGAGGTCTAAGGGAAGAGTATTAGATTTCCCCTCTCAGTAAGAGTAGAAAATAATCTCTGGCCATCTTTACTCTGCCATACCCTCCTTCCATCTTCCATAAATTTGTTTTAAAATCTGAGCTTATCAGAGAGCCCAGACTTCTATATTGTTTCTTCTCCTAATTTTTAAAATTGATTTTTGTTTTTATATATTTAGGGGGTACGAGTGCATATTTCTTACATTCTTATACTGTGTAGTTGTGGAACTTGGGTTTTTCGCATACCCATCACCCACATAGTGAACACTGAACCCAAGAGGTAATTTCTCAACCCTTGCTCCCACACCACTATCCCATGTTTTGTAGTCTCTAGTGTTTATTATTACACTCTGAATGTCCATGTGTACCCATTGTTTAGCTTCCACTTATTGTTTATTGGAAATAAAATACATGTTCAAATGTATTTGCAAATACATGTTCAAATACAGCATGTTTTTGACTGTATATTTCTGTATTTGACTTTCTGTTTCTGAGTTATTCCATTGGGGATAATGGCCCCTAGTTCCATCCATGTTGCTGCAAAAGATATGATTCCATTCCTTTTCATGGCTGCATAGTATTCCATATATAGATAGAGATATATAGATATATCACATTTTCATTATCCAGTCCTCTATTGATAGAAATTTAGGTTGATTCCACATCTTTGCTATTGTGAACAGTGCTGTGATAAACATGCAAGTACAGGTATCTTTTCCATATAATGATTTCATTCCCTTTGAGTATATACCCAGTAGTGGAATTACTGGATTGAATCGTAGTTCTTTTTCTAGTTTTTTGTCTTCTCCTAATTTTTAACTGCTGACTTATTTTATTGAGACACAATTTTTTTACTTGTAAGGGTCCTCTTTCCATTTTTTTTTCTTCAGCTTTTAAGTTCTGAGGTACATGTGCCAGATGTGCAGGATTGTTACATAGGTAAACATGTGCCTTGGTGGTTTGTTGCTCAGATTATCCCATCACCTATATATTAAGCCCAGCATCTGTTAGCTATTCTTCCTGATGCTCTTCATCCCCCGACTGCCACTCTGACATGCCTCAGTGTACTTTGTTCCCCTCAATGCGTCCATGTGTTCTCATCATTCAGCTCCCACGTATAACTGAGAACATGCAGTGTTTGGTTTTCTGTTCCTGTGTTAGTTTGCTGAGGATAATGGCTTCCAGCTCCATCCATGTTCCTGCAAAGAACATGATCTTATTCCTTTTTATGGCTGCATAGTTGTATATGTACCACATTTTTCTTTATCCAGTCTATCATTACTGGGCATTTAGGTTAATTCCATGTCTTTGCTATTGTGAATAGTGCTGCAGTGAACATATGCATGCATGTATCTTTATAATAGAATGATTTACATTCCTTTGGGTGTATACCTAGTAATAGGGTTGCAGGGTCAAATGGTATTTCTGCCTCTAGGTCTTTGAGGAATCACCACACTGTCTTCCACAATGGTTGAACTAATTTACACTCCCACTAACAGTGTAAAAGTGTTACTTTTTCCACAACCTCACCAGCATCTTTTTTTTTTTGACTTCTTAGTAATAGCCATTCTGACTGACGTGAGATGGTATCTCATTGTGGTTTTGATTTGCATTTCTCAAATGGTCAGTGATGCTGAGCTTTTTTTCATGTTTCTTGGCTGCATACATGTCTTCCTTTGAGAAGTGTCTATTCATGCCTAGATTTTCTTCTAGGGATTTTATAATTCTGGGTTTTACACTTTAAATCTTTATTTATGGATTTAAGTCTTTAATCCATCTTGAGTTAATTTCTGTATATGGTGTAAGGAAATAGTCCAGTTTCAGTTTTCTGCATATGGCTAGCCAGTTCTCCCAGCACCAATTTTTAAATGGAGAATCTTTTCCCCATTGCTTGTTTTTGTCAAGTTTGTCAAAGCTCAGATGGTTGTAGGTGTGTACTCTTATTTTTGAGTTCTCTATTCTGTTCCATTGTTGCATGTGTCTGTTCTTGTACCAGTACCATGCTGTTTTGGTTACTGTAGCCTTGTAGTATAGTTTGAAGTCGGGTAGCATGATGCCACCAGCTTTGTTCTTTTCACTTAGGATTGTCTTGGTTATTTGGGCTCTTTTTAGGTTCCATATGAATTTTAAAATAATTTTTTCTAATTCTGTGAAGAATGTCAATGGTAGTTTAATGGGAATAGCATTGACTCTATAAATTACTTTGGGCAATATGGCCATTTTCACAATATTGATTTTTCCTATTCATGAGTATGGAATATTGTTCCATTTGTTTATGTCCTCTCTGATTCCTTTGAATAGTGGTTTGTAGTTCTTCTTGAAGAGGTCATTCATGTCCCTTGTTAACTGTATTCCTAGGTATTTTATTCTTTTTGTAGCAATTGTGAATGGGAGTTCATTCATGATTTGGCTCTCTGCTTGCCTTTTGTTGGTGTATAGGAATGCTAGAGATGTTTGCACATTGATTTTGTATCCTGAGAGTTTGCTGAAGTTGTTTATCAGCTTAAGAAGCTTTGGGGCTGAGACAATAGGGTTTTCTAGATATAGGATCATGTCATCTGCAAACAAAGATAATTTGACTTCCTCTCTTTCTATTTGAGTATCCTCTATTTGAGTATCACTTGCCTGATTGCCCTGGCCAGAGCTTCCAATATATATTGAATAGGAGTGGTGAGAGAGGGTATCCTTGTCTTGTACTGGTTTTCAAGGGGAATGCTTCCAGCTTTTGCTTATTCAGTATGGCATTGGCTATGGGTTTGTCATAGATGGCTCTCATTGTTTTGAGGTATGTTCCTTCAATACCTAGTTTATTGAGAGTTTTTAACGTAAAGGGATGTTGAATGTTACTGAAGGTCTTTTCTGCATCTATTGAGATAATCATATGGTTTTTGTCTTTAGTTCTGTTTATGTGATGAATCACATTTATTGAATTATGTTTTCTTAAAATTTTACTTTAATTTCTGGGATACATGTGCAGAATGTGCAGGTTTGTGACATAGGTATACATGTCCCATGGTGGTTTGCTGCACCTACCAACCCATCATCTAGGTCTTAAGTCCTGCATGCATCAGGTATTTGTTCTAATGTTCTCCCTCCCCTTACCCCCACTCCCTGACAGGCCCTGGTGTGTGATGTTCCCCTCCCTATGTCCATGTGTTCTCATTGTTCAACTCCCACTTATGAGTGAGAACAGGCAGTATTTGGTTTTCTGTTCCTGTGTTAGTTTGCTGAGAATGATGGCTTCCAGCTTCATCCATGTCCCTGCAAAGGACATGAACTCATGTATTCCATGGTGTATATGTGCCACATTTTCTTTATCCAGTCTATCATTGACAGGTATTTTGGTTGGTCCCAAGTCTTTGCTATTGTAAATAGCGTTGCAGTAAACATACGTGGCATGTGTCTTTATAGTAGAATGATTTATAATCCTTTGGGTATATACCCAGTAACGGGATTGCTGGGTCAAATGGTATTTCTGGTTCTAGATCCTTAAGGAATCACCCACACTGTCTTCCACAATGGTTGAACTAATTTACACTCCCACGAACAGTGTAAAAGCTTTCCTCTTTCTCTGCAGCCTCGCCAGCATCTGTTGTTTCCTGACTTTTTAATAATCACCATTCTAACTGGTGTGAGATGGTATCTCACTCTGGATTTGATTGATTTGTGTATATTGAATCAACCTTGCATCCTGTGGATGAAGTCAATTTAATTGTGGTTGATAAGCTTTTTGATGTGCTGCTGGATTCAGTTTGCCAGTATTTTATTGAGCATTTTGGCATTGTTGTTCATCAAGGATATTGACCTGAAGTTTTCTTTTTTTCTTGTACCTCTGCCAGGTTTTGGTATCAGGACAATGCTGGACTCATAGAATGAGTTAGGGAGGAGTCCCTCCTTTTTATTTTTTTGGAATAGTTTCAGTAGCAGTGGTACTAACTCTTCTTTGTACCTCTGTTAGAATTCAGCTGTGAATCCATCTGGTCCTGGGCTTTTTTTGGTTGGTAGGCAATTTATTACTGCCTCAACTTTGGAACTTAGTATTGGTCTATTCAGGGATTCAGTTTCTTCCTGGTTTAGTCTCGGGAGGGTGTATGTTTCCAGGAATTTATCCATTTCTTCTGTATTTTCTAGTTTATGTGCACAGAGGTGCTTATAGCATTCTATGATGGTTGTTTGTATTTCTATCAAGTCAGTGGTGATATCTCCCTTATTTCTTACTATGTTTGATTTTTTTTTACTTTATTAGTCTAGCTAGTGGTCTATCTATTGTATTAATTTTTTTCAAAAAAAACAGCTTCCAGATTCATTGATTTTTTTGAAGAGTTTTTCATGTCTCTATCTACTTCAGTTCAGCTCTGATCTTGGTTATTTCTTATCTTCTGTTAGCTTTGAGATTTGTTTGCTCTTGCTTCTCTAGTTCTTTTAGTTGAGATGTTAGGTTGTTATCTTGAGATCTTTCTAGCTTTTTGATGTGGGCAGTTAGTGGTACAAACTTCCCTCTTAACACTGCTTTAGCTGTGTCTCAGAGATTCTGATACATTGTGTCTTTGTTCTCATTAGTTTCAAAGAAGTTCTTGATTTCTGCCTTAATTTCATTATTTACCCAAGAGTCATTTATTTAGGAACAGGTTGTTCAATTTCCAGGTAGTTGTGTGGTTTTGAGTGAATTTCTTAATCTTGAGTTCCAATTTGATTGCACTGTGGTCTGAGAGACTGTTTGTTATGATTTCCGTTCTTTTGCATTTGCTGAGGAGAGTTTTACTTCTGACTATGTGATCAATTTTAGAGTGAGTGTTGTGTGGCAATGAGATGAATGTATATTCTGTTGTTTTGGGGTGGAGAGTTCTGTAGATGTCTATCAGTTCCATTTGATTCAGAGCTGAGTTCAGGTCCTGAATATATTTGTTGAGTTTCTGTCTCCATGATCTGTCTAATATTGACAGTGGGTGTTGTAGTCTCCCACTATTATTGTATGGGAGTCTAAGTCTCTTTATAAGTCTCTGAGAACTTGGTTTAAGAATCTGGGTGCTCCTGTATTAGGTGCATATATATTTAGGATCATTAGCTCTTCTTGTTGAATTGAACCCTTTACCATTATGTGATGTCCTTCTTTGTCTTTTTTGATCTATGTTGGTTTACAGTCTGTCTTGTCAGAAACTAGGATTGCAACCTCTGCTTTTTTTCTGTTTTCCATTTGCTTGGTAAAATTTCCTCCATCCCTTTATTTTGAGCCTATATGTGTCTTTGCATGTGAGATGGGTCTCTTGAAGACAGCATACCAACGAGTCTTGGCTCTTTATCCAGCTTGCTATTCTGTGCCTTTTAATTGGGACACTTAGCACATTTACATTTAAGGTTTGTATTGTTGTGTGTTAATTTATTTGATCCTGTCATCATGATACTAGCAGGTTATTATACAGATTTGTTTATGTGGTTGCTTCATAGTGTCACTGGTCTGTGTACTTCAGGGTGTTTTAGTAGTGGCTGGTAATGATTTTTACTTTCCCTATTTAGTGTTTCCTTCAGGAGGTCTTGCAAGGCAGGCCTGGTGGTGACTAATTCCACCAGCATTTGCTTGTCTGCAAAGCATCTTATTTTTCCTTCACTTATGAAGCTTAGTTTGGCCAGATATGAATTTCTGGGTTGGTATTCTTTTCTTTAATAATGTTGAATATTGGCCCCCAATCTCTCCTGGCTTGTAAGGTTTCCACTGAGAGGTCCACTGTTAGTCTGATGTGCTCCCTTTTTTAGGTGACCTGGTCTTTCTCTCTGGCTGCGCTTAACATTTTTTCTTTCATTTTGACCTTTGAGAATCTCATGATATCTGTCTTGGGGTTGATCTTCTTGTGGAGTTTCTTACTTACCCCATTCTCTGAATTTGCATTTCCTGAATTTGAATGGTGGTTTATCTTGCTAGTTAGGAAAGTTCTCCTGGATGATATCCTGAAGTATGTTTTCCAACTTGGTTCCATTCTCCCTGTCTTTTTCTTGTACCCCAATCAGTCATGGGTTCATGACATGGGTTCATACATAATCCCATATTTCTTGGAGGTTCTGTTTATTCCTTTTCATTCTTTTTTCTCTATTCCCTTCTGGCTATCTTATTTCAGAAAATCTTTAAGCTCTGAGATTCTTTCCTCCACTTGGTCTATTCTGCTATTCATGCTTGTGATTGCATTGTGATGTTCTTATGTTGTGTTTTTCAGCACTATCAGGTCAGTTATGTTACTCTAAACTGACTATTCTGGCTATCAGCTCCTGTATTGTTTTATCATGATTCTTAGCTTCTTTGCATTGCATTACAACATGCTTCTTTAGCTCAGTGAAGTTCATTATTACCCACCTTCTGAAGCCTACTTCTGTCAATTCAGCCATCTCAGCCTTAACCCAATTTTGTGCCATTGCTGGAGAGGTGTTGTGGTCATTTGGAGGAGAAGAGGCACTCTGGCTTTTTGAGTTTTCAGTGTTTTTGCATTGATTCTTTCTCAGCTTTATGGGTTTATCTACCTTCAGTCCTTGAGGTTGCTGACCTTCGAATGGGGTGTTTGTGGGATCTTTGTTATCATTCTTGTTTTCTGCTTGTCTGTTTTTATTTTAACAGTGAGGCCACTCTTTCATAGGGCTGCTATGGTTTGCTAGGGGTCCGCTCCAGACTCTAGTTGCCTCGGTTTTTCCTGTACCTGGAGGTTTCACCAGTAAAGCCTGCAAAACAGCAAAGATGGCAACCTGCTCCTTCCTCTGGAAGCTCCATTCCAAGGGGGCACTGACCTGTTGCCAGCCTGAACACACCTGTAGGAGGTGGCTGGAGACCCCTGATGGGAAGTCTCACCCAGTCAGGAGGAATGGGATCAGGGACTCACGCAAATAAGCAGTCTGGCTGCCTTTTTGTAGAGGAGATGTGCTGCATTGCAGGGTTGGTGGGAGGTCTTCCTTGTCCAGATAGTTTGTATTCTCCAAAACCAGCAGGCTGGAATGGCTGAGTTGACCAAACCACAGAGATAGTGGGCATCCCTTCCCCTGGGAGCTTTGACCCAGGGAAAGATCAGAGCTCTGCCTTTAGAACCTTGCTGGAGTGGCTGAAGCTCCCACAGGGAAGTCTTGCCCAGTAAGGAGGAATGGATTGGTGTACCACTTAAAGAAGCAGTCTGGCCATGATCTGGCAAGGCATCTGTGCTGCACTGTGAGGGACCCCTCTCTGTCCAGACTCCCTGTAGTCTTCAAAGCCAACAGGCTGAAACAACTGAGTCTACTGAATCACAGAGATGGTGGCTGCTTCTCACCCCGGGAACTTGGTCCTGACTCAGGCAGACCCTGCTGCCACCAGCCAGCTGGAATTCCAAGTCAGTGGGTCTCAACCCACGAGGTGCTGTAGAAGTGGGATCCTCAGAATGACACCGTTTGTGTCCCTGGACTCAGCCCCCTTCCTAGGGACATGCATTGATGGTTCTTCTGCCTTGCTGCTGATCCCAGGGCCAGAGTATGCAAAATTCCTGGGTCTCTGTGTGTGCCTGAGTGGCTGCTCTGCCAAGACTCCACACAACTCTGTGTGACAGACCCAAGGCCCTGGTGGCATGGGCTCATGAGGGAGATCTCCTGATCTATGGGTTGTAAAGATCTGTGAGAGAAGTGTGGTTCCCAAGTCAGGTTGCACAAACACTCACCACTTCCTTTGGCTGGGGTGGAGTTTCCCTTGGCTCCATGCTCCTCCTGAGTGGGCTGTCACCCAACCCTGCTACTCTTCACTCTCTGTGGGTCAAGCTGTTTGCCTCATCAGTCCCAGTGAAAGAACCCGGATATCTCAGTTGAAGGTGCTAAATTCACTTGCTCCTTTCATTCCTCTCCATGGGTGCCATGGACCTCAGCTGCTTCCAGTCAGCTGTCTTGGGCCCTCTCTGGGATTCTCTTTCTTTTTAAAATCAATCTTCTTTATTAAGACTTATGTCTACAGAATAACCTGAATTTTGTATTTTAACTTTTAAAAATCCACTTTTCTGAATTCTAAACATGTGTCTCAAATATTAAGATACACACAAATCACCAGGTGATCTTGTTGAGACACAGATTATGATTCTGTAGGTCTGGGTTGGGCCTGAAGAAAGTCTGCTTTTCTAACAAGCTCCCAGGTTATGCAATGCTGTTAGTCCTCAGACCACATTTTATTTTTTACTCTTTTTAAATTATACTTAAAGTTCTGGGATACATGTGCAGAACATGCAAGATTATTATACAGGTATGCACGTGCCATGGTGGTTTGCTGCACCCATCAACCCATCATCTACATTAGGTACTTATCTTATACTGTCCCTAGCCCCACAGCCCCCAACAGGCCCCAGTGTGTGATGTTCCCCTCCCTGTGTCCATGTGTTCTCATTGTTCAACTCCCACATGTAAGTGAGAACATGTGGTGTTTGGTTTGCTGTTCCTGTGTTAGTTTGCTGAGAATGATGGCTTTCAGCTTCATCCATGTCTCTGCAAAGGAAATGAACTCATCCTTTTTTATGGCTGCATAGTATTCCATGGTGTATATGTGCCACATTTTCTTTATCCAGTCTGTTCTTGATGGAAATTTGGGTTTGTTCCAAGTCTTTGCTATTGTGAACAGTGCTGCAATAAACCTATATATGCATGTGTCTTTATAGTAGAATGATTTATAATCCTTTGGGTATGTACCCAGTAATGGGATTGCTGGGTCAAATGGTTTTTCTGGTTCTAGATCCTTGAGGAATTGCCACACTGTCTTTCACAATGGTTGAACTAATTTACACTCCCACCAACGGTGTAAAAGTCTTCCTGTTTCTCCACATCCTCTCCAGGATCTGTTGTTTCCTGACTTTTTAATGATTGCCATTCTAACTGGTGTGAGATGGTATCTCATTGTGGGTTTGATATGCATTTCTCTAATGACCAGTGAAGATGAGCTTTTTTTCATATGTTTGTTGGCCACATGTTTGTTGTTTCTTTTGAGAAGTGTCTGTTCATAACCTTCACCAATTTTTGATGAGGTTGTTTGTTCTTTTCTTGTAAACTTAATGAAATAAAGCATGAAGACAAGATTAGAGAAAAAAGAATGAAAAGGAACAAACAAAGCATCCAAGAAATATGGGACTATGTGACAAGAACAAACTTACGTTTGATTGGTGTGCTGAAAATGACAGGGAGAATGAAACCAAGTTGGAAAACACTCTTCGGGATATTATCCAGGAGAACTTCTCCAACCTAGCAAGACAGACCAATGTTCAAATTCAGGAAATACAGAGAACACCCAAAGATATTTCTCGAGAAGAGCAACCCCAAGACACATAATTGTCAGATTCACCAAGGTTGAAATGAAGGAAAAAATGCTAAGGGCAGCCAGAGAGAAAGGTCAGGTTACTCACAAAAGGAAGCCCATCAGACTAACAGCAGATCTCTCTGCAGAAACCCTACAACCTAGAAGAGAGTGGGGGCCAATATTCAACATTCTCAAAGAAAAGAATTTTCAATCCAGAATTTCATATCCAGCCAAACTAAGCTTCATAAGCAAAGGAGAAATAAAATCCTTTACAGACAAGCAAATCCTGGGAGATTTTGTCACCACCAGGCCTGCCTTACAAGAGATCCTGAAGGAAGCACTAAATATGGAAAAGAAAAACTGGTGCCAGCCACTGCAAAAATTACCAAATTGTAGAGACCATTGACACTATGAAGAAACCGTGTCAACTAATGGGCAAAATAACCAGCTAGTATCATAATGACAGGATCAGATTCACACATAACAATATTAACCTTATATCTAAATGGGCTAAATCCCCCAATTAAAAGACGCAGACTGGCAAATTGGTTGAAGAGTCAAGACTCATTGGTGTGCTGTATTCAGGAGACCCATCTCACGTGCAAAGACACACATAGGCTCAGAGTAAAGGGATACAGGAAAATTTACCAAGCAAATGAAAAGCAAAAAAAGGCAGGGGTTGCAATCCTAGTCTCTGACAAAACAGACTTTAACCCAACAAAGATCTAAAAAGACAAAGAAGGGCATTACATAATGGTAAAGGGATCAATCCAACAAGAAGAGCTAACTACCCTAAATATATATGCACCCAGCACCCAGGTTCATAAAGCAAGTACTTAGAGACCTACAAAGAGACTTAGACTCCCACACAATAATAGTGGGAGACTTTAACACCCCACTGTCAATATTAGACAGATCAATGAGGCAGAAAATTAACAAGGATATTTAGGACTTGAACTCAGCTCTGGACCAAGTGGACCTAATAGACATATACAGAACTCTCCACCCCAAGTCAACAGAATACACATTCTTCTCAGCACCACATCACACTTATTCTAAAATTGACCACATAATTGGAAGTAAAACACTCCTCAGCAAATGCAAAAGAATGGAAATCATAACAAATAGTCTCTCACACCACAGTGCAATCAAATTAGAACTCAGGATTAAGAAACTCACTCAAAATCATACTACTACATGGAAACTGAACAACCTGCTCCTGAATGACTACTGGGTAAATAACAAAATTAAGGCAGAAATAAATAAGTTCTTTGAAACCAATGAGAACAAAGACACAACATACAAGAATCTCTGGGACACAGCTAATGCACTGTTTAGAGGGAAACTTATAGCACTAAATGCCCACAGGAGAAAGCGGGAAAGATCTAAAATCAACATCCTAATGTCACGATTTAAAGAACTAGAGAAGCAACAGCAAACAAATACAAAAGCTAGCAGAAGACAAGAAGTAACTAAGATCAGGGCAGAACTGAAAGAGAGAGACACGAGAAGCCCTTCAAAAAAAAAACTAATGAATCCAGGAGCTTGTTTTTTGAAAAGATTAATAAAATACATAACCTGCTAGCCAGATTAATAAAGAAGAAAAGAGAGAAGAATCAAATAGACACAATAAAAAATGATAAAGGAGATATCACCACTGATCCCACAGAAAAAAAACTTCTATCAGAGTATACTATAAACACCTCTATGCGAATACACTAAAAAATCGAGAAGAAATGAATACATTCCTGGACACATACACCCTCCCAAGACTAAACCAGGAAGAAGTTGAATCCCTGAATAGAACAATAACAAGTTCTGAAATTGAGGCAGTAATTGAGGCCTACCAACCAAAAAAAAGGCCCAGGACCAGACAGATTCACAGCCAAATTCTACCGTAGGTACAAAGAGGACCTAGTACCATTCTTTCTGAAACTATTCCAAACAATAGAAAAAGAAGGAATCCTCCCTAACTCATTTTATGAGGCCACCATCATCCTGATACCAAAACCTGGCAGAGGCACAACAAAAAAAGAAAATTTCAGGCCAATATCCCTGAAGAACATCAACACAAAAATCCTCAATAAAATACTGGCAAACTGAATCCAGCAGCACATCAAAAAGTTTATCCACCACGATCAAGTTGGCTTCATCCCTGGGATGCAAGGCTGGTTCAATATATGCAAATCAATAAACATAATCCATCACATAAACAGAACCAATGACAAAAACCACATGATTATCTCAATAGATGCAGAAAAGGCCTTTGATAAAATTCAACACCCCTTCATGCTAAAAACTCTCAATAAACTAGATATTGATGGAATGTATCTCAAAATAATATTTGTTTATAACAAACCCACAGCCAATATCATACTGATGGGCAAAAGCTGGAAGCATTCCCTTTGAAAACCAGCACAAGACAAGGATGCCCTCTCACCATTCCTATTCAACATAGTATTGGAAGTTCTGGCCAGGGCAATCAGGCAAGAGAAAGAAATAAAGGGTATTCAAATAGGAAGAGAGGAAGTCAAATGGTCTCTGTTTGCAGGTGACATGATTGTATATTTAGAAAGCCCCATCGTCTCAGCCCAAAATCCCCTTAAGCTAATAAGCAACTTCAGCAAAGTCTCAGAATAGAAAATCAATGTGCAAAAATTACAAGCATTCCTATACAGCAATAATAGACAAAGAGAGAGCCAAATCATGAGTGAACTTCCATAAGAGAACAAAATACCTAGGAATCTAACTTACAAGGGATGTGAAGGTCTTCTTCAAGAAGAACTACAAACCACTGCTCAAGTAAGTAAAAGAGGACACAAATAAATGCAAAAACATTCCATGCTCACAGATAAGAATCAATATTGTGAAAATGGCCATATTTCCCAAAGTAATTTATAGATTCAGTGCCATTCCCATCAAATTACCATTGACTTTCTTCACAGAATTAGAAAAAAAACTACTTTAAATTTCATATGGAACCAAAAAAGAGCCCGTATAACCAAGACAATACTAAGCAAAAAGAACAAAGCTGGAGGCATCACACTACTTGACTTCAAACTACACTATAAGGCTACAGTATCCGAAACAGCATGATAATGGTACCAAAGCAGATATATCGACCAATGGAACAGAACAGAGGCCTCAGAAATAATGCCACACATCTACAACCATCTGATCTTTGACAAGCCTGACAAAAACAAGCAATGGGGAAAGGATTCCCTATTTAATAAATGGTGTTTGGAAAACTGGCTAGCCATATGCAGAAAACTGAAACTGGACCCCTTCCTTACATCTTATACACAAATTAACTCAAGATGGTTTAAAGACTTAAACATAAGACCTAAAACCATAAAAACCCTAGAAGAAAATCTAGGCATTACCATTTAGGACATAGGCATGGGCAAAGACGTCATGAGTAAAACACAAAAAGCAATGGCAACCAAAGCCAAAATTGACAAATGGGATCTAATTAAATGAAAGAGCTTCTGCACAGCAAAAGAAACTATCATCAGAGTGAACAGGAAGCCTACAGAATGGGAGAAAACTTTTGCAATCTATCCATCTGACAAAGGGAAAATATCCAGAATCTGCAAAGAACTTAAATTTACAGACCACATTTCTTATTGCAAAGGTCTAGAGTATTGTATGTCTAGCATTGCTTAGATAACTTTGCTCCATGACACTTTCCTAATCAGTTCATTTTTGGGGGACAGAGTAAATTTCAGAATGATATTATTTCCTAGGCTTTTTCAAGTGATATATTCAGAAATAAGTCAAACCAATAATTTATCAAATGTTCTGCTCTTAGTGAAATATATGTACAGATAACTAAAGTTGCCTATCACAAATATATGCCACTTTACCTATTTTGTAAGCTATAATATATTGACTTAAAAAATTTTTTTTGAGACAAGGTCTGACTCTGTCACTCAGGCTGGAGTGCAGTGGTGTGATCATCGCCCACTACAGCCTTGAACTCCTGTGCTCAAGTGATCCTCCCACCTCAGCCTCCCAAATAGCTGAAATTACAGACCCAAGCCACTGTGCCTGGCTAATGTTTTTTTGTATTTCTTGTAGGGACAGGGTCTTGCTTTGTTGTCCAGCCTGATCTTGAACTCCTGGGCTCAAACAATCCTCCCACCTCAGCCTCCCAAAATGCTGGGATTACAGATATGCACCACTGTGCCTGGCCTGATAAAATTTCTAGAGGGCCACATAGCAGTGGTATGAAGCAGGTATAATTGTCTTCATTCTGTAAATGAGGAAACACAGGCTTAGAAAACAGAGAACAGGTAAGTCGCCATAGGTAAAAGCTGGTGAGGGTTAAAAGTTGCCTCCCTAATCTGGATTACTAGATCCTGAGCTGTACAAAATTAACAGAAATAAATATCTGATAAAGGTTTGTAAGACAAGCATTGCTTATTTAGTAGTCACATGAATCAATATCCCAAGCACAGAGCACACCTAAAATCTGGGAGGAATAAAACTGAAGTCAGGTTTATGAATATTTGAAAAATAAATAAATCTTTCCATTTGGACATGAGAAACATCATTCTTGATTTATTTGTCATCACTAACTATAGTTGAAGAAATACTCTCACCAAACCTGGTTCTCCCGAACAGCTATAGTGACATGAGCAACTTCAAGTCTTCCCCCTCCCCTTCCCAGTCCCCCAAGAACAGGCTTAGGTGTAGTGATGGCATTGTCATGTTGAAGTTGAATTGAGAGCTTTTTGTCTTTGTTGAACACCAAGAATCAGGTCTGGGGGGAAATCTGTAAGTACTATAATTAACTTCAATTTTAATTTCTGGGTGTCTCTTTCCTCCCTACTGCTTGCTGCCAAGGTTCTCCTTCAGTCCCATCAGTTAGAGCAGCATTCACAAAGCTCAGGCCAGACTCCTTTTGGCAATTTTTAAGAGGTTTCTGGGTGATGTGCTCAAGCTCCTCCGGGAAACTTGGAACCAAACTGAAGTGTGGCTTGACTATTAAAAAGGGGCCACTAGTTTTAAGAAACTACTTTGCCTTTCTCTGTTTGGGAGAAACTTATGGTGGTTGAATTTTTAATACTTCTTGGTTTACAAATTGTTTTGGTATACACTTAATCTTTAGTTTATTTTTTGTAGTTTGTTTATATTTTATTATTCCTTCCTTTTCTGTCAATATTCTTTTACTTTATAAGTGTTCACACATAGATCTATGTGTATTTGTTCTATGATTTGAATGAGAGCACTGAAAGACCCAGAAAATATATCTCTCTAACTTACCCTACTGTTGTTTAAATTAAGATCCTCACTCCTTTTAAAATCCAATTTATGTTACTTGGAAGTTAGATTTCATATGATCTATTATAATGTTCACTTGCCCACAGATTAATAGTGAACCAGACAGAACAAGTGAAATAAAAATAAAATCTACTTGAGGAGTCAGGCTTAATGAATAAAAAGTCCTACTATGTAATTTGTTGTAGAAAGAGGACAGGATGAGGGCAATGTGGATGGACTGAAAGCAAGCAGGCAACCAGTTCTATTCTGACATTTACTAAGGAGTAAAAATGTGCTTGATGTACTAGGTATTTTGCAATTTTAAGAACTTACGTGACACAATTTCAGTCCTCAAGATGCTCACAGTCCAGACAGGGAGACAGAAAAGACCATAGAAAGTAAAAGGCAATGCTATGGGAATTACCTAGGAAAGATATTTCTTTCAATGAATGTAGAATATATTGGGAAAAGTTCATGGAGGTGATTGCATTTGAGCCAATGCTTAAAAGGTGAACAGGAATTCAATAAACAGGAATGAATGGTAAAGACAGTTCAAGAGAAAAAATAGCTTATGCCATTGTCATCCACAGAGGTGGGAAAATGCAAATCATGTACAGAGAATGTATGATTAAATTGAAAGATTTCCATGAAGACCATAGAATTGAAAGCTAGAAAAGTAAACTCTCCTTTTTTATGATTTTGCCAGTGGCATATATCCAAGCCCAATGCTGCTCACTATTTTTAAAGCGTGCTTTCTTTCCATAAGACCTTTTGATTGGGAATCACTGTACCAGGTCTTTTGTTGGCATGTATTTTTTTTCTTTTCCTTGCTCCTCAGTTTACCCTTTTTTCCTATTTGATAGTTCATGTATGATGTGTCCATTTCTATCATGAAAGCTGTTGAAAGATACTGATTGAAATGATTCTTTTTGAATTAATTAGACTTGAACTTAGATTGCCATATCTGACTTTTTTCTAGTCTCAAATGTTAATATATGTTTTTATTTTATAGATGTCAGGTTCAAATTCAGGATCACTATTTTTTTTCCACTAATTCCGATTGACTTTTATCATCTGATTTAAGTTATATCCATCTCTGGGCTTCAGTTACTTCCATGGTTATGTGAAATCACAAATTTTTAGGTATGTCAGTGAATCTAAATGTAGATAAAGTACCTTATTCTCTAAATTTGTCTCCTTATAGGGTATTACCTAATCATTTAGTTCATCAAAAGGTTTTGAAGAAGACTTTGTACAGGATAGACATTGAGGGCCAGCCCCTGGCATCTGGAAGCTCCTTTACTCCCTCACTTTAAAATTCTACTTTTGTCAGTAAAAAAATTTGCCATTGCTGAAAGTAAAAAAATCTTGATTTTTGATAGCTTTTCCTAGCCTTACATTTATTTATTATTTCCAGAGTCAAAAGTTCTCATTTTCAGGAAAATGTATCATCATTATTTTGTTGGACTCATAAAACTATAGTATTTAAAATTATTATACTGTTGAAGGTGACTATTAGCATGCATATTGAACATATCATAGGTCACTGATACCTCTTCATCCAAACACCTAACTGGTAAGGGTAGCCAGATTCTGTTTTTACCTTCATTTTATACTCCTTTTCAAGATGTGAGGGCAATACATTCTTCTATTGCTTCCATCTGCTCCCATTGGCCCCCCCCTTTTTTTTTTTTGCTCACAGTGTGGAAACTGCAGTTACAGCTTAGCACGTTTTGCTTATGGAACTGTGCCAGAAGCAGTTTTGAAGGTGTTTTAAAAATGAAGACATCTGGCAGCTGGCATACTTACAATTCATTTGCCAAAGACAAGTTGCACGCTGCTGGAATTTTCAACTGAAGGGTCGTGCACCAGGTAAGAAAGGAGTCAGGTGGAGCTGGTGCATAGGCAGCCACACACTGAAAAACTGTTGGCTCTGTGAGGTTTTGATGGGCTAAATCAGGAAGCATGTGTGTCATCTTCTTGTCCAGCCCACCGTCTTTGTCACTATAACCCTTTAAAAGAAGTAAAAGGCAAAAAAAAAATCCAAGCTAAGAAAATTGACAGTGAATCATAAGGCTGTGACATGTCCATAAAAGTCTTGCCAATTTGGCAAAAGAAAAGAGTGCTGAGAGCAAAAAAAAAAAAAAAAAAAAAAAGTTGAAAAACGGAATTTGACACAACATTGGACAAACATGTTCCTGTCAGTTGTCTGGTTCTGTTTTTTTCAGGCGGAAAGAATCTGTGGGATTATGGATTTACAGCTTACCCTCTAAGTGAATTACTAACGGTACACCAATGGATGCCTTCTGACTGAAAATTTACTTGGTATTTCATAGTATTAGCATAGTTTTTGGGGTTTTCAGTTTTAAAATCTTTTCTTGTAACTGGTAGTCACTAAATACTAGTGCTACTAAATACTACTTTCCAAATAATTGGTCTGTGTGATTTTACACTTGTATTAAATTTTTGTTTGTTTTGAGTTTTGTTTTGTCTTATTTTGTTTTTGCTGCAACAAAGAATTTAAAATGTGAACATGGGAGTTTTATAATGAGATTAACAATTGACCTAGCAGAGCAAGGGAGGGAAATTATCTCACTATATTGACAATCTCTCTCTGACCAATTTGAGCACTTTAAAAGAAATGTGAGCCATATTTGACAAAGAAGTAAGGAGATTTATGTTTATAAAGTAATAATTAGAGATGACTTGTACTAGATGTTAGTACATTTTCATGCAACAAGCCTAGGTTTTTTTTTTTACCTTCTGTACTTGTAAGTTCAGGTCTGCTGTTTTAAGTGGGTGTTCCTGTCTTCTGCTCAAAGTATTATGTATAAAAGTATTGCTTAATGGAGAAGGAAGAAGGAAATGGTGTTGCGGTTACAGTTTTGTTGTAGGACACAGTTGACACTTACCTTACCTAAAATGAAGACAGAATTACCAGCCTTAGAGAGGTTGCAAACTTGTGGCCTAGGTACAGAATCTAGTCCAAAAATATGTGCATTTGACACATGCACTATCATCCTGCAGATAGTTTACATTTTAAAAAATATAATTTAACAGGAGAGTTTATATTTTTAAAAATCTGAATTTACAGTTATTTTTATTTTTTAATCGCAAGATCAGGCATCACTGCCTCTTGAAAACAGTCTGCTAGCCCTGGCCCGCTTCCAGTAGTGTGAGGAGCGTGAGTACTTCCCATTCACCGGAGTCCTGCACACCTGTTTCCTCCCCCAGGTTGAATGCAAATTGCCACTTCAATGCAGTCCTGCTACTGTTTTTCCAAAATTAGAGTGAAGAGGAAAGTGAACTGTTTCTTGTACCTTTGTATCTGTCAAAACTGAGGAAATAAAAATAGGCCACAGGGGCAGGTTTTTCTCATGCCAGGCTCACTTCCCTCAGTGGTTCTGTCTCCTCGGCCCCTGTCCTCCTTTGGATTTGCTTCCTTTCTTCATGAAGTACCTCCTCTGCCCACCTCAGGTTCTGTGGGTTGAGACTCCAGGGTTTCCAGCTGCCTCCTGGTCTAGCTTGGGGTCCTTACCCCTGTGACCCCCAGTGGAACCATGGCAATCTCACAAATGGAATCTTCTTAAAGACACCCAACATATAGAGCATTCCTGGATTTCAAGGCAGGGACTTGGTAAACTCTTCGATAGTATTATGCCACTTAATAATGTACTTTTTGTTCATACATTTCCTCATAAACTGGTATTGCCTTTGAGAGGTTTATCTCTTCCATTAGGCTCTGCATCTTTAATTGAAATTTAGCAATTACAAAATCTGGGAATACTTTTCTTTTAGCTTTTAAAGAGAAAATACTATAAACACATATGAGGGAAATGGTATGTGGGAAAAATGAAGACCTGAGCCTGGTGATTTTAGTGGTCAGATATGAAACCAATGAGGCAGTAACTAACTACTCTTTTCACAGGGCATCCATTTAGTATAATTGCTCCCTGAAGAGAATTTTATCGTTCTTAGGATTTTAAACTATGTGAAGTACCAGCAAGCTCTACTTCATGTAATCTAAATTGAAGACTTGAGAGATGAATTATAAATGCTTAGAAATGGATTTTAGAAAGAATATTGATGATTTGTCAACTCTTCATCTTTCCTTTAAGACATGTTTGTTTTTGTTTTCGCCCGTCAAGTGCCTGTCAGATGATGCCAATCTGAAATCCTTGCCATGTTTTCATTCATCGCATAAAGCCCTCCATTCAGACCTTCTAGTATATGAAGCCAGATTCTATGAAGTATTTCATTACAGAGTATTGTACCCTCTAAAATGATCTGGGAAAATAATTACTACAGGAACATTAGTTCTCATTCTCCTTGTGGATGATTTTAGGTCTTTTTCATTTATACAGAATGTTATTACTAGGTTAAAGGGAAGCGAAGTATAGTTTGTTGATCGCAAATGTAATTTCCAGTAAGAAACATCAAATGGGAGTTGGGCAAGTGGGAAAAGTTGACTATTGGAAAGAGGTGCATTTTTAAGGAACAATTCCAGGTGTGTGGAGAGGGGATGGGGGGGTAGGGTACATGTCGACAGTAGAGTGTCAGAGACTTATGTGTTCTTTTTAACCATTCAGTTAAAAAAAAAAAGGTAATTTGAAAGTGAAATAAAATTACATTTGATTTCACAAATAAATAAATGTGAGAAAATTTCCACTTATAAAAAGGCAACCTAAAAATATGGAAAATGGAACTAGTTACAGTTTTTCATGGTGGGAATGTTCTCTAACATTCTTTCAACAAATTTTACTAAGCAGCTATTAAACAAATTTTACTGAGCACATACTATGTCTAAAGTACTCTCATTCAACTCTAGAAGGAAATTACAATAACATTTCTTGAAAGCCTATTTTATTTTTGTTTTGAAAAATATATATTATATTAATATTTATTGACAAATGTAACAATGCTTGACATTTTAATAATGATAGAGTTTGCAAATTGTTTATATTTATGATTTTTAAATGATAGTTATGTGGGCTAAGCAGCAAGGTACTATTGCCTCTACTTTATGATTCAGAAAGGGTAAGTGACTTATTTAAGAGCACACAGCAAACAAATAAGTAGTAGAAACATTTTCCTGGCTCAGTGCTTTGTACAGCTCACCATGCTAAAGGAGATGGTTATGTTCTCTTTATCATTACAATTGGCATTGAAATAGATTAATATTAAACTCAGATGGAATAATCTAGGGGTTTAAATTTTGGGTGATTCATACATGCTATATGCTAAATGCTATGGCAGGTGCTTTGTGTACAGTTGAAAATAAAACAGAAGTCATCCTAAAGTTTACAGGCTAATTGGAAAGACAGATCTTAAATAAATTATTACACTTGCAGGTATTCCAAGAACAAACCAGGCATGCTCCTGCTCTGGGGGCATTTCCACTTGCTGTTGCCTTTGCTCAGACTGCTCTTCCCCCAGATATCTATGCAGCTCCCTCCTTCACCATCTTAAAGTCTTTGCTCAAATGTTACCTTCTCAATCTTTGTCTAATTCTAAATGCAGCCAAATGAGCATTCACGTGTGACAGCAAAATGAAGCAATGTTAGGAAGTCCATTCAGAAAGAAATATTCAAGGAAGTACTCAAAGAAAACAAACAAACAAACAAAAAGATTTCAGGAGAATGAAATTGAATACAGGAAATAGAAGGTAAAAAGAAACCAATGAACCTTCTGGTTAAGTAGATATCCTTACAGTCTGTACGTTTTTACAAATATTAAGAATGTAGAACGAAACTCTAGATGAATTCATTATATGATTTGAAGGTCAAGGCAATGTTGGTAAAGGAGAAAGTAATAGCGTGCTGAGGTTTATTGTCTTTTACTAGGGAAAGGTATATACATTTAAACAAATGAGCTTTTAAAATTCACAGCTAGCCAATACAGGAACAGAAACAAAGCACATAATTTTTAAATCTCTGGGAGGGGAAGAAAAGTAGAGAAAACTCGATCAGCCCCCCACAGAGATAGGGGAAAAACTTACTTTTAAGAAAATAAATATTAAATATTTAATAGTGGTAATATGTTCAAACATATTAATAATCATCAACAGTGCAAAATGTTAATTCTCCTGTTAAAAGGCAGGGATTATCAGCTCATGCCTGTAGTCCCAGCACTTTGGGAGGCCGAGGTGGGCAGATCACAAAGTCAGGCGTTCAAGACCAGCCTGGCCAACATGGTGAAACCCCATCTCTACTAAAAATACAAAAATTATCAGGGTGTGGTGGCACGCCCATGTAATCCCAGCTACTCACTTGAACCCAGGAGGCAGAGTCTGCAGTGAGCTAAGATTGCACCACTGCACTCCAGCCTGGGCAACAGAGCAAGACTCTGTCTTTAAAAAAAAAAAAACTAACTGCTTCCTATTTGCAAGAGACACTTACGAAATGAAATGACACAGCAAGATTAAAACACAGGATGGACAGAGTTATTTCAGAAAGATGCTGACTATCATAGAGAAATACCAGTTAAAGAAATATTAATATGACATAAATTAGATATTGGGGCCAAAATTGTTAAATGTGACAAGGAGGAAGATTTATAAATACAACAATCCATTAAGATATAAAAATCACAAATTTTATTTACCTAACCATGGAGCTTTGGCATATATAAGAAAAATCTATTAGAAATACAAGTGATACTGTTAAATTCATAATGTTATTGGAAAAATTTAGTACATCTCCTAGAATTTGATGATTAAAGTATCCAAGAAATAATAAGAATAAATAGGATTTCAAATACACACACACACACACATACACACACACACACACCCCCAACAAATAGAAGATACACATTTATCAAATACACATGGGTTATTTATTTTTTTTAATTTACAACTATGTTTCAGGAAACAATCTCAATAAATGTCAAGGAAAATCAAATTACACAGTCATGTTCTCTCTTCAATGCAACAAAATTAGAAACTAATAACAAACTTATAGCTGATACAATCTAACTACTTGGGCAAAGTTTTAAAAATCATTTAATTCCTACGCTATAGGAAGAATCTGGAATACAACATTGCCCAAGTCATACATAGAGTAACTCAATACAGTGAAGCTGGCAGTTCTCCTCAAATTAATCTGTAATTCAATGCATTACCAAATAAAAACTTAAAAGTTAACTCTGAAATATATCTGGAGGTGAGAATAATCGATAAAGAAAAAAAAATGTGAGTAAAATGTCTTCTAAAACCTTCTAAAATATCAGAGCATACTAACATGTTAAAAGAGTCTGGTATCAATGTCGGGGGCAGACAAATAGACACATAAATAAATGAAATAGAATGCAGAGTCCAGAAAAGTGAATTCAAGATATCAAAAAGGTTGTATTTTAAACCATAAAATATAGAAAAATATTTTTATAATAATTGGAGTAGGATGAGCCCTGTTAAGGCAAAACCCAGAAGCTAAAAATCAAATGATTAATGGATTTTAATACCTCAAATTAAAAACCTAAGTTTGACCCAATAAAAATCAATAAACAAAACTAAATGACGAGAAATAGACTGGGATAAAATATTTGCTATATATAAACAAAGGATTACATAGGATTATATACAGGATATATAAATAACTCCCAATAATGAACAAGAAAAAGTCAACCCAACAGAGAAAAATTGCTCAAAAAGGCAAGGAATGTGACCAGGTAATTAAACAAAGAGAAAACATAAATGGCTAGTTAACAAATAAAAATGTGTTTTACCTCAATAGTACTCAGATAAATGAAAATTAAACAGAAGTGAGATATAATTTTTCCAGTCATCAGATTGGTTTTTTTTTTATTTAATTGCTAAGGTTTAGTGTTGATAACGATGTGAGGAAATGAATACTCGTATAGCCTTGCATCCAGCCCCTCACTTTGAGACTTCTGTAGTGAACACTGTTGGCTGCCTGCACAGGGTTTCCGCCCTCTAAAACCCTGATTTCTTCAGTGTTGCTCCTTCCTATACATCCTGTATTCTTCAAGGGAAGCTGACCCACCCCCTGTGCTAGGGATGAATCTGACTGAACTAAAGGTAATTTCAGCCCCTTCTCCCTCCAGTGATGGGTCAGAAATCTGGACAATGAAAGCAAGAAAAATTTTGTTGGAAGTTTTCAGAAAAGTTTTTTTGCTCTTAAGGAGAACATCAAGAAGCCAACTGTGCTTTCTCCCACAAGGTATTGCAAGGAAGAATGTAGCCCGAAGCTTCTTTAACCTCTGAAATTCCTCTTATAGGAACAGATAATTTTTCTACAACGTGCTAGACAATATTCTGGGTGCTGGGAACAGACAATGTACAAAACAGGCAAAACTCACTGCCTATGAAACATTTTTGGGAGGCAGATAGAAACAAACAAGGGTTAGTAAGTGAAATATATTGTTTGACTAATAATAAAGCAGAGAAAGGAGATTAAAAATATTGGGGTATAATAAAAATAAGGCAGTCAGGGAAGGCCTCCTGAAAAGTGGACATTTGAGTGTATTCTTGAAGGAAGGAGGAAGAAAGGTATACTGACATTTAAGAGGAAAACATTCCAGGAAAAGGAAGCAATTGGTATAGAGGCCAGAGTATCCTGGAATGTTCAAGGAATAGCAGAAAGCTCTGTGGGGCGGGATCAGAATGAGCAAGAAGCAGAATAATAGCACATAAGGTCAGAGATGATAGGGGGCCAGATTGAGTACGGCCTTATAGACTGTTATAATGGCTTTGGTATTTTTCTCTTTGTGAAATAAGAAACCATTAGAAGATTCAGAGTGGTGACGTGGTCTTAGTTTCATTTAAGCAAGATGACTGGTTGCTGAGTTGGCTGGACTGTCAAGGGACAAGGGAAGAAGTAGGGAGATAGAAGTTAGTGGTTTAATGCAATAAAACCGGGGAGTATTGACAGCAGGATGGACTAGGAAAGTGGCCTGGAGAATTTGAAAAACGGTTGAGTTCTGGATACATTTTGAAGGTAGAGTCAACAAGATGTGCTGATGGACAAGATACAGGGTAAAGAAAAAGAGAAGAGTCAAGGAAGACACCAAAGTTTTAAGCCTAAGCAACTCCTCAAGAATGGAGTTGCCCTTAACTGATAAGGAAAGCTGGTTTGGAGTAAAAGTGGGAAGTCTGGGGTTCAGTCCGATTTTGTTAAGTTTGAGATGCTCATGTCCCAAAGTAGAGATGTCAAGTGAGCATTAAGATATTCAAGGCTAGATTTCATGAAAAGGTTGGTTTGAAGGTAAACATTTGGGAGGTGTCAGAATCCACATTACTTAATTACTTAATACCATGAAATTTGTAATGAGATCACCAAAGGAGGGAACAGAGAGAAAGAGAAGACTTGGCTGTGGGGCACCCAGTGTCAAGATTTAAGAAAGCCAGCAGGAAAGAATAGGCAAGAAGACTGAAAAGGAACAGCCAAGAAGATAGGAAAAAATCCAGGGAACATGGTGTCCTGAAAGCCAAGTTTAAAAAGTGTTTTTAGCAGGGAGCAACCAATTGAGTTAAATGCTGCTGATAAGTCAGCATAACATAGTGGCTAAGATAAAGGTTGTAAGCTATTTTGCCAGGTTCAAATTCCACTCTGCCATATATTTGCTTTGTGACTTTGAAAAAGTTACTACACTTCTCTGTGTCTTTTTCTCCATCTATAATCTGATGATTATAATGGATCCCATTTCATATGACTTTTGTTAGGCATAAATGCCTAAATTTGTTTAACATTTAGAATAGTGCCCAGAGTATAGTAATTGCCTAGTAAATAGCAGTTATGCTTATTATTACCATAAATAATACCGAGAAGTAGTAGTATTAGGAATAAGAAAAGTACTGAGTCTTGACCATTGAATATCACAATGTGGAGGTAATTTGTGACATTGACAAGGAGCAATTTGGGTTAAATAATGGAAACAAAAGCCTATTTGGAGTGACTTCATGTCCAAAAATAACGGAAGAAGATGAACTGGAGACAGTGAGTATAGAAACTGTTACAATAACTTTTTCTTGAAAAAGTAAAGGAGAGCAGAGACATAAGTTGGCAGTTATAGGCAGAAGTTTGGTAAGAGAGGATCTTTTATTACAGGAGAAATAACAGGCTTCAAATAATAAGTGTATTTATTTTAAATATACCTAAAATCAGAGCTTGGCCTTAGGGGAGTCATTCAGAAGGCTTGCTGGTGATAGACAAAACAGAAGGTGAGCAGCACTAGAAAGGGGCTGACTTTCAATCACCTCCATTAAATTTATTGTTTATTATATATCTCTCACATACAAGAATGTAGCTCCAGAAAAGAGGACAGTACATTCCCTGCTATAGCTCCATCACCTCAAACAGTACCCAGCACACAGTAGGCTTTCAGTAAATATTTGTTAAATGGATGACGATTTCTGGTGAAAATTTGAGTCCCAGAGAAGTTTCGTAAATTCCTTGCCCAGCTTATGATGTCAGAGTTGAATCTAAAACCTGAGTCTCCTCGTTCTCAATACAATGAACATTCCAATCCTGGGATAACCTGGGTTTCAGAATTCACATCCTGTTCCCAAAGCAGTATTTTAGAAAATTAAAGCTATTTTCAAAGGCTGAAATGAGGCAGAAAAGGATGGAATGACTTCCTCCTTCTTTCAAGATTCTCTGAAATCACCCTACATTACTGAAAACACTATCTTTTATTCTGTAAAAAAAAAATTAAAGTTTGTTGATAATGTGACTGTTAAATAATTAAAACTTAAATGTCTTAAAAATCTATATATGATCTAACAAAACTCATTGTTTGTTGAATAATGTAAATGAAAATGACATTTTTAAAAATTATCACAAATCTTGACCTTGGTCCTATTGCACAGTCTCTCTGGTATTTTTCAAGGACTAAAAACAATTGAAAACATGCAAATATTATTCCTTGAGGTAAAAAGTTAAATTATGTATAAATGTAGCAGATACTTTCAGAAAGTTCATCAGTAATAGGACTGCTAAGGCAATTAGAAATAACCTTGGATGTCTTATTCTGTAGTTTAATACAAACTAGATAGAGAGCAAGATTGAAAGGTTAAGGGAAGAAGTGTGTTTCTCTGTAGTATTTATTCCTGAATGTTTAGTGGCATTATTAACTAGAAATTAATAACTCTAGCCATACATAAACCTTCCATTCCATCTACATAAAAATCTCTCACACCATGTAAAAAAAAGACACAGGTTTTTTTCTTTTGCATACATAAGTAAATTAGGATTTTTGTCCAAAATAAGAGAACTAAAATTTGCTTTTATTAACTCAAATTGTATGGCTCATTTATAGTTCTGTAAAACTATAACTAACTAGAATTGGAGAAATATTTTTAGAATGGCCAGAGACTATAAAAGGAAGAAAATTCATAGAATGTCTTCAGTTAACTAGAGGATTTTACAAAATCTTAAATAGGCTTAAAGCAGCATAGATAGAGACTTGTAACATGCCTGCAATGGAAGTTAAAAATTAGGTCTTCAATCATGTAACCATAAAAGTATCTCTCTTGCTAAGTTTCTGAAAAGCATACCATTGTGAAATAAGGCAAAAAGTTTGCCAGAGATTTGTTTTTCTCCTTAAAAGTGGCCTTATCCTTTAGCCTAATAATCTCACTTCTAGAAGATTACTTCAGGGAAATAATCAAAAGGAAGAAAAATTCTACATGTTCAAAGATGTTTGCTGAAGTATTATGTATATAATTTAGGATTTGGTAAAAATCTAGCTGTTCAACAATAGGGAAATATTTAATTAAATTGGAGTCTATCCACTTGAGGTGATAATATGTAATCATTAAATGCATAGTATAAAACGCTCATTGTATACAAATGCGTATATATGGTTAAACTGTGTGTTTATTTTATTAAACAGTTCAATCTCAATTAATTAAGCTATTGTCATATACATGTAACTGTGTGAGTACTACCTGGACTTAAGGGTGGGAAAAAAAACGGATAAGTAGCACTCTTTATAAAATCTTGTCTTCAGAATGCTTAATTCTGTCTGGCTGAGCCACATGACACATTGATAGACTCTTAGGTTCCCAGAGTAATTATAGGCCACACCTAAGTAATCACCAGTTAGGCTTTCTCATTCATTGCAACTAGCTTCATGAAGCAGAGAAATTTACTTTATTGATTCTGGGTATTTTGCTAGCCTCTTTAAGTCATTTTGGAATCTTTTTTCAGGCGATATGAAGTATCTCTATATTTCAGTGCACATCTTTGCTATAGAAAAGTGATTTTCGGCTTTGCAGCCCAAAGATGCATTCCATGTATGAATAGGAGTCTTTGTGCCACAAGAGTAAAGTCATCAGCTTCTATGTGATGCAGAAGAAATGTTCATCTTCTAATGTGCATATATGTAAGCCACCTCTTTAAAATCAGCCCCTTTAAATGGCACTGAGTATGCTTCTGTGTATGACACATCAATGTCCATTAATTGCATGCAGAGAGAACTGAGATTCCAATGGCAAAATCTGTAAAAGTAGATATACAAAGAAAAGTGGAAGCATCTGTTTAATATATACGACATTAGAATTTAATTTTACCTCTGTGATGCTTTTGTGTGGCTGCAGTGTTACAGCAGAGCATATAAGCATAGCCGTGCAGTGTCAGCAGGTGCATGCCACCAAATTACTGCTTTTAATTTGCATATTCATCTGCTAAGAAGCATGTCATTATCATATCAAAGGGATACTAAGCAACATCTAGCTTGGAGAGATGTGGCATAGTTTCAATAGGAGCAATTAATGCAAGATGAGGACTCTCTTTCTGTCATGTCTCCCAGGGCTAGCTGTAATCGGGCTGATTATTGGATACCAATAAGACTGAGGGCCCAGTTGGCACAGAATAAGAGAAGAACTGGAAAGAGAGCCTGCTAGTCCTCTCTACTGTACACTTGATGGCAATTTGACACTCTGGTCACTCAAAAGAATCCTATTAATATCATCGAAGCTCTCTACATGCACCCATCTGTTTTAGTTGTCATAAAATGACCAAATGCAGCCCAAAAGTAATGTATTTTAAAAAAGAAGAATCTCAACAAGTGGGCGTGAAACAGAAATGTGAAAGAGGCATTAAAATTGTGTTTACACATATGGGTTTTAGTACCTAAGTAATTTTCATTTAACAAACACTGTCTTCTTTCTTCAAACATTTATTGAGCACTTACATATATGTCAGACAGTGTCAGAACTTACAGATACAGACATAAGCCAGTCACAATCCATAATATGAACAAACTTGCAGTTGAACAGGGGAGGTGTAAACCAAACAAAACTTGGATCACATTTAATTTTTTGTGTTTATTAGAAAAGGTCAAAAACGTGCAAAACCATCTTTTTGATATGATAGCAATAACACAGTATAATTTCTTTCAAGGAAAGCCTTTTCAAGAACAGAATTTTTAATTTTAGTTAATTTTGGAAACTATATCACTTTTCCTTTCTTAATGAAAGTAGCTGGAAACAGTGTGAAAACTTGAATATTAATAAATGAACAATGGAAATATCGGTAGTTTTAAAATTGTCCTATTGTTTCTCAATTTTTCATTGGATACACTGACATAAGTAATGCTTTTAAAAAGCAGGAACAATTCATAGTTTGCTTCTTACAGTGTCTAGGATGGGAAGTTACAAACACTTCATTAAATTGTTCAACAAGGCCAGGCGCGGTGGCTCATGCCTGTAATCCCAGCACTTTGAGAGGCTGAGGTGGGTGGATCACCTGACGTCAGGAGTTCGAGACCAGCCTGACCAACATGGTGAAACCCTGTCTCTACTAAAAATACAAAAAATTAGCCAGGCATGGTGGTGGGCGCCTGTAATCCCAGCTACTTGGGAGGCTGAGGCAGGAGAATCGCTTGAACCCAGGAGGCAGAGATTGCAGTGAGCCAAGATCGCGCCATTGCACTCCAACCTGGGCAACAAGAGCAAAACACTCTCTCTCTTTCTCTCTCTCTCTCTCTCTCTCTCTATATATATATATAGTTTTGAACACTCATCATGTACCAAATGCTTCTACAAGCACTGAGGGTATAGCTATGAACAAAACAAGCCATTCGCCTGCCCCTGTGCTTACATTCATACATGCTCCTGTGTGTGAATAAATGTACCAGCCACATGCCTAAAGGAAAGCTCAATGACATTTATTCAACAAGGATTTAATCAACACCCTATATGCACCAGACTAGTCAATAAAGGGAATTTAAGTTCACCTTGGAAACTATAAAATGGCAGTGAGTACAAAAAAAGCTTTCCAAGTGGCCAGTAAACCTAGAACTGAATGGTTTATGTGAAGCAAGACTTAAGAATGTCTTCTTTTATGGGTGTCCAGTCTTTCAAAGTAGTTTCAGACATCTCTAAAACCAGTTAATTCGGTATAGCTTCAGAAAGCTCACCAATCCCTTCACTTGTCAATCGTTGTTAAAATTCAGGGATGAGGTATTAGACCTTAGTGAGCATCAGATCCAGGCAATTCGTTTGCATCATCTAATTTAGTACTCAGACGAATCCTTTAAGATATAGGCTAATGAATCCAATTTGCAGATAATAAAATCAAGGCTCAGAGAGTTTATGTTTCCCAAGATTACCCAGTTGAGAAGTAGCTGAATAGGATTAGAACTCAGAGTTTTCTAATGCCAAATATGTGTACTATTCACAGCATGTTTTCTATAAACACAGCATTCAATATCCCAGTCTAATCTATTTTTTGGCAATGAACATGAATATCAGAACTAACTTATATGATTATAGTTAATCTTTTTGGGCAAGAACAATATTTGCCCAATACCACTCTTTTACCTTATTATGGTGGGAATTAAGGGTTAAATGATGTATACTGTATCAAAACTACTGGTTGAAATTTAAGCCAATGAACAAGAAAATGGTCTCTTTAACTATATGTTACTACTCTGGTTAAGTTTTTTACCAAATGAAAGGGTTATTTTTAACCTTAATCTTACTAAGTTTTAAATTAAACCTATGCTGAGAATTATGAACTGAGAGTTTTCATTTCTTTTTTTTAAGTTGGTTTTTTGGTAGAGTTGAAAAAGCTGCTGACTTGGGATTCCAAAGACTTGGGTTTAAATTTTGGCTTTAAATTTTGGTTGTCTGTGAATAATACTTAGCCATAAGGGTCTCAGTCTTTTTTTCTATTAAATGAGGAATTTAATCTAGTTGCTGTCTCAGGTTGCTTCCAAGTCTAGCTTTCTATGATTCTATGAAAAACAGCTAGCAGGAGCTCTACTTTAAATACAGCATATAAAATATTTGAATACCCCATACTTCCTGAATTCTTCTTTCCTGCAAAAAAAATAAAATAAAATTGTCTGGTATGTTTTTAAATAATGCCTTTAACCAAAACTTTAGTAGATGGTAATTATTGATTGCTCCCCTCTCACAAAAGTTGGTTACATTGCAGCAGTGAATGTTTACTTATTTCTTTGTTACAAAAAAGGAAGAAAGGAAGAAATCAGAAAAGAAAATGAAAGGGAGAAAGGAAGCCAGACTTGTGTACATGTATGTTACATACACACAGGTGATCATATTGTCAATTTTTTTAAGTTCTATGATTTGCTTCTGCCATAGAAAAATAAAGACAATGTTACCCTTCAACAAGTGGTATTCCCAGTAGCAATCATGGCATCCTCCCTTAAGTGAAATGGGAGGTTCTACAAATGCTAGAGTTCCACAGAAATTTTTATTTATTTATTTCTTCTGTTAACAACAGTGAATTTTATGAATTAACTATGAATCAACTTATAGCTTTTTATATTTATAACTATAATTATTCATATTGTTTATGACTATCAAGTCAAACATCACTTAATTATCAACCACTGTAGGCATTTGGATATTTCCTTTTTCCTTTTTCTTTTTGAGACAGAGTCTCACTCTGTTGCCCAGGCTGAATTGCAGTGGCACATCTCGGCTCACTGCAACCTCTGCCTCCCAGGTTCAAGTTATTCTCCTGCCTTGGCTTCCCGAGTAGCTGGGATTACAGACATGCACCACCATGCCCAGCTAATTTTTGTTTCTTTAGTAGAGACTGGGTTTCATCATGTTGGCCAGGCTGGTCTCAAATGCTTGAACTCAAGTGATCCACCCACCTCAGCCTTCCAAAGTGCTGGGATTACAGGCGTGAGCCACTATGCCCGGCCAACATTTGGATATTTTCTAACTGATTTATTTAAGCCTGAATTCACACAAGGAGGTCTTCAAGATTAATCTATTGTTTTTAAGAGACCCCAATTCAGATCAAAACCTTTTCTAACTTCACATATAACTCTGTTGGAAGCATACTCAAGGGAAAGCACCTTTCACAAATAAGTATCACTTTCAACTATCAGTTCACTTTTTCCTCTCTCATCAATCTTGGTACAATTTCCCAAACTTCTATAGAGTGAGTGCAGGTATTAAAAAAAAAACCTCAATTTTTAAAAAACTTGGTACAGATTTTTTTGTTTATTATTCATAATCCACAGAGGAAAGTTTTGTGTCATCTGTTATCTATATGGCTTATAATGGTGACAGAGATACTCAGCAAGTCCATTTACAAGCCTCTGATGTCCATTTTCAGCTGCTGCAGTAGGGAATATGAACCATCAATGCTTTCATTGGAAGGATTCAAGGTACTTCACACCTACTTCATGGAAACAAGAGGTATTGATATATTTTCTGATTTTTAGGTTTCTAAAGAAAGATAAAGAGGCTACTTTCATTCATTTATATATGTATATATTAATAACAGTGAGCTAAGTGGACACAGTAGAACAAGAAAACGTAGTGTTCTTTAGAAAGCCTAGGCTTTATTGGTGCAATTCAAATGGCCAGATATCACATTTATGTCTAAAAAAGAAAAACAAAAAATTTTAAGTGATGACATGGGTTAAAATTGAAGAAAGAACTCTAGTATCACACGTCAGGCTTATTGCTGATAGGGGAAGGTAGATATGAATAAAGGAAGATAAAATTGTGCCATTGACAACATGGGGAAAGTGTGTCATGGTACATTTTGTTTTAACCGCATAAGAGAAGAAGGGTAATAGATCCATTTTATGCTGTATTATGCCAAATCATAGTTAGAAATCCTTGATCCACTTCAGAAGAAATACTTGGCAGCAAAGAGAAATGAATACTTAATTATTTAATTAATTAAAACTAACCTAAAACAAGGACAAATCCTGAAATTATCCACAACCACATGACATGAGGTAGATTTAGATGGCAAAAGGAAATTAACACTTTCCCAAGTAGAAAATTAGTGACATACAGGTATTTTGTTTGGCTACTTTAAAAGTAGGAAAATTTTACACTTAAAATACCTAGTTTGTTTCTCTTTTCTTAAAAAGTCAAAAGACTTTAGAGCACTGACTTAGATTTCTACATGACAATTGGAAGAAACTAGACAGTGGATGCCCCCTTCGAATTGAGTCTCTTCTATTTTACCATAATCCCCACCAGCCCCTCTCATCTTACCTGCAGCTTGGTTACCTACCTGATCCCCTGTAGGTTTGTTTGTTTGTTTGTTTGTTTGTTTTATTTTTTATTTTTATTTTTTTGAGATGGAGTCTCGCTCAGGCTGGAGTCCAGCTCAGGCTGGAGTGCAGTGGCACGATCTCCGCTCACTGCAACCTCCTTTCTTCGCCTCCTGTGTTCAAACGATTCTCCTGCCTCAGCCTCCCGAGTAGCTGGGACTACAGGTGCATGCCACCACACCCAGCTAGTTTTTTTTCTATTTTTAATAGAGACGAGGCTTCCCTGTGTTAGCCAGGATGGTCTCAATCTCCTGACCTCGTGATCCACCCACCTCGGCCTCCCTAAGTGCTGGGATTACAGGCGTGAGCCACCACGCCCGACCCCTTGTAGGTTTTTGAGCATTCAACCCCTGATATCCTAAGCATTACTCTGGGCCACATATTTTATCCTGGTAATGCTTGAAAATATCTCAAGAGACAGCATTATTCACATTTTAAAGACAAGAAAACCAAAGCTCTGGGAAATCAGGTAACTGGCACAATTGTTAATCTAATATAGACTATCATGCTCTTTCTTTCCTCTCTCCATAAATAATGTTTTAAGGATTAGAAAAGTTTAGAACAGCCTGGATGCGTGGCTCACACCTGTAATCTCAGCACTTTCAGAGGCTGAGGGGAGTTGATTGCTTGAGCCCAGGAATTTGAGACCAAACTGGGCAACATGGTAAAACCCCATCTCTACAATAAATAGAAATATTTGCCAGGTGTGGTGGCATGTGCCTATAGACCCAGCTACTTGGAAGGCTGAGGCGGGAGGATTGATTGAGTCCAGGAGGTTGCAGTGAGCCGAGATTGCGCCATTGTACTCCAGCCTGGGTGACAGAGCGAGACTCCGTCTCAAAAAGAAAAGTTTAGACCAGTCATTTTCAAAGTTACTTGCATATTAGAATCAATTGAGAAGCTTAAAAAAAAAAAAGTGTGAGCTCCATCCCAGGCCATATAAATCAGAATCTCTTGAGGTGGTTGCAGGCAAAGATTGTTTTTAAGTTTCTCAGCTGATTTTAATGTTCAGCCAGGGATGCAAATCCCTAGCTTAGGTATCAAAAGACAAGATAACTTCCAGTTTCTGCTGAATTTTGTTTTTAATAGTTTTAAAACACATACAAAGTCAGACAGACTTTTGGCCTTACAAAAAACAATGTACTTGAATGTTTTACTTTTCAAAGTGTATATTGAGTTGTATCAGCAAAGCATTAACAAAACTCCTAAAGTAAGTTGGATTTGACCTAACTCTACATGGATTTTATATAGCCCTGTTTGTTAAAGTACTGAAACAAAATGAGTATTTGAATTCTGGTGACTGTTTGCTGTAGGTATCAACTATCTTCACACGGCTGAATTTAAACTTTGCAGGAGGCCGGGCACAGTTGTTCATGCCTGTAATCCCAGCACTTTGGGAGGCCAAGGTGGGAGGATCTCTTGAGCCCAGGAGTTTGAACCAACCTGGTCAACATAGTAAAACCCCATCTCTACAAAAAATAAAACAAAATAAACTAGCCAAGCATGATGGTGCACACCTGTAGTCCCAGCTACTCAGGAGGCAGAGGCAGGAGGGTTGCTTGAGCCTGAGAGTTGGAGGCTACAGTCTAGGCCACAAAAGGAGACCCTGTTTCTAAATAAATAAATAAGTAAAAATAAAAAATAAACTTAGCATGTATAAGGTGCAGCTGTCCTCTCACTATATTCAGCAATTAAGTTTTATTATGGTTCCCTGGGCAAAGCTGCATCTTTTCTGATGCCTTAGGCTTGCTTTAGGTGGTACACCAAAAGCCCAGTTTGGTCAATCAGCCAAAAAAATAATAAAACTGATTGACTACTTTTTTAAAATAAGAAATTATTCTCATTTAACTGGTCAAATTATTGTAGGTGTGCTTGTTTGTATGTATAGGCAATCTGTAATATTAATGCATATAACTTTTTATTAAATTATTGGAAAAATTCAAAGTAATGTTTTTGTGGATCAATCCAACTATGACTGGCCCTGAACAAAGGAGGATGAGAGTTAAAAATGTAATTATTTACTCATGGCAAAGTGTGGCATAATTTTTGCTTTAAAATAAACTCCATGCATTATAGATGAGAATTTGTTTTAGAGGTCTCATTCGGTCAGAAAAAAGCCGTGCAAATTCTTCCTTCTTTTGAAATGTGTCTTTACCAGTAAGTGTACTGGAAATGATTCTACATTAAAGTGAGTTTTGATACAAATTTAAAAAGCAGCGCCATCTAAAATTAGAATTTACTTCAGACATGACTTATTTTGATGCATCATAAAATTATGAAGATCAATTATGAAGCAAGTTTTAAGATTGCGATGTTCTCCATTTTTGCAAATAGAGCACTAGCTAGTAAATTTTAGAATTTGGATATTCATCCAAAATTAGAAGCTAAAGAAGCACTGGAGTTGGCTATAATTAAGGCATGGGTAAGTGGAGACCTCATAAGCCTGCTTTCAACAGGTATATGTTAATCACTTGGCGTCAGCAGCCTCTATTCACATCCCCAAAGCCAGCTCATTTTAGCTCATTAGTTCTCAAAGCATCTTCATAAGTAGGAATGCTTATAAAAATCTATTTTGCAATAGAATATAGGGAAAGAAACTATACCTTGTCAAAGGTGAGACTGAAACTTTTTAAGGGGAATTTGTATTATTTTAATTATTTTTATGTACAGAAAACTCAGCAGTGTACAGTTAACCCTTTAGTGGCAACTTCTTTAACCTTTGCCTTTCCAGCTTGGCTATGTGAGCCACAGATATGGGACCCAGGACAATACCTCCCCAGTGACAACAGATCTCATCATATGTGTCATTGTAATTAGTCCTAATAGCTTCCACCAGCTTAGCCAAAGCTCTTTTGTCTTCTGAGCTAACCTATGTGAAGGCAACAGTGGTACAGGTCTTCTTAAATATCCCAGTCTTGCCTTCCCCTTAATAATGCAGTAAGGGACCCCCATTTTATGAGACGGGGCAGATGGGAAGACAACCAACTCCATGAGATCCACGTCATGTGCAGTCACTACCAGTTGAGCCTTCTTGTTCTCTACCAGCTGAGCCTTCTTCTTCTCCACCAAAGTGATGATGGTGGTAACTCCTTCTAGAAGGACAAGTGGTCTCTTGGTGGGGATGTCCCCTTTGCCAGTAGCTTTCCTCTCAGCATGGGCCAATAGTCTCTTCTTCTGTTCTTTCCATGTCTCTGGTCTGTACTTGTGGGCCAGCTTAAGCAGCTGAGTGGCTGTTTTGGAGGTCCAAGGCCTGGGTAAACTGGTTAATTGCAGGAGGCACTTTCAGCTACTTATAGTGGATAGCTCTTTGACACGGCAACCTGATATAGTGGGGCCATTTGACAAAGCAGGTGAGGTCCCTTTTGAGCTGGATATCCTGTCCAATGGCAAAATTTTTAGGCCTTTTCTCTAAGAGGGGATTCACCCCTTTCCTGGCCTCCTGCTTCAAGACAGCAGGGTCTAGAGCCACCTTCTTCCCATTGGCCTTCTTTCAGTGTCTTGGGCGGCAGAAGAGACAGTGAGGTTGAAATTGTAATAAAGTTTAGATCAGGGTATTGGACACAGTATTTTAGCCTGTATGAGGTAGATAGGTAGATAAGCACATACATACATACATAAATACATACAACATATATGTATATGTATGTATATATGTACATATTTACACTTACACCAAATATAGATATGTAATACTTAGAAATACAATGTACATTTTGATATTAATGTCATGATATCAAATTCCATATGATGACATAAACTTTAGAGTCAAGTTGTAAATAACAAAAAGTGATTCAAACCAACCTAAACAATAAATGGGATAAATCCTATTTATCCCTTTAACTAGTATAACCAGCATAGCTAACATAACTATAAAATGCAAGGGACAGACCTGGCTTCATTCCGTGACAAATGATATCATCAGGGCTCTATCTTGGTGTGCTTCTCAGACTGTGTCCACTTGGCATCAAGGTAGTGCTGGCAGCCTCCTTTCCCCTAACCCCACCATCATTCCCATTGTATCAGCTCAGCAGCCCCTCCAAAAATAATTTTTCTTTCTCAGTATCTGTAACAGAAAAGCCCAGGGCAGGATCCTCATTAGCCTGCCTTGGGTCATTTGCTTGCCCATACTGATCACTGTGGCCTGAAGTATAGGGTTCTCTGATTGCCCATGCCTAGGTCATGTGCCCACCCTTGTGTCTGGGTGAGGGACGAAAGGGGCACTGTCTTTTTGCCTTCACCAACCACGTGAAGAGGGTTCCCTCATGGAAAAGAATGTTCTGATACGAAGAGAATGTAGAGAAGGGTAGTGCCTAAATAAAAATAACGTATGTTCTGCTTCAACAAACAAGGCCCTTTATACATGGCCCCTGCCTAGTAGTGTAGATCTTTTGGCTCTCATTCCCCATAAATACATTAATTCTAGTCAGACCCAATTACTAGAGTTTCCTAAACTTGATGTGTTTGTTGACTGAATGAATGAGCAACTGTATCAGTAGAGGTGCCTCTATGCTATTATTAAGTTTGTAGAAAACTTGAGGCCTCCTGAAGAGTCCAGATTATGTAAAAAAAAGTCATGTTCCTAAATGATCTTTATTATTTTATAAGGTATTGACTAAATATGAAAGTGGACTCATCGATGATGGTTATATATGATATTGACTAAATATGAAAGTGGACTCATTGATGATGGTTATATATGAATGTACTTCTACTTATGTATGCAAATATCTGTCTCCTTTCTTAGAATAAAGGCAGGGACCCATTTGTGCTTGCAGCCTTCAAAGCACCTACTATAATGTTATGCACTTACTATGTGATTAGTAAAAGTTTCAGAACTAAAATGTATTAGTTCCAGTACTTAGGCAGGGCACTTCTTGCTTTTCCAGGATGGCTATTTTCCCTCAGGAAGCTACCAAATACTATGATTTCCATGTGTATATCTGATGAAGAGACTCTGCCCAAGTGTAAATATTCTGACCTGTTAGTAGTTGCCCAGAGCAGCCTGCATAATAAAAATTGTGTTTCCTGATTTCTAGATTGAAGTTGAGCACCAGAACATTCTAGAAATATTAGGGTCCATGGGTGGCCAGGTGCAGTGGCTCATGCCTGTAATCCTAGCACTTTGGGAGGCTGAGGCAGGCAGATCACTTGAAGACAAGAGTTCAAGACCAGCCTGGCCAACATGGTGAAACCTCATCTCTACTGAAAAATACAAAAAAAAAAAAAAAAAAAAAAAAATTAGCTGGGCATGGTGGTGCATGCTTGTAATCCCAGCTGCTTGGGAGACTGACAACATGAGAATCAGTTGAACCCAGGAGGCAGAGGTTGAGGTGAGCCAAGATCATGGCCCTGCACTCCAGCCTGGGCAACAGAGTGAGACTCTGTCTCAAAAAAAGAAAGAAAGAAAGAAAAGAAATATTAGAGTCCATGGGTGATAAAACTCCTAGTTACAGAGTTGCCTCTATTATTTGCAGGCAGATTGGCCTAACCTGTTTTTTAAAAACGCTACAGGGATTTTTAGAAGGAAGTACTAAGTATGCACCAATTAAAATTTGTTCTGTGAATTCTTTTTCTTTAAATATGGGTCAAATCTACCATATATACTACTGTTAATAGATCACATTAGTATAGTGATTTATAATCTATAAATTCCCATTCATAAATTTCATAATACTTATAACTCATGTAAAAGTTAAAAAATACAAGGTTTTAGTTGACAGCAAGTATAAAGTGAACCAGTAAGTGCTTAGTTGCCAAGAAACCTAATGCAATTTCAGACTACGTCAACAGAAGTAAATGTCTGGACAAAGGAGGTGATATTTTCATTGCCATCTGTACCAGTTAGAAAACATCTGGGGTGTTGTTTAGCTATGGGCTTCATCAAGTTCTAAGAGGGACATTGATTGACACAGCTGGACTTTTTCCAAAAGATAGCATCCCAGAGGGTGTAAGAGCTCAGGCCAAGTCACATGAGTAACAGCTGAAGGAGCTGAAGATACTGAGTCTTAAAAAGAAACCCACAATAGTTAATTGAAAAAATAGCAACAGACTCTAAATACTAATAGGGCGAATTCTTAAGAATTAGAATTCTTAAGAGATAAGAATTAGACCTTTTCCACAGATGAGCTAAAAGCTACACATTTTGATTCAATATACTTTAAGTTGTCCTAACAAAAATATTGTTTTCAAATGACATGATGATCTACCTGTCACTGGAAATTATAATTCAAAGTCTGCGTGATTGTATATCAGGCATACCAGCCCTACCATCTACTAGCTCTGTGATGTTGGACAAGTTACTTTACCTTGCTGAGTCTCAGTTCTCTAATCTTGAAAATGAATTTTTAGTATTATTGGAAGGATTACATGAGACAATGCAAGTCAAGCCATCAGCACTGTCTGCTCAGAGTACATGCTCAATGAGGGGCAGCATTATTATTAGACTGACTTGCAAAGGGCTTCTCTAAACTATGCAATAATAATAGAGGAGGAAAATAATAGTAGGGTTTAATTCCCTAGGCCCTCTACATAACCAAAAATTGAAAAAGATTGGTGTGGAAACCTTTGTCTTCTATTGTGTTCTACAGTGATTGATGTTAATGATACTTTTGTCTTGAATTTTCTTTGAAGCCTCAGCCAAAAAAATTATCATTTTTCTTTCCTAATAAGCAAAAAATGTTTATTGAATACCTCCCTGACTTTATGGAATACCAGAGTATTATTTTTAAGCACTTGGAGAGGAGAGTTACTCAAGAGGTGGTGGAAGTAGAAGAGGGTGGATGTTGAGCCAAGCAAAGGCCAACTTACAATTTGTGATATATGCCATGCATAAAAAAATAACATGAGACACTTAAAGTGGAATACATGTAACAGAAATGTGTAATAATATGTAGCCCAAAAGCAAGATAGAATTGATGGGAACCATTCAAATTCCATCAAATCACGAACATTTGGCAGGCACCACGTAAGACTTTGAAGAATAAAAGGTGAATATAGGACATATAAAAATAACTATAGGAAATGATCTCTGCCCTAAGGATTTTACACAGAATAGTCTGAGAGACAGGAATATGTAGAATTCATTGTAAACACAAACAAAACAATTTAAAGCAAATGCCATGTGATATGGTTTGGCGGTGTCCCCACCCAAATCTCATCTTGAATTGTAACTCCCACAATTCCCACATGTCATGGGAGGAACCCAGTGAGAGGTGACTGAATTACAGGGACAAGTCTTTGCCGTGCTGTTCTTGTGATAGTGAATGAGTCTCATGAGATCTGATGGTTTTAAAAAGGAGAGTTTCCCTGCACAAGCTCTCTTCTCTTGTCTGCCGCCATGTGAGATGTGCCTTTCACCTTCTGCCATGATTATGAGACCTCTCCAGCCACGTGGAACTGTAAGTCCAATAAGCCTCCTTCTTTTGTTAATTGCCCAGGCTTTGGTATGGTTTTATCAACAGCATGAAAACAGATTAGTACAGTAAATTGGTACCAATAGAGTGGGAGCACTGCTGAAAAGATACCTGAAAATGTGGAAGCGATGTTGGAACTGAGTATCAGGCAGACACTGGAACAGTTTGGAGGGCTCAAAAGAAGACAGGAAAATGTGGGAAAGTTTGGAACTTCCTAGAGACTTGTTGAATGGCTTTGCCCAAAATGCTGATGGCAATATGGACAATAAGGTCCAGGTCCAGACTGAGGTGGTAGCAACTGGAAATGAGGAACTTGTTGGGAACTGGAGCAAAGGTGACTCTTGTTATGTTTTAGCAAAGAGACTGGTGGCATTTTGCCCCTGCCCTAGAGATCTGTGGAACTTTGAACTTGAGAGAGATGATATAGGGTATCTGGCAGAAGAAATTTCTAAGCAGCAAAGCACTCAAGAGGTAACTTGGGTGCTTTTAAAGGCATTTAGTTTTATAAGGAAAGCAGAGCCTAAAAGTTCAGAAAATATGTAGCCTGACAATGCAAGAGAAAAGAAAATCCAATTTTCTGAGGAGAAAGTCAAGCCAGCTGCAGAAATTTGCATAAGTAACCAGAAGCCGAATGTTAATCCCCAAGACAATGGGGAAAATGTATCCAGGGCATGTCGGAGGTCTTCACAGCAGCTTGTATCACCACAGGCCCGGAGGCCTAGGAGGAAAAAATGGTTTAGTGGGCCAGGCCCAGGTTCCCCATGCTGTGTGCAGCCTAGGGACTTGGTGCTCTGCGTGCCAGCTGCCACAGCTGTGACTAAAAGGGACCAAGGTACAACTCAGACTACAGCTTCAGAGGGTGCAAACCCCAAACCTTAGCAGCTTCCATGTGGTGTTGAGCCTGTGAGTGCACAGAAGTCAAGAACTGGGGTTTGGGAAGCTCTGCCTAGATTTCAGAGGATGTATGGAAATGCCTGGATGTCCAGGCAGAAGTTTGCTGCAGGGGCAGGGCTCTCATGGAGAACTTCTGCTAGGGAAGTGCGGAAGGGAAATGTGAGGTTAGAGCCCCCACACAGAGTCCCCACTGGGGCACCACCTAGTGGAGGTGTGAGAAGAAGGCCACCATCCTCCAGACCCCAGAATGGTAGATCCCACTGACAGCTTGCACTATGTACCTGGAAAAGCTGCAGACACTCAATGCCAGCCCATGAAAGCAGCTGGGAGGGAGGCTGTACCCTGCAGAGCCACAGGAGCAGAGCTGCCCAAGACCATGGGAACCCACCTCTTGCATCAGCGTGACCCAGATGCGAGATATAGAGTCAAAGGAGATCATTTTGGACCTTTTAGATTTGACTGCCCTGCTGGATTTTGGACTTGCATGGGGACTTTAGCCCCTTTGTTTTGGCCAATTTCTTCCATTTGGAATGGCTGTATTTACCCAATGCCTATACCCCCAATGTGCCTGTACCCCCATTGTATCTAGGAAGCAACTAACTTGCTTTGATTTTACAGGCTTATAGGTGGAAGAGACTTGCCTTGTCTCAGATGAGTCATTGGACTGTGGACTTTTGAGTTAATGCTGAAATGATTTAAGACTTTAGGGGACTGTTGGGAAGGCATGATTGGTTTTGAAATCTGAGGACATGAGATTTGGGAGGTGCCAGGGGTGGAATGATATGGTTTGGCTGTGTCCCTACCCAAATCTCTTGAATTGTAACTCTCACATGTCATGAGAGGAACCTGGTGGGAGGTGACTGAATTATGGGGGCAGATCTTTCTGTGCTGTTCTTGTGATAGTGAATGAGTCTTACAAGATCTGATGGTTTTTAAAAGGGGAGTTTCCCTGCACAAGCTCTCTTCTCTTGTCTGCCACCATGTGAGATATGCCTTTCACCTTCTACCATGATTGTGAGACCTCCCCAGCCATGTGGATCTGTGAGTCCAATAAGCCTCTTTCTTTTGTAAATTGCCCAGTCTTGGGTGTGTCTTTATCAGCAGCATGAAATCGGCCAAATACACTGTGGTAAAATAGAATAGAAAGCAGCTGATGCAAGTTAGGGAGGTCAGTTTGCAGAAGTGATATTGGTTGGTATTGGTCTTACCTTTCTCTAAGTGGTGAAAGGAAGATAAGCATAAGACACTGAGGATACCAGTGGTCAAGATAATGAGATGTGGAAGAGCATCTGTCTTCCAGGGATGGCAAGCTGTCTGGAGTGATTTGAGTATAGAAGTTTGTGAGGAATGAAGGAAAAGAAGGAAATGGACCCAGAAAGGCAAGGGCTGTCAGATGTTAAGGAGGGGAAACCAAGCTAACAAACCGAATAAGGAAAGGACCTTTGGGGAGCTTCCACGAGAACATATTCACTATTATGTATCATCCCTTGTGGGGTTATTGATGACTTGTTTGGGCCAGAGGGTAACCAAATGTCCTGGGAATGTTGCTGAACTTGTGTTGAGACAACTGGTAGAGGTCTCAGACTAAGGAGATGAGGGAAGATATAACTCAGAGAGCAATTAAAACTTCTTGCCTGAGGAGTGAAATCATGAAAATTGTGTTTGGGGAAGGTCAGACAAATACAGTAGTTATGAAGGTGAGAGGGGAATTGACTAGAGGCCAGGAATTAGGCTTCAAGACAATCTGAAGGAGTCTGTGTGTGTGTGTGTGGTCTGGCTAGGGAAATGGTTAGGAAGTACTGAGATAGGAAAGAAACAACAGAGGAGTAAGTGGAAGGATTAGAAAAGAAATATGTAGGTGTCAAGGGAAGGAGAGGAGTAAATATACTATATAGAATCCCCAAAGTAGTGCTGTATAACCATATATATCTGAAGGATGCTATGACTCAGGTTGGGCTTTTGGTTCCTTTTGGGTTCCTGTACTGTACTACTGTTCTGCTTTTAAAAAAGGAAGAAAGGAAGGAAGGGAAAGAGGGAGAGAAAGAGGAAGAAAAAAACACTATCTTGCTATCTCGTTGAAAGTCTTCTTTCCTTATTTCCTTAATTTTATTATTTATTTATTTATTTATTTTTGAGACAGAATCTGGCTCTGTCATCCAGCTGTAGTGCAGTTGTGCCATCTCGGCTCACTGCAACCTCTACCTCATGGGTTCAAGCAGTTCTTGTGCCTTAGCCTCCTGAGAGCTGAAATTACAAGCATGCACCACCATGCCCAGCTAATTTTTGTATTTTTAGTAGAAATGGGGTCTCACCATGTTGGCCAGGCTGGTCTTGAACTCCTGACCTCAAGTGATTCACCCACCTTGGCCTCTCAAAGTGCTAGGATTACAGGTGTAAGCCTTCAGACCCAGCCTATTTCCTAATTTTAATTCCATACAATCATAACTTCTTTATTGGGTATATAGATCCTGCACTAAGGAAGGGAATTTCTGCATAAAGGAACTAAAAAGGGATTAATTTCCCTCACTTAAGTTTGCAACAACTAAAGCAGAAAGGAAATAGGCTTTTATTGTTTGGAGCTTTGTTAGCAAATCTACAATGGAATTTTTGTTATTTATAAATTGGAGTATTCTAAAGATGACTGTGGAGCAAGCTTTGTCATCTGTGGGCATCATAGGCCACTTCTAAACCCAATCTTGTTAATTAGGGATGCAACCTCTTCTCAGTCTGTTGTCTTAAGCTGAAAACATCAAAAGCCATGATGTTTTCAATACGCTTTGACTAAACTCTCTAAGAATTTATTATTAAAATTTTGTGTGGTTATATCCGAAGATTTTGTTGCATGGGTATTTCGTCATCAGTAGTAAAAGGGGGCACATACCTTGGTGCATACCTATAATCCCAGCTGCTCAAAAGGCTGAGACAGGAGGATCCCTTGAGCCCTGGAGTTAGAATCCAGCCTGGGCAACATAGTATGACCTCATCTTTAAAAAAAAAAAAAAAAAAAAAGGAAAAGGAGGGCAATCTAAGTTTCTCATAAAATGGAATTAGTTAAATAAATTATGATGCAGCCATATGATATACAATGAAATATTCTACAGCCTAATAAAATCTTATATCAACACATTATTTAATTTCATAATGTTCACAATATGGTGTTAAGTGAAAAGGTACATTAAAAATAGTCTGTACTGCATAATCCTATTTTTGTAAAAATTAATTATATGCATATATGTTTATGCATAGAACAAAGAATTGAAGAATATTCATTAAAATATAAGTTATCTTTGTAGGAGGTTTTTTGGCTTTCAAAGATAGACACTTTATTATTGACAGTAGTGAAAAACCAAAGCTACTTAAATGCTCAACAATATAAAGTGGCCAGATAAATTAGGGTACATGCAGAAGCTGAAATACTTTAACGTCATTAAAATTATGGTTCTTGGAAAATTTTAGTAATGCCCAAAGTTGTCCATAATGTAATATTAACTGAAATATATATACATATGTACACACATTTGGACAGTTGCCAAGGGCTTGGACAGTTGCCCTTTGAATGCTAATACACCTGTGATGAGAAGGGAAGTATCTTTTGTAGAAAGAAGAAGCTACTTGAGAGAGAAAGAGAGACAGAGCTATCTCTGTTGTTAGAAGGAAAGCTTTATGACAACATGTTTTCAGGTTTAATGGTTCTAATTTTAAAATATATGTATATACATAAACACACACACACGTGAATACTTTAAGTATATATGGATATATACCCAAATATTTTCCATATTTTCCATATTTGGGTATGTTTAAATACATGTTTTCCACATATATCTGGACATGTTTTACCTGTATAATTAAGAAAATAAAGTTCTGTGTCTTATAATAAAACACAGAACCATGTAACCAGTTCTCAGACTTAAGAGCAATACATTTTTTAATATAATTTCAACTTTTGTTTTAGATTCAGGGGGGTATATGTGCAGGTTTGTTACCTGCTATATGGCATGATGCTGAGGTTTGAGATATGAATGATCCCATCACCCAGGTAGTGAGCATAGTATCCAATAGGTAGTCTTTCAACCCTAGCCCATCTCCCTCCTTCCCCCTTTAGTAGTCCCCAGTGTCTATTGTTCTCATCTTTATGTCTATGAGTACCCATTGTTTATCCCCCACTTATAAGTGAAAACATATAGTATTTGGTTTTCTGTTTCTGCATTAATTCACTTGGGAACATGGCCTCCAGCCGCATCCATGTTGCTGCAAAGGACATGATATCGTTCCTTTTTGTAGCTTCATACTAGTCCATGGTGTATATGCATCACATTTTCTTTATCCAATACATTGTTGATGGGCACCTAGATTGATTCCATGTATTTGCTGTTGTGAATAGGGCAGCAATGAATATTTGAGTGCATGTATCTTTTTGGTAGAATTATGTATTTTCTTTGGAGTATATATCCAGTAGAGGGATCGCTGGGTTGAATGGTACTTACCAAGTTCTTTGAGAAATCTCCTGACTGCTTTCCATCATGGCTAAACTATTTTACATTCCCACCAACAGTGTATAAGCATTCCCTTTTCTCCATAACCTTACCAACTTCTATTGTTTTTTGACTTCATAATAATAGCCATTCTGACTGGTGTGAGATAGCATCTCATTGTGGTTTTGATTTGCCTTTCTCTGATGATTAGTGATGTTGAGCATTTTTTTTCATGTTTGTTGGCCAAATTTGTGTGTCTTCTTTTGAGAAGTGTTTGATTGTTTTCTTCTCCCACTTTTTAATGGGGTTGTTTCATGCTGGTTGAATTATTTATGTTCCTTATAGATTCGGGATATTAGACCTTTGTTAGATGCATAGTTTGTGAATATTTTCTCCTATTCTGTAGATTGTCTGTTTACTCTTTTGATAGTTTCTTTCGTTGTGTAGAAGCTCTTTGGATTAATTAGGTTCCACTTGTCAATTTTTGTTTTTGTTGCAATTGCTTTTGAGGACTTAAACATAAATTCTTTCCCAAGGCTGATGTCCAGAATGATGTTTCCTAGGTTTTCTTTCAGGGTTCTTATGGATTGAGGTCTTACATTTAAATCTTTCTTTAATCCGTCTTGAGTTGATTTTTGTATATGGGAAAGGTAGAGGCCCAGTTTCATAGTTCTGCATATGGCTAGCCAGCTATCTCAGCACTATTTATTGACTAGGAAGTCCTTTCCCCATTGCTTGTTTTCATTGACTGTGTTGAAGATCAGATGGCTGTAGGTGTGCGACTTTATTTCTGGGTTCTATATTCTGTTCTGTTGGTCTATGTGTCTATTTTTGTACAAGTACCATGCTGTTTTGGTTACTGTAGATTTATAGTATAGTTTGAAGTCAGGTAATGTGATGCCCCTGGCTTCATTAGTTTTGCTTAGGGTTGCTTTGGTTATTCAGGCTCTTTTTTGGTTTCATATAAATATTAGAATAGTTTTTTCTAATTCTGTGAGAAATAACATTTGTGGTTTGAAATTGATATCACTGAATCTATCAATTGCTTTGGGCAGTATGGCCTTTTTAACAATATTGATTTTTCCAATCCATGAGCATGGAATTTTTTTCCCACTTATGTGTGTCATCTCTGGTTTCTTTCAAAAGTGGTTTGTAGTTCTCCTTGTGTAGATCTTTCATCTTCTTCGTTAGATGTAGTCCTAGCTATTTTATTTTCTGTGGCTGTTGTTAATGGGATTACATTCTTGATTTGGCTCTCAGCTTGAATGTTATTGGTGTATAGAAATGCTTCTAATTTTGTGCATTGATTTTGTATCCTGGAACTTTGCTGAAGTCATTTATCAGTTTCAGGAGTCTTTTGGTGGAGTCTTTAGTGTTTTCTAGGTATAGAATCATATCATCAGTGAAGAGAGATGATTTGACTTCTTTTCCTATTTAAATGCCTTTTATTTCTTTGTCTTGCCTGTTGCTCTGGGTAGGACTTCCAGTACCATGTTGAATAGGAGTAGTGAGAGTAGGTGTCCTTGTCTTGTTTCAGTTTCCAAGAGAAATGCTTCCATCTTTTGTCCATTCAGTATGATGTTGGCTATGGGTTGTCATATATGGCTCTTATTATTTTGAGGTAAATTCCTTTGATGCCTAGCTTGTTGAAGGTTTTAATCATGAAGGGATGTTGGATTTTATCAAAGGCTTTTTCTACGTCAATTGAGATTATCATATGATTTTTATTTCTGTTTATGTGGTAAATCTAATAGTTATCTTTGGATGGTGATTTTTATATTCTTCTTTGGCCTTTATATTTTCTAGAATAAATATACAGAAAATAATACTTCTTAAATAAAGGAAAAGTACTTAAAATACCCTTTTAATGGCATTTCAGTATACTTTTATTTTGAAGCTTAAAGCATCAATATATTTGTCACACTCAAGTGGTGGCTAAAGCATTTTTTAAAACAATTTCTTTAATTATTTATTTAAGTGAAATTCATCCCAACAAGAATGGCTCTCAAAAGAAAGAAAAATGAATACTTTATTTGTCATTTAGAAATATTTTATTTTCCTGTAACGATGCAGTCAGAATAACTATTTTGGTCTTTTTGTTCAATCTGACAGCTCAACATTTCTTGGGTATACATGTGTAATCCATAGGTAGTGAATTTGGAAGAAGTAAAGAGATGAAAAGGGACTTTCTGCTTGGACAGTTGCCCTTTGAATTGCTAGTATACCTGTGATGAGAAGGGAAATATCTTTTTCTTTTTTTGAGATGGAGTCTCACGCTGTCCTGCAGGCTGAGTGGTATGATCTCAGCTGACTACAACCTCCGCCTCCCAGGTTCAAGCGATTCTCCTGCCTCAGCCTCCCAAGTAGCTGGGACTACAGGCACATGCCACCACGCCCAGCTAATTTTTGTATTTTTAGTAGAGACAAGGTTTCACCATGTTGGCCAGGATAGTCTCGATCTCTTGACCTCGTGATCCACCTGCCTCGGCCTCCCAAAATGCTGGGATTACAGATGTGAACCACTGCACCCGGCTGGGAAATGTCTTTTATAGAAAGAAGCTACTTGGGAGAGAAAGAGAGAGAGAGAGGGATCTCTGTTGTTAGAAGGAAAGCTCTATGACAACATGTTTTCAGACTAGAGATGAAAAAATTACTTTCCAAAAAGCTGAACTGAGATTACAAAATGATAGGGGTGTGACTCTCAGAGCATCCTGGGCAATGTGATAAGCAAGGGAAGCATGGCAAGTGTGTGGCAGAGAACTCAGCAGAACCTGAACTGGTCATTCTCCCCACGGCCATGTGACTCTGAGAAGACGCCTGAGACATATCCTGGGAATGGAAAGTAGAGAGAGAAAGAGAAAGCCAAGCCTTGAGAAGTCTCTTTCTCTCTCTCTCTCTCTCTCTCTGTGTGTGTGTGTGTGTGTGTGTGTGTGTGTGTGAAAATGGCATATGAAAAAAGCCAGAAATATGTAATTTGATTTGGTACGCTAATCAAGTTGTGATCCTTAATGAAAAGAGTTATGGCTTCTCCATCAGTCAACCCAGTGAAAGGTTAAATACTGCAGATGAGAGGTTAGAGGATAATGGCACAGTGACCATAGGAGCAAGGGAGATACTACAACCATGGAAAATGAGGGTTCTCTTTCATACCATACCAGATTAAACGTCCTAATGCACAGCTCGAATCAGATTATAATACTCCCTCCTCAGAAACCTTTCATGCCTCCCATCCCACCACACCCCAGGGCCTATTGAAGGAAGCTCAGATTTCCTGGCCTGGCATGCAAAGTGTTTCAAGGTCTGGCATCAACCTCCTTTAAAACTTTACCTCCCAGTGCTCTCTTTCACACTGTGTGTGCTGCAGCCAAACAGGATTCTACACTGGACACATCCTGGCTTCCCCACTTTTCTACTTTGTACACACTGTTTTCTCTACCTGGAAGGCTCTTCTTCATTGTTGCATAACCACATTCAGCTATCCGTCAAAGCTCTATCTCATGTGTCATTAGTATAAAAAGCTTGACTTTGTTCCTTCCTCGGCTGCAAATAATTTCTCCCATTCTCATTCCCTCATTTGTACTTCTCCTAGTGCTATTTTAGTTCAATCTAACCAGCATTAATTGATCATGTAGCATGTATAAGGCACTGTACTTGGCCGGGTGTGGTGGCTCATGCCTGTGATCCCAGCACTTTGGGAGGCTGAGGCAGGTGGATTACGTGAGGTCAGGAGTTCGAGACCAACCTGGCCAACATGGTGAAACCATATCTCTACTAAAAATACAAAAATTCGCCAGACATGGTGGCAAGCGCCTGTAGTACCAGCTATTCGGGAGGCTGAGGCAGGAGAATCACTTGAACCTGGGAGGTGGAGGCTGCAGTGAGCCGAGATCATGCCACTGCACTCCAGCCTGGGTGACAGAGTGAGACTCCATCTCAAAAAAAAAAAAAAAAAAAAAAAGACACTCTACTCTAGAAATACAACTGCACACATACACAAACACACACAAATAAATTTCATGTCCTCAAGAAGCAATTAGTGTAAATGGGAAATAAGAAGTTAAATAATAATTCATTATGAATTTGTGTGAAAAAAATAAAGAAGAGAAGCATATTCTAAATCCACCAATGTCCCAAAGGAATGATTAGATCATCCAGTTGGTCATTTGGAAGTCCTGTCATTCCCCTAACCCACACATCCAGCCTATTGGCAAGCCTGTAAACTGCATTTCCAAAACTTATCGTGAATTGGTCCCCTTTTCTCCATTTCCACTACTGCCACCATCTCTTGCCCTATCAGTCTCCCTAATAGTCTCTGCTTGCAGTCCTGCCTTCCTGCAACCATTCTCCACAGAAAAGTCAGGGAGAGCTTTCTAAAACGTTAATCAAATCATATCTTCTTACTGCTTATAACTTACTCCAATGATTTCCAACTATTCATAAAACCAGCAGCTCTTTCCATGGCCTACAAAGTCTTGCATGATCCAACATCCGCTTCCCTCACCAGCTTCATTCTCCATCTCTCTCATGCCCTCCACTACTTTTCACCCTCATTGATCTCATTTCCATTCTTAGACATGCCAGACTTGTCTAATCTTGGCATTTTTCATCATCTTTTCCTCTAGCCTGGAACATTCTGCCCATGGATCTCCTCATGGCTCTTCTCATTTTCCGTTATTAACAATGAAGATGTATGCTCTCCTCTGATTTCTTAAATACCACTTCTCTGACCGTCCTACTTCAAGAAAACACCCACACCCTACTACCCTCTATTATGTCCCTGTGTGTGTGTGTGTGTGTGTCCTTCATAGAAATTTTGAAATTGGAAATTATCTTGTTTAGTAATTTACCCGCTGCCTGTCACCCCCACTACAAAACAGGAAATTGTTTATTTCACATCTGCCTATCAACTAAGCTTATCATATTCCCTGGCATCTTGTAGGCACACAATAAATATTTTTGAATAGTATTAATCACAGCTTTCACCTATGTAATACCAAATGTGTGTCAGGCACTGTTCTAGCACTTTACATATATTAACTTATTTAATCTTTACAATAATCCTATAAGATGGATACTAATATTATCTCTTTTTACAGATAAGAAAATAAAGGTATTGAGAGGCTAAGTAACCTGCCTAAAGTTAAATAACTCTTAAATGTCAGAACTAGGATGCAAACTCAGAGTATGACTCCAGTGCCCTTGCTCTTAATCCCTGTATAATACTACTTCTGCAAATGAAATTAATGTTGAACTCTGCTTGTATGGAAGGGAAAATCACTCAGAGGAAAAAAAACGCTACAGTGAAATTTAGGACAACCAAGAGTTTGCCAGAGAATAAAGGCACAAGAGGCATTCCAAGCTGAGGGAAGAGTGTATACAAAAGCATGCATTTATCCTTTTCTGCCTTTTGCAATAGTCATTTGTGCATAACTTCTTTTTTGCAATTGTATATACCTTAAATTTAAATAGTATTTATTTATGTACCTGCATGCCCTGAGTGGTGCACATACATTAGTTTTCGACATCTTTTTCTGGAAAGAGCTATGAACACAAATCCAGGGGGAAAATGTGTTCTTACCCCATTCTAGAATTTCACGTCTCTATGACCTCTTAAATGCTCTCTGAGCCTTAGTTTCCTTACCAGTAGAATGTGAAAGATAACCCTTCGTATCAGGATTCTGGGTGCCGTCAAAGAAATTATGATATGAAAGGCAGGTGCATCTATAAAGCACAAAAGAAACATTCATGTTCTCATCTGCATACAGCTTAATTTAGCTTAGTAATTCCTTATTTTTCCTCACACCTTAAAGTCCAGGTCTTTCAAAACTGGATTTTCTTTCTTGACTCAGCTGACTTAATGGGGCTAGATGACTCCTTTGGGTTGTTCAGTAAAGCTTTATTTTGATGAGACTCAATTCTTTACTAATCCTACTACCTTCCATAGTGTATAACTGAGATATTGATTGGAATTGCATTAATCTGTGAATCAATTTGAGGACAAATGACATCTTAATATTACATCTTTCAATCTATGAACATGCTATATTATTCCATTAAATTAAGTCTTTAAAAATCCTCCCAGTTGTGATTATTCTGTTTGTAGAGGTCCTGTACATCTTTTCTAAGCATTTAATGATTTTTGATGCTATCACCTATAATATCACTTCTTAAGTTTATTTTCTAGTTGTTTTTTGCTGGTATGTAGAAATACAATTTATTTTTATATATTGACTTTATAGCCAACATTCTTTTAAAACATTAATTCTAAGAACTTATTTGTATAATATTTTGTATTTTCTACATACACAATTATGTCATCTGCAAATAATGATAATATTATTTCTTCCTTTCTAAACATTATACCTTTTATTTTTCTTGCCTTATTCCATTGCCCAAGCACCCCCAATACAATGCTGAAAAGTAGTAATAGAGGGCATCCATGTGTCATTGTACATTTCAGAGGGAACTTTTTCAAGATTTTATCATATGTTATCATACTTTCTGTAGGTTTTTTGTAGATGCCTCTTCTCAGTTTAAGGAAGTTCCCTCCTGTCTTAGTCTTTTCAGGCTGCCATTTAAAAAATGCTACAGACTGGGTGTCTTAAACAACAGAAATTAATTCTCTCATAATTCTGAAGCCTGGAAGTCTGAGATCAGGGTGCCAGCATGGTCAGGTTCTGAGAAGGGTTTTCTTCCTGGTTTTCAGACTGCCGTCTTCTCACTGTGTCCTCACATGGCCTTTCCATGATGTGTGTATGTGGAGAAAAAGAGAGCAAGCTCTCTGGTATCTCTTCTTTAAAGGGGACTATTGCAACCCTGAAAGCCCTACCCTTATGACCTCATTTAACCCTTATTACCTTCCAAAGACCTAATCTCCAAATACCATCATGTTGGGGGATAGGACTCCAACATATGAATTTCAGAGGGACACAAACATTCCATCCATAACACCGCTTATTTCTGGTTTGCTAAAAATGTTTAACATGAGTTGGGTGTTGAATTTTATCCACTGCTATTTCTGGACCTACTAAAATTACCACATGATTTTTCTCCCAATTATTTCACTAATGTGATGATTTAAAAGAAATAATTTTCAAATATTAAACCAGCCTTGAGTTACTGAAATAAGCTCAGCCTGGTCATAATATATTACCTTTGTAAGCATTCCTAGATTTGGTCTGCTAATATTTTGCTTGGAATTTTTGTATCTATGTTCCCGAGAAAAAGAGGAAAGAAATAAACAAGGAAAGGGAGAGAGAGAGAGAGAGAGAGAAAGTGCTCTGTAATTTTATTTTTTATAATATTCATATTAAGTTTTGATATCAAGGCTTCATGAAATGTCTTAGAAAGTTTTCCCTCTTTTCTATTCTTTTAGGAGGATTTTGTGTAATTTGGGGTTTATTTCTTCCTCAAAAATTTGATAGAATTCGTTGATGAAGCCATCTAGGCCTGGTGTTTAAAACTATAGATCCAATCTCTTTAATAAATGTAGTACTATTTAGATTTTTAAAATTTCCTCTTGGTTAGTTATACTTATCTAAGACTGTACTCTTTATCTGATTTTGTATTGGCATAATACTGTTTATAATCTTTTAATTTGTCAGTTTTACATCTGTAAGATCTGTAGTATTGTCCTGCTATTGAGTAGGTATACCTTCTCTCTCCCTTTTCTCTCTTTTAAATCAATCTTACTTTCTATAGATTTAATTTTCTTTTTCTTTTCTAACTTCTTGAGGTAGATGCTTAAATACTTATTTTTAATCTTTATTCTCATCTAATATTTTAATCTTTATTCTCATCTAATATATATATCAATTTCCCTCAAAGCATAGTTTTAGTTGAATCCACAACTTTTGATATATAGCATTTTTATTATCCTTCAATTCAAATATTTTCTAATTTCCAGAGTGATTTCTTCCTTGACCCCCCCTGCACATTTAGTAGTTTATTGTTTAACTCCTAAATTTTGTGAATTTTTTAGCCTTGTTATTGTTATTGACATCTAGTACATATCCAGTGTAGTCAGAGAAAATGCTTTGAATTTTTTGTTTGTTTGTTTTATACTTTACTACACATCAGTTGGAACAAATGTTCCATGTTCGCTTGAAAAGAAAGTAGTTTGGGGTGAAATGTTCAGTTTGTTAATTGTATTTAAATCTTCTGTTCATATTTTTTGTCTGCTTGTTCTATCAGTTACTGAGACAGGTATGTTGAATTATTCCACTGTGATTGCAAATTTGTCTATATCTTCTTTTAATTTTGTCAATTGTTACTTTATATATTTTTCATGCTATGTCATCAGGTGCATACAAAGTCAGAATTTTAAATCTTTTGGTGAGTTGAAACTTTTATTATTATAAAATTCATAAGCATGTTGATATCTTATTTCTTGGTCATGTTTGTGAATGGCTTCCTTTTTTCAGGGGGGCGGCAGGGGGGACAGAGTCTTGCTCTGTCACCCAGGCTGGAGAAAATGGCTTCATTTTAAAAAGATATTCTCACTGAGTATAAAATTCTAGGTTGACAGCAAAGTTCTTTCAGTGTCTTAAAAACATAATTACTCTGTGTGCTGGCTTTCATTTTTTCTTTTGAGAAAACAGCTATCTTATTTTTGCCTCTTAAGGTAATATGGTTTTTTTCTTTCTGCTTTTAAGATTTTCTCCCTCAATTGGTTTTCAGTTCTTTCACTATTATGTGCTTTGGGGTGGTTGCGATATGATTTGGATGGTTTGTCCCCTCCAAATCTCATGTTGAAATGTGACCTCCAATATTGGAGGTGTACCTAGTGGGAGGTGTTTGGGTCATGGGGACAGATCCCTCATAAATGGCTTGGTGCTGTCTTTGCAGCAATGATCAAGTTCTCACTCTACAGGTTCACACAAGGGCCAGTCATTTAAAAGGGCCTACCATATTTTCCTTGTCCCTGCTCTTGCCATGTGCTGTCCTGGCTCCCCCTTTATCTTATGCCATGATTAGAAGCTTCTTGAGCCCTCATTAGATGCAGATTCCAGTGTCATACTTCCTGAACAGCCTGCAGAACCATGATCCAAGATAAACCTCTTTTATTTAAAAATTACCCAGCCTGAGGTTTTTCTTTAGAGCAATGCAAAAACAGCCTAACTCAGGTTGTCTTTGTAGTTATTCTATGTAGTGTTTACCATGCTTGTTTAAAATGTGGCTTGATATCTAATAGTTTAGAAAGTTCTCAGTCATTATCTTTTCAAATATTGCCACTTTTCTAGTTCATCTCTACTCTCTATTCTACGAATGTATCTGATATACCTTTTATGCTTCTTTTCTATATTTTCCATTCTTTTGTCTCTCCATGCTTATCTGATGTTTTTTCTTGAGCTGTCTTCCACTTCATAAATTCTTTCTTAAACTGTGTCTAATCTGCTATTAAACCCAATTATTATATTTTTATTTCTAATTTTTCTTTTTTTGAGATGGAGTTTCACTCTTGTTCCCCAGGCTGGAGTACAATGGCACAATCTTGGCTCACTGTAACCTCCGCCTCCCGGGTTCAAGCAATTCTCCTGCCTCAGCCTCCCGAGTAGCTGGGATTACAAGCATGTGCCACCACACCCAGCTAATTTTGTATTTTTAGTAGAGATGGGGTTTCTCCATGTTGGTCAGGCTGGTCTTGAATTCCTGACCTGAGGTGATCTGCCTGTATCGGCCTTCCAAAGTGCTGGGATTACAGGTGTGAGCCACCATGCCCAGCCTTCTAAAATTTTTATTTGATTTTCTTTTATAGTTTTCAATTTCCTATTAAAATGCTTCATCCTGCCTTTTAATTTCTTGGACATATGGAACATAATTATTTTTAAACTTATGTCTGATAACTTCATTATCCATATCTCCAGTGTATTTATTTCTAGTATCTACTTTTTGTCGTGTCATATCTTCTCATTTCCCTCATTAATATTTTAAAGATATTTTGAAGCTTCTGATAACATTATCTTTCTTTAGTGACAAGTTACAATTGTTTCTGGCAAAAATTTAGGCTATGACCACCCCTGATCTCATGTCACCTTGAAATGTGATGAACTAGGAAATAAATTTGTTCAAAGCTTGGCTTTAATCCCTGTAACCTAGTTCTGGGTTAATTTTACTCTAATAACACAGACTTTCTGGTTCACAAACCAAAGGCTTGGGTTATTATCAAGGTCTTGCCTCCTTGGTGGGCTCTGAGAGTCCTGAAAGCTTTGCACAGCTTCTTGGCCTGTTTGCAATGCTTTTAGAATTGGCAAACACCTTGAAGGGGAGAGCCAAACAAATGTTGGACTCAGTTCTCTAGGTTTCTTCTTTCCCTAGATATTAGACCCACAAATCTTCACTTTCTTGAGGGCTTCTTAAATGTTTTTTCTGGATTCAAAAAGTATATTTTGTCCTGTTTAACCAGTCATTCTCAGCAGGAAAATTGATCCTAAACAGCTTAGATTGCCATTTCAGGCAGTGTAAATTCCCATCATCTCTTGCCAATTTTATTACAATAGACTTAACTATTCTTCCTGGTTCCACCCCAACCCACTTCTGTCTATTCACACAACAGTCAAGGTGACTCTTTTGAACATCTGTCATATCATGCCATTTTTTCAGTTCTAAATCCTGTGACGATTTCTTATCTCACTAAAAGAAAAGCTTAAAAAAAACTCTTTACTTACAAGGCTTTGCATGACTTACCTTCTCTCAGGGAACACACTCATCAGAAGAAAGCTGGTAAGACAAAATAGAATTTCAACTAAAAGCATTATTAATGATAGATTGGCATGCCACATAATAATAAAAAGAGCAAACCCTTGAAAAGATATAACAATAATGAACTGTTATGTACCCAGCATCACAGCTTTAAAATGTTCCAAACAAAAAATGACAAATTACAAGTAAAAATTGGCAAGTGTACATTTTTAGAGTGATATTCTGAGACATTTCTTTTAGAAATGTATGGGTCAAGCAGACAAAACATTAACAGCAATATAAAAGATTTGAATGCCAAAATAATAAATTTTATCTAGGACACATAGGTTTCTTCTTTCCCTGGATATTGGACCCACAAACCTTCACTTTCTTGAGGGCTTCTTAAATATTTTTTAAAAACATTAAAAAATAAGATAGCTGCTTTCTCAAAAGAAAAAATGAAAGCCAGCACACAAAGTAATAGCAGATTAGACACAGATTAGGCACAACATCCGGTAAATAAAATAATGTCCAAGGGCATGGAACATTTATGAAAGTTGTCCATTTACTAGGTCACAAAGCAAATATCAAAAAATGTCATCAAATAGATATGTTACATGTCTCCAACCATAATGCAATTGTTAGAAATGAACAACAAAAACACTTTTACAAAGTGTACATTAAAAGACTTTAAAATATAACCATAAATATTTTTGATTTAAGGCATAAATCTCTTGTAAATATAAAAATATTTTGAAGCTAAAATTTCTGAAAATACATGAGTTGAGAGATCAAGAAGCTGGAAAAAACAGTAAATTCAATGAAGTTACAACAAAAGAAAAACCTGTAATAATGCTAATTAGCTTGATTTTGGTAATAATTTCACAATGTATACATATACTAAATCATCATATGTACACCTTAAATGTACAGTTTTTGTCAGCTATACCCTAATAAAACAGAGGAATAAAAAGAAATACAAGTAATAGAACAGATATCAATGAAATAAAAACAAAAACTTTAGTGAGAATTGACAGAACCTGGTTTTTAGTAGGAGAGATGGGGGGAGAGTGAGAGAGAGAGAGAGACAGAGAGGGGGGAAGGAGCACAAGCACATATTCAGGCACAAATAACATTAGGAATAAAAAGGAATCAATTAAATATTATGGTAGAGTTTTTTTTTTGTTTTATGTTTTTTGTTTTTTGTTTTTTTTGAGACAGGGTCTCGCTCTGTCACCAGGCTAGAGTGCAGTGGCATGATCTTGGCTCACTGCAGTGAGCCTCCCAGGTTTAAGCAGTTCTCCTGCCTCAGCCTCCTGAGTAGCTGGGATTACAGGCGCAGGCCGCAAGGCCTGGCTAATTTTTTTGTGTTTTTAGTAGAAACGGGGTTTCACCATGTTGGACAGGATGGTCTTGATCTCCTGACCTCGTTATCCGCCTGCCTCGGCCTCCCAAAGTGTGGGGATTACAGGCATGAGCCACCATGCCCGACCAAGATTATTAAAAAATAATAAATACTATACTACTGTTTTCCATAATGGTTGTCCTAGTTTACATTTCCACCGGCAGTGTAGAAGTGTTCCCTATTCACTGCATCCACACCAACATCTATTATGTTTTGATTTTTTGTTATGGCCATTCTCGAGGGAGTAAGGTGGTATCACATTGTGGTATTGATTTGCATTTCGCTGATCATTAGTAATGTTGAGCATTTTTTCATATGTTTGTTGGCCATTTGTATATCTTCTTTCAAGAACTGTCTTAGCCCATGTCATGTCCTTAGCCCACTTTTTGATGGGATTGTTTGTTTTCTTCTTGCTAATTTGTTTGAGTTTTTTGTAGATTCTGGGTATTAGTCCTTTATTGGATGTATATATTGTAAAGATTTTCTCTCACTCTATGGGTCGTCTGTTTACACTGCTGACTGTTCCTTTTGCCCTGCAGAAACTCTTTAGTTTAATTAAGTCCCAGCTATTTATTTTTGTTTTTATTGCATTTGCTTTTGGGTTCGTGGTCATGAAATCCTTGCCTAAGCCAATGTCTAGAAAGGTTTTTCCAATGTTATTTTCTAAAATTTTTATAGTTTCAGGTCTTCGATTTAAGTCCTTGCTCCATCTTGGGTTGAGTTTTGTATAAGGTGAGAGATGAGGATCCAGTTTCATTCTTCTACATGTGGCTTGCCAATTATCCCAGCACCATTTGTTGAATAGTGTGTCCTTTCCCCATTTTATGATTTTGTTTGCTTTAAAGATTGGTTGGGTAAACATTTGGGTTTATTTCTGGGCTTTCTATTCTGTTCCATTGGTCTATGTTCCTGTTTTTATAACAATACCATGCTGTTTTGGTGACTATGGCCTTATAGTATAGTTTGAAATCAGGGAATGTGATGCCATCAGATTTGTTCTTTCTGTTTAGTCTTGCTTTGGCTCTGTGGGCTCTTTTTTGGTTTCATATGAATTTCAGGATTATTTTTTCTAGTTCTGTGAAGAATGATGGTGGTATTTTGATGGGAATTGGGAAAACAGTATGGAGATTCCCTAAAGAACTAAAAGAAGGACTACCATTTGATTCAGGAGGCCCACTACTGTGTATCTACCCAGGGGAAAAGAAGTCATTACATGAAAAAGACACTTACACATGCATGTTTATAGCAGCACAATTTGCAATTGCAAAAATGCAGAACCAGCCCAAATGCCCATCAATCAATGGGTGGATAAAGAAACTGTGGTATATATACATGATGGAATACTACTCAGTCATAAAAATGAATGAATTAATGGCATTTCTAGCTACCTGGATGGGATTGGAGACTATTATTCTAAGTGAAGGAACTCAGGATTGAAAAACCAAACATCACATCTTCTCACTAGTAAGTGGGAAGTAAACTACGAGGATGCAAATGCATAAGAATGATAAGATGGACTTTGGGGACTTAGGGGGAAAGGGTGGGAAGGGAGTGAGGGATAAAAGACTATAAATTGAGTTCAGCATATACTATTCAGGTGACGTGTGCACCAACATCTCACAAATCACCACCAAAGAACTTACTCATGTAACCAAATACCACCTGTTTCCCAAAAACCTATGGGAATAAAATAAATAAATAAAATAAAGATGGAGAGAAAATAGAAAGCAAAAAATAATAAATAAAATAAATTACTTAGGCTGATTTTATTGAAAACTTAGATGAAGTGAACATTTTTCTAGAAAAATATAAATTTCTAGATTGACTCATGAAGCAATAGAAACTCTTAATAAATTAATAATCATTAAAAATACAATAGCTACAGTTAATATAAAGAATTAGTAACCATTATAGCCAGGTGTGGTGGCTCTTTTCTGTAATCCCAGCACTTTGGAAGTCTAAGATGGGAGGATTACTTGAGGCCAGAAGTTGGAGTCCAGCCTGGACAACATAGAGAGGCCTCATGTCTAAAATACATATATATATAGAGAGAGAGAGAAAGAAAGAGAGAGAGAGACTATTTACAGAGGATTAACTACTAGAGGGAATGAAAAAGAATTCTACAAAGAATGCTGTAGGGCTAAGGGAGAGTGCCCAAGGAAATAACAAACTTAAAAGGTGGTTGGGAGGGGGGACTTCCCCAGACCTCACTGGAAAAGTTGTAGGTGCACTGGATGGAAAACAAGATTGCAGAGTTGATTCTGGTCAAAGCTGGTTCCCAGATGGCAAGCCCAAAGCTATCCTTAAGCTTTCAAGGTAGAGTGTTCATGGACCTCTCTGGGAAGCTTGCCATAGCAGGTCTCCTGAACTCTCTGGGAAGTTAGTTAGAGTGACTGTGGAACTTATCAGGAACATCCCCACTGGGACAGCTGCTGCACTTGCTGGAAGCCACCCTCACAGCAGCGGGGTGTCTAAAATTTTGGGGGGCTGAGCTCCACTAGGTGTACAAGAGTACACCCACTGAGCAACACAAGAGTAAGAAGGAAGAAAAACATCCTGGAACAAGAAAAGAAGATTGCCACATTATTTATATTACCAAAAAGTTGAAAATATGTATATTAACAGTTAAAGTTAAAATGAATTCATCCTACATGTATCGACATAAATATATCACAAAATGTAGTTTTCAGTGAAAATTTGCAGAAGTTTTGTACAATATTATGCAATGTATAATAACTTTTAAGGCATGCAATACTATATACATGTATTCTATGATAGTATGTGTGGGAATGTAGCAAATTTAGAATGTTGATGGCCTTTGAAAAGAGTAAGAAGAGAATGGAAGTGGGAAAAAGTATAGAGGGACATTTAATTAAATGTAATATTTTATTACTTTATAATAATTACTTGTTTAATGTTTCTCATAATCACTGCACTGGTCAAAAGCTTTGTTTTTCTTGTTCATTCCTGTTATAATCATTAATGTAATAAATCATTTTTATTACTGTAATAACATCATTTTTATTACAGTAATAAAATATTACATTAATGTAATAAAATCATTTATTACAGTAATAAAATCATTAATTTTAATACTTCTTAAAAGATATTATAAAAATGGGAAATGTTGATTGAGTTGAGTAGTGAGTACTTAAATGTTTGATAATATTACCCTTTATAAATTGACTGGTCACAATATATTCTGAAGGGCAGATTTTAAAATCTGTTCAGCCCAAAATTTTCCAAACTTTTCTGACCCCAAATTTTCTTTTCAACAAAATACTCATTGATATTTTACTGAACCCTATTCCATATAGCACAGATTAGAGAAATGAAGATTTGCTCAAATGAAACTGTTTATACATAATTCAATCAGTAAATTGATGAGAAGGAATTAGTCTATTAAAGAAATCATTCCTTTATTTAAGCTGAGTCTGATTTGTTAAATGATAAACATAGTTCTCCCAATGTTTGATTTTCAAGTCATACTTTATCAAGCCGTTTGTGATACCTTAGCTCAAGCCTTGATTTTTCAACTGAAGAATCATTTGCAGTAGAAAATATTACAAAAGAAAAGTGTTGTGACCTATATGTCCATCCAATCCCACCAATTTTCCTGATTCTACACAAGCTCAATCAGTTGTAACACCCTTTAATTATCCACTAAAATAGTCGTTTTCCAGTTCAAAGCATTCAAAACCTACAAAAGCTTATGTTTTAGGCAGTGATTGACAATACTCCTTTGGAGGTGGGGACCAGAGAAATGCAGCTAATTCTTCACTATTTCTTCTTATGGATGTCTTTGTAATAGAAAAACATAAACTCAGATTTTGTAAATATCACTTGTCTAGTCAGGATGCTTGATTCTTAAGTAAATCAAGGAATTCATAAAAGCAATTTAAATAAAAATATACCATCAAATCACTGGCTGGTACCATTTGGTGTAATTTGCTGACCTCAATATTTGTCAGTTTTTCTACAAACACATAAATTTTAGTGCAATCTTAATTTGTAAAATTGTAAGAAAACCTTGCCAGGGGTGACTATTTCAAGAATTGAAAATTGGCACTACATTTAAGCATTGAAAAGAATTATCTGTTCTCCCTTTAAGATCTGTCGTTCCATAAACAGAGTTAACTCTCTTTTTCTGGTGTCACAAAAATGTTTATTTATTTATTTATTTATTTATTTATTCAACAAAGTTTCCTTTTTATTTAATGTGCCAGATGTTGAATAGCTTTAAGCCAATATTGGTCAACTGAGCTCCTTTAATAAAAAATGACCAATGAGGCAATAGAAGCTGTATGACTTTAGAACGGCAAGTCCCTTTATTCAATGAATATTTATTGAGCACCTACTATGTTCCTGACATAGTTCTAGGCATTAATGATTATAACAGGAGTGAACAAGAAAAACAAAGCTTTTGAGTGCAGTGATTATGAGAAGCATTAAACAAGTAATTATTATAAAGCACAATGAGTATGACTATAGGAGAAATACAACTTGATCTTTCAGAAGCTAACTGGCTTTTATTTATTTTAAAATTATGTTTTAGCACCTAATATTTGCTAGGCATTGTTCTAGGAATTGGAGTACAGCAAGAAAAACATCAAAGTACCTGTTCTCGCAGAGCTTGCATTCTCATGGCAGTCAAATCTGCAGCAGTAGTTTTTATCAGCACCATGCACAAAACCAGTATTTTCCAAAGAGTGATACTTTTACTGCCCATAGAACATGAGATAATGTAGGTGATTATATAATAATAATAGTTATATACTCATATTTATAATTATTTTTTATTCATAGCTTGTGATACAGGCTTTCTGTTTGTGGTAGTATATCTAATGATGCCTTTCTAACTGAATTTATTTAATTTTTTTAAAGCTGAGTTCAACGAAAAGTTATTTAGTAAGAATAGAGTGTATATCAATTTGGCAAAAAAAAAAAAAAAATGTTATGGTGGTGCACATATTACCAAAAATTGGGAAACACAAAATAAGATGTTATCTGGTTGCCAAAGGTATTATTCCATCACCCAAATTCTCAATATAAACTTTTTATTATTTTAAAGTGTGAATAGATATATGACATAAACTCAATTTTGCGGCGGTGGGGGGTGGGGCGGGTAAGAAAGAAGACAGATTTAAAACATTCTTTACTCCTGTCTTTTGTAAACTGCTTGAAAGTGGGGAAAGTCTTATTTATAGTTCTCAACATACCTGTGCTTAGTAGGCACTAAATAAATGCTGCATAAAGGAATGAAAGAACTGATTAATGAAATGAGAAATGCTCTTTTGTAACATTCAAACTATAGTGAATACTCTGGACTGACTGAATGTAATTACCCATAGGGTATGAGAGGGAAGAGTCTCTGTGAACCAATCCATCTACAAGAACAATTTAGGGCTCTGCCCTGAAGATTCACATCTGCCTTTCTAATAAAAGGAACATAAAAGAGATTAACCTTTATGCTGTGTAACTGCAGACCAATTGGTACAGCTTGCCTTATATCACTGCCATAGAAGAACAGTGATAATGAAAAACTCTTACCAAATTGTATGTATTTTTCAGAAGCCTGTCTAAATTAAGATCCCATTAAATAATATATTACCACCAGTGGGGTCTCAGTATTATGCTAACTATTGAAAGAGAACCCATGGAAATTGCAAATCATAGAGAGTTCTCATTGAACCTATAGAAACTAAAAAAAAAAAAAAGGTAGGGTGAAAGCAACCTTTAAAAAATGCCATCCTGATAATTTTGTGTAGGGGAAAAATACTAAAATGCTAAAATATTGTTGCTTTCCACATTTTCTGCAGCTTTAGAATAAAGTTTTATTTCTCTTATTTCAAAATGTTAATTCCTGTCATTTTCAACTACTGAGGAAACTATTTTCTATGTTGAGACTTTGAAGAATTAAAAGATTGCTAAATTTTTTGCTAATAGAAGAATCTTAGGAAACAGTTTAATTTCAAAGAACTCAAGATTCACTTACAACAAGTAGCTCCTACTTTTATTTTTGCTGCGACAATTTTAAAGAATAACTCTACAAAAGGCAATCTCTCACTGCCATATGAGTTCAACCAGGAATTATTCTCTTTTCCTTTCCAAACTGTGATTGTCACACAGTTAGCAACACACAAATAAAGTTAATATTCTGGTCCTGTTGATATCATTCTCAGATTTTCTTGTCAAGTGTCATCAGAAATATTGGCATTCGGCAGGTTGGTACATGCCCACTGCCAAGTCCTCTTACTGCATCAGACAAACTTCATAAGCCTTCCTGAATCTATTTGGTAGAAACAGGATCAAGACATCTCTGTTTGAAACTAAATTCTCCCAGCAGCTACACCTCAAGCAGTGGACATCTATTTGCTTTCTCCTTTACCAGGCCATGGTATGAGTCAAGTAGGATAGGACAAAGGTGACCTGCTGAGTTATCAAACTTGCTATTCTCCAAGAAACACACATATGGTTTGCTCAATTTGAACAACTGCCTGGGAACAGGATTCAGTTCCCGATCCTGCCTAAGTTCATTGTAAATAGTTTGACAGGGGGAAAAATGGCTTTCTTCTTCTTGCTAATGCATCTTTGATATGTACTACATCTAGATCCACTTACAAGTAGTTGCTATGTCAGTCCTTTGACTTCCCTGGCAAATCAATCAAAGATCTACCATTTATCTGCAAAAAAAAAATTAAGAAAAATGATTTCTTAGTGCTGAGCCCACACTTCCATGATCAAAGACCCTCTATGAGCATGCATTTTGTAAAGCAAAACTGTGGTAAATACAGCACAGAGAGTGTGCTTTCCAGTGACCAGGTAAGCAGGGATTATTTATTCATTTATTTATTTGCATATTTACACTTACATTTTTGTGTGGGAGCATGTCAAGTCAGAGATTAGAAGGCAATTTTCACATAAAAGCTCCAAAGAAACATGTTGTTATTCTGTGGAAGTTATTTGATTGTTCCTCATAGTCTTTTCGTTTCAATTGGCATTTAGAGAACTAGCCACACAGGCTGCTCCCCACCTTCCTGCATGATACCATTTCTTCCTGTTCTCCTTATCTATAGCTGTGATGATGCACAGCTTTCTCTTTTTTCTTTCTTGTGGGTTTGTGCAGTTTCTTGATGTTTGTGACAGGCCACGATAGGGGAAGCTTTTATCACCGTGGGGTTTGGAGGCCTCAGTAAATTGAAAATTGCAAATGAAATCCACTGGGCTTGAATTCATCAGCTATTATGTCAGATGACCTTTGGCAGCTGCTGATAAAAATGAGAGAATGTTAGCTCTGATCCAATTTTCAGCACTAACCATTCCTTTTCAAATCCATTCACAGTCAGGCAGCAGACACATGGGAAGTGAAAATGATAGGGTTTCAAGAGAACGGCATTGTGTTGCAGATTAAGATTTTCTCCCCCTATTTCTAGAGGTCGGCCCCCAGGCCCCTGTCTGGTATCTACCTATTGTCCAATCAGTTTCAATATCTGCTTCAGAGGACATGTTAGCCATCCTTACAGATAAGTGCTTACAGGAGAGAATGTTGGACTTAATAGTTTTGCTTAGGAGGCATCAAGGGTCGCAGTGTAGCAATATTGACTGGCACATGTTAGTTTAATCTGACATACCAAGGAATGTGACACTAGATTCTTTCAGAGTTGTTGATCTCTAGGTGATTTTTGTTACCAGCTCTGGTTTTATGAAATTTATTTTTGCACAACTATTTATATTCATGAGTCAGAGATATTCTAAAATATCTATCATAGCCAAGCAAAGGCAGCCTAAGCTTGTCTAAAAAAAATATATGGATGCCAAAATTATGAAACTGGGAAAAAATGAGTTGTGCGTATTCTGTTCTTGCAATCCAGCTAAAGGTCAATGTCATCGATAGTATTTTAGGAGCTAGATTATCCTGAAATAAATATGTGTCTATCGACTGGTAGGCTTCTCAATAAATGTAATAGATTTTTATCATGCAGAGAAAAAGAATTAGCCTTGTTACTTTCCGCTGAGGTAGCATGAACCAGCAAAATAATGCTATATATGGTTGAGTCATCAGTATGATTTCCCATCTATGAAACACAGGAGCAATCTGAAAATAAAGAAAACTGAAATTAATTTTTTCTCCACACTTTTCTGTGTTCAGAAAAGAAAAAAAAATCTCCTTTGATCCTTTGAAAATGTTGAGTTCATTGAGGGAATAGTCTTAAGCAAATGCAAAGTTGAGAAACACCAAATAATTGAAAACCATGTGTCATTATAAGCATTCACCCAAAAATATGATAAACTGAAAAATATTAAATCTGCATTTCTCTAGGTTTTCCTGGTATGCATATTTCTTCATTTTTTTCTCTTGACATTGGTTAACATTATATGAAAATAATTGCTCATATATGACTAGGGTTGCAAAAATGCTTTTTATGGCTTAGCAATTCCTTTCTGATACACCAACCCATAGCATTATGGAGCTCTAAAAATGCTTAGATGGCCGGGCGCCGTGGCTCATGCCTGTAATCCCAGCACTTTGGGAGGCCAAGGTGGGCGGATCACCTGAGGTCGGGAGTTCGAGACCAGCCTGACCAACATGGAGAAACCCCATCTCTACTAAAAATACAAAATTATCTAGGCGTGGTGGCACATGCCTGTAATCCCAGCTACTCGGGAGGCTAAAGCAGGAGAATTGCTTGTACCCAGGAGGCAGAGGTTGTGGTGAGCTGATATCGTGCCATTGCACTCCAGCCAGCTTTGGCAACAAGAGCAAAACTCTATCTTAAAAAAAAAAAAAGTTTAGATGACTCTTCTAAATGCCAGTCTTTGGAAAGAAAAAATACGGTTCTATAAGCTTCCTTCGTAAGAAAAACAATATAACAAATATATATATGTAAGTTATCCATATATTACATCTTACTTTTAAAAACTAACTTAAAGTTAGTATCCCACTGTTTGCCTTACTACCTTTTGTTGATATTCACAAGTTCTTTTAAGAGAGGACAATTATCTGTTGTCCAGTGAGCATGTATAAATGAAATGCTTAATGATAGTATCAAAAAAATACCATATGCACATTTTTTTGGAGGTGGGGTCTCACTTTGTCTCCCAGGCTGGAATGCAATGATGCAAACACAGCTTATTGCAGCCTCAGCCTCCCAGGCTCAGGCAATCCTTTCACCTCAGCCTCCTGAGTAGCTGGGACTACAGGCATACACCGCTATGCCGGCTAAGTTTTGTATGTTTTGTAGAGATGGGATCTTGGCATGTTGCCCAGGCTTGTTTCAAACTTATGAACTCATGCAATTTGCCCTCCTTGGCCTCCCAAAGTGCTGGGATTACAGGCGTGCACCATCATACCGGCCTCCATATGCACATTAAAAGTCTGTTTTTATTGAGTAATATGTTAAAAGACTCAAGTTATAAGCAATAATTGGGTCTAAAATTAACAGAGGACCCAACCAATCAAAAAATATGGATCCAACATATTCCATGATTTCCCCAAATAATCGGATTTTCTGCTTTTTTTTTTTTAACCAATGAAGGGACACCTTTTAGAGTCCCATATATTTCTTTTTCTTTTTTTTTTAGTCTATATTTTCCAATTTATTTTAAAGAACGGAAACTATGCTGATAAGTTTCACTTTACCTAAATTTATGAGTGCATCCATGGATTGCACCAGAATTAGGACAATTTGATTATCTTCATGATTCTGTCATGAAACTTGCACACCGTATCCAAAGGTAAAGACCAGCGGATGGAGCCTCCCACAAGTTCTGTGCACAAGGACTTTCTTCTTGGGAGTTAAAGTATCTGAGAAAGTAGTTCTCCTCCCAGATTAAGTCCTCAAAAACCCATAGATTTCTTAAGCCTCGTTATATGGTTTCCTGGCCCTATTTGTACCTCAAGGAAAATGAGACCTTTGCCTGGCTGTCTGTAAAAACACCACTACAACTTTAGGAGGCTGAGCCAAACCTCCCCTCTAACAGAACAAACAGAAGCTCTTATCAAAATGATGAAGTTTGCACTTCACAAGTTTATCAATGATTGTGGCCACACATTGCTCAGTTCATCCATATTCAAGAACAGGACATGTTTCTTAGAGTTTAGTTCCTCAAGTGTCTAACTACCTTTTAGGTTTGCAGTGGATGCTGTCACTATTTCCAAGGAAGTAAATAATTTAATAATGAACATGCTCTTAGTGAACTGCAACTGTGACAGCCCCAAGTCATTCAGCATGGACCCACTCAGACAACAGGTTCCTGCCAGAAGAAACAGCAGCACCCACATTTGGCTGTGCCCTAGGGCCTGGCTTTCAGCCACTGCGATCTGCATGCTCAGATAGATGAAGCAATTAGATAAGCCTGTTAAGTTTTATGTCTTCATTATTGATTTATAGTATGAAATCAGCATGATTATTGAACCAGACCTGCCACTGAAACAATTGAGTCATTGATCCTTACATAGGCATGTATTTCCAATTTAGATTTGGGGAGGAAATACATGGATATATTATTATTTCTGGTGTTTTATCTAAGGGCTTGGACAGAAATTTAGATAATTCATTATTTCCACCCCCTGACCTTTCTTCATTCCCACTCCTGTAGCACCCCTTCCAATAGATATTTCTGTTATGAAAAAAATGTTCTACTCTGTGACGCTCAATATCATAGCCTGTAGCCACAGGTGGCTATAAAGCATTTGAAAGGTGACTAGTGTGACCAAGGAACTGAATTTTTTATTTTGTTTAATTTTAACCAGTTTAAGTTTAAATTTAAATAGCTACATGTGGATGGCGGCTACCATATTGGACAGCGCAGTAGCTCTGTATTATACTAAACTTTTCTAGTCCCTGCAACGATAGCACTTGTCAAAATTCTACTTACTTTTCAAGACCCTGTTTACATACTACCTCTTTTACAAAACTTTGATTACTTCTATCACTTCAACATTACCTTTCTCTAAATACATATCATTTGAAAACCGTGGATCATTTTCTGCCTTGTATTATCGTTATCTGCTCTGCTATACCACAAATTGCTAGAGGACAAGGACTATGTCCACCTACTGATGTGCTGTGTCAATAACAAATATTTGAGGAATTAAAATGAGTTGTAGGTTTTGCAGAGAGAAGGACTATTATTTTGTTGTTGTTGTTTTTGTACATGCTAATTAGAGAAGCAATAACACTATCATCCTTTTCACACCCTCTTTTAAAAAATAATTTAGGAAAAATTCAGTTATTTTTCTCTCCTTATTTATTGTTAGCACTGAGATGGAAATTTCAAGCAAAATTATTATGTTTTCTTCTTTTGAAGTCAGGAAACTTGAAGACACTTTTCATCTTCATAGAGAATAACACAATGCTTACATGTAGAAAGAACTCAGTAAATACTTCTTGAGTGAATAAATCAATGAATAAGAATTATTATCCAATGAACAGTCATATTTATGTGTCTTTATGATGAATGATTTATATTTCTCTGGATACTGGAAAAAGAAAATGCAGTACATATACACCATGGAATACTATGCAACCATAAAAAAGAATAAGATCAAAGTATAATAATTTTAAAAAAAGAAAAAATAAAAGTACCAAAAGAATGGAAAAAAAAAGAACAGGATCATGTCTTTTGCAGGAACATGGATGGAGCTGGAGGTCATTATCCTTAGCAAACTAAAACAGGAACAGAAAATCACATCCCATATGTTCTCACTTATAAACAGGAGTTAAATAATGAGAACTCATGAACACAAGGAAAAAACACACTGGGGTGTACTTGAGGGTGAGGGTGGCAGGAGGGAGAAGAGCAGAAAAAAAGTAACTATTGGGTGGTAGGCTTAATATCTGGGTGATTAAATAATCTTTACAAACAAACCCCATGACATGAGTTTACCTATATAATATAACAAACCTTCACATGGTTCCCCAAACCTAAAATAAAAGTTTTTTTATAAAGGATTATTATTCAGGTTTCTGAGTAGTTTTAAATCCCTGAATCAAGATGTGCTTATATTGACTTCTAATGTTAGAAAAATTCCTTCCAGAATATTCACAGGAAACTCTGCTTAAGGCTTTGGGAGGCTAAGGTGGGATTGCCCAGGAGTTTGAGGCTGTGGTGGCCTATTATTAGACCACTGAACCACAGCCTGGGTGACAGAGTCAGACCCTGTCTCTTAAAAAAAAATACTCAAAAGTAAACTAAGAGAATGAATTTTACAGTTTATGAATCTTAAAAGGTGAATAAAAATACCATGTACATTAGTGTATGTTTATGATATTTAAGTAGTGGTTTAGCATTTTAGCACTAAATTGTTGATATTGATATAAGACATAATACTAACTTTATTCTGTGGGGTCGTAGGACACCTAACTGACTTTGGGAGAATAGTAAGGTAGTCTGAGACAGGTGTGCTATGATTGAAAGAACACTGGATTTGGAGTTAGAAAACCTTGTTTTGAAACCAAATTCTTTTACTTACTAATTAGGAGTAATAATTTTTATTACCACAATATATTATAACTTATACTTATTGAATGCATATTATGCCCCAGAACTGTTCTCCGGACACTATATGAGTTAATTTATTTAATCCTCCAGCAACCCCATAAAGTCAGTATTATTATTTCCATTTTACAGCTGATGAAACAAACTGAGGCACAGATAGATTAAGTAACTTGCCCAAGGTCACACAGCAATTACAGTGGCACCTGGCCATAGTAGGTTCTTCATACTTTTTGGAATATTAGCATGGTGTAGATTCAGGTTTAAGCAGAACATACTGGCTCTTGTCTTACCATCTCTGATTGTATTCTCTTCAATAAAAGGAAGATAATACTATTTTCCTCCCATGTCACAGGAAAGGCTGCTATGAGGGTCAAATGAGATAATAATATGAAAATGCGATTACCCATTTACTAATTGTACTTAGTAGTTGTGCCTGGTGTCTTACATTAAGTTTGATGCGCCTTTTTGTGAGTAGGAAAGCCATCAATCCCAAATATGCCTCATTTGCTGACAAGAGGTCCTCCTCACTCCCATTTTAATAGTCAATTAGTCATGACCACACTAAAATAAATCCAGGGAAAGGGATCCATCAGTACTTCAGCCTCCCAACACCTGGTTATACAGCAAAGCCCTTTGGGCCATTTTTGCCTTTGTGAGAAATCTGGGAAAGAATAGATGAGAAGGGAAGGAACTGGTGGATTGAAGGAAGAGTAGAATCCCCCAGAGGTCACTGTGAAGAAACGTAATTTAATTCAACCAAGAGCAACCAACCATCCCATCCATTCACCTCAGCTGGGTACTGTGAGAGTCACAAAATGCTGGCCACTAAATGGGTCCTTAGTGTAAAACCTTTAAAAAAAAATAACAGAATACTTGATATTAGAACACTTTGAAATTATTTCTCATTCCCAGAAATATATATGTGGAATATGTGGGGCTTTTAAAATGAGGTTAAATTGTTCTACTTCATACTACTTTAGGCCTCTTATACCTACTCATTTGTCTGTGAATAATTTGCAATACTTCAACGGAATCGCATGTCCATGCACTTAAGTTTGTTAGTCTATAAATACTCAAAATTATGTCCAAACAGATTTATGACTATAGATCAAACATTACTAATCAGTACCTTCCACCTACATATTGTATTAATTTCTTTTTCATAAAAGCAAGCATGCAGATGAATAAGAACCAGTGGCTTTAAGAAGTACAGGTTAGTGGAGACCTTAAAGAAATGGAACTGATCATAATAAAATATAAAATACTGTACTTTATCATTCTTATGAACACAGCCTCCTGAGGACATACAATGCCTATTTTAATGAGGTAAGGGTGAGTCACAGCTGGAAAAAAAAAATGAGGTAAGCAGAGAAGGTTTTCAGAGTGAACGAAATTGTTTTAATCCATCTGACCAATTAATATTAAGTATGATTCAAGTCTAAAGTTGACATTGGTCATCGCTTTTTATTGTGAATAATAATAATAATTATGTCGATAGCTTCTATTGCTGAAGTATTTACCATGAGCAAATGCATTGCACAGTAAATAACTCTAGCTGCTACAATCAATAAACCCCCAAATCCCAGTGGCTTTATAAAAAAAAATCGGATAGATATTAGTAGAATCTGATATGGGTCAGGTGGCTTTTCCTTGTGCCTTTCCTCTAAGTGATGATTTGGGGAAACACCTTCTTGCCATCCTGTAACCTTTTCATCTCAGAGTCATTCACTTCTAGCAGTGTGGATGGAATAAAGAAGACTTACCTGCAGCAGTCTACAAGTGACACATCACTTCTGTTTACATTCCACTGCCGAGACTTAGGTGACCTTACCTAGATTCTTGGGGAGCTGGAGTTTATGAATACATTTAGCTCCATGCCAAGGAAAACTGAAATGGATGGTGAACACATAACGTTGTGCCTACCACAGCCAGGCACTGTGGTTAACATATTTAATTCATTTAATGTTTATTGAGCCTTGGAAGGTAGATGCTACTAACCTCATTTCACAGATGAGAAGCCAAAAATGCAGAAAGCTTAAATAAGCTGCCCAAGACACAGAGTTAGTGAATGGTGGAACCAAGATTCAAACACGGCCTGTCTCTAATGGATGAGAAAAACAAAATTTTATACAAGAACATGCAAAAAAAATATCATATGGACAAAGAACAAGAAAAAAGAAAAAATAGAGCCTGTAATTTGTTTAGGAGAAATACTCAGGCTCAATAATAATTAAAGAAGTGGAAATTTAAGGGAGTAAAGGTTTTACCCATGAAATTAACAACAGGAACAAAAAACTTAATGCTATACTCAGTGCTGCAAGGGTATGATAGAAAAAAATATATTGCAAGAAGAGTAACTGAAGTATTAATAGTGGTTGTTTACGGTAGTGGATTTATGGGCAATATGTCTCACTGTTTTACCTTTAAAAATTATTTTATCTTATAAACACATACACACACATATGCATATACATAAACACATAGCCTATAACTGGTTTACAGGAAATTCCAGTTTGGGCTATAACCTGGCAAGAAATACAGTTAGTCCTCATGTGAAACATGGACTAGGCCCATGCAGGTAAACATAAGCATTTTTTTAAAATATGAAGGCATTTATGGCCCCCAAAACTTCTACCATTTCAAAGCAAAAAACCTATTTGTGATATGACTACGAGAGAATGAAACAAATTTATTTCTGTGGCTTGTGAATTCTGTCATAATTTTATGGTCACTCATGGAACTTGTGTCTCTTAAATTCATTTCTGTAAAGAAATAATGGCTTTGACATTTATAAATCTGTCACAACATTAGTGGAGAAAGAATATTTTCATAGAATCATTTAACTTTTTAAACACGCTATTTAAAACTGTTACCTAATAGTAATATCAGTCATATAGAAAGCAATATAAAGACTGTAAATATAGAATACAGTGGTTTAAAAGGACCAGATCCTGAGAAATGGGGCGTAGGGTTATTCAGGAGAGTAGGGAGCAGAGGGTGGAATTTTTCACAGGGCTCATATTTCTGACAATTTTGGGAAATCCATTTTCAGTCAGCAACCAATTCAGTAATTACTCTTTTAGCCAAAAAGGGAGGATCTAACCACCTCCCTTCTCCATCACTGAAGCATCCAGAGAACAGACTCAAGCTGCTTATACATATTTAAAGACAAGTAAATTTTTCTGTCATATTTTCTGTATGAAAAAAACTCATGAAAATCAGCTGATGAAGATGAGCTCTTTTAAGTGAATTTTGAAAGATTTCATTAGCTGAGCCCCAAAATAATCTGTAAGCAGTAAAATGTCCTGAAATAAGAAACTGACCAAAGCCAATACAGACTAACATAAGACCAGAAGAATATGAGAAAAGCAAAATAAAATAAATGCAGATAGAAAAGAGATCTCTAAGCCTAGAAAAATTAATGGGTAATGGGTTAATTAATGGGCTAATGTGTTAATTGATAAAAATAATTAATGGATTAATGGGCACAAAAACATAGAAAGAATGAATAAGACCTACTATTTGATAGCATAACAAGGTGACTATAGTCAATAATAACCTAATTGGATTGTTTATAACTTAAAGAATAAATGCTCGAGGGGATGGATACGTCATTCTCCATAATGTGCTTATTTCACATTGAATGCCTGTATCAAAACATCTCATGTACATGATAAATGTGTACACCTACTATGTACCCACAAAAATTAAAAAAAGACGTTTAAAGAAAAATCAAATTTGGATAATATTTTCTTGATCAAGGAACAATGTATGGTATCATCTTTAAGGCTCATTTCACTGAATCTAAATAATGGGTTTGCCTTGCTTACTACATATGATTCTCAAAATTAGGCTTCCAGATTTGCATTAGTCAAAGAAACTGTTAGCAACAAGTATTTTTGAACTATGGCCAGTTATCACCACAGCGTTTTTATTTTTTAAGGCAGTATTTCTCAAAGTGTAACCCATATAATACTGATTTTGAGACACAGTAATAAGATATTATACAAATGAAGATCCTGTGCTGGGTGTACCAGTATTATTAAAAGATTTATTTATGACAAAACTTTCAGAGCCTTTAATACTAGTACTTACTCTGGTTCTGCAATGGATGGGGGGAAGAGGGATATATAATATTCAGCATTTCACCAGTGCCATGAAACATAGTGAGGGACCAATGTCTTCTGGATCACACTTTGGAAGCACCGATTTGGCATCATTTCTTTGCACCAACCAAGGCCTTTCCTTTTAGTTGTGAGAGGTAGGATAATACAGCAGTTAGGAGTACGGACTCTGGATGTAGACACTGGTGTTTCAACACTGACTGTGGCCTGTTGTGGGCTCTTGGGCAAATTGTTTTATCTCTTGATGTTTCATTTTCTTCATCTCTAGGGTGGAGATAATAGCAGTACCTGGCTCAGAGACAGCATTAAATAACTTGATACACTTAAAGTGCCTAGAACATTTCTGAGCAGGATACACTTAAAGTACCTAGAACATTTCTGAGCATACAGTAAACTTAACTCCATGTTGCTCTTGGCTACTAAGGCAAGTGAGTATATATATCAAATAAGTATCCTTCTTTATTAGAACATCCCCAAATCTATTTTGGGCTGTTATGCAGAGCATCTTCTTTATTTTGTGGGGACTATTTTCTCCCTGAGACTACAAATGAGAAACTCATTTTTTAAAGTCTAAAATTTGTAATTAAAACCAGGAAGATTTTCTTTTTTCTAGATTAAAAACATAGCATTTGAACCTTTGTTTTTTCCCTCTTAACACTCCCATTCTTATCATGTTGATGTAATATAGTGAGAAATGAAGATATTTTCGTCTTTGTTTTGCCAACAGGGCTTCCAAGATGACCAGAACATTTTACTAAGGAATATCTCTTAAATTCTGCATCAATGAGCAACCAGAGCACTGAGGTTTGATTAGTGCCTTACCACAGACAATGTTTTCACAAACATAAGAGCACTTGCGATTCTTCCTGTACCAATTTCCTTTAGCCCAGGTTCCCTCCTTGCTCTCACCTGTAGGTTCAACTATATTTACGTTCACTCCCATTCAGGAAGCATTATTTTTCATTTATTTAAATCCATTTCATTCTTTAAGAAGGATTTCAGGCAGATCACAAGAGACTGAGTACCCACATTAGCTTTGCTACTTATCATCTTCCTCTCTCCCAGCAAATGACCTGCTGCTCAGGCACCCAGTAGCTGGGTTCTGCCTAGCTGCCCAGATTTCTCATAAAGTGCTCACGCACTACCCAGCGCCCATTGCCTCGATCCTGTCTCAGCCTCAAACATCCTTTGTTCCAACCCCTAGGACCCAGCCAACCAGATTTCCTATATCACTATCTGCTCTAAAAACTCTTGACCAGGCCGGGCGCGGTGGCTCACGCTTGTAATCCCAGTACTTTGGGAGGCCGAGGCGAGTGGATCACGAGGTCAGGAGATCGAGACCATCTTGGCTAACACGGTGAAACCTCCTCTCTACTAAAAATACAAAAAATCAGCTGGGCGTGGTGGCGGGCGCCTGTAGTCCCAGCTACTCGGGAGGCTGAGGCAGGAGAATGGCGTGAACCCGGGAGGCAGAGCTTGCAGTGAGCCGAGATCACTCCACTGCACTCCAGCCTTGGCGACAGAGCAAGACTCCGTCTCAAAAACAAAAAACAAAAAACAAAAAAACTCTTTACCAAACTCCTGTTTATAGACCCTCTTGAAGAAAAACATAACAAAAACAATAAATGGTGATCGTTAATATTCTAAAGGAAGTCATGCCAAGTTCCATGTTCACTTTTTGTTCAGAAAGAAAAATTTCACATTACAGAATTCATAGAAAGGATAAATTTCTTATGGGAAATCTATGTCCAAAAGTTTCTCAGCTTTCTGTTTGATGTTGCAACTAAATAAGTGGAACCTGTTCATTAAGCCCCACCAATGAAGTAACAGATGCCATCACTGTCCATCAAAAATGGCCAGAATATTCCACAATTACACAGGCAGTAGGAAGAAAAAAAATGGCCAGAGTAGCTCACATTCCTTTGAGGACTAGACCTGTTCGAATCCAGAGAATATAGATATGCTTAGACTCATGAATAAAAAAGAAATCGGCCGGGCGCGGTGGCTCACGCCTGTAATCCCAGCACTTTGGGAGGCCGAGGCGGGCAGATCACGAGGTCAGGAGATCGAGACCATCCTGGCTAACACGGTGAAACCCGTCTCTACTAAAAATACAAAAAATTAGCCAGGCATGGTGGCGGGTGCCTGTAGTCCCAGTTACTCAGGAGGTTGAGGCAGGAGAATGGCGTGAACCCGGGAGGCGGAGCTTGTAGTGAGCCGAGACTGCGCCACTGCACTCCAGCCTGGGCGACAGAGCGAGACTCCGTCTCAAAAAAAAAAAAAAAAAAAAAAAAAAGGAAAAAGAAATCAAGGGTTCGAAACGTGATATCTGAATGGTATATAATAATGTTTGGGGTTTTTTTTTGACTGAATGACTTATTTCGATTTTCTCATCTTAAAATTATAAGACCCTAAAACAGATTAATTTTTTTCTGATATTTATCTGCTCTCTCAGCTTACTTACATAATATTGCCCAAACTTTTTCTACATTTTTATTGTACAAAAATATATGGTGGTAAATACATAGAGCGTATGTATAATTTGCAATTTTTACTAATTTTAAGTGTACAATTCCTTGGCATTAATTACATTCACAATGTTATGCAACTGTCATCACTGTTTTCGAAAACTTTTTTTTATCTCAAACAAAAACTCTGTATTCATTCATCAAGCAATAACCTCCCATAAAAAAAAAAATAACCTCCCATTTCTCTTTCCCTCATTCCCTAGTAACCTCTATTTTACTTTCAGTCTCCATGAATTTGCTAATTCTAGATATTTTATATACATGGAAGCATATAATATTTTTCCTTTTGTGTCTAGTTGATTTCAGTTAGCAAAATGTTTTCAAGGTTCACCCCTGTTCTAGCGTATCATTCCTTTTTTTCTGGCTGAATAATATTCCATTGTACAAATATACCACAGTTTGCTCATCCATTTATCTGTTGATAGTTGAGTTGTGTGGCCTTTTGGCTACTATAAATATTACTGCCATGAATTTTCACATACAAGTGTCTATTTGAGTTCCTGTTTTCAATTATTTCAGGCATACACCTAGGTACTAGGGGTGGACTTGCTGAGTCATATGGTCATTCTGTTTGGCTTTTTGAGGAACCTCAGAAACTGTTTTTCACAATGGCTGTACCACTTTATATTCCCACTAGCAATATACATGGGTTCCAATTTCTTCACATCCTTGCCAACACTTGTTATTTTCTGGGAAGTGTGTGTGTGTGTGTCTGTGTGTGTTACAGCTATCCTAGTAGGTGTGAATTGGTATCGCATTATGATTCTTATTTGCACTCCCCTAATGAATAATGATATTGGGCATCATTTCATGTGCTTATTGATCATTTGCATATCCTCCTTAGAGAAGTATCTATTTAAGTCCTTTGCCCATTTGTTAAATTGGGTTGTCTTTCTATTATTGAGTTGTACGAGTTCTTTCTATATTCTATATATTAAACACTTCTCAGATATATGATTGGCAAATATTTAATATTTTCTCCCATTCTGTAGGGTGTCTTTGCACTTTCTTAATAATGTCCTTTGATTCACAAATGTGTTTAAGTTTGATGAAGTACAATTTATCTGTTTTCTCTTTTGTTGCTCGTGTGTTTTGTGCCATATCTAAGAATTCATTGCCAAATCTAAGCTCATGAAGATTTATCCCTATGTTTTCTTCTAAGAATTTTATCATTTTGGTTCTTATATTTAGGTTGTTGATCTATTTTTAGTAAATCTTTGTATATAGGATAAGGTAGGGGCCAAACTTCATTTTCTTGCATGTGGAAATCTAGATGTCCCAACACCATCTGTTGACGAGATTATTATTTCTTTATTAAATGATCTTGGTACCTTTGTCAAAATAAATTGGCCATAAATGTTTGGGTTTACTTCTGGACTCACAAGTCTATTCCATTGGTATATATATTTACCTATTTTTATGCCAGCACCATACCGTTTTGATTTCAATGGCTTTTAAATCAGAAAATTAAATTTTAAAGAGTGTTTTTAAGTCAGAAATTGTGAGTACTCTAACTTTGTTCTTCTTTAATAGAGATTGTCTTAGCAACTCAGGGCCCCTTGCAATGCCATATGAATGTGAGTGTAGGCTTTCTCATTTCTGCAAAAAAAAAAAAAAAAAAGCTATTAAGATTTTGATATGAATTACATTGAATCTGTAAATAGCTTTGAGCCATATTGACATCTTAGCAATGTAAATCTTTCCATGAACATGAAATGTCTTTCCATTTATTTAGGTCTTCTTTAATATAGTTCAGAAATGTTTTCTAGTTTTAAATGTCCAAGTCTTTTACCTCCTTGGTTGAATTTATTCCTAGTTCCTTTATTCTTTTAGATGCTATTTTAAATGGAATTACTTTCTTAATTTCCTTCCCAGACTGCTCATTGCTCTTGCACAAAAACACAATTGATTTTTGTTTTGTTTTGTTTTGTGAACTGACCTTGTACTCTGTAACTCTCCTGAATTTGTTTATTAGTTCTGGTGGTTTTCTTGTTCATTATTTGGGATTTTCTATACATAGAATCATGACATCTGTGAATAAAAATAATTTTACTTATTTCTTTCCAATTTGGATGCTTTGTATTTCTTTTTCTCATCAAATTACTCTAGCTAGAATTTCCAGCACAATGTTGAATAGCAGGGGTGTCAGTGAATATTCTTCTCTTTTTCCTGATGTTAGTGGGAAAGTTTTCAGGCTTTCGCCATTGCCTGTGATGTTAGCTATGGGTTTTTCATAAATGACTTTTTTCATGTTACAGAAATTTTCTTCCATTCCTAGTTTTCTGAGGGTTTTTATTCTAAAAGAGTGTTGGATATCATCATGTTTTGAGTAGACAATAACTGGAACAGAAAATAACTCTTTGCTTGGTCTCTGATTCTCTTATCATACTGAAATTTATGGGTCATTGCTCATCTAACAGGAACAAGAATTAGACTTGGCCACAAGAGGGAATCACTTCAGATTCTGGCTAGTATTTGATATATAATCTTTGCTGCTGACCTGGACAGTTCTGCTTTCTTAGATCATGATTTATGTCACTTCTGCCTGTGAATCCAGACTATATACATGCCTTGACCCTACACGTGGGACTGGGTCTTTTGACTCACCACAAACACTCTACAGTCTCTCATCTCAGCCCTAATCACTACATTGACATTAAATGCATGCAGAACCCCAGTTTCTACAGTAAATGATTCCTTCCCACCTTCCCCAAGCTGTGGCCCGTTGCTCAGTCCGTCATAATCTACCAAGCCTTAAGTCAACCTCTCAGCATGTCTTGTCAAGCCTCTATCTCTCTCTTCCCCAGGCTTTCTGGGCATTCCTGCTAACTTGATGGTTGTGGTCACTCTGCCTTGAGAGCCTGTCTCCACAGAGTTCTCACTGTCACTCACACATCACCACTTCCTAGTCTCTTCTCTGGGCTGATCCAATAATAAACTCCAGCCATCTTTGATTTCCACCGAAAAAAACCTCTTCATACAAGGTATATGTGTAGAGCAGACCACTAGAGGTTTGGGGAGATGGTCTGTGTTCGTAGCACAGTAACAACAAAGCAGAATCTTAGATTCCATCATTCTTAAAAAATACCCTCAGCTACCTGTGCTGCTTGGGGGTCCAAGTCTCCCACAATATTGCATATGCCCTTCTCTCTTTCATTTCACTGCTCACTTTATTATGCAGAAAAGTTTAGCTCTTTTTTTAAAATCTATTCTAAAGTAGATTCTGGCAGCCCCATTGCACATCAGCAGACTTATTCTTGTGCTATGTCTCACTCTTTGTTCTTCCCTCCAGCCACAGGAAAAGAGCAGAATAATATTGATGTTTTCCCCTACTCTTATCAATTAGCCTGCCTCCCTTAGAAGAGGAAAAAGGCTGCAGTCATCTTGGGTTTTAAATAGCAGGGTCTCTCTCTCTCTCTTTCTCTCTCTCTCTCTCTCTCTCACGCACACACACACACACAAACACATACACACACACATACACATAATACAGTTTGAATACTTAAATACCTTATACTAAAATATAAGATATTGTATATAATACCCTGATCCCATAGTCTCCAAACTGTGTACAGAGGTGGCCCAGGGCACCACAAGTGAATTCTCAGAGGTGTCATGAGATATTTTATATTTTTGAGGGAGTCAGACACCGTGCAAACTACCAGCTCTAGGTGGTTCATAGTTTTAATATTAGACCATACTACATTCCTGTTGATAATTTCATATCTTTGCAACGCTGAGTTTTCTGTGGTTGCTTTGATAAAAAAAAGAAGTAACATTCTAAAATCAATGTGTAACAAGAAATTAGAATGTTGGGAATCGATCTGATTCCAAGGATTGAGAAGTTTTGCAGTGGTCAACTGGTATAGACATCCCATTAGTAAGTAATTACAAATATTTTGGAATAAAATATAAATATTTTTCTTCATATATATACACATACATACACATGTACATAAATATATATTTATATGTAACTTTTTAAAATATTCCTAAGTTCTTAAGACTTGCTTTTTAATAAAATATTAAAACCTTACAAATTTACTATTTAATAAAAGAATCTACTAAGTATTTCCTTTGGCCTGGGATGTTGTGAAAAAGATACCAAGAAAGTCTGAGGAACTTTGGCTCTACTTTTTTATACATATGACAGCTAAAAAAAAAAAAAAAAAAACATATTTAACATTACAAAAAAAGGTAACTAGAGTAACTAATACAAACATCTAGGGAAATCATTACTGTAGAAAGCATTAATTTATGAGAACATTATTGTAATTAACATTACCTCCTTTTTAATGTAAGTACCTGAAAAACTTTAAAGGGCATTTCCATTTGTGCTGCTATAGCAAAATATCTGAAACTGGGTAATTTATAAATAATAGAAATTTATTTTTTCCTAGTTTTTGGAGGCTGCAAAGTCCAAGATCAAGGCATCAGCAGGTTCCTTATCTGGTGAGGGCCCAATCTCTCATTCCAGGATGGCACCTTGCTGCGTCCTCCAGAGCAGATGAACATTATATTTTCATAGGTGGAAAGCAGAAGGGCTAAAGAACAAAAAGGGGTGACAGCTCCCTTGAACTTCTTTAACAAGGGAACTCAACCCCTTCGTGAGGGATCTGCCTCATGACTCAGTCACCTCCTAAAGTCCCACCTCTTAACATTATCGCATTGGTGGTTAAGTTTCAACATATGAATTTTTGAGGGGACACAAACATTCAAACCATAGCAGGTATAAATCAGGAAAGTCGCTGGAGAAAGTCAAACACTAATTAATAAAATTGTTTGGAGAAACAAGCCACTATGGTTAGTTAAATCTTTCTCATCAACTGAATGTTAATGAAAAATCTTATGTTAATCCTTTTTCTGAAAGTTTAAAAAAAAACATGTTGGCCATTTGTCTGTCTTTGTATGTACAGTTTGCTAAATATAATTTAATTTTCTTTTGGTGACAAAGTAAGTTAATAGGAGGTTAAATTATTTTCCCAGTGCTAAAACAATAGTGAGTGGCAGAACCAGCATTTGAAACCAGACATTCAGGCTCAAGCACTTGGATGCTGAGCTCCTCTCATTAGCATCAGGATCTTTGGTCTGATCAGCAGTTATTTCTGGACCATAGGTGTTGGAGGTATTAAACATTGGCTTGAATATTACTTAATTAAAGGACACCCCCCTGGAATTCAATTTTTGAAAGTACTAGTGGAATTGTAAAAAAAATAAATAAATAACTAAACTAGAAGTCAGAGCCTTAGGTTTGAATCCCAGGTCTACCACTTCCTGGCATTTAAACCTTTTTGGTCTCATTACCTTTCCTATAAAGTGGGTTGTTGTTAGAATCAAATGAGACAATACATAAAAGAGTTCTCTGCACATTGTGAATATTGAGCATTAACATCATTTCTTTTTCTTATTTGACTCTTTCTCCTAGAAGTGGAGTATAGAAAGAAAAAAAAAAGGCTGGATATGGTAGCTCATGCTTGTAATCTCAACACTTTGAGAGGCTGAGGCAGAAGGATCACTTGAGCTCAGGAGTTCAAGACCAACCTGGGCAACATAGCGAGACTCCATCTCTACAAAAAATAAAAAATTAGCTGGGCGTGGTGGCATGCACCTGTAGTCCCAGCAACTTGGGAAGCTGAGGTGGGAGGATCTCTTGAGCCTAGAAGGTCAAGGCTGCAGTAAGCCATGATCATGCCACTGTACTCCAGCCTGGGTGACAAAGTGAGACCCTGTCTCAAAAAAAATAAATAAATAAAAGAAAGAAAAGAAAAAAAATAATAAAATAGTTAATTACGTGACTCTGTCTACTCTATACTATAGTTATTCACATACATTTCCCCTGCTATATTTTCTAAGTCATGCTATATTTCCCATCACCCCCTGAGCCCATCATTAACCTTTGCGATTCTCATTTGCTGAAGAATAGTGACTCATTCATAATTTTAAAAAGAATCAGTGGAAAGCATAATTGGGTTAACCCAACAATTCTGCTTCTAAAATTACATACTAAGGCAGTCTTTCCCAAAGTGCTAGGGTGGAACATTAATTATATGAGAGATCAATGAGGATCAATATGTTTGAAAAATATCATATATTAGATTCTACCTTAGAAAGTCAGTGTTAATGGGCATATGTATTAAATGCTCTGAGAAATACTGCAGGAAAGAAGTTCGTTCAATTTGTTCTACCTCTTCATTTTCGAATTCATTGATCACCCTCCTCCCCACCAACAAATGATTTTTTACCTAACAGCTATGTTATACTGTTTAAGAGTATGAGCTCTGGAGTCACATTGCTGGGTTCAAATTCTGCCCAGTACAACTGTTAAGCCATGTGACCTGACTTCTCTAATCCTCACCTCTCTCATCCATAAAATGGAAATAATACTAATCAAACTTTAAAAATTTGCGAGTATTGGATAAGAAAATGCATGTAAAACACATACTAAATGTTCAATATATTTAGGTAAAGTTGTTAACATTACTCAAAATTAGTGTTTGTAGACTATAATTTGAAAATGCCATCATAAGTAAACAGATAAAAGAACAAAAATGCATATACAAGTAATTGCTGAGGGTCTATAAAGTGCTACTGAAAACAGGAAATTTATTGTAAGGCTTCCAGGTAGCATATGTCTGTGAAAAGGAAGGAGATTATTTGCAATCTTGGCTATTTGAGTTTTCATTCAGTTAGGAAGGACCAGGCAGCTGCTGTGGGCATTGCTGGGATCTGCTGATGTCTCTGTAGATGTTTGCAGGCACACAGATGGTCCACAGGACAAAGGAAAAGCTGGTGCTCAAAGACAGATAAAGGAAAGGCAGAGAGAGAAGGGAGTGCTGACTGCTGCTGCTCCTCTTACCCCGATCAGTGGAAGGGAACACCTGTATCTCCATTAATTCAGTCTCCTTCCTTAGCTCATGGAGGGAAAAGATGTTCTTCTTAGAAGGTACTATTGTCAAAGAAAGATAAATCATATTCTCTATCTTTAAAAACAAAGTAGAGAATTATGTAGTAAAAACAAAAACTGATTTTCTTCTAAAATACAGGGTTAGGTAAAATCATAAAAGAAGACAATACAGAGTAATACAGTAGGCTTCTTTTAGGTTGGTGGGTTAGAAAATTCCTAAGGAGAAATTAAACAACTAATCTTGCTGTTGTTCATGTATTTGTATGACCATTACTTTTCCATACAGCAAAGTATTTTACATGCTACTGAAGAACTTTAATTACAAAAACACTTCAATGTAATTAATAACAATTTCTTCACATTTACGCAATGGGAAAATGGAAGATTTTCTCTATGTTAATGCATAGTTGGCAAACAAATAGTTATACTTGACTGTAATAATCAAATAGAGCTTTTGCCTTAAACAAAATGAAATATTACATTTTCTACAATGTACTTTGGCTACATGCTTTTCTATGATTAAGCTGTCTCTTCAATGTGTTAGTCACACAATTTATACCTGGATAAGGTTGTATGGCTCATCAAGAAATCTTTATGTGACACAGAGTTACATAAGTAGGCTGCCTGATGTATTATTTCTTTTCTGAGTGTGATGATGAGCATTTGATTCATTTGTTCATGTCTCTCTAAGGATGATTTATCAATGTCAATGACACTTAGATATCTGAAAGCAGTTAATGTTGCTTTAAGTAAATATGGCAGCCCTACTAAAGGTATCCAGGGAAAATATTGCTTCTTATGTGGATAAGTTCATTTAGTTTGTGACTGAAACTCTAACAAGTCAACCTCAAGAGCCTATTGTATTTTTTGTAAGCAAACTGGAGAAACTCTCTGGAGTACACAAAAAGTATTCCCTCAGTTCAAATGTTACAGTTGTATAAATCAACTAGCAGAGCCAAGAAAAGTAATGTAAGCCTGAACTCTTGGTTTTTTCCTTTTTTCTTGCATGCAATAGCAGTTTGGTGTTTTGTTCTGACATTAAAAGCATCTTAAATTAGAAACTACTGTTTTTGTACAAATTAACATATGTAATTTTAACTATGGCATCTTTTTTACTTCATTAATATAATCAGATATTATGCCATCTTCTGATAGTTCTCTCTTGAAGCAGGTCAATCTCAAAACTTTGCTCTTGCAAAGTGCTGCAGAAATGAAGCCAGCTCCTTCAGCAGGATCTGTTTGGCTGCCCAGCCTCACTGATGTGAGGGAAGGGAAAAACAGGCAGTATAGAAGCCTCTCCAGGTGGGAGGGGCTCAGGAGTTGATAGGTACAACCTCACAATGTCAGAAATTGGAATTTGTTGAGATTACAGGTGAGGAGATAGTGCCATGTTAATTTTTTTTTCTTGGAAGTTAGTGCTGCATGCAAACAATCATGGATGTATATTGGTACTTATTCAATTGTCACTGAAAAAAATGTGTTCTTATTGCATTCTTCTGACCAGGAGGAGATTTTTCAGTGGGCACGTTTGCTAGGGCTGAAGAAATATGAATCCTGTCTTTCACTGTCCCAAAAATACCAATATATTTTATTTCTTGGTCTTTTGTTATCTGTTATTCTCTTTCCTTTTTACCTTTTTTTATTTTAAATACTCTCAAGGTATTTCTGGGTTGAGGAAAGTTGACTCCATGCAGAAATCAAAATGTATCACTCTTAATTTCCAAAGCAATTGCATTTATCTGTAGGCAAATACCTAGAAGTCAGGTTTCTTTGACAATTAAAAAAATAATAATGGGTAAAAACATTCAAATAGCATAAAGGGCTTCTGTGGCACTGTGTTCTGTGTTGTTGCAGCATATTAATACAGAACTCTTCAGAGTCTTAATTCACTTCAGCAGCCCCTGTAAAAATTCATGCCAGAGAGTGGGAGAGAAGGTTGGCAGCCAGAGGACTAGAAGCCAAATGCTTCCTCACTGGCAGTGGCATCTGGATAGGAGGTTGGCCTGCCTCCGGGACTCTTGGCCAACAGCACTGTTGTCTATACAGACGGCTGTGTATCTGTTCAAGAGTCCAACAACTGTGTGTGTGTGTATTTTGGTAAGCTATTATTTCTGGGCCAAAGATTTCCATGGCATTTTTGCATCTGTTGGCACCAATTCTATATTTGGCTCCCTTCATTCCCACCCGCTGCTACTTTTTAGTTTTCTGATCAAAAACATTGCACATAAATGGAAATGTATTAAGGGGAGAAAAAAATTTTTTAAAGATTTTTCTTAAACCCAACAAAGCATATATAGACATGACATTGACATTATTCCAGACAGGACATTTTCCTTTCCACAAGCTATGAATAATGTTAAAATTCTAATCTCAGTGCAAACATTTTTCTTGATCCTTTAGATAGAATCTAATTATAGAATTATCAGAAGTTACTTTAATCAGCAATACACTGAACCATTAAGAAATGCAAAGTCAAGCTACTCTTTCAAGGTTTCCAAAGGAATAATCATTTTATAATTTTATAGAATATAGTTAATGCAATATGGTACCAAGAGTTGCCAAACATCCAATCAACTGGCTTGTCAAAATCCTTTACTGTGCAAGGTTACAACCTCTTAGCCTTTTAAGGTTCTACTATCCCAAACTTATTTGTTTTGAGGATATTTCTACACTAATTCAATTCAACTAACATCTCTTGGATGGTCCCTTTATGTAAAATGCTGGTGGATGCAAAATTGAATAAGATGTCTGCCTTAAAGTGTTCTTTTTTAATGAAGAAAACTGAGAACAGACTTGTCAACAAGTAACAAGAACATCAGAAAAAAAGACATAAAAGTCAATGGAGGTCCAAAGTACATTGCAGCACATACCAGGAATGTGGCAATAAGAAAATGAACTCCATTTTTATGTGTATCTTCTGGAAAAATTTTAGTTGAAATTAGTGTTTTAAAACTGGAAGGGTCCATGGGAATCATGTAATTCTGAATCTCTCCTCTACATTTTATTGATGAGGACACTTATTTGGTCATGGTCTCACAGTGATTAATACTAGGACACAGGTCCAGTTCTCTCAATGTTACTCCTCTTGATTTTAGAATTAAGACATACTTAAAATGAAATTTGCAGGAAAATCTTTTAAAATGCCATGGCATAATTTCATGGAATAATAATAAACAGTAAATAATTCCCATGACTAGGGAATCACTATGTGATGTAAATGAGAAATGGAATAGAGTTCCTGCAATCACAGACATTTCTCTTTGGCTAGAATGGCTAGAGCAGGACTCCTAGAAAGATCACTCAAAAATGACTTATAGAGGGCCGGGAGGCTCATGCCTGTAATCCCAGCACTTTGGGAGGCCAAGGCGGGTGGATCACCTAAGGTCAAGCGTTCAAGACCAGCCTGACCAACATGGTGAAACCCCATCGCTACTAAAAATACAAAATTAGCCGAGCGTGGTGGTGCATGCCTGTAATCCCAGCTACTTGGGAGGCTGAGGCAGGAGAATTGCTTAAACCCAGGAGGCGAAAGTTGCAGTGAATTGCATTTTTGCCATTGCACTCCAGCCTGGGTGAGAGAGCGAGATAAAATAATCTTCTGCTCTAATTCAGCATACCAAGTGCCATGTCTATAGGAACAGAATATTCCTATCGTATTTCTCATTGACAGGTTAATAAATTAGATTTTTAGGCTTCTGCATCAACCTTGTGCACTTAATTAATATGAGTTCATTCCTAAAAGATCTGTTCTTGAGCAGGCTAACATTAACGCTTCTGCGTGTTTATGATGAGGGTCACAGTTTAACACCTTGCTTCTCAAAGTATGGTCCTCAGGCCAGCAGCATCAGTATCAGTAGGTAGCCTGTTGGAAATGCAGAATAGACCTACTAAATCAAGAATTTATTGTCTAACAAGATCCCAGACAATTTGTATGCATTTGTCCCAGGTATTTCTAAAATTTGAGAAACACTACTCTTGAGCAGGAACAAGCAAAATTTTTCTGGAGAAGACCGAATAGTAAATATTTTAGGTTTTGTAGAATATATGGTCTTTGTTGCAACTTCTTAACTCTGCTGTTTTAGTACAAAAGCAGCCACAGACAATATGGAAACCAGTGAGCATGGGTATGTCCCAATACAACTCTATATGGACACTGAAACTTGAATTTCGTATGATATTTATATTGCAAAATATTTTTATTTTTTTAACCACTTAAAAACCTTTCTTAACTTGCAAGGCCTTACAACAATAGAGGGCAAGCCAGATTATCCTACTGGTAATAGTTTGCCCGTGCTTTGCTCTGGACCAGAGAAAACTCCGTTAGGATCAACTCATCCTTTGAAGTCAGGCATTCCCTATTGACCCATCCCCAATTCCATGTGCCAAGTGAGACTTTTCCTCTTTAAATTTTCAGAGATGGGCTGGGTGCGATGGCTCACACTTATAATTGCAGCACTTTGGGAAACTGAGGCAGGAGGATTGCTTGAGCTCAGTTCGAGACTAGCCTGGGCAACATAGCGATACCTCATCTCTACTAAAACGGAAAAAAAAAAAAAAAAAAGGTGTGATGGTGCAAGCCTGTAGTCCCAGCTACTTAAGAGGCTGAGCTGGGAGGATCACCTGAGCCTGGGAGATCGAGTCTGCAATGAGCCGTGATCATGCCAGCGCACTCCAGAGTAGGTGATAGGGTAAGACCCTATCTCAAAATAAATAAATTTTCAGAGATAGAATACCTTTTTTGTTTTTATCAAACTTGATAAAGTATAATTCAATACTTTTAAATAATTTAACATTTAAATTAAGACATTATAGGACTACAGGAATTCTGGAATATAGATGCAGAACTTGATAGAGAATGAGCTGATTCTGTGGGAACTGTAACATAATTTGGAATATCACTGTTCTAGTCAAACAAGCAATTTCCACTTTGTTTCATGTGGTTACCTGGGTTCTCTGACCACAAGCAGCAATGAAGAAGTGATAGACCAATGAACCCTACTACAACCATAGACTCATATGCACCAAGGATGAGCAAAGTTTAGGTAACAAAGTGCAGAAAGAAGCAGGCATAGACTACCTATTACCTAATTTTTAATCCATGTTTATATGTCCCAAATGGCAGGAATATTTGGTCTCTTAACTCCCCGTCACCATTTGTGCAGCAGGATATCCACTTGGAAGCATGCCACAATCACCAGTCAGCCCTGCCACCGCTTAGTTCATCTGTCAGCCACAGAAATATTTTGGCCACCATCACTGGGTTTATTTTTTCCAGTGAGATAAGGCAATTGACCCTGCACTTCTAATGAGTGGTATAAAGTAAGCTGATAGATTCTGAATATCATTCTTACTGTCTGAATTATTAGATCTTTTTCTCCTCAACTGGATTAACAACAAAAAAGTGTTTCAATCATGATACTTTAAGTAACAAGTTTAGATAACAATAAAGCTCCCATATGTGATGTATGTAAGTTTCTAGACATCCATTTCACATTAATAGTTCTATCATCTGAAGGAATGTTTACTCTTTTTATTGTCATGACACAAATTTCTAATTTTATGTATTTATCCCCAGTTCTAAAGTTTGAAGACACACACATAATCACCTGAAGAACTTTTTTTTTTTTTTTTTTTTTTTAAGACAGTCTCGCTCTGTAGCACAGGGTGGAGTGCAGTGGCGTGATCTCGGCTCACTGCAACGTCCACCTCCTGGGTTCAAGCAGTTCTCTTGCCTCAGTCTCTCAAGGTATCTGGGACTACAACTGTGCCACCATGCCCGGCTAATTTTTGTATTTTTAGTAAAGGGGTTTCACTGTGTTGGACAGGCTGTTCTTGAACTCTTGGCCTCATGTGATCTTCCTGCCTCGACCTCCCAAAGTGCTGGGATTAGAGGCATGAGCCAACGCTTCTGGCCCAGGAACTTTTTAAACATGCCCATGAGCAAGGGGCTCCCCAAAATGAATAGAAGCAGAGTACCTAGTGGTGGGTCCTGGCATCTCTATTTAAAAAAAAAAGTCTACCTCGCTTGACCAGTTGCAACTTTTGTGCCTCTAAGAAGTATCTGAATAGCTTAGAGTAGCACCTTGGGATATCGACTACCCTGGGATATTACTAATCTTAGTCTTTACTCAGGAACAAATGAGCGTAATCTTGTTTTGCTTTTTAATTTTCATTGTTATTTTGGAGTCTGTGGAGAAAAAAAATAATTTAGTTGGTGTTAAAGCAATTCATCATATGAAACAGAATATGAAAATAATCTGACTATTCAAATTTCAACTGTTGTGTTAATAGTAATTAAATTGTTAATCATTGAGCCATGTCTATGCCAGGCACCATGCTAGGGTGCTTTACATACATTGTCTCATTTAACCTTCTCAGTAACCGCATAATACAAGTTGAAAATGCCCTCACATTGCACTGCAAAAATGGAAAGATCAGACAGATTAAGTAACTTATCCAAACTCACAGCTAGTTAGCAGGACCACAATTTGAATCTATGTCTTTAGGATTCCAAAAATCCACAATTTTAATCTCTCCATATATAATTCAAGAATCCAAAAGAACCACAGTTAAGGCAAATAGCTTCTTTGACTATGACCTAAAAAAAAAATAAATTTAAAAAATAAAATAAAATAAATTGGGTTCCTTTCATTACTTACACTTTGCTTGCCTGTGCACATAACTCGACTCTTGGTTTATCACCAGTTAGCTCAAACAGGTTAATCACCTCTTGACCAATCTGTTTGAAACTGGTCAATTCAGTAGAAACAATCAAGCTGGCAGCAGTTTTGAATAGCTGCCTCAGGAAAATGGTCCCTTCAATTCTGGATTGAGACATGGGGTTGGGATAACTCACACTGCCAATGTTTCCAGGGAAAATATCCAATGCAAGGAAGGAAGAAAGAAACAATTAAAACTAAAAAACAAGCGAACATCACATATCTATATGTTTGTGACTATGGTTTTTAGCATAAATATCCCTTAATAGTTATTGTACATACATGTAAATGGGTATAATGAATATATGTATGTATGTGGATATGTATACACACACATATACACACACAGATTACTAGCAGGTGAGCATAAATTAAACCAAGTGTGAATCCTGTTATTTTTTAGTCTTTCTTCCACACCTGGTGAATTTAAACCCCTATAGGTCATCTTGTCAAAATACAATTTAGTTCTGAAATAAAATAACAGAACGGAAACAAACACGATCCATTAAAACTCACTGCCAATGTTGCCAGATAACTACAAAAAAATAGAGTGTCTCAGACAGAAATATCAATAACTTTAATGCGTGCGATTTGTTAACAGGGAAGAAAACAAGCAAACTTGCTCTCCGCTGACTGTCACTAATATTTATTCGTCCAGTGACTGTTAATCAAACCAAGTTTACAGTCCCGTACAGCACCTGTCACAGGTGCTGATCATTAATCAGCTATTACAGCAGTTTATTCTGCTGCTGACAACTCGCAATTTTCCACTGATTCAGCTAGTTTGTCAGGTGGGAATTATGGCATAGCGCATGTGACAAAACACATCACCCTTTTTTTTTGCATTTTCAGGCTTCTCTCTCCTGCTTTCTCCCCCTTTTTAGACAAACAATATCTGGGAACTCAGAAGTAATAAGGCGGAATGCATAATTAATTACCCAGCTTGCTCTAATTAGGGATGAATAAGTTGTGTCCCTCTCATCATCACAAATGTGGTGATGGGTAATACCAGTTTATGCTGTATTAACTGCAAATATGCAATCCTTCTGAGAGCACTTTTGTTGATGAATTTGATGAATGTGACAATAATTAGCAGAGACAGATGAGAGCTAAATTACTACTGACAATGTAATGCTATCCTGCTCGAGGGCCTGGGAACGTGGCAGGATAACATGGCAGGGACCTGGGCCTCGTTTCTAATTAATAGTCTTTTTTTCTTTTTCTTTTTTTTTCTTTTCTTTTTTTTTTTTTTTTTTTTTGCCAGTGGGGGAAAAAAGGAGTAACGGTAATTGTTTTCCTCAAAGGCTGCAGGGAGTTATCAGGGTAATAAAGTTAATTAGCAGAACAAACATCCTTTCACTGCCTTACCAGTCTGAGGAAAAGAGGGTAATTCAGACTGCAGAAAGATATGACTAGATGGGATGATAAGAAAAGAAATCTTACACAGGAGGCCAACAGAGAATGATTTTCTCCCTTCATTTATTTGGCTTGATGCGTGGAAAGAAATTAGACAGCCTCTTCCTTCAGGTCACAAAGTTGCTCATGTAAAGGACTTTATTGTTATGATTTTGAGTTTGGGAAATAAAGTTAGCTTAGATAAACTCCACTGTTTACTTCTTTCTTTTCTAGGTAGTGATAGGTTTGTTCAATTTTATCTTTATTCAAGTGCATTTTCCTAATGTCCCAGGCATAGAAGTGAGTTCTAATATTTGCCAAAGAGAACACTTGGCTGCACTTTGACTTACAGAAATCTGTTTTGTTCTCTGAATCTTTTGGAAAAAGTAAGAAATTGTTCAGCAATTTCCACGAGGTAGTACTCTTTATTTTCCTGTGTAAATTTAAAAATCAAAATGAGATTTTTTAAATGTATATAATCTAATTCTATTTTTGTAATCTCAAAAGTCATCTTTATTAAAATGTGGCAATATTGTCATTTCTGGCGCGGCATTGTAGATATATGAGTAATCAATCAAAAAGGTGAATAGTTCAATGAATCTCAGTTTTACATATAGCTGTATTCAGTTTGGTCACATTGCTTAACATAAGTAGATTCAACATAATGGGAAAACATCCACCAGACATTCTGAAGACTTCGCAAGTTTATTTTTTCCTATGAAGACCATAAGTGGTTGGCCCCCTTCAAACATCATACATCTGAAATGACTGTTTAGTATGAAGTAAATAACACTAGGATGAAAGCCTGAAGCTTTCTAAAAGAATATCCACAAGGAAGTGTCTATGATTTTTACTCCTTTTAGGTACATTTCCAAAAATTTTCATTTTACGCTTCATAAATCATTACATATCTAAGTTCTACATATTTACCATGCATATAAATGTGCACACATTCATTTATTGTTAGAGCTAAATGAAACACCTTTCACATGACTGTGTGTTTAATTGTAAGTTAAGAACATAAGGAGTTAAGTGGTGAATTTCTACTTCTGTGTTTGACAGTATGGCACCAGGCTGACTTTTCAACAGAATCCTATATGGATAGACTTCCATGAAAAATGGGTGAAACTTCTAACAAAATGGCCTTTATTCCTAATATCCACATTACTAAAGTACTGTACTAATCCCTAAGGACAAAAGTAGTGTAGAGGACATAACACTGAACTGACTGAGTTGTTTACTGGCTGTGCTACCACATGTGTATGATTTGCATTGTCCTGTCATGTCCCTTATCATTGATTTGCTCATCTATAAAACTGGTTACCCTGCCCTGCCAACCTCATAGGATTGCTATCGAGCATACACACACACACACACACACGCGCACACACACACACACACACTCTGTCTCTCTCTCTCTCTCTTTTAGATTGCTATGTTTTACCTTGTATCCTTAGCAGCATTTTTAATTTTTTGCCATATAATCAAACTTTACCTTTACGTAGGAAAATTCTAGAACTAAAAGCATTCCATGCTACTTTCCAACAACGTGTAACATTTTAAAACAAGTTCACGAAAATTTTCTCCCATTTTGTAGGTTGCCTGTTCACTCTGATGGTAGTTTCTTTTGCTGTGCAGAAGCTCTTTAGTTTAATTAGATCCCATTTGTCAATTTTGTCTTTTGTTGCCATTGCTTTTGGTGTTTTGGACATGAAGTCCTTGCCCATGCCTATGTCCTGAATGGTAATGCCTAGGTTTTCTTCTAGGGTTTTTATGGTTTTAGGTCTAACGTTTAAATCTTTAATCCATCTTGAATTGATTTTTGTATAAAGTGTAAGGAAGGGATCCAGTTTCAGCTTCCTACATATGGCTAGCCAGTTTTCCCAGCACCATTTTGATGAGTTCATGTCCTTTGTAGGGACATGGATGAAATTGGAAATCATCATTCTCAGTAAACTATCGCAAGATCAAAAAACCAAACACCACATATTCTCACTCATAGGTGGGAACTGAACAATGAGATCACATGGACACAGGAAGGGGAACATCACACTCTGGGGACTGTGGTGGGGTGGGGGGAGGGGGGAGGGATAGCATTGGGAGATATACCTAATGCTAGATGACAAGTTAGTGGGTGCAGCGCACCACCATGGCACATGTATACATATGTAACTAACCTGCACAATGTGCACATGTACCCTAAAACTTAAAGTATAATAAAAAAAATGAAAAAAATAAAAAAATAAAAAATAAAACAAGTTCACTTACCAAAAGGGAGACAAACTGAAAGAAGTAACACAAAAATACAAATGCAAAATTGCTTTTTTCTAGAAATGGTCTAAAATTTTTATTGTGAGAGAAAGAATAACAGGGAACACATTTGTTTGTTTCCTTTGGGACCTAAGACAAATGTATTGAATATTCTGGTACTTTCCCCTCTAGCCACTACTTCCTTCATTGGACGGCAAGGTATTTCTGTTTGGAAAAGTAATGGAGTCCAGTCAACTTCATTGATCTCCAAGGACTGTCAAAATTATAAAACTTGCTGTGGAGCTCTGACATGCCAGAAGCCGCTAGAAAAAGAAGTTTGACATTCAGAAACTTATCAAGAGGTTCTACTCTTTGGATAGAGACCAAAATCATACTTTGAAGTAAGTAGTAATTTCCAATATTAGCCCATTGGGTGAGCTAAAAATACCTTAGTTAGATTTGCCAGAATTAGAGATTACATTTGTTAGAATTAGGGGTTCACTAATTAGATGCCCTAGGCACTAGCCATATGTACTATTGGTATTATTATGAATCTTTAGGAATTTAATTCTTTCTTTGCCTTTTTTACTCTGAATTCCTAAATCATTGTTTGAAAGAGTATTTTGACCAATTCCCAGTTTATAAGGGTTCTGGGGCATTTTTGCTTCTTGTATGAGTTCAGTGGAGTGTTAGTTGGCTAACTAATTACAAGGGACTAAAAATAAACCATGGTTTATTATTTTCCAATTTTGAATTACAAAATTATTTAAATGTCTGTAATCGAAGTGCTACATTACTATGTAATGAAATTACAAAAGTGCTTAATGATATTAGGAAACTGCATGCAAAAAAATATTTGTACACAAGGTGGTGATGTTAGCAACCAACTACAGTACTTTTATTCTGCTAAAAACCACAATAAATAACAACAGATTACTTTCCCCAAGTGATCCCCAAAGGGCACCTTTAGTTGTTCATATAATGATAGCATGTAAGGGCACAGAGCCACATGGAAAACCTGTCAGCACATGTCATTAGAGTAGCAGAGAAAAAAGAGAAAAAGGACAAATCACAAAATAGAGAATAACTGCTAAAGAGTAAAATTATGTTTACAAGTAGTAAAGATTCAAGAATTCAGCCCTTAATACATAAGTTTCCATTGACTCCTATTTAGATATATATGTCCAAGGAGTTACATTCTAAGTGTAAAATTGTCTCTGTAGCTCTAATAAAATATACCTACTTTCCAGACCACTTTCTGTCTGAAAACTTTTGCCTCCCAAGCTTCCCTCTGCCTTTACAGTTAGCTTTCTTGATTCCAATCCTAACTACGACCTTGGTCCACTGAGGACAATATCTTTCCCTCTATTCATGTTCCTTGTGCACAAATTCAAGTTTTTATGTTTCTATTAGTATAATTCAGAGCAATTAAAAATTGAAGCTGCAAAAATAAGTCATAAACATTATTTCTCATGAAATATTTGACCTTATCAATTCTAAAATAGAAATTAATACAAGCCAACATTAAAACCAGCTCATATTTCTTGTAAAGTGGTACATTAATAATGACTTCTCAGGCATAATTAATTAATTTTATTATATTTATCCCCAAAATTCACGTATTTGTTATAGTGAAATGTATTTATTCTCAGATACTTTTTTAAAGTAAATGATGTCATCAGCAGGAACACAGAACTTGTTGGCTGCAAGATAGAAAGCATATGTGCCATGAACCAAAAAGGTAGGAAGGTGTATTTTCAATTTTAAGGTTCTTCTCCTAAGATGAAAAGAGCTGCAACTGTTTTTGCAAGTAAGAAAGCAAAATGTCTGTTCTTGAATTATCTAAGGATGAGTCAGAAACTTAAAGCCGAAGAAAAGTAATAAATAATGACAACAGATGTTTGTAAACGTGTGCTCCCCTGTTCAGTGTTTGTATGTGTTGTTTTGCCTTGATGTGCTGTCAGCAGCCTCTCACCTGGGAGCAGTGATATCTTATCAAAGCCCAAACAGTTCCTCTTCACAACAGACAGATAATAGTCCCTTTCAATTTATCATACTGGAAGTCTAAAAGAACCATGGGAACGATTGGTCAGGTGACAGCTTGATGGACAGTTTGACAGCCCTTAAAGCATCATGGGAAATGGTTGTCACCTGATTTTCAGAGCGACCAGGGAGATAACCTTCAGAATGATGAGGGAAACAAAAATCTGAATATGTGTATAAGATCCAGTGCCAGCATCAGTGCTCACTTAAGTGATAATAAGTATGAATTTAGATGACTCAAAATGTTGTTATCAAACCTGAGGGGTTTTCCAAGTCCAGAAGTGCCCATCATCTCTTTAGATGCCTTTTATATTTTTATTCAAATGTCATTTCAAAAATATATACATAATATAAGGCTTTCATTTTAAAGAGACACAATCAAACGTACTAAATATTTAACCACATGTTAAATATATTAGCTGACCACTAATATTCTCCAGATTTCAAGTCTGCTTTCCCTTTGACAAACTCCTTGTATACCATATCCTAAATATAGTTTGCATACTGCAGTTCTAATTAAGAAGGCTATTATAAAAAAATCATATAGATCAAATTTTACAGGCGGGACTAACTCAGACTCATGAAGATCGGTGTAGTGTTAGTGCAAAAAAAAAAAAAAAAAAAAAAAAAGAAATCAATTTGAAGATCTCAGGCACAAAAACCTTTGAATCTATATTAATTCACTCATGCAGCCAACAAACATAAATTGAGCACTTACTACATGCAAGGGTCTCTGCTGGACATATAAAGATGAGAAAAATAGAAGCCCAGTTTTCAACAGCTCACAGTTTGTGAGTGAGGATTGACGGTTTTAAATGATAGTAGATGGCAAAAGAAATCATCAGGCTAAATCCACTGCCTTTTAGTTGGTGAGGCTTACACACGATTGCTGACAACAGTGTCCCTTCCATATTTTCTCTTGTATATTGTATATGCAGTTTACAATGGTTTTGTGGTCTGACCTAAAGACATACTCCCTGGAAATTGGGATTCCAAAGGGGAAAAAAAATAAGGATTCGGTGTTTATACATTTATTGAGTGCACTCCAACTTTGAAGAATGATTTCAGAAACGGTAAGGAAGTAAAGAGACTTGAGATGAAGTTCCCACAATTGAGTAGGACCCTAAACCTCACAAACTGTCTGTTCCTTAGGTATTTGAGCTACTTTTTTTTTTCAGAGCAGACACTCAAAAACTTAATTTTAAAATTATATCTCATATACAGAAAATCTAGAATAATACAAAAAACTCCTTTATAAACTTATTTCAAATTTATTAATCATTAAGATTTTGCCACATTTGTTTTTATCATTCCTGTTCTTTCTCTCCTTCTTTCCTTCCTTTATCCCCATTTAGCTATCTATATATTTTTCAGTAATGTTAATAGAAAGAAATGAAAATAGATTTGTGTCTGATTCATCTATATACTTCTTCACAAAGCCTGCCAACTGCCTTGTATATATGTAATAAATATTTATGAATGAATGAATGATGAATAATATTCAACCTAGATCTTGTCTTTGATCTTTTAGATTTGTGTTTGTTTATACATAAATATAAAATGTACTTATTATTTTTCTAAACATATGTAATCTTTCATAAAATACTAATCTACCCCCCGAAACTATGTCCGATCAATGGGTCTAATAAACAAACAACAAATTTTTTTTTTAATGCAGCAGGAATGTCAAGTGACTTTCCAAAGAAAGTAAAAGATAAAAGCTTAGGTGCTGCTGGCTCTTTGTCCTGCTCTGGGACAACTATAGATGCTGGACAAAAAAAAAAACCAGGGATTTAAAACAGAAACTATCTTTCTGAAAAACACTCTAGTGCCATTGTTGAAATTGGTACCATTTGGCTGCTTGACACTTTTGGGATAACACTCTGCTTTCACAAATTTTGATGCTTTGGACTCACATTCCAACATGATTTTTCAAATCTAGTTGTGCGAAAGCCAGACAAGCCAGACAAATAGTGAGAGCACCCTCCGTGTTTTCCAGGGAACTGAAAAAGAGCCAGTAAATAATTTAAATAACTCTTACCAACAGAATATTCTACATGTAATTCTTCACACGAAGACACATTATTTGGAAAAATATGAATCTGAAGTTTGCAAATGAAAAACAAAATGCTTTTAAGTACCATATGCAAATTTAAATACTTGGAGAGTGATAAAAACACATTGTGCTTATTTCAAATTGGGAGGGCAAGATGTGGGAGGGAGATGTGTCATAATTGATACATGGACAAGGTCCAAGATGCTACAGAACAACTGAATTCAGAATCATTTCTGAATCAGAGCTGTGGTTTAAAATGCTTTTCCTTTCCTTGTTGAAATAAACCCATGGAACATCAAGTTACAACAAGTCCCAGATGTAGTCCCTAGTTCACCTGATATGAATTAAGTTTCATTGTTAACAACCAATGTCCTTATTTAAGCCAACGAAATAAGCTAAATATAAAGCCAGTACCAAGCCTCATAACATGTTTCATAATAATGCCAAAATCTGTGGTCTGGAAACTTAGAATAAATACTAAATGTGAAATTTTCAATCAGACACACATTTTCTCAGAAAAAAAAATCAGACAAAAAATTCCACAAAAAGGAAAAAAAAAGATTTATTAGTTAATTCATAAAACCATATGACTTGAAAATATTACATGCACTTTTCCATTATACATTTCAAAATATAAGGTCAGCTTGACTGTTAAGCAGCATTTTGGAGGGCAGAAAAGTCTTACATTATTGGCTAGTGTAAGTTATATGAATTGCGGACTTTTTAAGCACCATGTGTACTTAGAGTGTATAAAGTTGGGATCTTTTGATTCAAAGCATGTAAGTTTCACTGTTTAGATTCTTCCACTAAGGTATAACAGAGTCTCCGTGTGAGACACAAAGGAAACCGTGTGTCTTGTGACTCAAATTAGGGTTTTTAAGTTATTTATATAACCTCTCTTCTGTCAAGGCATGTACACTGTGCTTCAAATGTGGGAAATTCTGGATTCATTTCTCTTATTTTTCTGATTGCATCTTTCCAAATTTGGTAAGTCTTGGTATTCTAAATGCAAAAAGCTTTTTGTTAGGTACCTTATTTTATATAAACTTTTTTGTCACTTAATTACTTTTAATGATTAAACAACATGGAGCTTACACAATTAGAAAATGATTTTAAGGTTTCAAAATCCTCTGAACTTGTCGTATTTATTCTGTACCTTTCTAGTAAACTGGAGGCTTGTCAGAGTAGTGAATAAATGAGTATGCTGTTTTTTTTAAAAAAAGATATTTGGAAATCCATCTGATTTCCTCAGTGCCTAAAAGTAACCATTAAGAACCATTAAGAATTATACCTGAGGCTTAATACCTAGGTGATGAAATAATCTGCACAACAAACTCCTGTGGCACAACTTTACCTGTATAACAAATCTGCACATGTACCCAGAAACCTAAAATAAACGTTTTTTAAAAAGACTGTTACCCTGTTGTTACAGCTGTTATGACTTCTTTACAGCTAAAAATATTTAATTTTTGTCATAAAAATATGAAAATTGATAAAAACAGGGGGCTATGGCAGGATATCTCACTAATACTATTTTAAACATTTGCTATTACATTATTTAAGCTACATGTTTAAATTTATAAGCCCATGTTTTGAGTGCAGAAAGGGGATTCTAGCTTTTTATCCAATTTCTCCTCAGAGTTCTGATTTGTAATTATTCAGAGATTTATGATAAAATTTCTGAACTTCATATATGCTGAATTATCATAGGATTATCAAAAATAGCACCTTACATGGTTCAACTTTCACTTGTACTAATTCATTGTCATACATTACTCTTTTGAAGGATGTGAAAGGGAAAAAAAACGAAGTTAGGTTTACAGTAATTCTTAGAATCCAAGTAGCGTTAGTACCTACATTAGCACATTTATTTTCTAGACCGTTCAACTATAATGAACTCAAAGTGGAAAGTGAAATTATGCCCAACCAAGTGACTATTTTGTGTACATTATATCAAATAAACAGTTTGACTTTTTCCACTGAGTATGCTTAACTGACAGTTGTTTTGGAATTTTACAGGCACAGCCATAGTGTTTTTACAATCAAGCTGTGCTTCCCATTATCTGTTATATATGGCACTTTAAACTCTCCACTTTCTTTCTAGCCTTATAGTTAACAAAGAACAAATGAACGTCATTAATGTCATTACATTCCACCCTTGTAATGTTCTTTATCTGTCATCTTTGAAAATTTCTCTCACCTCCTCTTTTGTCAGCCAAAAAGATTTAATTTGTTCTTATTTCTTCCTCTTCACCATCTTAGGAAAGTTACTTAAAGTTCTCTGAGACTCAGTTTCCTCATTTATAAAGTTGAAATAACTATACATACTTCGATTTGTTAGGAAGATTGAAGATTACTATAAGTAACTGCATAGTACATACTGTGACACAGTCTGCTCTCCATAAGAGGTCATTCCCTCATTTTGATTAATATTGAAATTCTTATTGACTGACTTGTATCAAAAGACACATTATTCAATGTCTTAAACAAACGTCTTTTCTCAATTATACTGAAGCCAAGGTGTCATCAGCAGGTACTAATATTTCTTCCGGATCTATTCATTAAAAAGGACTGAACACAAACATAATCCTGAATCATAAGACTGAACATTGCCAATGCTCAGAAAGCAGAATCCTCCCCAAAGACAAAAAAAAAAAAAAAAAAAAAAGATTTTTGCCCACCTTATTTTAAAAGACCAATGAAAATCTTCACTTAAGACGTTTCACCTACAATTCCATGAAGCAGTAGTAGAAGAACATTTGGATTATGTTGTCCGAGACATTTATATGGATATCCGAAAACTTCAAAAGATAGTCAAGGTATTATTAACATTTTGTTACTATGACATCAAGGAGGAAGCTGTCACAAAACGGTAACAACACAACAAATGCTTATTCAGTGCCAGGTATTGTGCTCAAGAATTTGACATGGATTATTGTATTTAATCCTCACAACCCTACTGAGGTTGGTATTACTATTAATGTTATTTTATTGTCATTTTACAGATGAGAAGTATAGTCACGGTTAGGGCTAGCAGCATGGTCAAGCATGGACGTGAGTGTTGGGGCTGAAAATTGAAGTGATCTACACAAAACCCATTATGCTCATTTGGACATGAGCTTAAAAAATAAGTCTATTTTTTTTTTCTTAAAGAAAAAGATATTCTTAAAGAAAAAAGGGTAGAAAAAATAACATGCAAAATTTTGGCTAAAGAAGAGGAATAAGTTACAAAGATCTGTTTTATAACATGGTGACTATAGTGAATAATGTTTTATATGCCTGAAAACTGCTAAGGGAGTAGGTTTTAGGTGTTCACAACACAAAAAAGTGTTAAGTATGTGAGGTAATACATATGTTAATTCGCTTAATTTAGCCATCCCACAATGTGTACATATATCAAAACATCACGTTGTACACCAAACAATATTGCCAATTAAAAAACAAATTTAAAAATCTAATTCGAGTTGTGAGTAAATTCTCTTTTAAAATTCACCTGATTATTAAATAAGTTAAAGTTTATTTTTAAAAGCTGACAACTTTTTATGAATCTTCGAGTACAGAGTTCCTAACAGTGTAACTCAGATATTAATGGGTTGTGTATTAAATGGTTTTATTTTCAGTTTTGCAGCACAGAAAACTGTTGAAATACCCATATCAATTTGATTTTTTTAACCTAATTCAGGTGTCCTTTGACATATCTTAAATGTTGGGGGTAGGGGTCAGAGCCAGTTATCCGGCTTCTATTTTTGTCGATTGCTTAGATTTGTTCCTGTAGTCAAAACTGTTGCCCCCAAAATTGGTGTGACACATGCTCATGCGTAAAATGTTAAAATGAGTACATCCTTGTATTTGTATTTGTTTTCAACATCGCCAACGTGCTATGGGAAATTAAAGTAACAAAATTTAAAAAAAAATAAAATTATTAAAAAGCCAAAAAAAATCTAATTCTAAATATTTAAAGCATTTATTTAAACCAGTGTTTCTCAATTTTTTTGGCCTTAGAACTCTTAGAAACATTCTTTAAAATTACTGAAGACCTCAAAGAGCTTTTGTCTATGTGGGTTATATTTAGCAATATTTATCATATTAAAAATTAAAACTGAGAAACTTCTAAAACAGTTAACAATTTATTTTAAAATTACAATTTAAAACCCATTTCATGTTAACATAAATACTATATATTTTGAAATAACTATAATTGTTTCTTGAGAAAAGTGGCATTATTTTACGTTTTTTCAAATCTCTATAATATGTGGTGTAACAGAAGATAGTTAAATGTGCATACCTGCTTTGCAGTTCATCTATTGTGATATGTTATTTTGAAGTCTATTTTTTAAAAACTAACCTCATACAAATGTGGGTGGAAAAAGAGGAATATTTTAATAGCCATTTCGGATAATTATGTCTATTATTTATTGATACACCACCGAAACTTTACAAACATGGTTTTTAAAGGTTAGTTTCAAAGTGGAGTTTGAAACAATATCAACAAAATTTTTATTTTTGTTAAATTTATATTTTAGAGCTTGGACCACAGGCACACGCCACCACAACTGCTAATTAAAAAAAAAAAAAATTGTAGAGACAGGGTCTTGCTATGTTGCCTAGGTCTTGAACTCCTAGCCTCAAGGTATCCTCCTGCCTCAGCCTCCCAAAGTGTTGGGATTATAGGTGTAAGCCACCACTTTTGGCCTGAAATTCCTATACACTGTATTTTAACACCGTTAGTTTATTTGGCACTTAGAATGGATCTTTTATATACCGATGATTTTGAAGTATTACATGTTAGACACATTTGGAAAATATCTGTTCACTTCAAATCTTCCACATATTAATACATTTTATTATGCAATATTTAAAAATTAAACCACATTGGTTAATACCATCACTGGTTTTATTATGAAGTCTGCTCGTGACTCAAAAATTGCACCAGTGCTGTCCTTGAGATAGCCATCTGACTTCAATATACACAAGTGCTTTATGCAGATTTCCCATTTTGTCAAACAGAATGTTAAAAATATGCCCTTGAGAGTCAAGGTTTAATAAAATTAATGACTTTTACTGTTTTATCAAGAACATTCCTAAAGTGAAACTGGCTATTTATGATTTTAGTGTAAGTGTGTGGAAGTGAAGAATACACTGACTAGTAGTATAGCTTAGTGCCAGTACCTTAAGTTCATGAGTAGTTTTATCCATTATTGCTTGTGCACCATCAGTGCAAAGTGCCAACACAGTAAAAAAAAAAAAAAAAAAAAAGCAAGTAACATTTTAATATCGTTATAAAAGTAAATTTGACTTTGTAGACCCCCTGAAAGGGCGTCAAGGATCTGTAGAGCCCTTTCCGAACCGTTGATTTAAGGTTGTACTCTCCTTCTGCCACTCAAATATTCCATAGGTGATTCTAGAAGATGAATTAAAATGCAATAGAAAAGTTGCATGTAAAAAACTATTCCTTAAAGTAAGATAAATAAAATAGATTTTTTAAAAGGGGAAAAAAACTATTCATTTGATTCTTGATTCTCCTTGTTGTACTATAAAAGTTAAGCGAAACTCGTCCTTTTTTCATATGCTATATAACTCGGAATTCGCTTCTTTTTAATTGCTTGTCTGAATTATTGTGGTCCCATGTCTATGCATACTGGAGATTACACTGTTTTGAAAGGCTTTTTGAGCAATATGTTAGGAGAAAGACAGAATAAACAATAAGATTTTCAGTCTGTAAATTCGTCACTGTGTATAAACCACACAGCAGGTGAAGTCATTCAGGTCAATAGGGTATCTTTCACTAATCAACCTCTACATTAATTTACTAATTTCTCTGTGCCTCCCCAAAGTGAGAACTCTATTCAGATGCATTATTTGTATTTCCCATTTTGAATAGATAATGAATATATTATGATGCAATTAAAGGTACACAGATTGTGCGTATTAGGTTTTTTCCATAACTAATTCAAGAATGAAATAATGTATGTTGTTTTGAAGTCAGTTGTCACGGATAAATGAGAGAAGCTGGCCATAATTGAACCTGAGGTGAATTCCTTTAGACTGGGCCATTGTAAACTACTTAATTCTGAAAATATCTCTTTAAAATAAATTTTAAACTTTATCCCAACGAATTTACTATGAATAAAGGTTAACAGACTTAATCCTATGATTTTATAAATCCTTGTTGTTTAACAAATTACATGTTTGTTTTACTCTATTATCAAAATCAGTTCGTAAATGAATCTTCTTCAACAAGAAGGGTTGGTGCTTAGATATAAGATACCTTGTAATCTGTGAACCCTTTATTGTAGTCATTTTAGATTTTTAATATGTCACTAGTTTCTTAATTATTTTCTTCCTTTTTTGGTTGGAATCTAATAGTAACAGACAAGTAATAACTTTTACCAAATTTCCTTCATAGTATGTAAATAACTTTATTTGGGGTAAAAATAAAACTAAGATATTCATTACAGGAGTGGTATGAGTGGGGAATAGAGTGAAGGTGGTATATTTGCCTTGACCTTTCAAAAATCACCTGCCATTTCTGTACTAAGGTCATGCTAACCAGGGACTACCTTTGAGCTTGCCTGTTTCACTCTTTCCTGGTACAACAGTACCCCTCAACCTCCTTCATCTTTTCCTTTAAATGCTACTCATTCTTCAAGGATCTCCTCAATAAAACCTACTGATACAGGTGCCATACTTAGCTTCTTGTTTAGTTAGTCTAGAGGCATTGCTTGTATTTCTTCAGCATTTCTTCTAGCTCATTACCATAGAGCCAAGTTCTTAATAGGCACCGCTGAAAAAATTGTCATGATCAAATATAAACTATTAGAAGGAAACAAACAAATGAAAGTTAGTTTGTTAGAAGGATGCTTTTCACAAGTGATTTGCTACATATCATGATTTTGCGAAATCAACACAAAATTAGAAATGGGAACAGTTTAAAACTCAGAAAAACAATTTCCCTAAGGAAATTATAAATTATTTTGCCCTCTAAGCACTGAATAATATTGAGTAAAGGTTTTTTTGTTTGTTTGTTTGTTTGGTTGGTTGGTTTTTTTTTTTTTTAAGAAAGAGTAAAATGTTAGCTATAAGATTGCTATAGTTTGTTAATGGACTAAGCAATATTCATAGTAAAGAAGAAAATAAACAATGTTTGCTTTGCTTTCTTAAAAGGCCATGTATTAAGAGGCATAACACAAATCTTATAAGTTTGGAAAAGAAGTAAAATTGGAATTCAGCTCAGTCCGACTCTATGTGCTTGAAATCTACAAAAAATTCTGTACTCACCTCTGTCACAAGCATTTAAAATATCTATTTCTGTTGAAATATGGACCTCAGTAAGGCTGCCATTACCGCTTTCTTAACTGTATCTTTAGCTTTTAACAGAAATATGAATTACAAATATTAGAAGACACCACTTCCATTTTATAAATGTTATCATTAGAAAACCGAGAAAGGCCAGAAAAATGAAAATTTAATATACATTAAATAGATAAAAATCAATAGCATACATGTATGCTAGCAACAACTCAATAACTCATTAGAAAATAGAAGTTTTAAAGAAGTCCTATTGGAAACACACACACACACACACACACACACACACACACACACACACAAAAACATACTTTTAAATCTCTAGGCTGGGTGCAGTGGCTCACGCCTGTAATCCCAACACTTTGGGAGGCTGAGGCAGGCTGATCACCTGAGGTCAGTAGTTCAAGACCAGACCAGCCAACATAGTGAAAACCCATCTCTACTAAAAATACAAAAATTAGGCTGGTGTGGTGGCACACTCCTGTAGTCCCACCTACTCAAGAGGCTGAGGCAGGAGAATCGCTTGAACCCAGGAGGCAGAGGTTGCAGTGAGCCGAGATCATGCCACTGCACTCCAGCCTGGGTGACAGAGACAGACTCTGTCTAAACAAACAAACAAACAAACAAACAAACAAAAACTCTAAATAGCTCTATAAAACTTTCACAAGAAAAGTGCATAACTTATATGAAGACAACTTAAAAAAATTGTTAAAAGATAATTTTAAAATTTTAATAAATGTACAACTAATAGGCCGGGCGCGGTGGCTCACACCTGTAATCCCAGCACCTTGGGAGGCCAGGGCAAGCGGATCGCGAAGTCAGGAGATTGAGACTATCCTGGCTAACATGGTGAAACCCCGTCTCTACTAAAAATACAAAAAAATTAGCCAGGCGTGGTGGTGGGTGCCTGTAGTCCCAGCTACTCGGGAGGCTGAGGCAGGAGAATAGCATGAACCCGGGAGGCAGAGCTTACAGTGAGGAGAGATTGCGACACTGCACTCAAGCCTGGGCGACAGAGCGAGACTCCATCTCAAAAATAAATAAATAAATAAATAAATAAATGTACAATTATATCATATGCATGATTAGGGAAACTAAACACTATAAAGACAGTAATTTTGCCAAATTATATATATATATATATTCACATCTAATGTTATTACAATAAATATCTTAAACAAATTGAGAGCTGGGGGTCCTAAAATGCACTGGAGTACTAAACGTGGGAAAATGCAAAGAAACTTTTGAAAAAGAAATGTACTAAAGGTAAAGTAACCATACACATTGTTTTTTTAAACTTTTTTTTTTCTTTAGTGACAGGGTCTAACTCTCTTGCCCACACTGGAGTGCAGTGCCCTAATCATGGCTCACTGCAGCCTCAGCCTCCTGGTCTCAAGTGATCCTCCTGCCTCAGCCTCCAGAGTAGCTGAGACTACGGGTGCACACCAACACACCTGGCAAATTTTAAAAAATTTTTTAGAGACGAGGGTCTCACTATGTTGCCCAAGCTGATCTCAAAATCCTGGCCTCAAGCAATCCTCCCTCCATGGCTTCCCACAGTGCTGGGCTTACAGGCGTGAGCCACTATGACTGGCCAAACCATACAAATGTGTTTTTGGGGGTTTTTTTGTTTGTTTTTTTTTTAGACATTGTCTCACTCTGCCATCCCAGCTGGAGTGCAGTGATGCCATCATGACCTCCCAGGCTCAATGGATCCTCCCATCTCAACCTCCCTAGTAGCTGGGACTACAGGTGCATGCCACCACACCAGGCTGATTTTTGCACTTTTTGTAGAAACAAGGCTTTACCATGTTGTTCAGACTGGTCTCTAACTACTGGGCTCAAGTGATTCTCCCACCTTGCCCTCCCAAAGTGCTGGGATTATAGGCATGAGCCACTGCGCCTAACTGCACCTGGCCCCATACACATTTTTTTTTTTAACATACTTCAGCTACAATAATTAAAAGAGTAAGGCTGAGGCCAGGCATGGTGGCTCATGCCTGTAATTCTAGCACTGTAGGAGGCCAAGACAGGTGGATCATCTCGACTCAGTTCAAGACCAACTTGGGCAACATAGTGAAACCCTATGTCTACCACAAGTAGAAAAAAAAAAGAAGAAGAAAAAAAGAGTAGTGCTGAAATAATAATTTAGCCTAGTGTATAATAGCTCAGATATTATGTATGTATACATCATACTTATGTATATATTATATATACAATTTAATGTATAATAATGTGTAACATAAGTAGTCAATGAGGGAAAGGAAGGATTATTCAGCAAGTAAGAATGGAAAATAAACTAAGAATTTGGAAAAATCATTACTTTAGATGGTTACTACATGCACAAATAAAGTATGCATGTTTTCAGAAGAGCTAAAAGGAAAAAACTCAAAAATTTTGCAGAGAAGATTCTAAATATTGCTCATTTGTCTAGAGTGTTTATTGATTTTAATTTCTAATGGTTTCTATAATGTATGCATCTTTGTCTCCTTCACAACTAGCACTAAGTTTTCCATACTATTGGGTATGCAGTGCACTTTTTGCAAAGCTAGTTAGTTGATAGAGTCATTCATTCATTCATTTACTCATTCAAATATTCACTATTTTAAAATATTTGGCCACATTTCCTTTTTAAAGGTACATTTTTTCCTCTGAAGGAGTATATTTTGATCCATCTTTTTATCTGTAAAGCTTAAAGTTGTATTTGTTTTGGTTGGGCCGTATTTTCCTATAAAAATAACAACAACCCAAAACTGAAAACAACTTTATGCCTTTAGCTTTTGGGTTATACCATGATTTCCACCACTGGAGCAGTTGAATAAAACAGGATTTAAGATAATAGAAACCCAAAGAACAGAGTTTTTCAATGACTTTCTTCATACCATAATTCAAACACACTAGTCTGAACTTCATTTTCCCAGTGTAATGATTTTGGTCATGGATAATTTGTAACCGAGGGTTGATATGGAATTGGTCTCATTTCAGGATGAGAGTAAGATTTATATGAGAACAGCAAGATGATGGTCAAAATAATCTTTCAAAAGTCAGGAGATAACCTTATCTCAAGAGAAAAATACTGTCCAGTGACTACATGTTCTAAAATAAGGGTCTTGCTCCTGATCTTGTCAAGGAAACTGTAAAAATATGATAAAATGGAAGCTATTACATGAGTTCAGAGAAAATTGAAGGTATTTTATTTAAATGTTGCTCTTTCCCCAGTCTGCTATTTGTTGTTGATTTTTTACAGGATATTATTTCATGGCATTTTGTTAGAATTTTGTACCTAAAAGAAATCTTAATATAATTTGTATTATTGACCTGAAAGTTCAGAGGCAACATTTTCAAATAGTAAGCAATGTCTGAGTAAAATTTTATTACTTATGACAAAGGCATCCCTGTTATTTGTAGATATATTAGTCAATTGTACTAAAAGTACTCTCTCTAGTACTCTGTAGATTGTGTTTATTTTTTTATGTGTGTATTCTATTCTTTTAGAAACCTTAAATCTATAAATAATTTTTTTCCATTTGAGTAAAAAATCCATTTTTTTTCTTTTCCTAAATGATTGCACAAGGTTCCTCTCAGTTTCATGAACCTATGATTGTTTAAAAAAGCTGAATCTACTTTGATTCCTGATGGCTTCTCATGTATTACTTCGAATTTCCAGAAACATTTATGAAATAGAAACTGATGATATATACCAGCAGTCTTGTAGAGGGCACTCACTTCATGTAGTCCATTTTGCTGAGCACTTTAGGGCCTGTGATACTTAATAGCTGGTAATTTTTTAATATATTCATAGGCAGACAGACAGATATGGATAGATGGGTGAATAAATGGATGGATAGATGGATGGATGAATGGATGGTCAGGGAGGTGACCCTATTTGTATAGTTTGGTCTGTTCCTGATGAGGCCAAAGCCTTAAACTAATTTCTTTCCAAGGCCTTTGTATGACAGACATCATCTGTCTTGCCGAGTGCTTCTGCAGGAGCCTGTCCAACACTGTTCTTTTATGAATGGCTTCCCGGGGTCCTCAGGAGCCATGCCAGAGTTTTGCCAACTTAGATTATCACTCTTGAAGATCCTTCCAGGCTTTGGTTATTTCCATGGCTGCTGATTTTTACATTTCTTCCCCCTCAGAGCAGCAGTGAACTCATCAAATACAATTTAATTCTCTGTTGTTGTTTTCTGAAATGAGCTAAAAATAAAAACCAAAAAGTTCCCATATAGTATTTTGAAAATTATGTAAGGAATAAGTATTGATAGTTCATTTTTAAAGGAATTTACCTGTATATTCTAAAAAAAAAAAACAAAACAAAGGAATGATCTATAGGAAAGGATTTATTTTTCTGTGTAAAAATTTCATAAGCACTAATTCTTCTTTAAAAAAAAAAAAGCTAGAATCAAGTGGTAGCACCGTGAATTACCAACATTCCTCTGAATACATTCTGCTACTAGATTAAAATGAAGCATTTTGCCTCTGCTTTCTCTCTGACAAATGGGAACAATCCTAGCCATTTGGCATTAAGGCTTCTGAAAGCTGACATTAATGATCATTCTAAAGATTTGTCAGAATCAGTCTGGATGTACAGGCTAATATACACATTGACATTACCTGGGGTATCTTTTTTTTTTCTCTGAGAGATGGAACATGAAATAATCTTGGATCAAGGATGTATAGGATGGCATTAGACACTAAAAGAATGTGAGAATAAAGACAGGGCTATTTTCACAGTAATAAATAATCTATCTCTAAAAATAATCTCTAACTTCTGGCAATCCACATGGGCAATATCTCTAGTTAAAAGTCTTCATGGTATGATTTTTCATAGGGGAAACATAAGATACATGCAAAATACATTCATTCAGCAATCATTAAAAAGTCAGGAAACAACAGGTGCTGGAGAGCATGTGGAGAAATAGGAACACTTTTACACGGTTGGTGGGATTGTAAACTAGTTCAACCATTGTAGAAGTCAGTGTGGCGATTCCTCAGGAATCTAGAACTAGAAATACCATTTGACCCAGCCATCCCATTACTGGGTATATACCCAAAAGACTATAAATCATGCTGCTATAAAGACACATGCACACATATGTTTATTGCGGCACTATTCACAATAGCAAAGACTTGGAATCAACCCAAATATCCAACAATGATAGACTGGATTAAGAAAATGTGGCACATATACACCATGGAATACTATGCAGCCATAAAAAATGATGAGTTCATGTCCTTTGTAGGGACATGGATGAAATTGGAAATCATCATTCTCAGTAAACTATAGCAAGGACAAAAAACCAAACACCGCATGTTCTCACTCATAGGTGGGAATTGAACAATGAGAACACATGGACACAGGAAGGGGAACATCACACTCTGGGGACTGTTGTGGGGTGGGGGGAGGGGGAAGGGATAGCATTAGGAGATATACCTAATGCTAAATGATGAGTTAATGGGTGCAGCACACCAGCATGGCACATGTATACATATGTAACTAACCTGCACATTGTGCACATGTACCCTAAAACTTAAAGTATAATAAAAATAAAATAAAAAAATACATTCATTCAATGATAATTTTAAGAGATAGAATCATAAAAACAGAATGAGAGCCCAACGTGGTGGTACACGCCTGTAGTCCCAACTACTTGGGAGGCTGAGGCAGGAGGATCCCTTGAGCCCAGGAGTTTGAGGCCAGCCTGGGCAACATAGTAAGACCCCATTTCTAAAAACAGTGACAGCAATAACAACAACAAAACCATAATGAGAATAGTTTGGCCATTAAAAGATTGAGAAACCAAAAACCTACCTCAATGCAAGATATTTTCTAATACTTGTGCCTTTTAATAATAAACTTTCCTGAGAATACTATGGAAGCAACAAGTTAGAAAGACAATGATATTCATTAAACCTATGCAGAAAGAGCAGAGTTTCATGAATACAATAGCAACAGCCAGTCATTTCAATTAAGTTGTGTAATGGGGATCTTTGAAGTTTTCTGGCATAGCTTAAAGCAGTGAGAATGAGTGGACCTAACATTTGATGAACAGCTGCAATAAGCAGGCACTATGAAGATATTTTGAAAATTTGAATTCACTGAATGCTTAAAATATGTCTTGCAAAGTAAATTGTTTATTCCCATTCCTCAGATGAGAAACTGAGTCTCAGGCTAAGTGACTTTCTTAAGCAGATATAGCCAGAATGTATGAAGGATTTGTTCTTTTGGCTATATTTGATATATCCTAGGAGCCGTAGAGAACTATGGAGATGGATAAAAACTTTTTCACTCTCACCAAAAAATTTTCAAGTTGATGAGGTATGTACAGACATGTATATAAGTGTAATAAAAATTGTGCTAAAAAAGGGATTAGGAAAAAGTAGCTAATGGGTACTAGGCTTAATACCTGGATGATTAAATTATCATCCATGTTTTTATACACCAATAACAGACAAACAGAGAGCCAAATCATAAGTGAAGTCCCATTCACAATTGCTTCAAAGAGAATAAAATACCTAGGAATCCAACTAACAAGGGATGTGAAGGACCTCCTCAAGGAGAACTACAAACCACTGCTCAACGAAATAAAAGAGGATACAAACAAATGGAAGAACATTCCATGCTCATGGATAGGAAGAATCAATATTGTGAAAATGGCCATACTGCCCGAGGTAATTTATAGGTTCAATGCCATCCCCATCAAGCTACCAATGACTTTTTTCACAGAATTGGAAAAAAATACTTTAAAGTTCATGTGGAACCAAAAAAGAGCCCAAATTGCCAACACAATCCTAAGCAAAAAGAACAAGGCTGGAGGCCTCACGCTACCTGATTCAAAGTATACTACAAGGCTACAGTAACCCAAACAGCATGGTACTGGTACCAAAACAGAGATATAGACCAATGGAAAAGAAGAGCCCTCAAAAATAATGCCACATATCTACAACTATCTGATCTTTGACAAACCTGACAAAAACAAGCAATGGGGAAAGGATTCCCTATTTAATAAATGGTGCTGGGAAAACTGGCTAGCCATATGTAGAAAGCTGAAACTGGATCCCTTCCTTACACCTTATACAAAAATTAATTCAAGATGGATTAAAGACTTAACTGTTAGACCTAAAACCATAAAAACCCTAGAAGAAAACCTAGGCAATACCATTCAGGACATAGGCATGGGCAAGGACTTCATGTCTAAAACACCAAAAGCAATGGCAACAAAAGCCAAAATTGACAAATGGGATCTAATTAAACTAAAGAGCTTCTGCACAGCAAAAGAAACTACCATCAGAGTGAACAGGCAACCTACAGAATGGGAGGAATATTTTTGCAATCTACTCATTTGACAAAGGGCTAATGTCCAGAATCTACAAAGAACTCAAACAAATTTGCAAGAAAAAAAAAACAAAACCCATCAATGAGTGGGCAAAGGATATGAACAGACACTTCTCAAAAGAAGACATTTATGCAGCCAAACAACACATGAAAAAATGCTCATCATCACTGTCCATCAGAGAAATGCAAATCAAAACCACAATGAGATACCATCTCACACCAATTAGAATGGCGATCATTAAGAAGTCAGGAAACAACAGGTGCTGGAGAGGATGTGGAGAAATAGGAACACTTTTACACTGTTGGTGGGACTGTAAACTAGTTTAACCATTGTGGAAGTCAGTGTGGCGATTCCTCAGGGATCTAGAACTAGAAATACGATTTGACCCAGCCATCCCATTACTGGGTATATACCCAAAGGATTATAAATCATGCTGCTATAAAGACACATGCACACGTATGTTTATTGTGGCACTATTCACAATAGCAAAGACTTGGAACCAACCCAAATGTCCAACAATGATAGACTGGATTAAGAAAATGTGGCACATATACACCATGGAATACTATGCAGCCATAAAAAAGGCTGAGTTCATGTCCTTTGTAGGGACATGGATGAAGCTGGAAACCATCATTCTCAGCAAACTATCGCAAATACAAAAAACCGCATGTTCTCACTCATAGGTAGGAATTGAACAATGAGAACACATGGACACAGGAAGAGGAACATCACACTCTGGGAACTGTTGTGGGGTGGGGGGAGTGGGGAGGGATAGCATTAGGAGATATACCTAATGTTAAATGACGAGTTAATGGGTGCAGCACACCAACATGGCACATGTATACGTATGTAACAAACCTGCACGTTGTGCACATGTACCCTAAAACTTAAAGTATAATAAAATTAAAAAATAATAAAAATTATTATCCATGTATTTAAAACCCCCATGACGCAAGTTTACCTATGTAACAAAGCTGCACATGTACCCTTGAACTTAAAAAAATGTTTAAAAAGGAAAGAAAATGAGAAACGTGAAATTCAAAAGAGTGGTTATTTTTGTCTAAGGGGAGAAAAGAATATGATAGGGAAGGACACTTCTACCTCTGAAGTAGAGGGGAGGGAACATGGGTTCTTGTTTTATAACTCTTTATGATATATATACATATATATATACACACATTTGTATTATACATACAAAACAATCTGTATTATACATGCATAAAATTTGTATTATACATACAAAACAATATAATATATACTTTTGCCTTGTATATATAGTTTTGTATGTATAAAATAAGGGACTTCATGTTTTTAAAAACATAATTATAAATAGGTAACTTGTTGGAAAAGTCAGAAATATAATTTACATATCAATCAAATGCAAGATAATTTGTAAGAAAATAACTTTCATGTCCATCTGTAACTGACAGGCTCAATATCAGAATAAGCCCTGTGATAATTGGTGAAAGTAGTAAATGCTTAGAAGTGATTAAGCACTTTATCCTCAAACCATTTTAGGGGTATTATGTATTTGTGACAGCTGTTAGTGCCACAAGCTAAGAATATGAAAAAAACAGTGGCTAGTACAGTGATATAATAACCTCCTTCATCATAATACAAGATATTTTCCAGCCATACTGTAAATTCACATCTTCCCTACAGCACATATCACAGGGCATTAAACGTAGTAGATACATAAATGAGGGCTTACTTCAAAATAACTTCAATTAACTGAATATTTAACATGGTCTAGATAATTCTCATACATTATTTTTTATTCTCACATCCACCCCGAAAGGTAGGTAAACTTTTTTCATTTTCAATAGCAGAAACTATGGCTCAGAGAAATTCAAGATTTTGCCCAAGATCACAAAGGTAGTGTATGGCAAAGGCAGAATCTGAACCCAGGTCTATTCTATTCCAAGAGATGTTTTCTCTCAACCATACAACCATCTAATGGCAGATAAAACTAATCCTCACAACCACCTTTTGAGGTAGGTTCTATTGTCTTCCTAAATTTACAGATGAGGAAACTGAGTCATGAAGAGATTGTCAACTTACCTGTAGTCACACACTTGACTTGGGCTTGGGGAGACAATAAGTGGGAGGGAGACGGGACCAGATCCCGTATCCTTAGACCTGGATTGGTGGTGACTGCTATGGTAGAAGGATGCATGTTATGCACAAACTTTTCCAAGGCAAACTAGCAAGGAAGCCTGCTGAAGGGTAGACCTTACTCGGGTGGCCTGAAACTGACAAAAATGCTTCACATTCTTAGGCCTTTTGTGATCCTCTTAAGAGTGAAAAGAATCTCCACATGTGGCCCAAAAAACCAAAACCCACAGTTATATACACTTAACACTTAAGGAATTCAGTGCCCCGTCAGTGTGGTGAGACAAGAATCTCCCCAAAAACTATCACTATTCCTCTTTCTCCTTCTCATAACTAGGCTTCTGACATCAAAGTTTACTGTTAAAAGCATCCTTAATAGAAATATTACTGTATATATTTTCACCAGAAGGAAAAATGTCAGGGGGATTTGGCATGATAGGTGTTTACCATAAGTTTGACATGCATTATTGTTAGATCATTCTACTCTCCCTCCATAATTTTTCTATGCAATTTATTTATGTGCATATTTAAGTGGTGTGCCACTTAATTGAAATTATAGTGTGTTCAAGCCAGATTTGACACTGACTGGCAGTCGCTGTTAAGGAATACTTGGAACCTATGAAAGGGTCATTTTCCAAATAGTGCAGATATAACTCTATTCATCCAGCAGAATATTTTAGGAAATCAAATAGCTGATAGTGCCAGTACAACTACCCCATTCATTCCAGGCAGGATTATGTCTTATTTACCTCTCACAACCCCAGAACCACATATGACATATCAGGTAGTATTATAGTGCCGTTAGCTTCCTCACCTTCTCATACAAAGACTCTGCCTACAGATTCAAGTGTCTTGAAAATAACTGTTTAAAAATCACTCAATCCTCAGAAGACTTTTAAAAACGTAGGTGTTGGGCCGGGCGCGGTGGTTCACGCCTGTAATCCCAGCACTTTGGGAGGCCGTGGCAGGCGGATCACGAGGTCGGGAGATCAAGACCATCCTAGCCAACATGATGAAACCCCGTCTCTACTAAAATACAAAAAATTAGCTGGGTGTGGTGGTGCACCCACCTACTAGCTACTCAGGAGGCTGAGGCAGGGGAATCCCTGGAACCCTGGAGGTGGAGATTGCAGTGAGCCGAGATTGTGCCATTGTACTCCAGCCTGGCGACAGAGGGAGACACCGTCTCAAAAAAAAAAAAAAAAAGTAGGTGTTTATATTGTGCATAAAAACAACCCAGTATTTAATTCAGTTTTCTGTATTTTATATCCATATATTTATTATTAGAAAAGTACAGCCCATAGCAACGGGATGCAAATCCAGACTATTGCAGATAGAAGATTTTTAATAGGCCAACAGCCAAGCAACTTCAAGGAACAAACAAAAACAATAAATAGCCTCAGATTTTACTTTTCAATTCAAAAGGGCTAACATGTTATAAAGAGTAACTGAAAATTTATCTTCCTCTTTCTCCCCTTTGTGTCTCCTACTCTACTTAGCTCTTAGACACATCATTAATCCCTCTGTGCCTCAGTTTCCTTATCTGTAAAATAGGATAATAATAATACCCTCTCTTTCATTGTTGGGTGGATTAGATAAATTAATACAGTTAAAATGCACATATCAGATACTTGGAGTGTAGTAAATGCTACATTTTCGTTCACATTAGTATTATTTATAATTACTGTTTCATCGTTAATATTCCATGACTAAGTTACATATCATGCTGTATCTTATAGTAGCTTTTAAAATAATAAATTGACTTAACATTTTGGATACCTCTATGAAAATTTAAAAAAAATTAGAAACACAATTAAATGAGAATTAGTGTATATCCAAAGATCACCATAGTGATAATACTCATTAAAATTATAAAATTGAGACCCTATCGAAATGTCCTTTATTTTCCTGCAGACTGGATTACATGACATCATAAGTGTGTTCTGCAAAGAAACTTCAACTGTAGATCAAATATGCCTATAATACAAAGTTCTTCATTACAGGAAACAACTGAATACCTTGCTGTCTTTTGAACTATATTTTCCCCTGTAGTTTTTGTGTCTATTGGAAATCAAGTAAATAGGTAAGTAATCAGTATATTGAAACTATTTGGGATACTAAAGGAGAAAAAATCTAACATTTATTGAATACCTTTTAAGTGTCAGAAAGTTTTGTAAGTGCTTTATATGTGATCATTATTTTATTTGGTCCTCATAACTGTCCCCTGAGATACTATTCCCTGGTTTACAAATGAGGAAATATTTTCTCAGAGAGGTCTTTATTTGATACGATTAGTTGGCTAAGAGGGAGTGGATCAGGATCTAGGACCTAGATCAATCTGTCTCTCAAGCCTATTCTCTGTAGACTATGTTTATTTTGAGCAACTACTTTTGACTGATTACTCTTACATACTACATAATAACACATTCCCAAAATTATCTGATAGTCATCTTTAGAATATGACATCATGACCTTATGATAAATGCTAACAAAATTTTCTTACTTGCTGACTCTAATTAGAAGGACAGTTCTGTGTAATTTTTGGGAATCCTGGCAACATTTCTACAAAGGAGGGGTTCCTAGCTAGCAGCTGTAGAAAAATCTCCATAAACATTTCATTTGATATTCTCATATTTTACATTACTGCAAGTGTTTTGCACACCCCAGGGATGTGAAATGTGCCATGAGAAATGCAGTGAGCTGCCAGTCAGTGCCCTGCAGGGGGATTTATGAAATGGTATCCTGCAAATGTTGTTTGTTTCTTTTCAGCCCAAACTGCATGAATTATTTCAACTGCATCGGGAGGGTAGATGAAGGGGCGCAGGAAGCTAATAGAGAAACCTGCACCCCTATTGTTGCTGAATAAGTGGTCTAAATGATGGACTACTTATTGTGAAAGTCTGTAACTTTTTGTTTTGAGATACTGGTTTTATGTGGCTCCTGCAATTTTTTGAGCAATTACTCCCATCTTCATGATCTTCCTTCTTAAGGGAAAGCCATACTCGACTCTTTGACGTGCCCATGTCCCTACAGCCAGGAGACAGGCTGCATGTGAGGTGCTGATTGTTTTGTTCTGCTCGGGTTCTCTTTCCATGACAGAAGAAGAAGGGATAGTCTCAGGAGGTGGAAGGAGCTCGGTTGATTGGGAAGCATCATGGTTTCATAGAAAAACCTTGATCTTTTAAGAGCCTGAGTGTTAGTGGCAGCTCCTCTGCTTTCTAATTGTGTGACTTGGGCAAGGTTACTTCTCAGAGACTCCATTTGCTCATCTCTAATGTGGGAGATATAATATTGTAGGGAGTAAATGAGATGGTATTTCTAAAATACTGGGTACTAATTATCATTAGTATCTAAAATATTAATAATAATTAGTAAAACTAATTATCACTGTTTTCATCATTGATGAGGCAGTGACACAAAATTCCCATTATGTTCTAAATACATACTGTTAGATGTCTGAGAGATTTTACATCATTGGTTGCTGCTTAAACAAAGACCATTTTTTTTTACTTTAGATATTGAAAGCAACCCAGTAGTGTTCCCTTTTTACTTAGTGGCTGCACATACCAATCATTCGAATGAAAACTCACATACTCTCCTGGGGGCTGTGTAGTACAGTGCCACAGATTATCTTACTAATAACTGAAATCCTGCTGTCTTCATATGAATTTATCAAATTATCTACTTTTATAAGCATAAGTGAGATTATATTAGCAGTGTACAGGTGAAAATTTATTTTATTTTTTTATTTTTTATTTCTTATTTTATTATTATTATACTTTAAGTTTTAGGGTACATGTGCACAATGTGCAGGTTAGTTACATATGTATACATGTGCCATGCTGGTGTGCTGCACCCATTAACTCGTCATTTCGCATTAGGTATATCTCCTAAAGCTATCCCTCCCCCCCCCCACCCCACAACAGTCCCCAGAGTGTGATGTTCCCCTTCCTGTGTCCAAGTGATCTCATTGTTCAATTCCTACCTAAGAGTGAGAGCATGCAGTGTTTGGTTTTCTATCCTTGTGATAGTTTGCTGAGAATGATGGTTTCCAGCTTCATCCACGAACTCATCCTTTTTATGGCTGCATAGTATTCCATAGTGTATATGTGCCACATTTTCTTAATCCAGTCTGTCACTGATGGACATCTGGGTTGGTTCCAAGTCTTTGCTATTGTGAATAGTGCCACAATAAACATATGTGTGCATTTTTCTTTATAGTAGCATGATTTATAATCCTTTGGGTATATGCGCAGTAATGGGATTGATGGGTCAAATGGTAATTCTAGTTCTAGATCCCTGAGGAATCACCACACTGTCTTCCACAATGGTTGAACTAATTTACACTCCCAACAACAGTGTAAAAGTGTTCCTATTTCTCCACATCCTCTCCAGCATCTGTTGTTTCCTGACTTTTTAATGATTGCCATTCTAACTGGTGTGAGATGGTATCTCATTGTGGTTTTGACTTGCATTTCTCTGATGACCAGTGATGATGAGGATTTTTTTATGTGTCTATTGGCTGCATAGATGTCTTCTTTTGAGAAGTGTCTGTTCATATCCTTTGCTCAAATTTTGATGAGGTTGTTTGCTTTTTTCTTGAATATTTGCTTGAGTTCTTTGTAGATTCTGCATATTAGCCCTTTGTCAGGTGGGTAGATTGCAAAAATTTTCTCCCACTCTGTAGGTTGCCTGTTCATTCTGATGGTAGTTTCTTTTGCTGTGCAGAAGCTCTTTAGTTTAATTAGATCCCATTTGTCTATTTTGGTTTTTATTGCCATTGCTTTTGGTGTTTTAGTCATGAAGTCCTTGCCCATGCCTATGTCCTGAATGGTATTGCCTAGGTTTTCTTCTAGGGTTTTTATGGTTTCAAGTCTAACATTTAAGTCTTTAATCCATCTTGAATTAACTTTTGTATAAGGTGTAAGGAAGGGATCCAGTTTCAGCTTTCTACATATGGCTGGCCAGTTTTCCCAGCACCATTTATTAAATAGGGAATCCTTTCCTCATTTCTTGTTTTTGTCAGGTTTGTCAAAGATCAGATGGTTGTAGATGTGTGGTATTATTTCTGAGGCCTCTGTTCTGTTCCACTGGTTTATATTTCTGTTTTGGTACCAGTACTATGTTGTTTTGATTACTGTAGCCTTGTAGTACAGTTTGAAGTCAGGTAGCGTGATGCCTCTAGCCTTGTTCTTTTGGCTTAGGATTGTCTTGGCAATGCGGGCTCTTTTTTGGTTCCATATGAACTTTAAAGTAGTTTTTTCCAATTCTGTGAAGAAAGTCATTGGTAGCTTGATGGGGATGGCATTGAATCTATAAATTACTTTGGGCAGTATGGCCATTTTCAGGATATTGATACTTCCTATCCATGAGCATGGAATGTTCTTCCATTTGTTTGTGTCCTCTTTATTTCATTGAGCAGTGGTTTGTAGTTCTCCTTGAAGGGGTACTTCACATCCCTTGTAGGTTGGATTCCTAGGTATTTTATTCTCTTTGAAGCAATTGTGAATGGGAGTTCACTCATGATTTGGCTCTCTGTTTGTCTGTTAATGGTGTATAAGAATGCTTGTGATTTTTGCACATTGATTTTGTATCCTGAGACTTTGCCGAATTTGCTTATCAGCTTAAGGAGATTTTGGGCTGAGACAATGGGGTTTTCTAAATATACAATCATGCCATCTGCAAACAGACAATTTGACCTTCCTCATTCCCTTTATTTCTTTCTCTTGCCTGATTGCCCCGGCCAGAACTTCCAACATTACACTGAATAGGAGTGGTGAGAGAGGGCATGCCTCTCTCACCAGTTTTCAAAGGGAATGCTTCCAGTTTTTGCCCATTCAGTATGATATTGGCTGTGGGTTTGTCCTAAATAGCTCTTGTTATTTTGAGATACGTTCCATCATTACCTAGTTTATTGAGAGTTTTTAGCATGAAGTGCTGTTGAATTTTGTCAAAGCCCTTTTCTGCATCTATTGAGATAATCATGTGGTTTTTGTCGATGGTTCTCTTTATGTGATGGATTACATTTATTGATTTGCATACATTGAACCAGCCTTGCATTCCAGGGATGAGGCCGAGTTGATCGTGGTGGATAAGCTTTTTGATGTGCTGCTGGATTTGGTTTGCCAGTATTTTATTGAGGATTTTCGCATCAATGTTCATCAGGGTTATTGGTCTAAAATTATCTTTTTTTGTTGTGTCTCTGCCAGGCTTTCATATCAGAATGATGCTGGCCTTATAAAATGAGTTAGGGAGGATTCCCTCTTTTTCTATTGATTGGAATAGTTTCAGAAGGAATGGTCCCAGCTCCTCTTTGTACCTCTGGTAGAATTTGGCTGTGAATCCTTCTGGTCTTGGACTCTTTTTGATGGGTAGGCTATTAATTATTGCCTCAATTTCAGAGCCTGTTATTGGTCTATTCAGAGATTCAACTTCTCCCTGGTTTAGTGTTGGGAGGGTGTATGTGTCTAGGAATTTATCCATTTCTTCTAGATTTTCAAGTACATTTGCATAGAGGTATTTATAGTATTCTCTGGTGGTAGTTTGTATTTTTGTGGGATTGGTGGTGATATCCCCTTTATCATTTTTTATTATTGCATTTGTTTAATTCTTCTGTCTTTTCTTCCTTATTAGTCTTGCTAGCAGTCTATCAATTTTGCTGATCTTTTCAAAAAACCAGCTCCTGGATTCATTGATTTTTTTGAAGGGTTTTTTGTGTCTCTATCTCTTTCAGTTCTGCTCTGATCTTAGTTATTTCTTGCCTTCTGCTAGCTTTTGAATTTGTTTGCTCTGGCTTCTCTAGTTCTTTTAATTGTGATGTTAGGGTGTTGATTTTAGATCTTTCCTGCTTTCTCTTGTGGGCATTTAGAGCTATAAATTTCCCTCTACACACTGCTTTAAATGTGTCCCAGAGATTCTGGTACGTTGTGTCTTTGTTCTCATTGATTTCGAAGAACATCTTTATGTCTGCCTTAATTTCGTTATTTACCCATGAGTCATTCAGGAGCAAGTTATTCAGTTTCCATGTAGTTGTGTGGTTTTGAGTGAGTTTCTTAATCCTGAGTTCTAATTTGATTGCACTGTGGTCTGAGAGACAGTTTGTTGTGATTTCTGTTCCTTTGCATTTGCTGAGGAGTGCTTTACTTCCAATTATGTGGTCAGTTTTAGAATAAGTGTGATGTGGTGCTGAGAAGAATGTATATTCTGTTGATTTGGGGTGGAGAGTTCTGTAGATGTCTATTAGGTCTGCTTGTTGCAGAGCTGAGTTCATGTCCTGGATATCCTTGTTAACCTTCTGTCTCATTGATCTGTCTAATATTGACAGTGGGGTGTTAAAGTCTCCCAATATTATTGCGTGGGAGTCTAAGTCTCTTTGTAGGTATCTAAGGACTTGCTTTATGAATCTGGGTGCTCCTGTATTGGGTGCATATATATTTAGGATAGTTAGCTCTTCTTGTTGACTTGATCACTTTACCATTATGTAATGACCTTCTTTGTCTCTTTTGATCTTTGTTGGCTTAAAGTCTGTTTTATCAGAGAGTAGGATTGCAACCCCTGCTTTTTTTTGCTTTCCATTTGCTTGGTAGATCTTCCTCCAACCCTTTATTTGGAGCCTATGTGTGTCTTTGCATGTGAGATGGATCTCCTGAATACAGCACACTGATGGGTCTTGACTCTTTATCCAATTTGCCAGTCTCTGTCTTTTAATTGGAACATTTAGCCCATTTACATTTAAGGTTAATGTTGTTACGTGTGAATTTGATCCTGTCATTTTAATGTTCACTGGTTATCTTGCCCATTAATTGATGCAGTTTCTTCATAGCATCAATGGTCTTTACAATTTGGCCTGTTTTTGCAGTGGCTGGTACCAGTTGTTTCTTTCCATATTTAGTGCTTCCTTCAGGAGCTCTTGCAAGGCAGCCCTGGTGGTGACAAAATCATTCAGCATTTGCTTGTCTGTAAAGGATTTTATTTCTCCTTCGCTTATGAATCTTAGTTTGTCTGGATATGAAATTCTGCGTTGAAAATTCTTCTCTTTAAGAATGTTGAATATTGGCCCCACTCTCTTCTGGCTTGTAGGGTTTCTGCAGAGAGATCCGCTGTTAGTCTGATGGGCTTCCCTTTGTGGGTAACTTGACCTTTCTCTCTGGCTGCACTTAACATTTTTTCCTTCATTTCAACCTTGGTGAATCTGACAATTATGTGTCTTGGGGTTGCTCTTCTCGAGGAGTATCTTTCTGGTGTTCTCTGTATTTCCTGAATTTGAATGTTGTCCTGCCTTGCTATGTTGGGGAAGTTCTCCTGGATAATATTCTGAAGAATGTTTTCCAACGTGGTTCCATTCTCTCCATCACTTTCAGGTACACCAATCAAATGTAGATTTGGTCTATTCACATAGTCCCATATTTCTTGGAGGCTTTGTTCATTTCTTTTTACTCTTTTTTCTCTAACCTTGTTTTCTCACTTTATTTCATTAATTTGATCTTCAATCACTGATAGATACCCTTTCTTCCACTTGATCAAATCAGCTACTGAAGCTTGTGCATTCGTCACGAAGTTCTCGTGCCATGGTTTTCAGCTCCATCAGGTCATTTAAGGTCTTCTCTACACTGTTTATTCTAGTTAGCCATTCGTCTAATCTTTTTTCCAGGTTTTTAGCTTCCTTGCGATGGGTTTGAACATCCTCCTTTAGGTCGGAGAAGTTTGTTATTACCGACCTTCTAAAGCCTACTTCTGTCAACTCGTCAAAGTCATTCTCCATCCAGCTTTGTTCCATTGCTGGCAAGGAGCTGCGATCCTTTGGAGGAGAAGAGGTGCTCTGATTTTTAGAATTTTCAGCTTTTCTGCTCTGGTTTCTCCCCATCTTTGTGGTTTTATCTATCTTTGGTCTTTGATGTTGGTGATCTACAGATGGGGTTTTGGTGTAGATGAGATTTTTGTTGATGTTGATGCTATTCCTTTCTGTTTGTTAGTTTTCCTTCTAACAGTCAGGTCCCTCGGCTGCAGGTCTGTTGGAGTTTGCTGGAGTTCCACTCCAGACCCTGTTTGCCTGGGTATCACCAGCAGAGGCTGCAGAACAGCAAATATATCAGAACAGCAAATATTGCTGCCTGATCCTTCCTCTGGAAGCTTCGTCCCAGAGGGGCAGCGGCTTATATGAGGTGTCTGTCGGCCCCTACTGGGAGTTGTCTCCCAGTTAGGCTACACGGGGGTCAGGGACCCACTTGAGGAGGCAGTCTGTTTGTTCTCAGATCTCAAACGCCATGCTGGGAGAACCACTGCTCTCTTCAGAGCTGTCAGACAGGGACGTTTAAGTCTGCAGAAGTTGTCTGCTGCCTTTTGTTCAGCTATGCCCTGCCCACAGAGGTGGAGTCTAGAGGCCGTAGGCTTTGTTGAGCTGCGGTGGGCTCCACCCAGTTCGAGCTTCCCCGCCGCTTTGTTTACCTACTCAAGCCTCAGCAAAGGCGGATGCCCCTGCCCCAGCCAGGCTGCCATCTTGCAGATCGATCTCAGACTGCTGTGCTAGCAGTGAGCAAGGCTCCATGGGCGTGGCAGCCACAGAGCCAGGCACAGGAGAGAATCACCTTGTGTGCTGGTTGCTAAGACCTTGGGAACAGCACAGTATTTGGGCGGGGAGTGTCCTGTTTTTCCAGGTAGTCTATCACAGCTTCCCTTGGCTAGGAAAGGGAAATCCCCTGACTCCTTGGGCTTCCCGGGTGAGGTGACACCCCACCCTGCTTTGGCTTGCCCTCCTTGGGCTGCACCTACTGTCCAACCAGTCCCAGTGAGATGAACCAGGTAACTGTTGGAAATGCAGAAATCACCCATCTTCCGTGTTGATCACGCTGGGAGCTGCAGACTGGAGTTGTTCCTATTGGGCCATCTTGGAACCTACCCTGTATTGTGTTTTTGACTTTTTAATAATAGCTATTCTGACTGGTGTGAGATGTTATCTCATTGTGGTTCTTATTTGCATTTCTCTGATGATTAGTGATGCTGAGCATTTTTTCATATGTTTGTTGACCACTTGTATGTCTTCTTTTAAGCAAAAGTCTGTTCATGTCCTCTGTTCATTATTTAATGAGTTTATTTGTTTTTCACTTGTTGATTTGTTTTAAGTTCCCTAAGGATTCTAAATATTAGGCCTTTGTTGGATGCATAATTTGCAAATACCTTCTCCCATTCTGTAGGTTGCCTGTTTGTTCTGTTGATAGTTTCTTTTGCTGTGCAGAGTGTTCTTTAGTTTAATTAGGTCCCACTTGCTTATTTTTGTTTTTGTTGCAATTGCTTTTGGGGACTTAGCCAAAAATTCTTGGCCAAGGCCAATGTTGAGAAGAGTATTTTGTAGGTTGTCTTCCAGAATTTTTATAGTTTGAGGTCTTACATTTAAGCCTTTAATCTATCTTGTGTTAATTTTTGTGTATTGTGAAAGGTAGGGGTCCAGCTTCAATCTTGTACATATGGCTAGACAGTTATCCCAGCACCATTTATTGAATGAGTCCTTTCCCCATTGCTTGTTTTTGTCAGCCTTGTCAAAGATCAGATGGTTGTAGGTGTGTGGCTTTATTTTTGAGTTTTCTATTCTGTTCCATTGTTCTATGTGTCTGTTTTTGTACCAGTACCAAACTGTTTTGATGACTGTGGCTATATAGTATAGTTTGAAGTCGGGTGGTATGACGCCTCTGGCTGTGTTATTTTTCCTTAGGATTGCTTTAGCTATTCGGGCTCTTTTTGGTTCCATATGAATTTCACAATAGTTTTTTTCTAATTCTGTGAAAAATGACATTAGTAGTTTGATAGGAATAGCATTGGATCTGTAAGTTGCTTTGGTCAGTATGGCCATTTTTATGACATTGATTCTTTTAATTCATGAGCACAGAATTTTTTGCATTTATTTGTGTTGTCTCCGATTTTGATTTGTTTCAATAGTATTTTGTAGTTCTCCTTGCAGAGATCTTTCACCTCCTTGGTTAGCTCTATTCCTGGGTATTTCATTTTCTTTGTGGCTATGGTAAGTGTGATTGTGTTGTTTATTTCACCCTCAGACTAGATGTTATTGGTGTATAGAAATGCTGCTGATTTTTGTACATTGATTTTGTATCCTGAAATTTTACTAAAGTTGTTTACCAATTCTGGGATCCTTTTGACAGAGTCTTTAGGATATCCTAGATACAGAATCATATCTTCAGTGAAGAGAGAGAGTTCGACTTCTTTTCCTATTTGAATGCCTTTTGTTTCTTTCTCTTGCCTGATTACTCTGGCTAGGACTTCTGGTACTATGCTGAATAGGAATGGTGAGAGTAGGCCTCCTTGTTTTGTTCCAGTTCTCAAAGGGAATAGTTCAAGCTTTTGCCCAGGCAGTATGATGGCTGTGGGTTTGTCATAGATAGTACTTATTATTTTGAGGTATGTATTTTTGAGCAAGTCTTAATGTGACTTGATATCTTAGTTCATTTGGGCAGCTATTACAAACTACCATAAACTGGGTAGCCTGTAAACAACAGAAATTTATTTCTCATGGTTCTAGATGCTGGGCAGTCCAAGATCAAGGCACCAGCAGAGTTGATGTTTGGTAAGGGCCCATTTCCTAATCATAGATGGTGCCTTCTTGTGTCTTCACATGGTGGAAAGGGGTAAGACAGCTCTCTAGGGGCCTTTTTATAAGGGCACTAATCCCATTTGTAAGGGCTCTGCCCTTATGACCTAATCTACTCCCAAAAGGCCCTGCCCCCTAATATCATCACCTTGGGGTTTAGATTTTAACATATGTACTTTGAAGATAGAGAAACATTCAGACCATAGCACCTGATATAAATGTTTAAGTTACAAAAGTCTACTTGGCCATTTTCTAACTATCCATGGTATTTTCTATTTTTTAATAACAAACAATAGTACTTATTGTTTTATTTTAAATTATGAGGGTAATTTTTGCTTTTCTTACTGAAAAAAAAAATTTAGAAAATATAGAAAAATATTTAAAAGAAAATAAATACACCACAAATTTAACCCAGGGGTTGGCAAATTATAGCCAGCAGGTTGACCAACTGTTTTTTATGAATCAAATGTTATTGGAAGGGAGCCACACCCCTTTGTTTACTATTATCCATGGCTACTTTCCACACAACAATAACAGAGTTGTTTAGTTGAGACAGAGACTACATGCCCCACGAAACCTAAAATATTTACCACCTGGCCCTTTACAGAAAAAGTTTGCTGGTCCCTGTTTTAACCCTCTGAAATAATCTATTATTAGTATACTTTTCAAAGGGATATTCTAGACATATTTTTAAATAGTCATATTGTAAATTATGATCACATTATAAATAAAGTTATATATCTTTTGCTGATTTCACTTACCTCCATACCATCAGCATGTTACATATAATTATGAAAGGTAACCAGAGGCCAACATTTTTAATCATTGTATAATATTTCATCTTATAAAAATATTATCATCCATTTAAATAATTTACTATTTTTTCCTCTTTTTTCTGACATTTAGACTTTCTAAGTTTTTGGTATTTTGTTTTTTGTTTTTTGTTTTTTTTTTTTTTTTTGAGACGGAGTCTTGCTCTGTCACCAGGCTGGAGTGCAATGGCACGATCTCAGCTCACTGCAAACTCTGCCTCCCGGGTTCAAGCGATTCTCCTGCCTCAGCCTCACAAGTAGCTGGGATTACAGGTGTGTGCCACCACACCCAGCTAATTTTTGTATTTTTAGTAGAGACAGGGTCTCATCATGTTGGCCAGGATGGTCTCAATCTCTTGACCTCGTGATCCACCCACCTCAGCCTCCCAAAGTGCTGGGATTACAAGCGTGAGCCACTGTGCCTGGCCTCTAAGTTTTTTTAATAAATAATACGGTGGTGAATATCTTCGTATACAACTGCTTACATTTTTATCATTTCCTTAGACTAGATACTGTTAAATGTAATTATGGAATTAAAGGGTATCGACATTTGTAAGGCTTTGGATGAACATGCTGAGGTTTTAAAACGCCATTTCCAGAAAACTCTGGGCCTCTTGCAAGGTTGTATAACATCATTTGAATAAGCTACCACAGTGGACATGGCTTTGGACTTGAAGAAATTACTATTTTCTCATACTTTAAATGCAAATGAGGATAATTATAAAAATAACTAAACTTTAGTTTGGATAGAGCATTGTTCTAAGTGATTAACATATATTAAATCATTTAATCCTTACAACAATCTTTTGGGATAGGTCTCATTACCCTATTTTAACAGTGAAGTAACGATTAAAACTTAGAGTGACTCCGAAGCTCTTGCATTTAACCACTGTGCTTAACTGCTTGAATATTTCTGTATGTGTTCCTTTTTCTTTTCATATTCACTCTGTGGTTCTACTACTATCAAGGATTGTGTCCTGTGTTAGGTTTCTAGAAAATATGTTTTCACCCTAAAGGTTCTGTGACTTCTAAAAAGTTAGAAACGCTTTCACTTTACGGACTCCATCCTGTCAGCAGAGAGTAGTTTAATTCACATTTGATATTTCTTTTACTTTCTTGGGCTTTCTCAGTGTTTGTTTTCCTCATTTTCTCACCTCTCAGTACTTTGTGTTGTCAAAACTTATCTCCAAAGTTTAAAGTTTACATATCATGCTGTTATTTTAAAAAGTAGTCTGGTGGTGCTTCTAATTATTGCTACTGCCATGAACACAGAGGCAGGCAGAAGCAGCTTCCAGAAGCTTAATGAAAATGTTATCTCCTATTTTTAAAAAGGATAAATGCAGACACAACTTTGGCTTGATATTATAATTACTTCTTTTGGATTTCTAGCTATTTTTAAAACAAATTTACACCATTTTGTGCTTGTGTGAAACCTCAAGGATAATGTTCACTAGAGATCCCCCAATTATTTTTCCAGTGAGTAAGTTCCACCTCTTAATTGTTTTCATTAGCAAACCTATGAAAATTAATTAAAATTCTTATTATACTTCCAAAATTACATACCACTGACTACTGAACATAAAATCTTAATCAAAATATTGAAAAGGCTGGAATCCAACTCACTTTAATTGTCTAATATGCTTCAAGGAGGGAAGCAGTGAAAACAATAAGGTGAATAAAAAGAAGATGCTTTTTCAGGGAGTCTACAAGACCTTTTACACAGATGTTTCAAAACGATGATGATGCTTCAGCTAGTGAAAAATTATCAGAAAGACACAAAAAATGATGACGATGATGATCATCATCATCATGATAATGCTGGTTTCCTTCTTATTCTACTGAGGAACAGAGTTGGTTTTCAGTAGACGTGTCTACTTTGATGAGGGGGAAGTAATTCCTTTACAGCAAGTCCCTTGAAGCACTGCATGGAGATTATATGTGGCCACAGCCTAAGGAAAGGGCCTCAACTAGTGTTCAAGCAGAGGAAGAAAGGAAGAAAAAAAGAGAAGCAGATGGTTTGACTGACAGCAGGTGAGGAAACTGGTGCTCCTACTAAGTGCTAGCCTCTGGGTTAAGAGCTTTCACATAGGCTTTTTTTTTTTTCTTCCAGAAAACAACCAGGTAGAAATTTGTAAGCATTAACCTCATTGTACAAATCAGATTTAAAGGGATTAACTAAACTGCCTAAACCCATACAAGGCCTTCTATCCTCAATCCTTCTCTCTCCCTTTGATGCACAGGCTAAGGTATGCAGTTTGGATCATGTCTCCTCATCAAAGCCTAATCCAAATTCCATCCCTCCTATGGTCAGAGCCAGGATGAAGGTAGTTGTTTAAACTGGCTTTTAAAGTAAAATTAGGTAACAACAATGGCAACAACAGCAACTAACTGAGTAACAACCACAGTGACAACAGTAACTAATTGAAAATTAGAGTTTATTTTATGCCAGGCTAAGTATTTCCCATACATTATCTAATTTTTGCTCCTAACAACTGAATAAGGAAGCTACTATTATTATTCTCTTCCACGTAGGAGAAAACTAAGTCATCCACAGTTTAATATTGGAGTCATGTAGTTGGTAAGTGACAGAATTTTTATTTAAACCTAGGTCTAATTTTGGAAATAATTTTAATCACTACTTGGAAAATACACACACACACAACTATGCGTGCGTGCGTGCGCGCGCGCACACACACACACACATGCAAAGCATGAACACCATCACAGAGGTACGACCTTAAGCAAGCAGATGTATACAGCTTCTTAAATTAAAACTAGATAGGGTGAGGTAAGGAAGATGTTGTAACAGATATTGATACTAGTAAGTTATAATAGGGCCAGATATTCAACTTTTTAAAGGCACTCATTTATTTTGTTTTATACATCAAGTCTCAATAGTGTTCAGTTTCCCTTCTAGTATTTCATCTTTTGTTGTAAACATTATAAAATTGGGCTTTTTTCGTGAAAAATTATCAGAAAGATATGAAAGCTGGCACAATTATTGTACCACTGAGAAAGATGTAGCTAAATGTGGATTATTGTTTATTTGAAATATATCAATACCTTGTTGGGAGAGGGCCAGCAAATTTCATTTACCAAAATGTGAATTTTGAAACAGACTACATTATCTAGTACATGTAGTAGGTAGTTGATAAATGTTGAAAAACTGTGTGAAAAATAAAGTCTTTTATTTAATGACTACACCTTCTAAAAAATTATTATGAGTACATAATGGTTGTATATATTTATGGGACACGTGATTTTTTTTTCCAACTTCAATCTTTTTATTTTCTGCCAGAAAGATTAGGGGTAGGAAGGGGTAGGAACAAACACATCTTATTCACAAACAGCAACATCATCAGTAAACAAATGTGGAAAAAGTGTCCATACTCATAATTAAAGTAATGCAAATTAAAGCAACAATGAAGTCGAATTTTTCACCTATTAAATTAGGGATATATATTTTTTTCTTTTTTTAATTTTTTTATTATACTTTAAGTTCTAGGGTACATGTGCACAACGTGCAGGTTTGTTACATATGTATACATGTGCCATACTGATGTGCTGCACCCATTAACTCATCATTTACATTAGGCATATCTCCTAATGCTATTCCTCCCCGCTCCCCCTACCCCATGACAGGCCCCGGTGTGTAATGTTCCCCTTCCTGTGTCCAAGTGTTCTCATTGTTCAATTCCCACCTATAAATGAGAACATGTGGCATTTGGTTTTTTGTCCTTGCGATAGTTTGCTGAGAATGATGGTTTCCAGCTTCATCCATGTCCCTACAGAGGACATGAACTCATCATTTTTTATGGCTGCATAGTATTCCATGGTGTATATGTGCCACATTTTCTTAATCCAGTCTATCATTGTTGGACATTTGGGTTGGTTCCAAGTCTTTGCTATGGTGAATAGTGCCACAATAAACATACATGTGCATGTGTCTTTATAGCAGCACGATTTATAATCCTTTGGGTATATACCCAGTAATGGGATGGCTGGGTCAAATCGTATTTCTAGTTCTAGATCCTTGAGGAATCACCACACTGTCTTCCACAATGGCTGAACTAGTTTACAGTCCCACCAAAAGTGTAAAAGTGTTCCTATTTCTCCACATCCTCTCCAGCACCTGTTGTTTCCTGACTTCTTAATGATCGCCATTCTAACTGGTGTGAGATGGTATCTCATTGTGGTTTTGATTTGCATTTCTCTGATGGCCAGTGATGATGAGCATTTTTTCATTTGGCTGCATAAATGTCTTCTTTTGAGAAGTGTCTGTTCATATCCTTTGCCCACTTTTTGATGGGGCTGTTTGTTTTTTTCTTGTAAATTTGTTTGAGTTCTTTGTAGATTCTGGACATTAGCCCTTTGTCAGATGAGTAGATTGCAAAAATTTTCTCCCATTCTGTAGGTTGCCTGTTCACTCTGATGGTAGTTTCTTTTGCTGTGCAGAAGCTCTTTAGTTTAATTAGATCCCATTTGTCAATTTTGGCTTTTGTTGCCATTGCTTTTGGTGTTTTAGACATGAAGTCCTTGCCCATGCCTATGTCCTGAATGATATTGCCTAGGTTTTCTTCTAGGGTTTTTATGGTTTCAGGTCTAACATTTAAGTCTTTAATCCATCTTGAATTAATTTTTGTATAAGGTATAAGGAAGGGATCCAGTTTCAGCTTTCTACATATGGCTAGCCAGTTTTCCCAGCACCATTTATTAAATAGGGAATCCTTTCCCCATTGCTTGTTTTTGTCAGTTTGTCAAAGATCAGATGGTTGTAGATGTGTGGTATTATTTCTGAGGGCTCTATTCTGTTCCATTGGTCTATATCTCTGTTTTGGTACCAGTACCATGCTGTTTTGGTTACTGTAGCCTTGTAGTATAGTTTGAAGTCAGGTAGCGTGAGGCCTCCAGCTTTGTTCTTTTTGCTTAGGATTGACTTGGCAATGTGGGCTATTTTTTGGTTCCATATGAACTTTAAAGTAGTTTTTTCCAATTCTGTGAAGAAAGTCATTGGTAGCTTGATGGGGATGGCATTGAATCTCTAAATTACCTTGGGCAGTATGGCCATTTTCAGGATATTGATTCTTCCTATCCATGAGCATGGAATGGTTTTCCATTTGTTTGTGTCCTCTTTTATTTCATTGAGCAGTGGTTTATAGTTCTCCTTGAAGGGGTCCTTCACATCCCTTGTAAGTTGGATTCCTAGGTATTTTATTCTCTTTGAAGCAATTGTGAATGGGAGTTCACTCATGATTTAGCTCTCTGTTTGTCTGTTATTGGTGTATAAGAATGCCTGTGATTTTTGCACATTGATTTTGTATCCTGAGACTTTTCTGAAGTTGCTTATCAGCTTAAGGAGATTTTGGGCTGAGACGATGGGATTTTCTAAATATACAATCGTGTCATCTGCAAACAGGGACAATTTGACTTCCTCTTTTCCTAATTGAATACCCTTTATTTCTTTCTCCTGCCTGATTGCCCTGGCCAGAACTTCCAACACTACGTTGAATAGGAGTGGTGAGAGGCCATCCCTGTCTTTTGCCAGTTTTGAAAGGGAATGCTTCCGGTTTTTGCTCATTCAGTATGATATTGGCTGTGGGTTTCTCATAGATAGCTCTTATTATTTTGAGATACATCCCATTGATGGGACATGTGATGTATTGAAACAGGCATATGATGTATAACAGTTGAATCAGGGTAATTGGGGTATCCATCACCTCAAGCATTTATTCTTTCTTTTCGTTAAAAACATTTCAACTCTACTGTTTTAGTTATTTTTAAATATACAATAAATTGTGGTAAACTATAGTCACCCTTTTGTGCTACCAAATACTAGATCTTATTCATTCTGTTGTTAAAACTAGAATGTTTTTGTACCCATTAACCATCTCTACTTCCTCCTCCCCACTTGCCTTCCCAGCCTCTGATAGATTGTTTCCATATCTTGACTATAGTGAATAGTGCTGCAATAGATATGGTAGTATAAATATGTCTTTGATATATTGATTTTTTTTCTTTTGGATATATACCCAGCAGTAGGATTGCTGGATCATATGGTAGTTATTTTTTTTTAGTTTTTTGAGGAACCTCCATACTATTCTCCACAGTGGTTGCACTAATTAACATTCTTACCAACAGAATATAAGCATTCCCCTTTCTCTACATCCTCACCAGCATTTGTTATTACCTGTCTTTTGAATAAAAGCCATTTTAACTGGGGTGAGATAATATCTTGTTGTAGTTTAATTTGCATTACTGTGGTGATTAGTGATGTTGAGAACTTTTACATATACCTGTTGACCATTTGTCTGTCTTCTTTTGAGAAATGCTTATTCAGATCTTTTGCCCATTTTTAATCAGGTTGTTTTTTCTTATTAAGTTTGAGTTTCTTCTATATTCTGTTTATTAATCCCTTGTTGGATGGGCAATTTGGAAATATTTTCTCCCATTCTGTGGATTGTCTCTTCAATTTGTTGATTCTTTCCTTTGCTGTGCAAAAGCTTTTTAAGTTGATGTGATCCCATTTGCACATTTTTGTTTTGGTTGCCTGTGCTTTTGAAGTCTCACTCAAGAAATTTTTGCTCAGACCAATGTCCTGGAGTATTAAAGACTATGTCTTAGTAAAATTGTTGATCTGCATAGAATAAACAAACTGGCTTGAAAAGAAAGCAGCACTTTTCTTAAGGGCTAATGCTTGCCTATGCAAATTAAATGATTAGTCCAACACATTATCAGTAATAACTTTTATAAAAATCACTACTCCTGCTATTTTCTCTACTATTGTTTTTGTGCCAAAAGTACATATACAGCTTTCTACATTCTTTCCACCTGATTTAATGTATCAAAGCTGATCTAAGTACCTTCTCCTGTTACATATATGTTACATATTTTATTTATAATACATCTCTTTTTGCATGCAAAGATATGCGAAATAGAGTAATTGGCAATATTGGACTTTGGTCCAGTTGGTTTGGAAAGTTTTTGTGCCTTCATGCTTATTCTTTAAGCATCATGGATGCATTTTTAAAATTTTTCTCTGGATGCATTATAAGATAATGGTGTCAACTATTTTTCTCTAATAGTCTATCTAGTGACTTGATGTACAGACAGTCTCTGACTTACAATTGTTTAACTTAGAGTTTTTGACTTTACAAGGGTGAGAAAGCATGTGTATTCAGTAGAAACCACACTTTAAATTTTGAATTTTGATTTTTTTCCCTGGCTAGTGATATGCAATACAAGACTCCCAAGATTCTGGGCAGTGGCAGGGAGGCGCAGCTTCTAGTCTGCCACATGATCACAATGGTAAGCAACCAATAGTCTCCAATGTACTGTGTTGTCAGATGGTTTTGCCCAACTATAGGCTAATATAAATGTTCTGAGCACATATAAGATAGTAGGCTAGGCTAAGCCATAATGTTCAGTAGATCAGGTATTAAATGTATTTTTGTATTTTTGACTTATGGTATTTTCTTTCTTTCATTTTTTTTTTTTCTTTTTTTGAGACAGAGTTTCACTCTGTCACCCAGGCTGGAGTGCAGTGGCGTGATATGGGCTCCCTGCAACCTCCGCCTCCTGGGTTCAAGCAATTCTCCTGCCTCAGCCTCCCAAGTAGCTGCGATTACAGGCACCCACCACCAAGCCTGGCTAATTTTTTTTTTTTTTTTTTTGTGGAGTCTTACTCACCTAGGCTGGAGTGCAGTGGCATGATCTCAGCCCACTGCTGCAACCTCCACCTACTGGGTTCAAGTGATTCTCCTGCCTCAGTCTCTCGAGTAGCAGGGATTACAGGCACACACCACCATGCCTGGCTAATATTTGTATTTTTAGTAGAGACGGGGTTTCATCATGTTGGCCAGGATGGTCTCAATCTCCTGACCTTGTGATCCACCCGCCTCAGCCTCCCAAAGTGCTAGGATTACACACATGAGCCACCACACTCGGCATAATTTTTGTATTTTTAGTAGAGATGGGATTTTGCCATGTTGGCCAGGCTGGTCTTGAACTCCTGACCTCAAGTGATCTGCCCGCCTCAGCCTCCCAAAATGCTGGGATTACAGGCATGAACCACCGCGCCTGGCCCAACTTATGGTATTTTCAACTTACAATGGGTTTATCAGGATGTAACCCCATCGTGAATCAAGAAACATCTGTACTTCTCTCCACTGATATGTGCATCTCTATCAGGTATGATACAGTAAAAGACTGTGATTAATGATATAAGTTCATTTTCATGATCAGACTTTTAATTTGAGGTCCTTAAAACATCTCTAGCAAACCCTGAGTTCTTCAGAACACTATGGAAACCACAGCTGTAGGACATGGAAAAGTGAGAGGCACACACAGATCTGCATTGTAGAATGAAATCTCCTGTCATAAAATGGAGGATGAGTTAGTTAAAGAGGGGAAATATTAGAACCAAAGAGATTTGCAAGAAGGTTATTATGTAAGAGGACGGAAAATTAAACTTTGATATATGTCCTGCACATGTACCCCTGAACTTAAAAAAAAGTTGGAAAAAAAAACTTTGATATATGAATCAGGAAAAAAAATGCAACATTTGATAAATAAAATTGATTTTAAAAATTAGACAATTGTTAGTTATCAGGACTGATGAGTAAGAAGAGATCGTTGATGGTTTTTTGCTTTGGAAACTCAGGCAATTAATGGTGAAGCTGCTGACATAGACAAGCATGCTGAAGTCAGAGGTACGTGTTTAAGTTAGTTTACAGTAAAGTGGATGAAGAGTTTGATTTTACACATAGTGAAACTGAGATACTAAAAACAGCTAAGTGCAGATCTAGAATTCAAAAGAAACATTGGGGCTGCATATGAATTTGATAACCGATTGACAAAGCTACAGAAGTGGAGCCAGGAAAGAAGTGGAGACTGAAAAGAGAAGAGGGCTAAGGGCAAAAAAACCCTGGGGATCATGACCTCTTATGGAGCATGTAGAAAAAGAGCCACCAAAAGAGTCAGGAAAACTAAGTTAAGCAGGAGACAGTTAACTTTATAGAAGTATGCAAAAGAGAGACTTGTAAGTAGAAAGAAGCAGCCAGTGTCAGGCCATAAAGAAATGCAATTTTGACTCATTTTAGTTTTTTTTCCTCTTGTTAATCCCTATGCACCTCTACTTTCTGCCATCCTTTATCCAATAATAATGATAATAATAATAATGCCTCAGTAAATGATTTTACTCCTACTTCACAAATAAGTTTGATGCCATCAGGCATGACCTATTTCATACCCATCATCTTTGCCTTCACAACCCTTCTCCTGCATGAGTCCTTCCCTTTCTTTTTCTATTCCTAAGGCATCTCTGAGTCCTTTCACTTCTTTCCTACTCCTGACTTTGTTCTCCTGAAGGCCTCTTCCTTTATTTCTTAAAATATGTACACTTCTCCCAACTTACACTGGCTTCCTGGAGCCTGCTGCTCCCAATAACTGTCCTCCTTTCTTCTTTCTGAGCCAACTCCTTAAAAGACATTGTTTATACCCACTAAGCTCATCTATCTCCTCCCATTCTCTTCTGAATGCCTGCTATCTGGCTTTACCTCTATCCCACTATTAAATTCCTCAAAAGCTATCAATGACTTCCTTCTAGCCCAGTGGTCCCAACCTTTTTGGCACCAGGGACCAGTGTTGTGGAAGATAATTTTTCCACAAACCAGGGGCAGGGGGGATAGTTTTGGGATGATTCAAGAGCATTACATTTATTGTGCTCTTTATTATTATACAACGTGCCATAATATAGAATCAATAGCAGCCCTGAGTTTGTTTTCCTGCAGTTAGATAGTCCCATCTGGAGGTGATGGGAGACAGTGACAGATCATCAGGCATTAGATTCTCATAAGGAGCACACAACCTAGATCCCTCACATGTGCAGTTCACAATATGGTTCACGCTCCTGTGAGAACCTAATGCAGCCGCTGATTTGTTAGGAGGCGGAGCTCAGGCAGTAATGTGAGCAATAAGGAGTAGCTGTAAATACAGATCTTCACTTGCCTGCCACTCAGCTCCTGCTGTGTGGCTGACTGGTACTAGACTGTGACCCAGGGGTTGGGGACCCCTGTTCTAGCCAAATCCTTTTTCAATTTCTAAGATCAAGTGAATCAATTTCAGGACCCATTTTAAACTGCAGATTGACCAGCCTGTCTTTAGGTTTCTGCATCACTGCCTCATTCAGATTTCCTTCCCGTCTCTCTGCCAGTTTTCTCTCTCCTTTCTGCTGGTGTTTCTTCCCCATCTTGTCTCCAACTGTAAGTATTCCCTGTATTGTAGCACTTGGGCTCATTTCTCACTGTACATGCTGCATACTTTCAGATAATTCATCCGCTCTGCTAGCTTAAATTGCCCTTTCTATTACAATGTCGCTCATGTTTATATCTCCTGTTGACAGAATGATTACCTCTGTGCTGCCATCCCTCTTATGCCATCCATACGTTAAAACAACCACTAATTCACAAAGCGATCACAACCTTGAGAACCAGTCAAGTATGAGGCCATTGCCATTGAGTTGTTTCTCAGAGTTCCTAAGGTCTCCGCTTAGAACAGCAGTTCTCAAACTTAAGATTTCATCAGAATTTACCTGGAAGGGTTGTTAAAAGACAAGTTGCTTGACTCTATACCCAGAGTTTTCTGATTTGGTAGGTCTGTGGTGGGTCCAAGAATTTGTATTTCTAACAAATTTCCAAGTGATGCTGATGCTGCTGTTTCAGGCACAATGCTTTGAGCATCGCTGGCTTAGAAAACGGTTTTTAAACATAGCTGCACAACAGAATCACTAGGATAGCCTTTTGAAAATTACTCCTACTCTGGCCGGGCTTGGTGGCTCAGGCCTGTAATCCCAGCACTTTGGGAGGCCGAGGCAGGCGGATCACAAGGTCAAGAGATCAAGACCATCCTGGCTAACATGGCGAAATTCCGTCTCAACTGAAAATACAAAAACAAATTAGCCGGGCGTGGTGGTGGGCGCCTGTAGTCCCAGCTACTTGGGAGGCTGAGGCAGGAGAATGGCGTGAACCTGGGAGGTGGAGCTTGCAGTGAGCCGAGATAGCGCCACTGCACTCCAGCCTGGGCGAAAGAGCGAGTCTCTGTCTCAAAAATAAAAAAAAGAAAGAAAGCAAATTACTGCTACTCAGGACCCACTACTGGCCTATTACATCAAAATATCTGGTAATGGGCTCCCCAGTTAACTCTAACATGCAATCATGGTTAAGATACATATGTTTAGAAGCAGAGGAAAGGAAATACCACTCAGAAAAGCAATAGCCTTGGGTAGGGGTTTGCCCCGTGGTTTCCTCCAAAGTCCATTAATTCCATAAAATAATAAGCAAAAGGGTCGTGTGTGGCCAGGGAGGGAGTGCGTAGCCTTCAACATATTCTCCAAAGGATCTGTGACTCCACCACCCAAATTAAAAATCACTAAGGGAGCTGATTCTTAGGGAGGCCTGGCCTGCTTACACAATTTCTTACATTCACACACATCACCATCATATATTGTTTCAAACTCCATTCTGTTCATACATTAAGGCTTCTGTGGGAAATACCTGCTTTACTTTGCATAGCTTCAAGGCTTGAAATGTTTATCCTTGCATATTCACTCAGACTAATAAGCATTTGTTTCTAAGTCCTTATTAAGAAGAAGAATCCAACATCCATCCATCATTGACATGTTGGCAAGAATCACTTTATCAAGGTTGGTTTTATATTATCATATGTCCTAAAGTAATAGGTATTTTGAATGAGCAAAGAAGGGAGTACAAAGAACATTGACAGTCTAAGTAGAGGCCCGCAGAGAAGTTTTCAAAAAAACCCGGACAATGGGAACCTGAAAGATTGAGACGGGTATCTGAGTCAGTAAGATATGTGTGAAGAAAGAAAAATCAGAATACACAAAGAGTAATTTTTAACTATGGTACCTGAAACTCATTGTACGATGAAGAAATGAATAGAAAATCATCTTCCTTCTTCTTTTCTTCCCCCATATTCATCACATACAGATTCCTCAGAATCATTAACTAAGGATTAACATGATCTCTACTAGCGGGGTCAGTTTTGAGTAATGTAAAGCATGGGAGCCTTAGAGCCAATCCCAGCTCTGCCATTCACTGTCTAGGTGGCCTCGAGCAACTGTTAACCTCTCTAAGTCCAAGTTTCCTATTTGTAAAATAGCAATGATAATACCCACCTCATGAGGTTATCTTGAAAAGTAAATGAAATAATTTTTAGTACTTATTGCAGTGCTTCAAACTACCAAGTGTTCAATAAATGGCTGTGTTACTACAACTCAGCTAGGTTATGATCAAATAGGCATTTTTTGGACTAGCCTAAAAATGCAACTATGTATCAATTGCCATTTTCTATGTTCCAAGTGATTGGCTTTGAGATAGTCTTCACTATGAAAACATTTAAATACTCACTTTACATTTTCAATTTACTTTTTAAACGAACTACTTGTTGTTCCAACTGCCAATACTTTTCGTTTAGTTACTCAGTTACCATCTTAATCTCACAGCTAATAGAAACTTCTCCCCGAAATGAGAGTTTCTTAGGAACAAGGATCATGTCTTTATCAAATAACCATTAATTGAGCATCTATATGTCAATAACTGGACATAAAAAGATACATATGATTAGTTCCTTTCCTCATGGGGTTTAACTTCTACCTGGGAAAAATAATATGCAAATACAATTCAAGATTATGACTGTTATAATAAAGATGCATGCCAAGAACTACTGAGTCTACTGGAAGAACAGATTTATTTTATCTCATTTGATAAGGAAATCTTCGTAAGAGAGGTGGCATTAGAACTGAGCCAAATGTATATCAAACTCAATAATAAATGAAGTAATTCCAGCACTTTGGAAGACAGAGATGGAAGGATCACTTGAAGCTAGGAGTTTGAGACAAGCCTGGGAAACATAGCAAGACCCCTGTCTCTACCAAAATAAATAAATAAAAATAACATTAGCCCGGCATGGTGGCACATCTTTGTAGTCCTAGCTATTCAGGAGGCTGAGGCAGGGTAATCACTTGAGCACAGGAGTTTGAGGTTACAATGAGTTATGATCGTGCCATTGCACTCCAGCCCGGGTGACAGAGCACGACCTTGTATCAAATAATAATAATAACGCTAATAATAACTGTAAAACATATGTAGGAATAGAGAGATCTGCATGGATGCTACTGCAGGACAAGATTCATAAGTATACTATGGTAATTTTGGACCTTGAATACATAGGATAAAGATAAAAGATGAAATGTCATGGTGTGCATCTAGGCATGTATGTAATAGTAAGAAATATTATTAATACATAGCAAGCTGGTTGATGGGAAATAATGTTAGAGAGGTGCTACCAAGAAACTGTATTTTGTAGAGCCCTGGGAACTGAGCAGGGAAGTTTAGACCTCATGCAATAAGCAAAAGAAAAACAAAAAAAAGAAAAAGAGAAAAAGGCATTATAGATTCTACAACCAAGGTATGTGTAACATGATGAAAGCTAATTTGTAGTAAGGTTATTCCAGCAATCATGTTGCGGGTAAAGGATCAAGGCTAAAGATGGTAGACTAGAGCATCTTGAATCAATTTTATTAATGCAGCTATGACCCGTGGTAGGTCTAGACGAGTACAAGTATGTGTTTAGAGATCAACTATAGATATAAATGTGATATTTCATGAATGTCACCTGGGATATTTGAATAATAATATCACTGACAAGTGTTGCAAAGGTAACGGGAAAGATTATGAATCATTTTTAAGTGAATAAAATTTAGCATCATCTTTATGCCAAGTATGTGAAAATACATAATATTTCAGGTATATGTATCTACATAATATGTGCATCGTCATTCAGTATCTGTTTCCCACAGTATATCTTGTTTCCACAAATAAATTATCTACTTCTGCTGGGCGGAATCTCGTCTCATATTTCTCATGCATTCTATAGAGCCTACCATGTAAAAAACATAAAGTTGGTACTTAATAAAAACTTATTTGATTAAATAACTGAGGTCAGAAATAGCAGAAAACTAGCCCATCTTAGATGGAGTCATTAGTGAATAAGAATTATTTATTCCTAATAATATTGATGAAGTGGCAAAAGTTTAACTGTGCCAAGTAATTCTAGACAATAAAACTGTAGTTCTTTTTTTTTAATATTCAGTAGAACAAATTTTATGGACCTGAAACATCAAGGGAAATAGTGAAAAATCACCCTTCTCATCTACTCAGGTGTGCGTAGGTTTCTCTTTTTTTCTTTTTTTTTCTTTTTTCACTTTAAAAATGTGATCTTAGGCTGGGCCTGGTGCCTCATGCCTGCAATCCCAGCACTTTGGGAGGCCAAGGTGGGCAGATCACGAGGTCAGGAGTTCAAGACCAGCCTGACCAAGATAGTGAAACCCCGTCTCTACTAAAAATACAAAAATTAGCTGTGCGTGGTGGCAGGTGCCTATAATCCCAGCTACTAGGGAGGCTGAGGCAGAGAATTGCTTGAACCTGGGAGGCGGAGGTTGCAGTGAGCTGAGATCACACCATTGCATTCCAGCCTGGGCTACAGGTTGAAAATCCATCTCAAAAAAAAAAAAAAAAAAAAAGTGATCTTAAAGTTGGGGTGGCAGAATAAGACAGTAAATCAGCCCAATCTTTTATAGCAGCATATTCACTTCACTTAGAAAAAATAACTTTAATTGCACAGGGATAGAAAAAAAGATATTTGAATACCTTTCCTTGACAAGATTCAGAGCTTTCATGTAAGAATAAAATATACATTTACAGTAAATTTAGATTTGGGGTAGAATTTAAAGCTCTTGTCCATCAACATGTAATGAATGAATGTGACGCTTGCATAATAGCATTTTTTGGAGCACTGTTAGAGCAAGGGAGGCTTCGCAATGCTAAAGAAAAAAGGAAGTTAAAAAATTTAAGGATGTTTCACTTTCAATAAAAAAAATCCTAGTCGAAATAAGTTGGCAACTCCATGTTCAGAATCTGTGTTGTTTCTCTCATGTTCAGGAATGGTTAAGGCAGGAAAGAGAATCTCAAGGTCACCAGGAATAGTCCTCAGAGTATTCTTATAGGGCTTATCTGTGCTCACATGCCTAATTTTTTTCCAAGTGCAAAAGAATGGCCACTTGCTTGAGACAGGCCCAGTGCCATCCTTTATTCAAGTTCCTTTATACTCCTCTTTTTAAAGAAGCTGTCAAGTTCTTTTTTTGCAGTTGACAGGAAAGGCCAAATCTGTGGTACAGGAAAGGAGGCGCAAAAAAGAAACTTTTTTGTGTTGATGTTTTACTAAGTGAGCTAAGGAGAATTTTAGAATCATGCAATTTACTCTGGAGGCATTTACTGTACATAGCTATAGTGATGGTAATTTCTTTCATTGTTGAAGTGAAAAGATAACCATCAATCAGTTGTCAATTGGTCAATTGCAGAAGTGATGAAAAGAAACTGGTAGGAACAATCACTTCTGTGGCTACCTAGACCATTTGGAGGCATAAGAAAAGTATGGGAACTGGATTGCATTTTAAAAAGGGATTGGACCAGATTTTCAAAAAGGTTAATAGGCATAACTTCTTTGTAAAGGATGGCTTTGCAGTTATGCATAATCAGGAAATGCATTTTAAAAATGAAAAATTTTAAAGACAATGAAAAGTTTAAAAGTAAAAATTATTTATTTAACTAGATCAGGTAAATAAGCCCAGAAGACCTTGAATTTCAGTGTGTTCCTAATGGAGGAATAAATATAGTTTACTAATAACCCAACACATGTATTTAAAACAAATTAATGAAAATTACTTTGCACTCATGCCTTAGGTTCTAATCTTGGACACTTTGAAATAAATAACTTTCCAAGTATTTATTATGAGAAATAGAACATACAAGCTAATTGTGAACACTGTTTTTAAGCAAATATTTACAGATAATTTAATTTTTTTGAACCTATGGAAGTTTATATAAAGGTTAAGATAAGAGCAACTTAAAAAATCATTAACTTGCATAAAAGGCAAATGGCACACTTAGGGACTTAGTGCTGTAAGCAAGATTTCATTTTAATTTATCCTATTTTCCTAAGAATGGCAATGTTATTGATTTATTCTGAGAGAGTTCCCCACACACATAGTGATTTTTTTTTTTTTTTTACTGTGGTAGGTAATAAAAAGGATTACAGGCCCCCAGAAGGATGAGATATCATCAGTTTGTAATCCAGCCCATGGTTTCCTAGATACCGTATTGTCTATTCTGTTCCGCTATGTGAAAAATGTTGAATATCAACAATGGGTTTCAGTGCTGTATTGTTGAGTTTTGTATGAACTAATCTAGCTTCTCTAAAAAAAAAAGAAAAAAGAAAAGAAAGAAAGAAAGAAAAAGAAAAGAAAAGAAAAAAAAAAGAACCACAGCTTTGGACAAAAGTCTATAGCCAGTGCATTTGAAACTCCCCTTGCACCAGGGCTGACTGTAGCTGGGGGAAGACATTTTACTCATTTGCTCTTTCCTTTCATACAGTCAGCTGGTCCCTCTTCTCAGGTGTAGATCACCTATTCTAATTTTACCTAATTTTGATACTCTGATAAGGAAAGTCCCAGGACTTATCAGCTGGGATAGGCCTCACTTACAAGACAGCTCTGTTCAGTATTTGGAAGGTAAGCTATTTGCACAACTTCTCTGCTCTAGTGTACTGGCCTAGCTCTAAAACTTTGCAGTACATCACTTATTTTTAACTTTCACTTTTTTTCTCTTTTCTTCTTTTGGAGAAAGAAAGCCTGACAGGTTTCTTCGGAAAAGTGGCCATCCATGGAATGAATGAAATGTTCTCTTTCTATTCCAGTAAGTAATTGACTTGTAACTAAAAATTGAACTAGCTGCTATGTCAGCTGCAATGTGAGCTGCTGCTGGCACAGGTGTTGCTTACTCTTTAGCCTGGAAAGAAAAGGGGTTTAAAGTGTGATTAAATTTCAAGTCAATTGACCTCAACATGATAGTACATAATTCTCACTTGCCTACCGAATGGCCTGAGTTCTCATTTTGACCCTGATTCTGACACCTGCGTTTTTAATGTTTGGTGTAGCTAAAGCTATGGTTGCTCTTTTGTTTAGAAATAAAGTGGGTAGAGAACAGTTCTAAGTAAATAACAAATGGTAGCCAGCCGAATGAGTCTTTAATACAGCGCTCAACGTGTTCGATTTTTTTAATGCATTAACTCTGAGTTCATGTAAATTATTATTCAATCTTTTCTTTTTAAACAGTATGGATTTATGGGTAACAATTTACTAACTATGGATACACAGTAAATCCGAATCAGTGAATTACAAATAAGGAAAGGATGTGAGAATTTTGATGTTAAGTGCTTTCAAATTAACTTTGATTATGTAACATATCATAGGCAAAATATGCCTTGCACTTCAATTATTTTTGAGCCCTAGGAATGAAATAGCAGCATTGTTTTTCTTCCTTAGTATAAATAGAACAAAAGTCTCCTTAACTTAAGCAAGATGACCGTATTTGAGTTTGGGAGACAAACCTTTATCTTTTCCCAAAAGCAAAATAAAAATCATCTAAAATTTAGTGACATCTAAAATTACAATTTACACTTAAGGCTATTCTCCATTCATTTTTTGTAAAATGGTTGCATGCTAAGGATTGATCTGTAAGATGAGGGCACCCATGGATTGTTGTTTTTTCCTCCTAACTTCCTTTCTAACCTGGGAATTAGGAGAACTTGCTGATGATGCTTGCTTAACCCTGCTTTTAGTGCCAGGCTGTAACTAGCTCTCTGTGAAACCATTTCTGACCCTCTGCTTGCAGTGGTGAGCCTGAATTTTTCCCCCTCCTGGCCCATCACTGTCAGTCAATTATAAGATTGAACTGAACCAGAAAATCTGGTACAGTCTGGTAATTACTACAAAGGGTTTGCAGTCTAGTGTAAAGACAGAGATGCAAGAGCCCCAGCAGTCTCAGAAATCGTTTTGATTGGCCATGGACATTGCCTTTTAGTGCTGCTTGGTGACTTCCTAAAGATATTGCCTCCTACCCTACAGGTCTTCTCCTTCAAGTACATTATGGGCCTTTTTTAAAAGTCGTGCGTGTGTGTGTGTGTGTGTGTGTTCGTGTGTGTGTGTTTCTTTTTTTAGATTCAACTTCTCCCATTTTTAGTCTGTCATTTTTGCCTATCAAACAGACACATTTTGACTTGCCCAACAAAGAACCAAGTTATCAACACTCACAGAAACTGACATTTTTAATTCAGGCTTCATTATGTCTTTGAATTATGACAGTGACATACAAAGACATTTTAAGGGTTTTTCATTATTTTTTAAAAATCCAGCATTGGGATGTTTATCTTTCTTTAGTATTCATATTTCCCTTTCTACCTTTATTCTCAGTAATATATAATTAGCATTATCAAAACCATCAGCTATTATCCTTTCTGACTTTTGACCTTTATTTTTTAAATAAGCCTCAAGCTAACATTCTCTAGAATAAGAAAAATTCCCTAACAGATTTTAATGAAATATTTTAGGATTATTTTAAAACATGAATCCCTTTTAAACATCAACACTACATGACTAGACAAGTAATGGGTCTTACAATAAAACAATAGCAACAAAATAAATTTGATGAAAAATTATTTTGTAAATCTAACTTGCATTTGATGGTAAGTGTGATTTTATAGTGTGTATTTCATCAGACATTTTAAACCATTACTTTGGAGTTCTTTGCTTATTATGAAAGGTTGTTTGGGGTAAATTCTTATTTTTTACAGAAGCAAACATTCTTTTTGATTATAGATTACAACGACTCATTAGTCATATCAGATATAGTGAAAGTGTTTGGTAATTTGTCAATATAACAAATGCCTATCCCAAAAGATAGATTATGTCTATCTTATTTTTTTTAATTTGCTTTAAGGACAAGTTTAATGTCTGACACCCTGCACAAAATTGCAAAAGCAGCAGTGCCCAAAAGAAAAACAATCAAAAGAAAGCACAGGGTTTTCATCTCCAAGAATGCTATCTTTAGGACACTCTGCATCATGAATTTAGTTGTAATGTGTGTTGTGAATCTTCTAAAGGATCCTTTATTTATCTACACCTTAATGCAGCTTTAAATATCTGCTTTATTTCTATGTATAATCTTAACAAAAGTAGTTACATTACCATGTCTGGTACTGATTTTTACATCTGACTTTTTGCTGTTACATTTCAAGAAGGTTAATATTGCTTTTGTAACCCTGTCATGAGTAATGCATTTTCCCAGTAAACATGTCATAATGTTAAAGGCTGTTCAAGAAGCAGTGTTTCTGTTGAAACAGTTTTGTATTTATTTCTCTATTGTTTATTATCCATAATATAGTGTAAGGCTTTGAAAAGAACACGCATATTTATGTAATTAACACTTTTTGTTATTAGGAAAGCCTTCCCATTAAAAACTAAGAGAGTCTAAGAAAACTATATAAATGGGCAACTTTTCAGGAAAAATATTTGCATTCGATTTTAATTTGCCATCAAGCTTATATGTTAAAATGTATACATAAAGTGACTGAGGGAAGGGTACTTTCTGGTGATATTTTTCTTATTTTTTAATCTAAAATATATGTTGAAATTCAAAAGGTGTTCACCACATGCAGTGTGGCAGCGTTCAATATTCTTTAACAGCTGTATACTGTGTGGGTCTGTATGAAGTTACAGGGGCTCACCACCTTTATAACGGACACAAACATTCTTTTCTATTTCAGTCTTAACTCCTAGAAGCAGGAGTAAGACTTGGAAAGAACCAAGCAGCCTCCTGCCCCACTGAGACAAGAGTACCTCTGCTATTATCTGCTGTGTATATTAGAGTTCCATTAAGATTTACTCATGAAAATCCCATGCTGGAAAGAAAAGGTGAAACATTACTGACTGAGGCTATCTTATAGAAAAGGAAAGCAGGGTTTACTCAAGGTTGTACACTGAGTGAGTGACAGTGTCAATTTTATCACCCAGTTTCTTGTCTCCTGGTCCCAGGCTTACTCTCCTAACCAGACACAGTCATGGCTCTGTATGTGCAGGTCTCCTAAACTATATTGCTAAAAGCTCACACCAAGAGATTCACAGCCATATGTTCAAAATCAGGATGCTTCCTGAAGATATAGTATCTAGGTGGTAAATGGAATTTTATAACATTATAGACCAAAATCAAGCCCTTTATTTGGCAATATTATTCATTCTGGCTGCATTGTTGTAGCCGTTAGGGAAAAGATTGATTCCTCTTACTTCTTAGTAAAGTAATATTTTGGAGGTTTCTTAATGGTATTTCTAATTGTGCTAAAAAAATAAAATTTACTACCCTCACCATTTTTAACGGTATAGTTCAGTAATGTTAACTTAAGTGGTATTTTTTACAGTAGAAAAATAATTAGTACTTAAATCCAAAAGAAAGAAATTTTTTTAAAAAAACTGAATTAAGATGCTAATTTTTCAAAACATGTTTTATGGAATACCATCCCTATAAGCTATGCCAGCTAAAAAAAAAATAACACAGTCAAATAATTTATGTCCTTCTCTAAGAAATTCACAATGAAAATTTGTACTTGAAAAACTCTGGTAAATCATAAAGATCTCTTTGAACCTTGTGTAATATAGAGTATCCCAAACTATTTTTCCATAGGTTTCCCCCAACCTATTTTGCCAAAAAGTCTATTTTTACTCTTCAGAGCTAATATTTTTAACACATTTTAGGAAATTTTCCTCTAGTCAAACCTTTGCAGATTAAAAAAGATCTATAAAGTGATGTTTATACTATTTATGTTCACTGGCTCTGTGTTTACAAATCTTTTATCTTTATCTTATGGTAGTAAATCTCATTAATTCAATTACTCAACAAATATTTAGGCATGGGCTAAGTGCTGGGAATACAGTAATGAGTAAATCAGTCAGAACCCCTGACCTTACAGAGCTTACAGTCTGGGAAAGAAGTCACTGCAAGTGCTCTAATGTGAAAGTCAGAAGAAGGGAAGAAAGAAAAGAAGAAAGCAAGAAAGGGAGGAAACACAAAAGGAGGGAAGGAAGGAGGGAGGGAGGGATGGAGGGAAGGAAGGGAGGGAGGGAGGGAGGGAGGGAAAAGGAAAGAAAGGAATGAATGAATACAGGAAGCACAAGCAATATTAGCTGTTTCTGACACTCATAGCTTATCTGGCTATGTTTTTTGTTGTTGTTTTTCCTCATTCTGAAATGAGAGAAGAGGGAAAGGGGGAAAAACTCCACCAGTTCAGTGGTCTGGTCTTTGAATAGAGATAGAAATAATATTTCTTTGAAAGCTACATATGTATCAGCAATTGATTCTATGATAGTTCTCTAGCAATTCAAAGATGGGCTTCTATTGCTTAGAAGGGAAGGAGATAGGAAGAGAAGGAGAGAAGAAAAGGAGAGGAAAGGAGGAAAGGAGGAAGGAAAAAAGAAAAAAACGCATTTTCTGGTCTTCCCTCCTATTGTGGCATCTTAGCTGTTGATGTTACCTTCCATATAAGAAGATTCCTTTCAAACGTCAGCAGAAGACCTTATTTGATGGTAACCATGGGTCCTACCTCTGTCAGGACATATTGCTTCTGACTATCTATCCAACCTTCTCTCTCAGGCTCTGACCTTCATGCTGGGAACCTTTCTTCATGGGAGTGGAATGTGTCTCCTAAGCAAAGGAAAAAGATAGGCCCATGGGCATATCATTGTTCTCCAGCATCTTACTCATCCTTAGAGCTCCTACACAAAAATACAAATCATGATCCTGCCAAAAAGGAGCACTTGAAAGGCTGAAGAAGGGCCTCATCTTCTTGTTGGACTGTTGTCCAGTGTTCCACTTCCTTGTATGAAACTGAATGCCTTGCATCCTAACTCCTGTGTATACCACTTGAAAATACATATTGTAGGTGACTGCCCTTTGATCACAGAGATTAGGGAAGCAGGAAAGATTGCAAAATCTAAAAGAAAAAAAAAAAGGCTTATAACTAAGAGAAAAAGAAGGAGGACCTTATGCCCACTCTGGTTTCTTACCTGCATTTTTCATCATGGATGTGTCACATGTGAGTTCTGTGAATCAGTGCTGAGCTGAATTCTATGGGATATTGCAACTTTGTTTTGCTTTTTCTTTCTTTCTCATCCCAGCATTTCCTTCAATGGGAACAATGTGACATAAAATTATTATCAGAATACTGCGAGGAAAAGAACTTAGAAAAGAATTTGGAATTTTCAAGTTAAAATTAAGAGCTGTGTTAGTCGGCTTCCTTCTTCTAGTTAGCTGGGAATCAATTTTCTAATTCAGTCTCTCCTCTCTGTCATTTGTCTATTGATATATGCTAGGCCATGCAGTACTTGCCTCTTTTTATTCCTTTTAATTAACTTTTTAAAATCAATTATGATTATTTGTATGGATTCCTATTCTCTCTTCTCATCAAATTTGTTTGGCTTACTTTTTATTTACATGCCACTACCCACTGCTGTGAATTAACAATAACAAAAAATCTGCACTCTTCCCTTCCACCTCTTGAACTGGAGAAACAGTTAGCTAATAAGAGGCTAAATGAGCCTTAGAGTATAGAGAAGCTGGAATCCTTAAATTATTTAAATTGAAAAATGGCTGGTTTTACAATCAGAAAAACTCAAGTGGACCGTAAGCCCCTACTTGATTGTTCCCCCTTATCTGGATGATCTTGTAATGACAGCTGGAGTTATCTGCCATCAGCATCACTGTCCACAAAAGCTTCTACTCTCTCTGCTCAACTCTTCAGCAGCCCTGGGGAGCTGGGGCTGTTTCAGGGGAGAGGGCCCTAGAGGATTGGAAACTTTATTAAAATGCAAAGCTCTCTCTAGTGACATAAAAGCTCAGTAAAGGGTAATGGATCTAAAATCACAGAGCCAGAAATTATCTGCAGAATGAAAAAAACTGAGATTTCATATACTGTAGGCTAGGGTCAATGTAAAATAAGGGGCAATATAAAATAAATAGCAGTTTAAAATAAGGAGCAAGAGATAGAAGGAAAAGAAAATGTAGTGTTTCAACATCAATAGTGCAACAAACGCCACATGTGTCAGACTGGCCCTTGTAGAATTCTGTCTCAGGAAGTGACCCAGTGAAATGTATTATGGGAAGTCAGGATAGTTGTCTGCTTTGAAAGTTTAGAGAAGTGCCCCCAAACCTTCCTGATTTTCTCTTGATAAGCAATTCATTCCTGGGCTACCACCCATTAATTTTCTGAAACTTATTGTTGCTAATAGAATTGGTAGTAACAGATAGTAATAGGACTCCATCACACTTTTGCTTGACATCTGAATGTGGGCTCTCCCTTCACTGGCCTTATGAAAATGAGGAATCCAATTCACAAACTGTATATTTTAAATGTATTTGCTCATTTTGATCCATTTTACTTTAAAAATTAAAAAGTAAGGTCTTAATTCATTTAACTCAAAGGACTCCACATAAGATTACTCACTAATAAGTTAAATGTTGAAATGAAAATTGAGGCACTAAAGGATAGAACAATTATATAATTTGTCTTAAACAATGGCAATTAGTAGCAGAATGAAAAACAGCATCCAGGTGATTTCAATTTGCATATACTAAATTCTTCAAAAATCCTTTATTTTATATTCTAAATTTCTTACTAGAAAAAAATGACTGTCAGCATGAAAAAGTCATAAGTAATATTCAAAATAGCTCATTGCTCTTAAAAGGCAGAGTAGTATGTTCCCTTCTGCACATTACTACTTTGAAAACAGTTCTCAGGGAAATTTATTATCATCATCACTACACTGACAACTACCTACCGACAATCATTTATTGAGTGCTTACCGTATTTCTCCCTTCTCCAGGCCTTATCTTCAAGCCTCGTTTTCCCTTCTGCTCAGAACTTTTAAAAAAAAAATCAGTGTTGGGTTAAATTACTTAACTGATAATTTCTCTTTTCATGCAACTAGCAAGTTCAGTTAGCAAATGAAAAGCTAAATGAAGTATTCATTCCTTCATCTTCAGCAGAAGACATTAAAATTACCAGTCAGATCATAAGTACTTCATGTATCAGGAGAATTCCCACCCCACACATATATATAATGATTTGGCTTCATTTTTTCCTAAAAATTTTGTATTTACCCTTCACACATTTAAAAACTGATTTTTAGTGATGAGAAAAGGTTGATAGAATTACTTAGGACTTTTTTTTTTTCTTTTTTAGTGCAGAGATAGCTTCAGGTGTGACTTTATAAACAAGCTTTCATCTCCAATGTAAGAAAACAAGGTTCTCTCTGTCCCCTGAAAAGAGACTGGGTACTGGAACACAGAGAAGCTCCTTTGTCCGGGTCTCCCCTTCACCCTCCATTAGTATGCACTGCTGCAAACTTGAGGCCCAGTGAAGAACTTCTTTGACTTGGGAGGGTGGTTTTTATAAAACCCCAAGCTTTGTTCCACAGGGACACTCATGTCAAATAGCAGTCCCCCATAGTAATTGTAACTCCATCATATTCTCCCATTCAAAACAGTGTACTGGGGTATGAGTGAAAGCAATACTATTGCAAGGATAATCTTGAATTTGCTGTAATTCATTCTTAAATATATTGTCTGCAAACACCAGAACTTTATTATTATTTCATATTTCTTACAACAGATCTCAATCACAGCTGATCGTGGCACATTAATCTCATGAAACTGGGGTTAAAACATATCCTTTTAGTGAAATTGGCAACTAAATTGGCAGAGCTACTAAGAAATGAGAGATTCTTAGATCTGTGGAGCTGAGACTTGAGAAGGTACTCTGACCAACCATTGGCTCTTGAGACTATTTCAGCAAATGATTGGAGCACATCATACTGCTTTTCTCCTTCCAACCTGATGTCTCCTCACACCAGGTTGACTCAACAGCCTTATGTTTATGGAGCAAGACAGGACAGAGTTATTGTTTACCTTAAACTAAGATCTAAATAACCATAAAATGCCGAAATATGATTAATAGCATAAAACTAATTTTATGTGTCGTAACTAAATTTCTGTCTTTTTACTAATTGCATTATTGGCATGTGTTAGCTTAGGCTTTACGTTGAAAACTAAATTATTTTTGAAGTTTTTAGTGTTCAAAGTGTGATGATTTTCTGGGGAATTTTTTCAAAGCCCAGTACTGAAACTATGCTCCAGACAAGTTGAATAAGAGCTTCTGAGGATGGGACCCAGACATCAGTATTTTTTAAAGCTCCACAGATTATTCCAAAGTGCAGTCAAGGTTAAGAACCACCGGTCTAAGGAAGGGAAAAAGGTGGGAGAAGGGGGAATCAGTATAGGGAGATATTAGGAAACTAATTTAGTCATGCAGTTATAATTGGTGCTATTTTGATTTGTTAACCTGATAGTCTGAGAGCATCCAATGACCACTAGATGAGCCTAAGACATCCCCAGTTATCACTCCCTGCTTCTGTGCATCTAATCCTGTGGAGATTTATAATCCTGGGAACCAAGGGCAAGAAGGAAACTGTGACGTCTCTATAGCTGCAGGATTCTTTGCTCTTTAATAAAGTCAGGGCAAGCTTAATCCCACATAGTTCATAGGGAGGCTCAAAATGGATGGAGGAAAACCTCTCTCTATCCCTCTCTTCAAAGGCAGGTACAAATAAAGAGTCCTAGGATTACTGCAAATTTCCTAAGAATAAAAAACATTCAGACAAGAGTTAAAAAATATTACAGTGTCTATTGTGAGCAAAGTGCTAACCTAATCCTTACTACAACTCTGTGAGGCAGGTATTAGATGTGCTCCCATTTTACAGAGGAAGACACTGAGAAACGGTAACAAGAAAGCTGCCCAAGGTCATACAGATAATGTGTGCCTAAGTCTGGACTTTTTACTCTAAGACAGATGGAAAACTGACCAAAGGTCACCCTAGCTATTCATGGACAGCTGTCTGTGTCAAAAGAATCTTCCTTTCTTTAGATAAAGAATCAAATTAGTATGCTAATTGTGTTCTTTGCTAGTATGTGTAAGCAAGCATTATACTCACAGACATGGAAAAGAACCTTAGTATTCAGACATCAGTATGGCATTTGTTGTCTTTTGAAACATCACCACTAGTTCTCATGACCAATTTGAGTCTATTGGAGTTTCTTCAATTAAAAAAAAAAAAAAAAGTTGGAATAGCTAAGATAACCCAGCATATGCATCTAAGCTCAAGCTTACATCAAACCTTGAAAACAGGGTAGAACTCCTTCTTATAATATTTCTGAAAATGGAAATCCTCTTGACTTAGTGGTGATAAAAACGAAAAAAAATTTTGTATGTTCTCCCTCTAAAGTCTTAGAATGTGATAGTGTAATTGGGATGTGGCATCAACCCCAAACAGCTGCGGCTATCTGTTTCATATTTTGTAAACTTTTTCTGAACCAGAAATTGCTAGTTACCTAAGACAGCAGCCTAAGGTAGGGCCAACCCTCAACCAATGTGAAGAAAGCAGTTTATCTTTTATTTACTCAACCAAGCGTTGTCTTGTGTCTATTATGTGCTAGGCACTATTCTTCCAGATCTTTCCCAGCTTACTGACATTTCTTGTCCCTCTTCCTCTCATGCTCCCAACATCCGTATTCCCTGTCCCTGTACCCTCTGGGTCAAAACCCACTCTCAGATACCTCACTCCCATGAAGGTAAATGTGGTTAATAACAGCTTTAACAAGTTATTATTTCCAGGATGATAGGTATTATAACAGGGACCAGATCATTTAATCTAAAAGGGTGATGGTCTTGTGGTATAATTGTAGGCAGGGGTTTCCTGAAGACAGTTGAAACCTTCTCCAGTCTTGCAACTCAGGTGGCAGCCTATGACTCTCCTGAGGTCAGGGCCATGCATTTTCATGTTTTTATTTTTATTTTTATTTATTTATTTATTTATTTATTTATTTATTTATTTATTTATTGAGACGGAGTCTCGCTCTGTTGCCCAGGCTGGAGTGCAATGGCGGGATCTTGGCTCACTGCAACCTCCGCCTCCCGGGTTCAAGCAATTCTCCTGCCTCAGCCTTCTGAGTAGCTGGGATTACAGGTGCCCGCCAGCACGCCTGGCTAATTTTTTTTTTTTTTTTTTTTTTGTATTTTTAGTAGAGACAGGATTTCACCATCTTGGCCAGGCTGGTCTTGGACTCCTGACCTCGTGACCCACCTACCTCGGCCTCCCAAAATGCTGGGATTACAGGTGTGATTCATGTTTTTATCCCAAATGCTTGGCACAGTGACTTTTCCAGTTGGAACTCAATAACGAAGGAAGCTCTGGCCTGAGGAAAGCAAGTTGCAATAATAAAGATGTCCTGACACAGATGAATGGGAAGATGTTGGATTCATTTTGAGCCAAACTGGTATGAGGAGGTCAGCTAAAAGCATGAAGAGGAGATAACCTAGTCCCATCAATTGAATTCTCCTAGGAGCCAGGGTCAGATTTGAGAAACTTCTGGAGGATCCAGTTAGCTTTAGAAGCTGTAGATCTGGTTTTACTTAGCAGTTCTGGTCCATTTTAATTTGTTACATTTGAGTTTCACTGAAATTGGTATAAAAAGTAAATAAAACATTCAAAAAATATTTATTGAGTACCTACTATATACCAGAAATGTGGCTAGGCATTGTGGATATTGCTGTATAAATCCCAATTCCTGCCCTCTTGAAGCTAACATTCTACTTAAAGAAACTGATATGAAACCATTAATTATATAATTCAGTATTTAATTGGAGTCATATTAAATGCTACAAAGGAAAAATGCAAAGTACTGAAAAAACACACAACAGAAGGATGTGATCTAATATAGAATATCAGGCAAACCTTCTCAGAAATAAAAATTATATATATATATATATATATAGAGAGAGAGAGAGAGAGAGAGAGAAAGGAATATAAAGATAAATGAGACATATCTTTAGAGAGAGAGACAGAGAGAGAGCAAGAGAGCTGATACCTAAAAGATGAGTGGGAGTTAGCTAAGCGGAGAATTTATAAATGGAGTGGACTTTTCTAATAAACACCTTTAACATTGAATACGCTAGAGCTAATTCTCAGATCAATCTTCTTGCTAACAATTGTCTTGGTTCCTTTTCTTGAGGTTGTTCACATAAGAAACATTTTGAGGTCTTTGTGACAAGCTGCTTATTCTGGGCTCTAAATTCAAATAAAACATTGGCATAGAGAAAGAAATCATTTCCATAGATGTCAACATCTTTGTGAGACCCGCACAAGTGTATTATGATCTCACCCGTTACTGTTTCACCTAGGTCGTTAGCATGAATACCCATTTGAGATACCCCATCATTACACTCTAGGCCAGAAGCTTTCAAATTCTGAAATGTCCACAGACCAGACTTTCTATTTCACTCTGTCCAGAAACCTTGAGTAAAAGAAAAGGAGCTAGGAAAAGGAAACGAGTCAGGGAACTGAAAACACCAGAGAGAGCCCGGTCTGTGTAAGGGATATTTTAACCATCCCCACCCTGTTAACTCAGTACTTCGTACGTTCACAAAAAGACATTCCCAAGTTCATCATGCTATTTTATGCAGCACCTTCCCTTGGCCCGCTTCTTCAGCTAATTAAATTCTCATTCCTAAAAACTCAGTTCTGGCATGTTATCCTCTTACCCCACTGTCCCAGTCTAATTTAGATACACCTCCTTTGTGATCTCATAGCTTGCTACGCTTTTATATCTTATGGCTGTATAATAATAATTGATTTACTTATCTAACTTATCTTCTTCTTGAGAGAAGTAGTTCCTTGAGGGCAAGGCTCATGTTTCAATCATTTTTGTACCCCTCATTTCTAGCGGAGTACTTAAAAAGAATCCTTTCAATGACTTCATATTCATGCATGATAGTTACTTTTCCTTCCTTAGCCCCTAGAGAGACATGGAAACAGATTTTGTTTATCCAGTAAACAAGGCTGGTTTTGTATGTAGGAAACTTTTGACCCATCCCAGTCTGAAATACTTCTCCATTTACAGATAAGCCTATTTTAGTTACCTTGACTAAGGTATTGCTCTAGAGACTTCCTCTGAAAAACCTCTTAATAAAAAAACAGACCAGTCTACATGATCCCACTGACCAATACATTTGTCAGGAACAAAATTGAGCTGGGCATGTTGATGCGTGCCTACAGTTCCAGCTACTAAGGAGACTGAGGCAGGAGGACTCCTTTAGTCTATCTCTAAAAAAAAAAAAAAAAAAAAAAAAAAAAATTTAAGTTAAAACAAAAAACAATATGGGTTTTGATGTTCTATTTGGTATAGGACACAACCATATGCTTAAGTGTGATCTTTTAGTCAGTGTATTTAGAATAATTTCCATGTTTCATGTTAGAAATGGCATAATTTGCAGACTAGAAGAAAGAAAGGAATAAACTATGTCTAGCAGAATACTGGTCAACTAGTAAGATGAGAAAAGGAAAGGATACATTAATGAAGGAATAATTGAATGCATGGATAAACACAGTACAACCCAAAAGAATCATCAAGCCATAAGCTAGAATAAGGACTTATCGTTGACAAAAACGACAAAGCCATCAAACAAAAAATAAAAGCTATTGGAAGATCACATTTTCCAGTCAAACAGGACCCAGATATTATTCAAATACCTAAAAACAAAAGAATGTGTTTTTTTTAAAATACTAGTGTATAGAGACAAAAGTTTGAGACATGAGGAAGTATTATAAATTCCAGAAAAATCCTCTTCCCGCCCAATCTTTCCTCTCACACCCACCGCTACACACACACACACCATTGTGCTATATACACACAAGTCATAGTTGTCTACTTGCTTTTCCTGAAATAACCATGATTAGAAAAAGAGGAAGTTAGGGTAAGAGAAAGTTCCTTCCCACTGAAATTTCCTCCTTCTATTCCTGCCTATCATTCTTCAAGATAAGCATAAATGCTACCTCCTCTCTGACAACCTGTTTTTGATTTACTGTAGCCCCCAGCTAATTGCTCCTTTCCTCTGCACTACCACTACAGCTTACCTCATCCCTCTTTTGCACTTATGTCACCATCTTTTATTAGAGTTAGCTGCGTACATCTTTCCTTCCTCTATCATAGGAGCTTTGGACAAGGGGCTATGTCTCATTTATCTTTATATTCCACTCTCCCTCTCTTCCTTCTCCATTCCTATCGCAGTGCCTGGCAAAAGTAAGAACTCAGAAAATGTTTGTGGGATGGAAGGAAGGGGGGAAAAAAAGGAACAAAGTTTATTTCTGAAGAAAATGCCGTTTGTCTCCTTCTCCAAAGTATTTTCTTTTTCTAAAATCAGGGAGCAGCCTTTGTTTTTCCCCTAGGTATTAGGGTGTGTGCCCTTGAATACCTTACTTTGGCAAAAAGCCAACATTCCATCTCCAACCAGCTGAGTCATTTTCAGTTTTTTTGTGGTTCATTCATGCTTTTCTCCTTTATTGACACATTAACATTTCATGGTGAGTGGGTCCTGTTTAGCTGGCAGCCCCTCTCAGCCCCAACACCTCTAAGCTGTCCTCACTTCGCTAGTTCCCAATTGCCTGTCTCTCTGGGAGCTCTCTGTCATCATCATCAACTGGCAGCGGAAGAATTGTTTGTTTGCTGTTGCTATACCTGTGTTTTGATAATTAACATGAAACAAACTCAGAGAATGAGAGAACTCTGTTAGCAGCTCTCTTTTCTTATGTGTTCTTTTCAAAAGCTCCCAGTTTGTTTTTAAGAAAAAGAGAAAAATATGGATAATGAAAACACTAGATAGATCTAAAATCCGTTTAATTTGATATCTTGTCAAAATCCTTCCTTTTAAATTTTTCTCCAATACCTATACATCTATTACTTCCATGCCATCTGCAATAGTGACTCTCGATGAGTTTCTAGTTTGCTCTGTTTTGTAGGTCATCAATTTGTACCTTAACCTAAAAAATAGTATTAATCCTAGGCTAGGTGTGGTGGCTCATGCCAATAGTCCCAACACTTTGGGAAGCCAAGGTGAGAGGATCACTTGAAGCCTGGAGTTTGAGACCAGCCTGTGCAACATAGTGAGACCCCATCCATACCAAAAAAAAAAAAAAAAAAAAAAAAAGTTTTTAAATTTAAAATAGCATTAATCCATGAGCAAGTTTAGTAATTAAAAATCTAGTCTCTCTAAAGCATGGCATGCAAGGGTTGTTGTTTATTGGTTTCTGAGAGGAAATACCACACAGAAAAAATTATGTTACAAGGTTACAAATTTACCTTTGCATCTTGCCCTTAGTAGGTGCTCAATAACTTCCTGCTGACAGACTGATTAGTTTTAGTGGCTCCCTGTTATTTCCAAAAAGACAACATTTTTCAGACTTTTCTGATCCACAATGAAACATACTTTTTCTTAAGGCTGTGGAAATAGAATAATTCATATTGCGAGGTTATTTATTACCAGCCAGACCCTCATCTCGCTCTACGGGGCTCTGATAATCACCTATTTCAGAAGCCATTAGCCTTCTGTGTGTTGTAAAGCACTCTTCACTATAACATATCTATGCCTTTGTATTCTAAGGGGAGGAATGGTGTGTACTGAAGTAACAGACCTCTGTTGACCAAGTAAGAAAGTCTTTGATGCACAAATAGTAAATTAAATTGCTTTTATTTGATAGTGTTGAAATTAAACAGTGTGTGGAATCCATGCCCAGGCATGAGAATATGTACCTTCTTTCAAATGTTCAATATTACTGAAACAGATGTATAAGAAAAATACACATTGAAAAATATGTAATACTCACTCAAGGTTTAGGCACTTACAGGAGGACAGCAGGAGCTGGATTTAACTTATTGATTTTAGAACCACTGTTTTTTTTAAAAAAGAGGTGAAATATTGCTTTTACTGTTTTCAGATAATAGTGACTGTTGTTGCAAATTATAAAATTTAATTAGCTATATAAATGCCAGAGGAACAAATAATGTGCTATTGTCTTGATATCTTTCCAGAAATTAGTCTTTTAAAATAAATTTGCCATATTAATCATCTAAAAATATTTTTGATCACTGAATTAATAGTTTGCAGCCTGTTTTCAGGTACTCATTGCCATAGGTGATTGCTTCTTAATTACTACATGGGCTTTTTCTATTCACTCATATTAATTCATGTTTTCTGGCACAGTCCCAAAAGGCAGCTTGCCCTATATCTTCTAATTACTTCTATAATTGAATTTGCCCACTTTTTCTAACCTATTTTTTAAACTGACTGTGTTTGTTCATGGTTTATTGTGTCTTTTTTGTGTCAGTTCTCTGCAAGCAGAATGTACATTGATTCTTTCCTCGTTTCTCATTAATTTTCAAGAGCTTTGCTGCATGTCTGTTTTTTCAGTCTGTCAGACCTATTGCTAGACTCCCCCCTCAAAAAAAGGCTCTCATTATTAAAGGTTAGGTAAAATAGACTGAAGTTAATTAATTCATTAGTAACTCTGAGCCAATTACTGAAGCCTTCTCTTATTTATATACTTGTTAACAAGACAGAAATAAGAAAGGCCAATTACAGGCTCATGTCCTTCAGAAGTTCAGCAAACCCAGAGCTTATGCATTTATTGACATCACTTCAAAAAATTCAGTTTATATATCATATGTGTGAAATTTCTTTTTAAAAAATTGTTAGTTAACACTCTATTCTATCCCTTCCATTAATAAATTTTAGAGGTTTTTTTCTGCCATCTAGATATCATAAATATATCTAATGTTACTACATCCTCCTAAAATCTTTCTAGGGAGTACTGCTTAGCCTTAGAGCAATTACAGAAATAAATTTGGCATATTTTCTGATTTTCATTATTCTCCTCTTGTCTAAACTATTAAGGTTTTAATTCTTGAAATGGGACAATTCATTAGCAGATCTCACAACTGTAATCACTTGACGTATGTTTTACTTTTTTTAATTGAATATACCAAAGATTTACAACATGTGGAAAGGAAGGTTTTTTTTAATATTTTTCTTCATGACCAGTATAAAAAATTCTAATTGTCTCATGCACACAAACTACCTGCCCAATACATACTACAACTATTACTTTCCCTTCCCTGCCTCACAAATATTTTGTTAATTTCACAGGGGTTAGGAAGAAAGGGGATGGACAATTAACCAGTTTTCTATCCATCGATACTGTCTCCATATGTTAATGTCAGCGTGAGGCCACAAATCAATGAAGAGTCACTTGATGCTAATGTTTCAGTAAATTAATTGGTTGTTTGAATTAAAACCAATTTGAGTTTTTTTTTTTAAACTTTTGAAATATGATATGGATTTGGGTTATCATAGTACAGTGATGCCAAAGTAATGTCACAGTTACTGCTACCTAACTTTTAGTTTTTTCCTCAGTCCTAGGTATATTAGAATTTAATCAGTTATTTCATTTCATAATAATGACAATCACAGCATCACGGAGCAAGAAAAGTCTCACCAGATTATTTGATAATAATATCAATATTTGATAATGTCCTTGATTCTTGGAAAACTAATGGAAAAATAGTTGTCTACCTAATACAGGAAGCCGTTCTTAATACCTCTTATAGCAATGTAAACACTTTCTTGCCCCAGAATTCTCATGCTGTCTTATTTATAACTATTTTATAGAACTTTTCACTTTCTACTATGCATTATAGTAACTTTCTCTGCTGAATTATTAGCAAATTGAAGGCAGTAACTGTGTTTTATGTACTTTGTAGCCCCAGAATTTTAGCCCAATGCCTGCAAATAGTAAGCTCTCAATCAGCATATGTCAAATGAATTAGGGATGAGGAGTCCTAATCTCTCTTTAACTTCAGCGTCTAACCTCCCTCACTACTTTGGCTAACTAAAGAATCTCTTGCTTGAAATCGGTTAATGTATCTTAATTTTCTGTGGTAACTGCAATACATTGGTAACAGATGTTCCATTATTAATTCATTATGTAGGCTTCTTTGCTCCAAGATTTAAAATCTGTATTAATTTTTCCTCAGATGAGCTCTTTTTCATTCCTTTAATTACTATATAGCTATATTTTTAATTTCTTATGGCTTTACCGACCTCAGGTCTGTGACTTTGGGCCAAGACCACACAGGCCCTTGTTACTCTTCCCACTCCCATGTGTGGCACAGTCTCTGTATTTTTAGAAACACCTATGAGAATCGGAAATTAGCTTTCCTGGACTCCTTCACTCCTTAGGGCTTTTACCCACCAGCTCTTCATGCTCCTGCTTCAGTGAGGCTAGTTTTCCTTCAGCTAACTTTTGTATATTATCCCTGCCTTTCTTTCTTTTTACTTCCTTTTTCTTTCTTCCTTTCTTCTTTCTGTCTCTTTTCTTTCTTTTTATTTGTTTTTTAAAATAATATATTTTATAGCCATGTCTCCTAATAGCAGTGCTTTATATATTTATAATGAATTCCCTGTGTAGAAGCTTTTGTCACAGATAACTTCTCGCTTGATTCTTACAGGCCAAGTTCTATGCAGATGAGGAAACTAAATTCAGAGAGGTTAAGTGACTTGCCCAAGGTCACACAGCTAGGTTACAATTTCAGTTTTTACATTTTTAACTTGTTGGCCTCCTTATGAAAATGAAACACAGAAGAGTTCCTTTTCTTAGTTAAGTCTTATCTTTTGTGTAAGGAAAATACCTAATGTAGACCCCCAAAAGCTACATTTGTAGCCAGGTGAATATTTTTCCAGTAATTATATAGATCATTATAAAAAGAAAATGTAGCCTAGTCTAGTGCTTCTCCAACTTCAATGTGCATATAGGATCCTGTGAAAATGCAGATTTTGATTCAGTAGGTCTGTAGTCCTCATGAGCTCCCCGGGGAGCCAAAGCCGCCAGTCCATAGACCTTACTTGGAGTAGTTAGGTTGAATGCACAGAGTAGGGCTTTAGAGCCAGAGATGCTTGATTCACATCGTAGCGCTTCTGTTTACTAACCATGATCTTGGGCAAGCTCCTTCACCTCTCTGAGCCTGTTTCTTCATTCTTAAAATGAGATTAATAATATATATCTTACTCGCTGAAAGCCAAGCTGGCTTGCAGGGAATTGACTTTTAGTGACTTGGCCTGCTTCCACTACACACTACTACCAGATTAATCTTCCTAAAGCCTCTTTCACTCAGAACTTTCCAGTGAGCCCCATGGCCTGGTGAATTACATACACACTCTTCTTCCCCTTGAGCCTCAAATGTCTGATGTAATAGTCACAAGTCATATTTCTAGCTTGATCTCTTCCTACTTCCTACTGACACTCATGTGTTACTAACACAGAGATTTCCTGTTTCATCTCTCTGATTCACTTTTGTCCTACCCAACCCTTCATCATATCCATAAAAATCTCACCCTTCCATTAAGTCCCTTCTTTCATCCAGGCTCTGGCTGGAAGCATTCTCCCTATTGTCTACCCTCTATTGCTCCCCAAAACTCCCACACATATCGAGTTAGGTCTCACTGGTATTTGAATTTTTCTAACAGTGTGTTTATATCTCTGGACAGTTTCTTTACATTTTTATCTTATATTCTAGTATTTCTATAATGGTGTGTAAGTTCCATGAGGATGTGGATCCGATATCGTTCAGATAGCACAGTGGCAAGAACGCAGCCCTGAGGCCCGCAGCCCTGAGGCCCACAGACCTGAGCATGTACCTCAGGTCAGCTCTGCCATTTGCCAGCTTGTTTGCCTTAGACAGGTCTCCTAAACCATCTGAGCAAAAAGTAGGTGCCAGTAATACCTAACTTGCAGTTACTAGGAAGAAATTTTGTATTAAAAATACTTTACATGGTATCCAACGTACAGGAAGGGCTCCTGTCAGTGAAACTGAATGAATTAGAACTGACTGTTTAATCCCAACACAACTCAGACATTCATTCTAGTTGTGTTAACACTGGATTCAAGCCCAGACTTCCAGTTTGTATGAGCATTTTAACATTTTCTTTTCCGGTTATGTTTATGTCAGTATTAAGTCTTATCAGAATATTCTGCCTCTTGAAATCAAACCACATTTGTTGATCTAGCTCCAATAGGTATAACTTAAATGTGATGATGAAAAAGTAACATAGTATGCTTTTATTTTAAAGCATGTAGTTTATAGTTAAACCTGGGTTTGAATCTAAACTGTCACTCTGTAGTGGTTGCCTTAACCTCTCCAAGCTATGGTAACATCTAAGTTGAATTTGGGTTTTTTTTTTTTTTTAACTTTTTTTACTTTTAAAAATAATTAGAGGAAGAATATATGAAATAGAAAAATATTTATAGACATAAGTAGCATATTAGTTCTACAGCCCAAAACACTAATAATATTATAATATTATCATGGATGAGGGGGATAACTCTAAACACCCCAAATAGCCCCCCTTTTGTAAGTTGAATTTACATATATTTATCCTAGAGAATTTAAGTATTCTGTTTATTTCAGTAATTGGTAAGGAGCAGTACATTTTTTTAAACTTATCAGCTAATTTCAAAAAGAACTATATTTAATAAGCTATATCATCATTTAGTTTAACTTTTTGGAGAACAAAATTAAACGATTTTAAAAATAGAAGTTAAATGATGCCAGTGTAATCAAAGTTGACTCAATGCTTAGACACAGTGTAAGAGATGAATCAAAGTTGCATCTGAACTTAGGGCAACAGAACCAAAGTCACAGCTATAGTCAGTATGTTGTTTTGTTGATGTGGGTAAAGAGGGTTTTCAAAAGAAAAATAGAAAATGGGGCAAACCTTGTTTTAATCAGGGAGTATATGGAAAGAAAATTAAATGCCTGTATTAAAACCTATTCTTTCATACTACCAATAACATTTTTCCTTAGCCTCTAGAGACCATCAAAAAACAATGGCTTATAATGCTTTTAGAACAGAAACTGAAGTTGTGTACTGTGCATGTGTAATCCTACACAAGAGGAAGGCAATGTTTAAAGCTGCTGTCACCTCTTAGGGAAAAAACTGGAATTCTGAGTCAAGTATGTATGCATTTTCTGTTTTCCTGTCTTGTGGGTCTTTATGACTAAAAACATTTTTATGAAATTGCCCTCTGCTTCTTTAAGCTTTGTGTGGTCTTGTTTGTTTGTTCTCAAATCTCAAACCATGCCATAGTTAGGAAACATCTTGAGTTGTTAAAAGTTAAAGAAATTGTATTTTGTTTGTGAGCTAAAGAGCAGGCCAAGCAATGTCTTCAGAAACAAAGATCTTATTTTATATAAAGAAGTTCCTTTTTGTTATAAGCTAGAATGAAGAATGATTTCAGGACAATAAGACAGAAACTACCTCTTGAAAGCTGTAATGTTGAAGCTGGCTACATAGCTAAAATAGAGTAGACTGATTTTCTTTTCTAGGCCGTTTGGTCAATTTAAACCATATTAATGGGTGATCAAACCCTGAAGAGTTCTCTCAGGATTTAAGTTACCAGCCCACAATATACTGACGATCCACTGAACAACAACAAAACAATATTTAATTTCACTTTATGCAGCACAAACGCAGACCGAGACACTCTATCAAATGGTTAAGAGCATGGGTTTCAAGTCAGATCCACCTGGATGTGAGCTCTGGGTCTAGCACTTGCTAACCATGTAATCTTGGGCAATTTAACTTCATGAATTCTATTTCTTCATCTGTATTATAGGAATGAGGCCGTATTTCATGAGAGTAAGATGCATTTTTTTTCACATTTTAACATCTCTGATGTTAGAATGCATGTTACAATTGATGGTGTGTCTTCATTCAATTGCCAACACTTTTTCTTTCCTTACTAGTACATAACTGTGTAATTACAACCTATGACATTTGAGATTCAATTAAATAATTAACATATACCTCATAGAGTTGTTCTGAGATATAAATAAAATAATGATGTAGAACCTTATGTCCTATAAAACCTGCCCCACGGAAGACTTCTATTAAATCATACCAGTTAATGTTGTACAGTGTGATGTTTGTAAAGTCTGGCATTTTCCTGTCTTGTTAGTCATAATTTCTGTTTGCCAACTCTAAAAGTTAATTTCTTTGCAAAAATCTTTTTGCTGGAACAGTCTGCCTACTGAGTAGCTCGTCAAATTTCCTCTAATTGTTCTGGCAGCATGACATTGACCCTACGGGTTTAAATATGAAATATGGTCAAAATAAAGGTTTTATGAAAGTCCATATTGACTTGTCTGATGAGTTGTTTGCAGACAAAAAGAAGAGTATGTAGTGTGCGTGCTTCAACAGTGCCTGGCCCACAGGAAGCACTATAGAAGTGGTGTTGAGAGGCAGCAGCATGCAGGGTGGTTAAAGGGAGAGGCTCTCGAGCCAAATTGGCTGCGATCAAATCCTGGCTTTTCCCCTTACAAGCTGTGTAACTTTGGACAAATAATCTCTCTGTGGTCTCCATGTTCTCATACAGTTGTGAGAATTAAATAAGCTAATATACTGAAAGCAATTGTACAAAAAAGGTGCTAGATAAGTTTTCTGCTATTGGAGGAAATACACCTTTCTTTTATTTAAGTACCTTTAAAAGGTCTGAGGTTTTTCATACTGAAAAGGAATATTCCAGTAAGTTTACTTTTTTTTTTTTTTTCCTTTTTGAGACAGAGTCTCTGTCGCCCAGGCTGGAGTGCAGTGGTGCAGTCTCTGCTCACTGCAACCCCCACTGCCCCAGTTCAAGCAATTCTCCTGCTTCAGCCTCCTGAGTAGCTGGGATTACAGGCATGAGCCACCATGCCTGGCTAATTTTTCTACTTTTAGTAGAGATGAGGGTTCACCATGTTCACCAGGCTGGTCTCGAAAGCCTGACCTCAGGTGATCTGCACGTCTCAGCCTCCCGAAGTGCTGGGATTACAGGTGAGAGCCACCATGCCCAGCCAATAAATTTACTTGTCAAGCAGGTGATTGTTATAATTCTGACTGTAAGAGGCTTCTAGTGTATAAAACACATAACCTATAAACATGCCATTGAGATATTTGTGATCATGTGGCACAGCTCTTAAAACTGGTCTGTCTAGCAGTAAACGTATGACTGAAAACAAAATATCAGATAAGTCTGAGATTGCTTCTAACAGCCTCTAGAGTGTCTGTATAATATTATCTTGTATGGCTTAAAATCCAGTTAGTATAGGTCAGCCTATACTCCAAGAAAGGGTCATTATGCCTAGGATTTTCAGAAGGGCTTCCTTCTAGCATTTATTCACTGGTAACCCATATTGTTCTAATTTTTTAAGGTTGCAAACTGGCTGCTATGCTGGAATAACTATGGCCATCAAGCATGTATCTCTAAGCATCAACACTGGTGCTTAGTTGGCTTTTAACTTATTGATCACACCTTTTGCATATAGAGAACTTCAAAATGAAATAAAACTTATCTATAGTTTTTCATTATTTTTGAGTGGTAATTATGTGTTAATTCAGCTGAACAATTGCAATTAGTATTATTTCTTTGTAACCATGACACATTTTTTACTTTTCTTTTCTCCCTTTGTTTGCATTTTGTTCACTCTCTAATGTCAATATCAAGAAACTATAGGCTGGGCATGGTGGCTCATGCCTATAATTCTAGCGTTTGGTGTGGGGTGGGGGCACCAAGGCAGGAGGATTACTTAGCCTAGGAGTTTAAAACCAGCCTTGACAACATAGCAAGATCTTATCTCTGCAAAAAAGTAAAAAATTAGCTGGGTGCGGTGGCATGAGTCTGTAGTCCTAGCTAGTCAGGCGGCTGAGGCAGGAGGATCACTTGAGCCCAGGAGTTCAAGGTTGCAGTGAGTCATGTGCGCATCACTCCATTACAGCCCGGGTGGCAGAGTAAGGCCTCAACTCAAAAAAAAAAAAAAAATTAAAATTAAATAAAAACCTATGCGTCCAGTGTGTTGAAACACTGATGTCCAGACAACTTCACTCTAAAGTTCAGTTCTGTCGCTCAGCTCACCCCCTAATAGCCAATGAGTTAATAATAACTTATGTGATAAGGTTAATAATAGCTTATGTGATGATAATAATAATCACTTAAAAATAATAATAACTTATGTGATAAGTTAATAATAGCTCATGTGATAAGGGCTGGGTGGCCCTGTTTATCCTGTGGCTCTGCCACGGAATACATGTTTTCCAAGACCACCTTCACAGGAAGAGTAAGACCTGAAGCAACCCTTTTGGGAGCCACTTCCAGAAATGGCTTACAAGACTTCCGTGCCCCAATTCCTTTGGCAAACATCCAGTCACAAGGCCCAACCAAATTACAAGGGAGGCTAGGGAATATCTTCCCTAGTGTCTAGGAAGAGAAAATCATGTGGTGAATAGCATTTTCTCCACCGTAGCCACACAGCTGTGTAAGTTGGGTTACTTAACCTCCCTGAGCCTCAGCTTAGATAATAATACTTACCTTGCAAAGCTGCTGTGAGGATTAAATGGGGAAAAGCACTTAGCATGTGGTAAGTACTTTATTAACTTGTTGTATATTATTACTAATAATTAATAGTTTATCCCTAAACACACAAACATACACAGGACCCAAGTCATTAGCACCTGAACCTCTGGTCCTCTTTAGTCTGACCCTCTGCTGACCCTTTAGTTCCTATCCAGCCAGGGTTCAGGACTTAAGGCAGGCAAGACTCTTGCCCATGAGATGTGACTGTGACTAGCATCATACTCCAGGAGCTAGGATATGGGAAATCAAAGCCAAGGATGCTGAAAATGAACCCTAGTTCCTTCAGGAGTCTTGGGGGAAGGACCGTAGATACATTAACGTGGTAGAAGACAGAGAGGAGAATCATCAGTTGCGTAAAATTATGCTTAAAAGAGACCAAGTCTTAAGATAGCAGCTGAGCCAGATGTATTGGCTCATACCTGTAATCCCAGCACTTTAGGAGGCCGAGATGTGTAGATCACTTGAGGTCAGGAGTTCGAGACCAGCCTGGCCAACATGGTGAAACCCCATCTCTACTAAAAATACAAAAATTAGCCAGGCGTGGTGGCACGTGCCTGTAATCCCAGCTACTCAGGAGGCTGAGGCACGAGAATTGCTTGAACCCGGGAGGCGAAGTTTGCAGTGAGCGGTGATTGTACCACTGCACTCCAGCCTGGGCGACAGAGTGAGACTTCATAAAAAAAAAAAATGGCAACTGAAAGAAAGGAATAAAATGAACACATATTGATATTTCAAATTTGGCAGGCATCATCATGCCAAGGCTTTCACACAAATGGCCTCCTTTAATTATCACAAGGATCCTTAGGTAAGAATCATTAACCCCAGTTTCCAGTAGGATTAAAGTAACACACCCGGGCTTACATAGCTAAAAAGTGACATATTTAAAATTGAGTCTTCAGAGTCCTAATGTTCTTTGTTCCATGACAGCACTTCACACCTCTTAGTCATGCTGAATCGTGCTAAGGATCAATAGATCTCAAGGAATATACCGGAAGTGTTTCTTGCCCAGGGGAAAGGGAAGTAGACCCATTATCTTCAAGCAATTCTCCTTCTCCTACTTCCCACAAGACCAAAAGCGAAACTCAGAATCAACGTAGGGTACAATATATTTTAGTTAACCTCTCCCAAGCACAGACAAATACACCCTTATCTGTTTGCTAATGTCTGAAATTCATTTCGCTGAGGGAGGTTATGTGTATGTGGATGGATTTCCATGAACATACATGTAAGACCATACATCTCATTTGGGTCATATAGAAGATGGAAAGATTTTACTGAGTAAAGCAAGAATTTGGATGAAGAAAGCTTTCAAACCAGGGCCACAGCTTCCTGACTTCACTCTGACAGCCAAAAAATGGTCCAGATGTAGTCTTGAGTCCTCTGTAGCCATGCAGGCTTAGAATATGGTGGGAACTGGTCCCATGGAACAGTCCCATGAACTGAACTCTGAGTACCATGCCATAAAATGCCCTTAGGGCATCCAAATATATCCAAACAAACCAAGGGATTTGGAGCTTAGCATTTTACAGGAACAGTATTAAAACAAAACTACATCTGCAGCAGCAGGAGTGAAATGAATATAAGATTAGGTTCTTCCAATCTGTCAAAATAAATTTATTTGGAATTGTGAGCAATATAAACGCTGTAAGTTCCAGTCTCTGACTCTATTTCTAATACATGTTAGGATTCTACCCAATGATTCGGGCATGTATAAGAAGTAGTTTGTGACGCCACATGCCTCTTACTTTCAATGTATTTGGGACTCCTTTGTCAGTTCTATAAGGTGGTGACTTCTTTACATTAATTTTCATGAAGAATACTTAGAACAGTGTTTTCATAATCTGAAAGGCAATACAGCGGAGTGGTTACTGGTTGAGAGTATGGGCTCTGCAGCCAGAGTAACTTTGTTTGAACCCAGGCTTCATAATGTAAAAGCTCTCTAACTTTGGGCAAGTTACTTCTGTGTGCCTCAGTTTCCTTATCTGTCAAACAAGGAGGTGACTAGTGCTGCCTTGTAAGCTTGTTTCAAAGATTAAATAATTTATTCTATATATAGCATGTAGAAAAGTGACTGACATGGTAAGGGCTTCATTCTCTAGCAAGGACCTCAAGAATAAGAGAAAGGGGCAAGAAGGAGACAAGAGCCAAGAAACCACCACAGTCACTGTTACCATGCAGCGGAATGGAGGAGAACTAGCTAATATTTGTCTCACCAGTTCATGTCTCAACAGTTGTGAAACAGAGATCAGTGCTTCTCAAATTTGAATGTGCTTATGTCACCTAGCAAACTTGTTAAAATGTGGATTTTTATCCATTAGGTCCAAGGTGCAGCTGGAGGTTCTGCATGTCTTCTTTTTCTTTTTCTTTTTCTTTTTTTTAAGACAGAGTCTCACTCTGTCACCCAGGCTGGAGTGCAGTGTCGTGATCGCGGCTCACTGCAAGCTCCGCCTCCCGGGTTCACGCCATTCTCCTGCCTCAGCCTCCCGAGTAGCTAGGACTACAGGCGCCCGCCACCACGCCCAGCTAATCTTTTTGTATTTTTAGTAGAGACGGGATTTCACCATGTTAGCCAGGATGGTCTCGATCTCCTGACCTCGTGATCTGCCCTCCTCAGCCTCCCAAAGTGCTAGAATTATAGGCGTGAGCCACCGCGCCCAGCTGAGGTTCTGCATTTCTAATAGGCTCTCAGGTGATGCTGATGCCACTGGTCTGAAGATCACCCTCTGAAGAGCAAGAGTTTAGAGAACACCTGTTCCTAAATGCCATATGGTCTCTTTCTTAAGGTTGAGCTCTCCAAGGATCTACTTACGAAACCCTTTTGTTATTTTTGGTCATGGGTCATGAGTCAAGAAAACATTTGAAAATAGATGTTGCTTCAAGGAAAATGGCATAGGTATTCGATATTGCATTAATGAAATATTTTGAATTCTTAAGCATTTGGTCATTTTCCCCACTCAGGATCCAAGATTGATTTTTCCCTTTCAGATCATTAATTACAAAATAAAAGATTGAGGTTTTTTTAAGGTAGGCAGAATGTCTCCATTTGCTTTCCAAATAGGGATGGAATCAGCAAAAGCAAACATCTTCTTGTCATATGATGACTGTCCCCTTCCCAAACAACCAGTCCTTTAATTCTAACCTCATGCACATTTCAAGAGAAATGTAAAGCAGATGGTTGTGTTCCACTGATACATAAATCACAGAAATTTCTCATAAATTCTTTTGATTGTTAAAAAGCTTCAAACTGCCAGGCAGTGTTTTGCTTAAACCAAAGATGGGCCTGAGCAAACAGCTAAGTGGAACAGCATTCAGGCTTGAAAAGCTTAAGTTTAGTCAGATGATTTCCTTGCTATCTCCTATAGACACTTTTTCATAGAAATTCAAGATATGCGAAGACTTGAACACTGTGTGTGTGTGTGTGTGTGTGTGCTTTAAAATGTCTACAAGCGAAATCAACAAGTATCATTTCTGTTCTCGAACAGCAGAGAGACCTCCATATCCCACCAAGTTACTTGTGGCAGATTGTTACTTACTAATTCCACCAAGATCATAAAGCAGTGCCTTACAGTAAGAGTTGGCAAACTTTTTCTGTAAATGGCCAGATAGTAAATATTATAGATTTTGTTGCTCATTCAGTATACTAGTTTGCTAAGGCAGCTGTAACAAAGTACCACAAACTGGGTGGTTAAAAGAATAAAAATGGGTTGTCTTACAGTTCTGGAGGCCAGACATCTGAGATCAAGGTATTGGCAGGGTTGATTCTTTCTGAGGGCTGCCAGAATCTGTTCCATGCTTCTCTTCTAGCTTGTGGTGGTTTGCTGGCAATCTTTGACATTCCTCGGCTGCATCACTTCAATCTCTGTCTTTCTCTTCACCTGACATTATCCCCGGGTGCATATCTGTGTCCAAATTCACACTTTTTAGAAGGATACCAGTCATGTTGAATGAGGGGCCCACACTACTCCAGTATGACCCCATCCTAACTTAACTCATTACATCTGCAAAGACCCTATTTCCAAATAAAGTCACATTCAAAGGTAATGGGGGCTAGGACTTCAACATATGGATTTGGGTGGGGTTTGGGAAGGACACAATTCAACCCATAACAGTATCTGTCAATAACATATGGTATTTGTCTCAGCTATTCAACTCTGCCATTGAAGTGCAAAAGCATCCATGGAAAAATACATAAACAAATGGGCATGGCTGTGTTACAATAAAGCTATACTTACATATTTTTTAATAGATGGCAAGCCTGTAGGCAGTAGTTTGTGAACACTTGCCTTAGAGTATCTCTGATTCTTTGTGAGTATGAAAAAGAAAAAAAAAATACATGAGGAGATTTGGCACTTGGCATAGAAGAAGAGAAAAAACTTTGCAAGTTTTCAAAATGCCTATTTTATATTTGGAATTTTAGTCATAATGCTTTACATTTAGCTTTAATATCTTATCTCTACATTCAAATATACTCTGGATTTATGTACACAGTCTCAATTAAGCAAACTGATATAAATTTTATAATGGTGACTCTAGTAAACATGATACACTTTGTCTTCAGCCTGCTACTAAGTTCTAGAATGACAGCAAAACAGGCTTTTCCATTTAACATTATACCTGTATGCTTTGATTTTTTGTATGAATATGTCTGAAACATCAACAATTGCTTATGATTTGGAATTTCTTTAGAAATGTATCCATGTTTATCCTCTGTGAATACATGTGTATATTCCTTTCCCTTTAATTAATATTTCTAGAGTACCTACAGGCAGTGTATTAGGCTGTAAACAATGAATCCTGCACAAGACACATTGTTTCCAAAGACTTATACCCTCTGGGAGATATATACACAAAGAAAACAGACAGCATATGACATATGTTCAAGCATCATCCAAAGATTTACATACACAACTGCCATGTAGAGGACATAGCTTTGTTCTGCTTGAGTCCGTATAAATGCATATATGTAAATCTCACATCTCCATTTATAATGCATCTTCACTTGGAACCTTCATGGAACCAAATTAGAGAGTTCTGTGTAGGGTCATAGATGTAAGAGCACTTTAAAAGGCTTTCATGGAAAACTTGAAGATTGACTATGCCGTAAAGAAAAGACTCAATCAGGCACATACTGTATGTTTTGCAATAGTAACAAAGGTCATGCTACCATTATATTAAAACTTAGATCCAGCTTATTTTATATTAAAATGTTAGGCCTCTGGAACTCTTCCTCCACATGGTAATAAAGATAGCTAGAGTCAGGGGCCAGCATCTGCTTGAAATTTTAAAGTAACATATGTGCAAGTAGTGACTGGTGTTACTGAGGATGAAATGAACCCACTCACAGGTATCAGTATTGGATATTGGGGGCTCATTCAGCTTCAGCAAAGGTGCCCCATAAAATCACTTATCTGGAGTGCCCCAAGATTGGCCCTGTATTTAGAAGCTGAAAGAAAATACCCACTAGATTATACAAATTATAAAATAGGTCAAATTGGGAGAGCAAATGAGTAGATCATGTGCTTTTAATTAGGTTTTTACCTTAAAGGTTTTCAGTTCAGACAGAGATATTCAGAACAAGTACCAACTATGCTGACATATATGAAATGCTGTATGACCAGAAATGTCAGATATATATGGCTTTAATAATTTTAACCATTTTAGGTCCAAAGAATACTTCTAAAATCATAATTCATAGAGTATTCTCTTTGGGATTATAAAAACACTATCACATTTCCTGACCAAAGACCCATGACTTCCAATAACACAAGCCAACATCTGCCCTTACACATACAGTTGATTCCATAACCACATGTGGGTTGACTTTATATTGCTCAAATTAAGATTTGAACATTGGTAATGAAACTAGAATTTATCTTACAAATAAAACAATAAAGCATCCCTACATTATTTTTAACCTAGAAACTCTGTGACTCTCTTGGATTCTCTGGTCTGTAGTTTAGAAGCCATCGTCCTATCCTAAGAATCTTCCACACATTTGTTTGGAGATGGGGCAATTTCTCTCATTTCTTTCTGCGTTTGCTTAAATAAAGGAAAGGGGCTTCCATCTTCCCATAGAACTAAAAAAGAAAATGAAACTAAATGGCTTTTTTTCTTCTCAACACTTTGTAAACTTTGACTAGGAAATGAAGCACTACAGTGTGTCAATGAAGAATAATGATAATATTAATAATGATGGTGATGATGATGATAATGATGAATTAGACAGTATAATTCTCTTCTTATTCTAAGTCTGAAAACTGAAGCAAAATGATGAAGTGCCTTTCCCAAGATCAGCGGCTCCACAATGAGAACTTGGGTTTGTCCTCCCTCACACATCTTCTTCAGAGGAGAACAAATATCACTAATGTTCATCCGCACCAGGAGAAAACCATACTGGCCCATTCAATGGCCAATTAGAATAAATTGTATATTAAGAAAAATATGATAGGTAGTACAAAAATCAAAAGCTCTCCAAAGAAAAGGAACAAAAAACCTGAATAAATAAGCTTAACGGTCCATTGTTTGTGGGGAAAATGATGAAATTATCATCAAAATATCCTATGAATTGAGAATGAAGATACATTTTTATGTAGAAAGATTTTTACAAAAAATAAAAATAAAAAATTCTACCCAGAAAAGTAAGACTCTTCTAGGACAGGTATTAGTTTTCGTTAAAGGGGTATCAGTCTCTTTCCGATAATAGAAACAAATATACTGTATATGAATCTTAGTAAACTAGTCAATTATGATTCTTCATCCTAACCCATATTTAAGAGAATGTTTGTGACTGTGCTGAAGATTTGTACATTAAAGCTGTCTATACAGGAGAGTGTTCTAATTATCACAGAATTGGCCTCACAGAATCTGAATCATTCAGGTGAAAACATTCTTTTTATTTAAGAGCAATTTAGAGACACAGGTTAACAATAGATACTATAACACAGCTTTTTGCCTACAAAAAACAAACAAACTCGTCTAAATATCAATCTGCAGATGCCAAGCCTGTGTTTAAACAATGTGTTAATCTGCTTCCCCTGACAAAACTCTGGGTGAGGTATTGTTTCCACATTCAGGGACGTTAGCCCAGTAATGCAGAAAAAAAAAATCTTCATTTGGACATTGCATCTTTCAGACATTCCCTTCTTTTATTGATTTGTTTTCTCCTGTCCCTTTTCTCCTTCTTTTGTTTCCTTATCATAGCTTCAGGTTATTACGTGCAAAGTATTGATGGGAATGGATGGTTTTGGTCGATGGAGAGCTAATGCATCCCTAATCCCACTATTGTTGTAGAGTTATGCTTTCCTCTGGTCTCTGATGGGGGAAAAGGTGCAAAGCTGTTGATCCTAGTTTTATTTGTCACAAACCCATCCATCAATCAAGCGCAAGCATGTCTGAATGCTGAATGGCATGGGGGTCTCAGCTGAAAAAATTCGATAACTGTATTGTCAGGTCTCTCACTCTTTTTTTGATAAGAAATACATTTGACTGAAATAGATAAGCATGCAACTACTAAAGACTTGAAGAGAGAGAATGACATATTGGCACCAAAGGTTATATAGCTTTGGTATTAATGATACTTATGAGTAAATAAAACAGGAGGGGGCAGCTATAGCTAGAGACATACAACATCCCTAAGGCTTGGTGATGTTTAAGTATTGTCGCTCTACTATTATGTGGATTTTTGAATATTAATCTGACCATATTTCACAGTCGATAACTCTGGTTAAAATGCAAGTCAATCTGCAGCTGGTGAAGGTGGTGTGGTTCAGGGAATCGAATATCACTTGTTTACATGGATCTGGACATTACAGACAGATCCTTTGTTGTTATGTACAGTAGGTAATTCCATGGCATATTTTTGTGTATGTATGAACTCATACGTTCACAACTGTCTCATCTTGCAAGTGAAAGCATTTGGGGGGGAAATAAGCTTTAATTATTTTAAACTGGGAATATATATGCATGTAATTTCAATAGTGAATTAACTTATAATTACAGTATCAAAAATGGTTTCTGGTGTCCCTTTTATTCTAGTTACTAAATTAGGTATTTTAATATAACATAATTAAAATTAATATTTTAATTATGAAAGCTTGTCTTTTCAGTTATATAAATTTTTCTACTCATAATTATTTCAAGATAATTTCATTTAGAAATAGTAAAAACATTAAAAACAACACTAGTATAATACAATTTTAGGGGCAAAATTAATCAACAAATCAGAACATTTTTAAAAACTAGTTTATTTTCTTGTCATAACATGTTAGAGAAGACAAGTATTTTTTAAATGACCTAAAAAAAGCCCATCAAGAAAAACAACAAAAAGACAGCCTTGAATTAGAGGGCATGAAGATGAATGTTTTGTAGCCTTAATTATCCCATGTTATGAAAGTAAGCCATTTTTTTCTCTGTTCAGTGACTGGGGGCTAGACAACTGAAAAAAAAAATCAATGTGGGAATGCTTTAGATTTGTTGGGTAAATTACATGTGCTTGGCTGCTCCATTGTATCTGCCCTATATTCTACACAAGATAACTGTAGATGGAACTGTCACATAATGCATATACTTCACATTGATTTTTATACTTTTAACAGAATTTCAGTTGAACTCCATAATAAAGCAAGAAGAGAAATGATATCTCCCTCACATTCCTAATACTTGAATTATTTTTGAAATTAATTAAGTAAAAGCTCCCAGTTTTGAAGTCATGGTGAGAGGCAAAAAAAAAAAAAAAAAAAAAAAAAAATCAAATTTGGTTTCTAATTCTCCTCATCGTCTGTTTTTCTGTTTTTGTTTCAGTTATTTACATTTCATCTTAACTTCCCCACCTCTTTAAAAATATGTTAATTCTTAAAGACTTTCCAGGAGGGCCCACGAACCAGCAAATGAGAGACAGCTGAACCTTCGGGAGATGCGGGAGTTGCAAACATTGATCTTTCTGTTGACATCCTTTTGGGTTTCTAGCTTGCTCTAGTTTTGCCTCACTTTCCAGTGATTTTTAGCATTACTGTGAAGTCTGATCCTGTTTAAATAAAGTCTCTGATGCCACCATAAGGGTTTGAGCAAGAGTTCAAGGAGTCCTTGGTTATCCCAAGGACAACCTTTCTCAGCCTGACCTTACCTATAGAGAACCCAAACAATCCTAGTGGGGAAAGAAGTAAGTCAGCCCCTACTCAGAAATATACTAGAAAATTGCTCCATCAACTGTGCATACCCAGGTGTTCGGCTCTAGACAGAAATGTAATGCAGCTTCTACATACCCTGAGAACAAGGTTTTACTGAATTTGGGGTGGCAGTTCCAGATTGGGTGCCCAGGGGTAATGTGGACTTTGTAATTTCACCCAGGATGATGAGAAACTACAGCAACATCAAGAATTCAAGAAACTTGAGATTTGGCAACATTGGGACTCCCCTCATCCAGAAATGCCTTGGGAAGAAGGATAAAATGTGGGATGAAAGAGATTCATGTTCTTATGGCATTCTGAAACTATTACTGAAATATTTTAGAAAATGTAAAATATTATAAAGAAAATAAAATTGGCTGAGCACGGTGACTCACACGTGTAATCTCAGCACTTTCGGAGGCTGAGGTGGGCGGATCACAAGGTCAGGAGTTCGAAACCAGCCTGGCCAATACGGTGAAACCCCATCTCAACTAAAAATACAAAAAATTAGCCAGGCATGGTAGTGGGCACCTGTAGTCCCAGTTACTCAGGAGGCTGAGGCAGGAGAATCACTTGAACCTGGGAGGCGGAGGTTGCAGTGAGTTGAGATTGCACCACTGCACTCCAGCCTGGGTGACAGAGTGAGACTACATCTCAAAAAATAAAAAAAAAAAAAAGAAAAGAAAAAGAAAAGAAAATCAGGTCGGGCACGGTGGCTTATGCCCGTAATCCCAGCACTTTGGGAGGCCAAGGTGGGTGGATCACCTGTGGTCAAGAGTTCGAGACCAGCCTGGCCAACATGATAAAACCCTGTCTCTACTAAAAATACAAAATTAGCCAGGCATGGTGGTGCATGGCTGTAATCCCAGCTACTTGGGAGGCTGAAGCAAGAGACTCGCTTGAACCCAGGAGGTGGAGGTTGCAGTGAGCCGAGATCCCACCATTGCACTCCGGCCTGGGCAACAAGAGTGAAACTCCATCTCAAAAAAAACAGAAAAGAAAATAATTCATAGTGCCATCACCCACAAGTGGCATTTGTTGCTCTTTTATAATATATGAGATGTGGTACAATGTAATATTGAGAGACAAATAATTGATTTCATGTTTCATACGAATATTTTAATTATGGCCAATTCCACATTAATAATTCTATTCCAAACATTCTCTGATTAAAGAAAAATCATTTGATAAGACTCCATATGATAAACAGATTAATTTTTCCAAGTAAATGTATAGATGTAAAACAAAAACTCTAATCCCATATTTAAACTTTATAGACTAATTGTAATGTTTATTTGGAAGAATAAATGTGTGATCAAAGCCCAAAAAGTGTTTAAAAAGAAGAAAAATGAGAAAGGACTGGTACCAGGTGGCAAGTATATTGTAAAGCTTCAGTAATTCAACAGTTTGTGTTCTAGGAATTTGTGTCCCCAGTTCTGATAATGTTCATTCTTAAATTGTAATGTTCTATACCCTAAAGCACTCTCCAAACCTTAAGATGAAGAAAATAGGCAAAGCAATAGCAGCAATGACAAGGGACCTTTTTTTTCTACTGGTATACCTCGGATTTTCCCCCGGCAGAGAACCAAGGGGAAATGACAGCCTCCACAGGATCACATAAAGAACTGAGAAATTTTTTCTTTTTTTGAGACAGGGTCTCATTCTGTCACCCAGGCTAAAGTGCAGTGGTACAATCACAGCTCACTATAGCTGCAACTTCCTGGGCTCAAACAATCCTCCCACTTCAGCCTCCCAAGTAGCTGGGACTACAGGCATGTGCCACTATGCCTGTCTACTTTTTTATTTTTTGTAGAGACAGGGTCTTACTATGTTGCCCAAGCAGGTCTCAAACTCCTGGGCTCAAACGATCTTCCTGCCTCAGCCTCCCAAAGTACTGTGATTACAGGTATGAGTCACCGTGTCTGGCCAAGAAACCTTGATACCCATCTTTTGTCCCATCTTACAGAACTCATAGAATTCATTTCAAAACACATATAGAGAAATTTTGTTATGTTCTCCCCAGTTTTTGTCTCTATTGCATTGGTCATAGTTCTGGTAGCTGTGCCTTAAAATAGTTAACAATGTTCCTCCAAGGAATTAAAACTCTAACATCTTTGTAATTCTTTTTTTTTTTTTTTTTTTGAGATGGAGTTTCGCTCTTGTTGCCCAGGCTGGAGTGTAATGGCGCAACCTCTGCTCACTGCAACCTCCACCTCCTGGGTTCAAGCAATTCTCCTGCCTCAGCCTCCCGAGTAGCTGGGATTACAGGCATGCGCCACTATGCCCGGCTAATTTTGTGTTTTTAGTAGAGATAGAGTTTCTCCATGTTGGTCAGGCTGGTCTCGAACTCCCGACCTCAGGTGATCCACCCACCTTGGCCTCCCAAAGTGCTGGGATTACAGGCGTGAGCCACTGCACCTGGCTGTAATTCTTTTAAAACTCAAACACCTTTGCAGAAAAGAGAGGAAGACAGCTCTACACAAAAAGCTCACTCAAGCATTTTAGGAACTGATGATAGAAAAATAATTGTCTTACATGTATATATATAAAGGAGTGGGAATTATTACATAGCTTTTAGGCCTGACCCTGGTTCATGAATTTTCCAAATTCTACCAAAACAGCAAAACAGACAAATCAGTAGAATAGAATAGAGTCTGGAAAAAGACTCTGGGAATTTGGTATTGGTAAAAGAGAGATCTTAAATAAGCAAGGTTGCTTTAATATACTACCAGTATGAATGTAAAATTGGTAAGCCAATTTAGAAGCCAATTTTGCAGTGCCTACTAAAAGACATGCATTGACCCGACAATGCATTGATCCAATAATTCCACTTCTCTATATCTCCCAGAGAAACACTGGCACATGTTCATAATAAGACAGTACAGTGATGTAGCAGTAGTTGAAATCGTAAAAAATTGGAAATTCCAAATGACTACCAACAGGGGACTGGCTAAATAAACTATGCCAGAACCATACTATGAATATGATGCATAAGTAGAAAAAGATAAGACAGGGCTCTCTGCACCGGCACCAAAAAATTTCCAAACCATATCACTGAGTGGGAAAAAAAAAGCAAACTTCAGAATATTACTACACAAGGTATCATATGCTGAGGTAAATACACCTCATATACACATGTATAACAACTACATCAATACCATTAAAAAAACATAAACTCTTACTAATCTTTGTCTACCCCAAATCATACATGAAAATATATTTTTATGAATTAAGAACTTAATGACATTTTTAAAACTATAAAAATTACTAAAAATAAATATACAAAAATATGTATTTAACCTTAGCATGACACAAAGGCCAGAAACAATAAAGAAAATTTCTGGCAGCATTAACTTTATGACAGAATAACAACAATAACAAACTTCTGTATATCAAATAATGCCACAGCAAAAATTTTAAACAAAATTGTTGGAGGGAGTTTAAGTGGCTACAGTATCTCTTCAAAAAAAAATTCTCAGTATGTATATTTAAAATGCACATACCTTGTACCTTAGCAATTTGACTTACAGGGGTTTATGCCAAAAAAAATTGTACATGTTGCCAGTTGTGTGTGTAAAAGGATGTTTAGCACAGTATTTTGTGTTTATAGTTGCATATAAAAGGGGGAGGATTAAATGCCCACCAAGAAGAAAATGGCTAAATAGATTATGGTACTTCCATATGCTAGAATACAATACAGCCATTAAGATAGATAATAGTATAGTCAACCCTTTGCATCCAGTTCCACATCTGTGAGTTCATCCAACTGCAGATCAAAAATATTAAGGAAACACACTGAAAATAACAATACTGCAGTTAAAAATATAAATCTTGGCTGGACGCCGAGGTCCATGCCTATAATCCCAGCACTTTGGGAGGCTGAGGCGGATGGATCACTTGAAGTCAGGAGTTTGAGACCAGCCTGGCCAACATGGTGAAACCCCGTCTCTACTAAAAATATAAAAACTAGCCAGGCATGGTGGTGGACGCCTGTAATCCCAGCTACTCAGGAGGCTGAGGCAGGGGAATCACTTGAACCTGGGAGGCAGAGGCTGCAGTGAGCTGAGATTGTGCCACTGCACTCCAATGCATTGATCCAATAATTCCACTTCTCTATATCTCACAGCGAGATATAGAGAATTACAAAGGTGTTAGAGTTTTAATTCTTTGGAGGAACATTGTTAACTATTTTAAGGCACAGCTACCAGAACTATGACTAATGCAATAGAGACAAAAACTGGGGAGAACACAGCGAGACTCCATCTCAAAAAACAAAAAAACAAACAAACAAACAAACAAACAATATATATATATATCTTAAAATATAGTGTAACAATGACATTGTGTTAGGTGGTATAAGTAATTTAAAGATGATTTAATATATATGGGAGGATGTGCATAAGTTATATGCAAATACTTCCCCATTTTATAGAACTGCTTAAAATCCTGAAGAATGGAGGCTTTCCTGGACCCAATCTCCAGCAGATTCCAAGAGACAACTGTATTAACTTTTATTAAGTTCCATGAGCAAAGGTCCATTTCTGAGTTAAATACATTATCTCATTCAATCCTTTCAATAATGCTTTGAGGTAGATATCATCAGAATTCTCATTTTAAAGATGATAGGGCTGAGACTCAGAGAGGTTAAGTGCCCCCAAAACATACAACTGTCTCAATCCAAAACAGAAATTCTCAGAAGATTTGTATGTACTAACATAGAAAGATGTTATTGAAACACTGATATGAAGAAAAAAGAAATTATAAAAGAAGAAAAAGGAAGTTATAGTATGTATACTGTAATGACATTTATGTAAAGCAATGTAAAAGTGCAATGGGAAGAAATAAACATGTTAGTGTGGTTGTCTGTAGATGGATGAGGGAGTGATGGGGATTCCCTGTCTTCTTTTTACTTAACTATATTTTCTAAATTTTTTTTCAGCAAGGTACACACGTTGCACTTTTAAAAATAAAGTAGATAATTCTAGGATAAAACCAGTAATGTTGAAATGTAGATCAATGAATATTATTATTATTGTAGCAAAGATAGGTATTTAAAATTCAGTGTTTTGAGACTTCTAATGATTTTGCCTGGAGAACACATTCCTATCTGTAGAGGTTAGAACATGAAAAGGCAGCTGGCCTTTTTTAATGATAAAAAAATAGTATATCAATTAAGATATAAAAATTATTTCTTCCTATGTTCTAATTACCTAGAAGTTCAGGTACTATTTTAAGTACTTTGGTGTTTCTGTTTATTTATTTGTTTGGAGATAGTGTCTCACTCTGTCACCCAGGCTGGATTGCAGTGGCACTAATACGGCAGCCTCAACCTCCCTGGCTGAGGTGAACCTCCTACCTCCACCTCCCGAATAGCTGGGACTACAGGCATGCACCACCATGCCCAGGTGCTTTTTTACCTGGAGTTTCACCATGTTGCCCAGGCTGGTCTCAAACTCCTGGACTCCAGTGATCTGCCCACCTTGGCCTCACAAAGTGCTGGGATTACAGGTGTGAGCCACCACACCCAGCCTGTTTTTAAGTACTGTAAAATAACAATTTATGAGCAGACTAACATGAATTGTGGGTTTCTTAACAAAAAGGATGAATGAAGCAAGTTACCCTAAACCTATTGTCTCTATTTTTCAAATGCCATCCTTTGAGATCAGACACACTTTGTTTCCAGGCAATATGCTGAGTGGGGAATGCCTAGTCCAGTGGGCTGAGCCTGTCAGATCAATACAATGGAATTTGAACTTGTCACTTGCAGGGGTGTGCTACCTGAGGCAAAATAACTGTCAAGCACCAACCTCTAACTCAACTATAATCATATCAAACACTCTTGCCTTTTCTTTGCTCTTTCTTATTCTTTTCTTTCTTTCCTTTTTCTTTTTTTAATCTTAGTGAAATCAGGTTAAAATGGGTATCAAGAAAACTTGGAGGCTGTAGCAAGAAAATGTAGTCCTATACTTTCTATGGCAGAAATATTAAATGGGACCGAAAGTATTGAATACCTTTTTTCGCTCTTGTTGCCCAGGCTGGAGTAGAATGGCGTGATCTCTGCTCACCGCAACTTCCACCTCCTGTGTTCAAGCGATTCTCTTGCCTCAGCCTCAGTAGCTGGAATTACAGGCATGCGCCACCATGCCAGCCTAATTTTGTATTTTGTAGTAGAGATGGGGTTTCTGCATGTTGGTCAGGCTGGTCTCAAACTCCTGACCTCAGGTGATCTGCCCACCTCAGCCTCCCAAATTGCTGGGATTACAGGCGTGAGCCATGGCGCCCAGCTGAATACCTTCTTATTCCTATAGTTAGAATAAAAGCTAGCACTGCAACCTGGTTTGCCTGATTCCTGCTGGCACAGAGTTCTTTGACGGGACAAAACTAAGTAACATTCAGTCTGAAGGGGCTTGTGTCTGTAATAACACAGATGTTTTGCCTTTGTGGATAATGGCAGTGGAGGTGAGGGTGGGGTGAAGAGATGGGGATATGCACTAACTGTAGACACGTAAGCTTTAACAACAGCAATCGGAGTCACTTTCTTTTCCCTTAACTGTATTTTCCTGAGAATGACAAGCCAATGGTTCCAGTGTTACAGACTCTGAAATGCCATACTCTAAGGAAAGTTTCTATTCATGGAAAGCCAAGGACTGGGAAAGAAACAGTGCTTGATGTTTTTTTTATTTTCATTTGCACTTTGACTAAAAAGATAGTGAATTGAGGATAAACAGGCACATACACATATGATTTGAGGAAAACAGTCCTCTTGCCTCAGAAATATGTCCTCTAGTGACTTTCTGGTATACTTGATATGCCCACAGTGAAGAATCATTTGTTGGAGATGAAGAATTATCTATGTATTCAACATTGAAAAAATATTAAGAATGCATTTACCAAACCTGTTCTTCATGCCCCTCCCCTCAAAAAAAGTGATGACTGAATAGTAGAGTCTCTATCCCAAAGAAACTTAAAATCTAGATAGGAGTCAGACAAGATATAAGACAATTTAAATAAAGAGTGATGTGGGCCAGATGCAGTGGCTCATATCTATAGTCCCAGCATTTTGAGAGGCCGAGGCAGGAGGATTGCTTGAGCCCAGGAGTTCAAGACCAGCCTGGGCAACACTGTAAGACCCCCAACTCTACGAAAAATTTTTAAAATGAGCTAGGCATGGTGGCACACACCTGCAGTCCCAGATACTCAGGAGGCTGAGGCAGGAGGATTGCATGATCCCAAGAGGTCGAGGCTACGTTGAGCTGTGATCACATCACTCCAGCCTCGGTGACAGAGTAGGACCTCATCTCAAAAGCGAAAGAAAGAAAGGAAAGGAAAGGAAGAGGGGGAGGGCAATAAAGGGAAAAAGAAGAAAGAGAAGAAGGGAGGGAAGGATAGAGGGAGGAAAGGAGGAAGGAAGGAAGGGAGGGGAGAGGGAAGGAGGAAGGAAGTGAGGGAGGGAAGTGTTAGCACAAGGTGAGGATATTTATCACTCAGGAGAAAGGAAGATGAGACATACCAATCGATGAGCATAGATATGGTGGAACCCAGAACTGGAAGAAGTGGCAAGGGGCTAGAAAGTAAATAGCAGAGAGTAAGGGCTAACACAAAGGGCTCTTTTTATCCTGAGGAGAAGGAGGAGAGCCTTTGAAGGGTTTAAGCTGGTGAGGAAGGGTGGAGTGAGTAGGGATGAGAAGAAATGTGATATATGAATATATTATATTTATGCTTATATAATAATGGAGAGAAAAATGCATCAAGCCATTAACAGTCACAAACATACTTGAAGAATTTGTTTTAAAAAAACAATTGGCAGAGGGAAGCATTCAGAAATTCATCTCAAAATTACATTCTTGCTCCAAAACTGTGGAAAACCCAGAGATACAAACTCTTGACAGAATATGTATCTATTTGAGAAGTCAGAACTCCTGTACACACACCAAAAATAAAGTGTACCTATTAACCTATGGGGTGGGGATTTCTATGTAGCAGTGGCTTAGGAAAGGGCACATTCCAGAAAAAATTAAAGCAGCCTCCAAAGGCCTCATGGAGGAGAGGAAAGAAGACTTCCTGAGGAGAGATAGTGAGGACAAGGGTTTTCTTGGGAGGGTGGGGCCGGGTAGATGGAATTTGTGTTCAAAACCAAAGGCTTGTGACATTTGTTGTTTGTTTGTTTTTGTTTGTTTGAGACAGGGTCTCACTTGTTGCCCAGGCTGGAGTACAGTGGTGCAATCACAGCTCATTGAAGCCTTAACCTCCCAGGCTCAAATGATCCTCCCACCTCAGCCTCCAGAGTAGCTGGGACTATAGATACATACGCCACCACACCTGGCTTTTTTTTTTTTTTGTAGAGACAGGGTCTCACTATGTTGCCCAGGCTGGTCTCAAACTCCTGGGCTCAAGCAATCCTCCTGTCTCAGCCTTCCAAAGTGCTGGAATTTCAGGCATGAGCCACCACACCCAGCCTTGACATTCATTCTTGAAACCTTAACTGAGCCCTGAACCAGATGGTTTTGATGTATGCAGTAAAAATAGGTGGAAACGACTTGTCTCCAAAGACCTTCAGTTTAGTTATCTGGTAGGAAAAGAGAAGATACTGGTTTGAATGGAATAGAAGCTTTGTTGAAGGGCAGTTCAGAGTAAGGGAATCTCCTCAGGGTAGGGGGTGGGGGCTGGGACTGGGAGGAAAGGGACCCGCATGACCAGGGTGCAACTTGAGGGTTCTGAGAGAGTAGAGACCAATCAGAACTCTGAAGCAAACTTGATCACTTCACAGTATTTGTCCTACTGATCTGGCCAAAGATACACACATACATGTGCATACACACATGTATGCACACACACACATTTAATGCCTACAGACTGCAGTGTACCCTAGAAGTATACATAGATTGTCCTTAGATGGAAAAACAGCCTATAGAATGCTTCATTACAATGTGTTTGTATTTTAGCTAGAGTTGCCTTCCAAAGACCTTATTGCTAAGAAACAATCAAAGTGAGAGCCCTCCTTTGTTAGGAACAAAGAAGTTTGAAAAAAGATTCCTTTGGTTCATGTGTCATTTAGTTGAAGGATGTTTGTTATGGAAAATGTAGTTGTGAAAGTCATAACAGGCATCCTAAACCTTGACTTAAAGGGTTTGCTTTCTACATAAGGAATCGTTATCTATTTGTTATATTACATTTGTTTAAATCATTATCTATTTGTTATATTGAATTTGTAATGTATAGAAAAATATAAATGAAAAATTATTCATAGTTGACCACAGCTAACATTTAAATGTAATTTCTTTCAATTCTATGTATTTTAGCCAGTTATCTCATTGAAGCTGAGCTTTTTATTTAGTGATAGATACTTTCAGTTTCCCCTCTGATCACAAAGGCCAGAGGACTCTGTTCACTGACCCAGGTTTCTGGCCTGCTAACCTAAAGTCCTGTGTTAATGTTCCGGGTAACACAGATTTTAGGTTTTGAGCTGAAAGGCACCTAAGGGATTAAGGTAATTGCCCTGGAACAGTGGTTCTCAAAATGTAGGCCTCAGACATGCAGCTGTGACTTTACCTGTGAGGTGGTTGGAAATGCAAAACCAAGGGATCCTCTCAACTTGCTGCATATGAAGCTCTGGGGATGGTGCCCAGAAAAGAGTGGGGTCTTGGATGGGGGTGGGGTGTTTTGTTTTGTTTTGTTTTTTGAGACAGAGTTTACCTCTTGTTGCCCAGGCTGGAGTGCAATGGCGTGATCTTGGCTCACTGCAACCTCCGCCTTCCAGGTTCAAGCGATTCTCATGCCTCAGCCTCCCGAGCAGCTGAGATTATAGGTACCTGCCACCACGCCCGGCTAATTTTTGTATTTTTAGTAGAGATGGGGTTTCACCATGTTGCCCAGGCTGGTCTCGAACTCCTGACCTCAGGTAATCCACCCACCTCAACCTCCCAAAGTGCTGGGATTACAGGCATGAACCACCGCACCTGGCCAGAAAAGAGTGTTTTAACAAGCTCTCCAGGTAATTCTTGTGCATGTTCAAGTTTGAGGACAAATCCCAGAGAACACACAACAAGCTAGTAATCATCACAAATCCACAGCAAGCCCTAGGAATAACGTGTTCCATGGTGCCTCCTCTCACTCACACAGTACTTGCAAAGAGTAGGTACTTAAAGCTTGTTGGCCGGGTGTGGTGGCTCACACCTGTAATCCCAGCACTTTGGGAGGCTGAGGAGAGCAAATCCCTTGAGTCCAGGAGGTCGAGACCAGCCTGGGCAACATGGTGAAACCTCTCTCTACAAAAATATAAAAAGTTAGCAGGGCATGGTGGCCCATACCTGTAGTTGCAGCTACTCTGGAGAATGAGATGGAGGATTGCTTGAACTCTGGAGCTCTGGAGGCTGCAGTGAGCCATGATCATGCCACTGCACTCCAGCCTGGGCGACAGAGACTCTGTCTCAAAAAATATATATAAAATAAAATAAAGCATGTTGACTAAAAGAATGCTCTCCTAAATTTCCCCAAATCTGTAAACCATTTCCCATGCCCTTCTGAACAGATGCCACCTAAATTTGCCCTTGAAGCAAACTTTCCTTTTATTTTCCCCAGACTTTCCTTTGACCTCCTCTAAAGAAAAAAATAAATACCACAGAATTTTCTTCTTATCTTTCCTGGTTGCAGGCCCTTGCTACTCAAAGTGTAGGCAGCAGACCAGCAGCAGGGCATCGCCTGGCAGCTTGTTAGAAATGTAGAATCTCAGACTTACTGAATCAGAGCCTGAATTTTAGCAAGACCCCTAGGTGATGCATTCACACAGCAACATTTGAGAAGCAAAGTTCTAGAAAGCCAGCTGCTGCTCATGTTCCTGCTCAAGTGAGTTTCATAATAAGTAAATTTCATTTTTTTTTTTTTTGACGGAGTTTCGCTCTTGTTGCCCAGGCTGGAGTGCAATGACACGATCTTAGCTCACCACAACCCCCACCTCCCGGGTTCAAGTGAGTCTCCTGTCTCAGCCTCCTGAGTAGCTGGAATTACAGGCATACACCACCATGCCTGGCTAATTTTGTATTTTTAGTAGAGACAGGGTTTCTCCATGTTGGTCAGGCTGGTCTCAAACTCCCAACCTCAGGTGATACACCTGCCTTGGCCTCCCAAAGTGCTGGGATTACAAGCGTGAGCCACCGCGTCTGGCCTCATAACAAGTAATTTTTAATATTACACTATGTGGCACTAATTTATTCAACAAGTATTTCCCAAGTACCTACTATGTGCAAGGATTGGTGGCATGGAAACAACATTGAACAAGACATGGTCTCAGACTCCTTGAGGAATGTATAGTTTACAGAAGAGATAGACTGTGGCCACCAATAGCCGGGATACCAAGCAGGGTTTGGTAAGAGGCTTCTGAGTGGCCTAAGGTATTGCTATTCAGAGAGGACAGAGAATACTTCCTACAGGAGTGATGACAATGATTGCTTTTACATGTAGAAGAGGATTTTAAAAGTCATGAAATTAGCAAATTATATTATAGTATAAACATACGAAGTTCAGAGTATCAGAAATGACTTTAGAAGGTCCCTCATCTAAAGACATAGCAGAATATAGTGAAAAGAGCTTCGGCTTTGAAAACAGAAAGACCTGAGTTCAAGTCCAACTGGTTAATCTTGGGAATGTTACTTAGACTCTCTGAAACTAACTTCCTCATCTATAAAAAACACAGTACCTAAGTTTCGGAGTTGTTCACAGGATTAGTGAGAGTGTGTGTATAGTGTCTGGCACACAGTAGGCACTCAACAAGTGGTATGACTGTTCTGTTCTTGTTCCTGAGGTTCTGTGTGACCTATACCCTGTCTCCCTTTATCTCAGGCATGTGGCAGGAGCTGCTTGAAAGTGTCCACACTTGGGAGTGGCTGGATCTGGCCTAGAAAGGTTCTAGCCACTAGTTCCTAGTCATTGCTCTGAATTGTAGCACTCTCTTCATACTTCAGTCTTGAGTGGACATGAAACCTGAAAATTATGTGTTTCTATGAAAATCACTTATTGATCTGCACAAGACCGAGAGGATATTACTAAGTTGATTTATGTTTATGCAATAATGTAGATCAAATTATTTTGAAATGTTTTGAGTCTAGACTGAATAAGTGAGTTTTCCTTTGAATAATTGGTATTGTGTAGATAAGGCCTTTATTCCTCTCATTCAATCTAGACCAATTTGAACCTCAGTTCATCTTGTGTCTGGTAATGTCAGGAGCCATCAGGATCCAGAATAAAGAATGAATCTTATCTCTCCTCTCCTCTCCTCTCCTCTCCTCCGCCCTTCTTCCTCCTTCAACTCCTTTTTTTCCTTCTCCTTTTTCTTTCCCTTCCTCTCAAGGCTATTGAATTTTTTATTTGCTTCTCTTAGGAACTGAGCCTTGATACAGCTTTGTACTGCCAAGTAAATGACTAGATCAGCTTGAAATCTTATGTAAATGATAAGATGTCAAAATAGTAGTCCAAAATAGTAGTTGTCTAATGCCTCTCATAGTCTTTAAGAGGTCATTATAATCTGTAAGAGAAAGCTGAAAATATTTTTTCAATGTTAATGACTCAGAAAACAGTAGATATTGTACCATCCTATTTCTCTGAAGGAAAAAAAGAAAGCGTCTCATAGCCCAATAGATTCTATAAAACAGAAGGCAAGAAAAATTATCTTAGAAATTACTCTTGAATACTAAGGGCTTAAAGCTCAAAATGCCTGATTATCCAATGGACAGACCCATACAAGACGGAGCCCCACAAAATCAGTATTGCCATAAAGCTAGAGTGATCATATACTTTATCACTTCTAACTCATTTAACAATTAAAGGGTGCTATTAATAACTTAATTATAGTCATACATACTTATAATAATTATTAATGTAGAATAGTCCTGGGAAACAGGGATGTATAGCTATCCTTCCTAAAGGCATGCAAGAATAGGAATATGATTTGGAGCAGAGGTAATGGTAAAGAGATAAGAAAAATATTATTTTTCTTCATTTAAAAGACAATGTTTGATGTGATAAGTGTATTTGTAAAATCTGTCCACTAGGCTATATAGCTTGATAGCTATGAATGCTCAAAAATATACCTCACCTTATTTATTAAGCAAGTTCAGCTCTATGAAACATAACCTAGAATTAAATCTCTGAGTGGCAAAGCACACCCATTAATATTTACGTGCCTCAAAGAACACGAAAAGAAGCCCCTTAGCCCTTCCCTCAAAGCTTACTGAATCCTCCTTGAAACACAGCTTGTTAACACATTTGGTTAACGAATTCCAACCCACAGTCCTAGAAATAAGAAGTCATATATAAGAAAATATAATGAGCCTGGCACACGCAAAAGCAGCAGAGGGACACTTGATAGCCTCATTACGAGAAGCCAGACAGAAGAACTCCAAAGCACATTCTCTGTGGCCTGTAAACCTATAGCCCCTGAAAATCCCACTGTTCTACAACACAGCACACTAACTGATTTTCATCATTACAATCTTGAGTCATCAATAAGAAAGTTATAATTTAAATGAGAAGTCATGGAGTTAGAAAGACTGGATTGTAGTTCTAACACTGCCATTCACTAGCTTTGACCTTGAGTAAATTATTTAACCCCTCGTTTAGAGGGATTTAACCCTTATTAGCATTAGCATCATCTGCAAAATGGGAAGAATACTTACCTAAGGATGATGATAATGATGAAATGTGTTCATGCTTCTAAAGGCCTAGCACTGTGTTTGGTGTATGGGAGCTGCTCAATCAATGGAAGTTGTCATTCATCATAATAGGAAGTCCTGTGTGTTCTACATAACAAGAATGTTACCCTGCATGGCAAGAAACATTACAAGATTATCACTATTAGGGTTTTTACCAATGAGGTACTAACTGAGTCAGTTTATGACAGCAGATGTTATGGCTTGTTTGGAATGGTAGGCATGAAAATCAAATAGCCATGCATGATTACATAAGCAAGAAGAAGAATTTGAGCAGTAGATTATCACAGACCAGCAGAACAGAAAATGTCATGTTCTGTTGGGGTTAGGATAGAAAGTGATATCCCAGGGGCTCAATTTAGGGAGGAATAGAGTACTCCCAGATACCCAGGTCCTCTTCCAAAGTTGGGGCCTAGGATCCTGTGGCAGACCATTTGACCAACATGAATAAAATTTGGAAAAAAATAAAAAGGTTTTTTTTTCCCCCATAAAAGATTAGCCTTCAGAAGTTCCCAAAGTAAAAATTGTTTATAAGTGGATTGCATTGCCTTGAGAAATTAGTGAGTTTTTCATCAACAGAAACGTGTGTTCAAACATAACTTTAAAATCTCTTGAAATGACCATTATTAAATGGATTTAAGCATTGTTTGGAAAGCTAAATTAAATTACTTTATCATGGTCCTTTCCAAAACTAAAACAATATTTCACTTATGTGGAATAATTTATAGATTCATTAAAAATGCTAAGTAAATGAAGTGCTATTGTAAATCATTTATTGTTCTGAATATAAATGAATATGTTAATTGAAGAAATTCATAAGGTATCAAATACACATATAAGAGAAAATAAACAATCATGAGCCTGCTCATCCGTCATAAACATTTTCTTTCCATCATTTTTCCACAAGTTTTTCCAAAGTTGAGACTGTATTATACAGGCAATTTTTATCTTACAGTTTTTTGCTTTGTTATAATCATTTTTGTGTCATCAAAAAATGTTTTGGGGGGCCAGCCACAGTGACTCACACATATATTCCCAGCACTTTGGGAGGCCAACATGGGAGGACTGTTTGAACCCAGGTGTTCAAGATGAGCCTGGGCAACACAGGGAGACCCTGTCTCTACAAAATTTTTTTTTGATTATCCAGGTCTCTGTGATGTGATTATTATGCACTGCATGCCTGTATCAAAAGTCTCATCTACCCCATAAATATACACACCTACTATGTACCCACAAAAATTAAAAATTAAAATTAAATAAACATTTTTAAAAGGAAGAAAATTAGCCAGGCATGGTGGCGTGTGCCTCTAGTCTCAGCTACCTGGGAGGCTGAGGTAGGAAGATTGCTTGAGCCCAGGAGGTCAAGGTTACAGTGAGCTGTGTTCCAGCCACAGTACTCTAGCATGGGTGACAAAGCGAGACCTTGTCTCAAAAAAAAAAAAAAATGTTTTGGGCATTATTTTAAGGGTTACAAATATTATGTTATCTCAACACATCAAATTTGGGCTCCAAATCTACATGCCTCAGTGGAAATCCTGCTCTGCACTTACCAGCTACGTGATTTGCACAATTTACTAACACCTCTGTGCCTATTTCATCATCTGTACAATGTGAATAATAGCACTACCTATCTCATAGCTTTATTATGGAGATGTAATGAGTTAATACATGTAAAATACTTAGTATCTGACACATAGTAAATAATAAATCTTTATTATTGTTCTATTCATTTCCCTAACATGAGGCACTTAGATTACTTTTCATTTTTAACCATTACAAATAATTCTGATAAATATCTTTGTAGTAAATGGGTTATGAAAGATATTCTTCACAATCCAAACTCTTCAGCCATTTTTTTTTGTTTCAGCTGTTTGTTTTTAAGCATGAAATAATGGATGAACAGATACTATTTGTTTGAAACCAGTAGCTTTGTCAATATGTTTTTAAAGAAAGAATAATAATCTATTTTTATTGTTTTCTGTCTTCCTTTTTTACAAAATCATGGTACAATACACATAAATTTTACCATAAGTGACATTTAGTATGTTTCCAATGTTGTACAATTTGCCAATATGTTTTCAGGCCACTGATCTCAAAGATGGTCAAATAAAATGCATAGGAAGGAAGCAAGAAGAAGCAAACCTTATTAGCCTCAAAATGTCTTTTATGAACAAGGAAACAATATTTCCTTGTTTTCAAATTTCATTAAGAAACCATTGGGTCCAACCACCAAGTTATAGCCACTTTAAATATTTACTGGAAGATACATGCATCCTTAAAACTTTACTTCCATAATCTGTTCGGTCAGAAAGATGACAGAAGAAAAAGGGTTAACACTTAAGGAGTCTTTAAGGAGTTTGGATATTGTGGAAGGTGGTTAACATAAATGACCCTATTTAGTCCTTATAAAGATGATGAGTTATAGCAATTGTCCTTCAGATTACAGATGAGGAAACTGAAGTTTGGAGAATGTGACATAATTTGTCTAGATGCACACAGCTAAGAAGTAACAGAGACAGGACTCAACTCAGACCTACCTGATTCCTCAGGTCCATGCTCTTTCCATATACCACTGCCTTGTTGAAATAAGCATGTAGAGCCCAGAGTGGTGGCTCATGCTTGTAATTCCAGCACTTTGGTAGGCTGGGACAGGAGGATCACTTGAGCCCAGGAGTTTGAGACCAGCCTAGGCAACAAAATGAGACCCCATCTCTACAAAAAATAAAAAAATTAGCCAGGTGTGGTGGCATGCGCCTGTAGTCGCAGCTACTTGGGAAACTGAGGTGGGAGGATCACCTGAACCTGGGAGATTGAGTCTGCAGTGAGCTGTGATCATGCCAGTGCACTCCAGCCTGGGTGACCCTGTCAAAGAAAAGAAAAGAAAAGACAAAGACAAGACAAGATGAGACGAGACGGGACGGGACGGGATGGGACGGGATGAAGGGAGGAAGGGAGGAAGGGAGGAAGGGAGGGAGATGAAATAAGCATGTAATATTATCCTAAAAGAAAGAGATTCTCTGAAAGTTACAACAGAAACTTAAATAACCATCTAGATAGAAAATCTCAAGTCCGCTAACTAGGCAATCCAGGTTTTGCAGCTTTCCTTAGTGGTTGAGATAGTCCTTCTAATATTGCATCCTCTATTTCTGTCCCTTTATCGCCTAGATGTGTCAACATCCCTAAAGGGGTTATCCTGAATGTGTTAGGCACTAGCGCTCAGTTCCATGTCAAAACACACAAAGCCTTGTTGACCCAACAAGAAATTGGTTGTAGAGCTGCTTTACATAAACCAAAATCACAGATCTCAAAAACTTTCACTCTTCTTCTATCAGTTATTTTTTTCATATTTGACAACAAACACACACAGATAATCAAGAAGAGAGGGAAAAAATGTTTTTCACTGGAAGAATCACCAGAATTTACTGATAGAAATTAGCAGTGGGAAATGGAGTCTTGTGTTCATAGTCTCATCTTGCCTAAAGCCTTGTTTTTTATTTGCTCATGTCCTTGAGTTTTCTATAAGGCTCAATTTTCATTTGCAACACATAAATAATTAAAACTTGTAGCTTTGGGACATGTAAAATCATATTCATCAAATGCTTTCATATAAAAAGTGTTTTTAGAAAGACATGCAAACATATATGGAACACCTAGTACTGCGCTAAGCATAATAAAAACAAAATGCTAATACTAAGTAGAAACCAGTATGAACGTGGCTCCCTCATCCAACCAGCCCTGAATGGATTAGTCTGTTGTGGTTGCTGAATTCAAATTCTCTGACACTAATACAGCTGGATTGCAGGAATGTCCTGTAATTCACTTGTATTAGAAGCCATTAAAATTTTGAATATGTTGCCTATTAAGTAGGTTGTATATTCCTACCCCTCTACTTCTCTGTTACTTTTTTATAAAGAGGCCATTTCTGCTTCAGTTGTTCTTACTTTACTTTCTTTGCACCTCTCCCTCCCATTTCACCCATACCACTACCATCTGAGGCAGTGTGTGGTATTCCTGAAACATTACTGACCTTCTTCAAAGTAAAAGAAAAAGAGCTAGCAAATACTGTAAACCTTAGAAGAGGGGGAAAAAAACTTCCTTCCTAAATGGCTACAATTGACAACCCTGCCATTTAGTCTAAAGAGCAGTGACCAATTTTAAGTCAATCTTCAACTTTTAAGTGGGGCCAGAATTCCCCAGTCCTGTGTCTAGCTCAGTGCTTTGGTGGGATAAGAGCATATGCCCGTAGAGCACAATACTCTTTTTTCAGAGTGACATTCATCTACTCAGACAAATTTAACTCTGTCAGCAGAATCAAGTTCATGAAACAGTGGCTGTGCAAATTCACAATGAAATCTTTATTAAAATCTAGAATCTTCCAGAGCATTTTACAGGAAAACTGTAAAAAGTTAACTTGCTTTTTTCCTTTCTCTCTCTTTCCCCTAGCCCCCACAATGATATCAGTACCTTATGTAACTTGGATGTTCCACAGCTTATAACAGAAAAAATATGTCAGTTTAGTCTTTAAACAGATAAGGAGGAAGTGTACGCAAGAAAAAGGAAAGTGTTGGAGAGGCATTTTATAATTTCTCAAGTAATAAATACTAGTAACTATTGTAACCAAAAAACAATGCATTGACTGTGGTTATCACATAAAAATCCTCTAAGGATTGCTTTTAAGGACATTATGACAAGCTGGTGATTTCCAGATATTTGTGCTAGTAGGACACTCAATACTCCATAAATCATTCCACCAAGATGGTTGCTTATTATGGTCTGTAAGATTGCATTTTCCAGGGCATGACTATAGAATATCTAAAAATCAGCTTATAGAATACTTTGAGTCAAACAAATTGCTCAGAAAAAAAGTAATTAAATCTATCCTTTAGGCAATTTGGAGGGTATTTATCAAAATTATAAATGCATATACCTTTATTACAGCAATTCTACATCTAGGAATTTATTCTAATGAAGTACACATGTACGGAATGACTTATATACAAAATTACTCATACATACAAAATATGACATTATTGCTTGTAATAATAACTATTGAAAATGATTTTAATTTCCATTATTAAGAAATAGTTTAAGTACATTATGATAGAACCATGCAGTTGAATCTGAAGCCATAAAAAAGAATGAAGATGTTCCATATGTATTAATTCATTTAGAAAGCTGTGTAAGATACAGTGTTAAATTTAAAAAGCACAAATTATCTCTGGAAAACTACACAAGAAGGTACTAACATAGTCTGTAAGTAGGGGAACTAAGTGTCTAGGGCTGGAGTCAAAAATGAGAGAGAAAACTTTTTATATGTTTTGAATTTTGAGTGATAGGAAAGAGTCTGCAGTTAGATCAAAACAAATGATGTAGAAGATGCCTTAAAAAGTAAAACATGGCCGGGCATGGTGGCTCATGCCTGTAATCCCAGCACTTTGGAAGGCTGAGGTGGGTGGATCACGAGGTCGGGAGATCGAGACCATCCTGGTCAACATGGCAAAACCCTGTCTCTACTAAAAATACAAAAATTAGCTGGGTGTGGTGGCATGCGCCTGTAATCCCAGCTACTCAGGAGGCTGAGGCAGGAGAATCGCTTGAATCCAGGAGGCGGAGGTTGCAGTGAGCCGAGATAGTGCCACTGCACTTCAGCCTGGCGACAGAACGAGACTCCATCTCAAAAAAAGAGTAAAACATTACAATCCACGTATCCTTCAAACTGGCTTGTAACAGAAAAACTGCTATAAATAGTTGTCTTGTAAATGCTTTCAGACACCAAGATAACCAATTTAGCAAAAAGGAAAAAAATCAAATCAACAATAAAAAAAGGCTTTAATTATATAATATACAATATACATACATACACACAGTGAATGGCAATTTAATTTTTTGGTTTTCACATGTTACAATCATATCATGTAGGCACCATTATTTATCTGATCAATTAAGAGACCAATGGTTATTCTTTATTATCTTAAATATTTTTTGAGCACCTATGATATGTAAGTACCAGGTTGATTCTGCAAATTCCTGTGTCGAATAAGACAGACATGGTCTCTGATCTCCTGGACAGTTCTGGTACTTCAGCTACTAAAGACAGAAAAATTTCCTTTTTTAGAATGATACATGCAACCCTCAATAGCTGCTTTCCCAGCTAAGTAAAATAGTAAACATTCAAATGTGAAATGAAAACAGCTGGAGCAGCTGGGTACAATTTAACTTTACATGAAAAAGTCCTCAGACATAGATTACTTATTCTCTCCATATACTTGAGCAACTTCTGTTCTGGGTCAGGAGGCTCAATGTATAAGAATAGAGTCAGGAAAAGCTCTCCTCTTTCCTCACATCTCCATCTTCCTCTATGTGAACACCTTCCTCAGCCCAGAAAGAAGGAAACACACGAGGAGTGCTTTTAACAAGATTCCATAATTTGCAGTTGATATAAGCTGTTTGCATGATGTGTGCTCTATTTTTAGGGAGTTTAGAAACATGTTGCTTAACACTTGTGAGAAAATGATTGCACAGTCTCTATTAGAATCTCATTAGCATACGTGCTCCATTTATTTGAGTGTAGACTTACAATTGTAAATCTCCCAAACTAGCAAAGCATACTTTGGTGAAAGGTGGGACAGGGGATGGTGTTTTCAAAAAGCAGGGGAAGCGAAGACAGAACAGGGAGAATGTAGTAAGAGTAAGTCCATCCTTGAGTGCCTCCTTCGCACGTGAGACATTATACTTCAGAAATAAGATGCTTTCCCATATGAGACAATCAGAGTCAAGGGTAGAGAACAGTCTGCAAATGAGTGAATGAACAGCAGAAATCAATTGTTAACTGATGTATATTCCATGCAAGTCTGAGCAAGTCACAGGAAGGAAACAGAGAGGCCCACTACCTGAGGAATACCTGGACTGCAAAAGTGGAAGAACAGCATAATCACAAATAGAATATCAGGAAGATTTGGAATAGCTAGATTGGTCTCATCACTGACAATCTGATAAAGTGAACTCCTGTCTTTGCTTCCTTGCTCTTTTTTTTTTTTTTTAACAACTATTGGACATACAGGTATGCACAAGTTTCAGGAAGCAATATGCCTTCAGAAGAACAAGATATACTTTGCAAACCTGAGGTCATCACTGAATCAAATAGATCATTTTTATATGTTTTTCAGGGAACTTTAATTATACATAGAAAAGGAAACAGCCTTGATTTCTATTGCATTTCTTTTGGCTACCAGAGTAGCACATATAATTTTGAAGTAACCATATGTCACTAACTTTACATACAAAGAATTCCAATTTGCCTCATAGTTTGCAAGACCACACACTTTCAAATGTCTACCATACACAATAGAAAAAAATGGTGAGTGCTTTACCTCATACATTGAGACAAGGGTGGGGGGAGGAACTTAAATATGTTAACATAAAATGAACTAGTGAGAGCAAATTTACTGTTGAAAATTATAAAATCCTACAGAAATACTCCTGTGTTGTCTGCTTATCACATATAAATTGTACACCAAAATTTTTATTTATTAGAAACATATAAACTTGTGTACACTTAAGGATTAAATCACCAGGATGCCAATGTATTTATCTTATGGCAATTGCTCATGAAATGACATCTCTTTTAGTAGATGAGGTAGTTAAATTCTTTGAAGACAAATGAAACCTAGATCTTGTTTTAGTCATAATTCAAAGGCTAATCTTACAAAATGGCTAATCTTTAGGAATCTCATTCACACTTATTCATTACCAAATTTTTACAGTCTGGCCAAAGAACTGCTAAGAAATAATAACAAGCAGTTTAGTTTTGATATTTATGAACAATCTAAAAATAGGCCAGGTGCAATATAGCCTAGTGTGTCAATAAGATCTTTGAAATTTATTCTTTGTAGATAGGAAAGAGGATATAGATTATCTTTTGAATACTTGTTAATATTAGAGAGTTGACAGTCATTTTAGCCTTATAAATATGTAACTATAAGTGCAATTGTTTGCATGAAGAATTCACTAAAGTTTTAGAATTTCTAAGGGATTGAGTACTATCTTGAATCTCAAATTCTATAGTCTTCTAGTTAACGATGAAAATTATAGTAGTAGCAGCTAAGGACCAACACAAAATATTTTCAAATGAATAATTTTGAGTGTCATCATCTATATTATGTTGGTAGAGCAAATGATAGCAAACAGATTATGTTGCCTGGGTTTAAAGAGGCTTTCCAAAAACTTTTAATCTATTAGCTATTCCTAAAATTATTTGTTTTCTGCACAGTTCACTGCTGCTCTCCCATCAGCTACCTTCTTTTTTTTCTTTCATGTTCTTTATTCATCAAATACTTATGGAGCACCTGCTGGGCACTAGGACCAGAGTAGCAAACAAGACACAGCTTTTGTAGCCCAGGTATAGTTACCTTTGGGCCTTCATTAATCACTAGGTGCCTGTACCATTTCTAATTTATCAAGGATGCAAAAATGATAACCTTTTAATCCTAGATTTATTTGACTGAACATAAAATCCCGTTTCTTAAAGTCAAGCCCGGAAAATCATTTCAGAGTCATGGCAAGTGTGACCTCTCAGCCTATTAGCTTCTTCATTAGCCCATCCATCCTAGGTCATGGCCATTTTTCACACCTTTTTTACACTCTTCTGACTTTATCCCATCTTATATGTTTACTGCTTTGAGTGAATTTATTAATTAGTTAATTTTATATACATAATAGACTATATCTAACAGTTAATTTAAAGCACATGCCTCACTCTCCTGATGAAAAGCAAAATATTAGGTAAATTAAATGCTTTTTCTTTTTACTAATTTCTGAATTCTCACTTTTTTTTTTTTTTTTTTTTTTTGAGATGGTGTTTTGCTCTTGTCGTCCAGGCTGGAGTGCAATGGTGCGATCTTAGCTCACTGCAACCTCTGCCTCCCGGGTTCAAGCAATTTTCCTGCCTCAGCCTCCTGAGTAGCTGGGATTACAGGCATCTGCCACTATGCCCAGCTAATTTTTGTATTTTTAGTAGAGACAGGGTTTCACCATCTTGGCTAGGCTGGTCTCGAACCCCTAACCTCAGGTAATCCACCCGCCTCAGCCTCCCAGAGTGCTGGGATTACAGGCGTGAGCCACTGTGCCCAGCCTGAATTCTCACTTTTTAGGTAGCTGTCTTAATATTGTATATGTGATAACCTCATGTCTGGATTTCAAAATCGATAAAACTTCCAAAAAACTAGAGAGATCTATAGAAAGCTGCCACCAAAAAGATGTTTAAAACAAACTATTATCTAGCCCCTCTGTCATATAACAAAAGAACAAATACTTAAAAGTGTAAAATAACATAGTCTCAGTGTAAAGGATAGTCTTAATTTAAACTGGAGCAATTTTACTCAATTGAGCAAACTCACTATGTTGTCCTAATATTCCTATTTCATGCAGATGGGCAAAAATCATGAATTCCTACTTAAGAATGTGAGCAAAGGTTATCTGAAAAGGAATTTGGAGAAAAGAGACTTCTTCTTCTTCTTCTTCTTCTTCTTCTTCTTCTTCTTCTTCTTCTTCTTCTTCTTCTTCTTCTTCCTCTTCTTCTTCTTCTTCTTCTTCTTCTTCTTCTTCTTCTTCTTCTTCTTCTTCTTCTTCTTCTTCTTCTTCTTCTTCTTCTTCTTCTTCTTCTCCTCCTCCTCCTCCTCCTTCTTCTTCTTCTTCTTCTTTTTTTGTTGAGATGGAGTCTCGCTCTGTCTTCCAGGCTGGAGTGTGGTGGCGCGATCTCGTCTCACTGCAACCTCCTCCTTCCCAGTTCAAGCCATTGTCCTACCTCAGCCTCCCAGGAAAGACACTTTATCCCAGTGAACAGTTTGCAAACCAAGGAGATGCAGTTTTTAGTTTAAAACAAAGATGCATTCCAGAGAGCAAAGGGGGGTAGGGGTGGTGGTTTACAGAGAAAGTTCCCACCCAGGTTCACAATCAGGTCCGTTCATACAAATAAACAATTCAAACTTGCTTAGGTTCTGATTGGTCAACACAGCTGTTTGATGGGTTGATGTAGCTGAATTCTGATTGGTCAATGCAGGTGAGCTCTAATTGGTTGGTTCTGGTGAGCTCTGAAAGTCCCAAAGTTGAACAGAGGTTTGTGTTTTGGAGAAACGCAGAATACCATGTGTGACTTCTAGGCAGCAAATGGCTGATTGGTTCTATTTTCAATTTAGGCCCAGTTAGCCACTTTGAATCCATCTTGAACAATTGGCTCTTTCAGGTTTACATTTGTTCACAGGAAGCACTAGTATACATAGGTAATAACAAGTCTAGACATCTCAGCTATTTTAAGAATTTCATTTAAAAGATATTTGCGAAAAGTTCACTGCCTTTATTTTAAATTTTGCAGAAAATAAATGAGTATTACGCTTTGCCAACTAAAGTAAGTTAAAACTTTTTCAAAAAATCTTATCGCTGGCGTTTCAATAAAGCAATTTTAGAAATTAGGGAATCTATCCTTTTTTAAAATAACTTGTAAGAGCTTCCATTACTTCTCAGGATAAATTAATTTGGGGATTTTTCAGCTGTGTTGGAGAACGTTGAAGATCTGATGCAGTTGTATCTAAGACCTCAAGTTGGGTCTGTAGGGGAGTAAAATGTCTGTTACCTATTCAGTAGTTGGATTTGTATTCACTTTCAAAAAATTAATTCCAGATGCAGAAATCACAAGCTTTCCATAAATGTTTTCAGGCAGACAGACAATATAACGTTTCTGTTAATAATGAAAAAAACCTTTGACAGGCTACTCCATAGCTGTGTTCCTGCTCCTCCCATGTATGAATGGGAGGCAGTTACTGCAAAGGAATTCTCATTCCAACCATATGTGAAAATAGAGCAGAGACGCCTCTAAGTTTGAAATTATGCCATTCTCAGAAAAGTTTGTGTGACACAATAAAGATAAAAATGGATTATGTACCCATTTAAATTACTTCTGATTTTTCTTCTAGATATAAAAGTTTACCTCCTACTTTCCCAAACATTAAATTTAATTTGAAATAAAAGTGAAGTAATTTGATCTCATCATATGGGGTAAATTTAGGAGAATATTGACCTTGATTTTGTTCTCAAAGTTTACAGTCTGTATTTTTATTTATAAAAATAAAGAATAATTTAATAATGAAAGTGCTATATCAAAAATAAATTCTTACAATTATGTCATTTATAGATACGCATTTTTATCAAGACCCCTTTTTAAAAAAGCTTTTTAAAAAGTGGCGGATTATTTTGTGTCAACATATGTATATGCCCATGAACACATATGCAAAATCACAAAATACTTCATCAAACAAGCTAGATTGCATCTTTGCTCTGTTTTCCAATTATATGTCAGAAATTTGACACCATGTAATGTGTTCTGAAGCTCTATTGCTGATAGTAAAAATAAAAAGGAAAAATTACATGCACACATGTTTATTGCGGTACTATTCACAATAGCAAAGACTTGGAACCAACCCAAATGTCCATCAATGATAGAGTGGATTAAGAAAATGTGGCACATATACACCATGGAATACTACGCAGCCATAAAAAAGGATTCATCCATGTCCTTTGCAGGGACATGGATGAAGCTGGAAACCATCATCCTCAGCAAATTATCACAAGGACAGAAAACCAAACACCGCATGTTCTCACTCATAGGTCAGAGTTGAACAATGACAACACATGGACACAGGGCAGGGAACATCACACCGGGGCCTGTCGGGGGGTGGGAGACTGGGGGAGGGATAGCATTAGCAGAAATACCTAATGTAAATGACGAGTTGATGGGTGCAGCAAATCAATATGGCATACCTGTGTAACAAACATACCTATGTAACAAACCTGCACGTTGTGCCCATGTACCCTAGAACTTAAAGTATAATAAAAAACAAAAAAGGAAAAACTAATGGTAATTACAGTGTCTCATAAAAGGAGTTTATAATAACTTGTATTATGCATTACAGTTCATGAGAGTTTAACTGAGAAAACAATGAAGCATCTTTTTCTGTTATTAGTCATGTACATTAAATATATATTTATATAACATTACATTAAGCATATATTTTGATTTACCAGACTGTAAGTTCTCATGGGACATTTCATATCTGAGGAAAGAATTCACTAGTATGGGAAAAGTAGGCTTACTCAGGAAACAACAGATTAATTATAAAACTTCAAACTCAGAGCTCATAATGTACACAAAAGTTTTGAGTAAAATTTCAATATTCAATCTGTTTATTATTTGTAAAAGATAATGGGCATAATTCTGAACTACTAGGATGTCATACAGACATCCATTCACATGGAGTAGTTCTTCCGTTAAAACATATTTTTATCTCGGTCTGGGTAGTGGAAGATGAGTAGAAGCTCATGTTTATGAAAACAAAAAGAAGGGAGAAAGGAGGGAGGGAAGATGAGAAAGATAATGTCCCAAGGAGAAAGGACAGTGAACTAAAAGTGAATTTTATCTCTTGTGTGTTCCATTATCTTAAAATCTACCTTACAGGCTGGGCGCGGCAGCTCACACCTGTAATCCCACCACTTTGGGAGGCCGAAGCGGGTGAATCGCCTGAGGTCAGGAGTTTGGGACCAGCCTGCCCAATATGGTGAAACCCCATCTCTACTAAAAATACAAAAATTAGCCCAGCGTGGTGGCAGGCACCTGTAATCCCAGCTACTTGGAGGCTGAGGCAGGAGAATTGCTTGAACCCAGGAGGCGGAGGTTGCAGTGAGCCAAGACTGCGCCATTACACTCCAGTCTGGGCGACGAGAGCAAAACTCCAACTCAGAAAAAAAAAAAAAGAAAAACTGCCTTACAGCTATGCAATGTCATTGTTCATTTATTTCATTTATTTTTATCAATATATTAAGTGATCACTTAAAAGAAGATATAATTAGGCACATAATTTCAGTTATTCAATTCAGATAAAAAGACAGATTTTTAAAATCTTATTTCCTATCTATCTAGTAACTATAAAGAGGAAATTTAGTATTTGCCAGGGAGGACAGAGTTTTTTTGTTTTTTAAAAAAGTTAATGGATAATATATTTAAATTTTTCAATAAAATATATGGTTAAAAATTCTCCCTCTTATTCCTGCCCCCAATGGGCCCCATTATCAATTTTTCCTTCAACACGTAATCGCTGTTATTAGTCCCTTACTGATAGACAGCTAATTGTTTCTAAACTTTTGCAAATACAACCAACACACACAAAAAATACTTCATTTAAATGTCAGTTCGTGTCTATGCATCTAGAAGTTCATCTCTAGGAAAATTTTCTAGAAGAATTGCAGGGCAAAGAGCAATTTGCAAATTCAATAGATATTTCTAAATTCTAAATAGTACTTCTAATTTCTAAATAGTATATCCCCTTTCACAGGGAATATACTAATTGATACTGCTACAAGCAGTGTACAACAATATTCTTTTTCCTACAATCTTGGCAATATATCGCCTAATTTAAATATTTTGTCAGTTGATAAGTGGGAAATGGCATTTTATTGTGTCTGTAATTTGCATTTATGAAGAGTAGGGTCAAGCATCTTTTCATACTTTAAGGAGCCATTCAAAGTTCCTTTTCTGTGAAGTATCTGTTTATATGTTTTTCCATTATTCTCTTATAATCTTGGAATTCTTTATATATTAAGGAGGTTAGTATTTTGTTACACAAGTTACAAATATTTGTCTCTTGATGTTATAGAACTTTTTTGTCGTGCAGAAGTACTTTCGTAAAAAAAAAATGCAATATATTTTTTCTTCTGTAATTTCTGAACTTCTTATTAGAAATATTTTCCCCACTGTAACACTCCAACATCATTTATGTATTTAAGTATGTATATACTTAAATCTGAATATAGAGATTTCTAAAGCTGTGATACAGAGTAGAGAATATAATCCAAAGCACAAATCTACCCTCCTTCTGTCTCTTCACTTTCTTTTCTTTTTCTTTTTCTTTTTGAGATGGAGTCTCACCCTGTCACCCAGGCTGGAGTGCAGTGGTGTGATCTCAGCTTACTGCAACCTCTGCCTCCTGGGTTCAAGCGATTCTCCTGCGTTCAAGCGATTCTCCTGCGTTCAAGCGATTCTCCTGCCTCAGCCTCCCCAGTAGCTGGGAATACAGGTGCCCGCCACCACGCCCGACTAATTTTTGTATTTTTAGTAGAGACAGGGTTTCACCGTGTTGGCCAGGCTGGCCTCAAACTCCTGACCTCAGGTGATCCGCCCGTCTCTGCCCCTCAAAGTGCTAGGATTACAGGCGCAAGCCACCGCGCCCGGTCCCTCTTCACTATTTCTTATTTCTTCCCCTCTTTCTCAGGTAATTTCTTGATCCTCTTCCTAAGTATTGTTCTGAGTTCCTGGGAGAAGTTCAGCTATCCTAATTCACAAATCGTTCTTCAAATGTAGAAAATGAGAAGAGATGGAGGCCAAGGAAGGGTGTGTGGAATCAAGTAGCAGTTCTCAAAACAGCATATGTCAAGACCTCAGCACATATCAAGACAGTGGCACAAAAGCATCGTAGTGTTGTCATTCACCACTATGCAGGAGGGAAAGCCAATTTCATTTCAGAATGTCCTCAATTAATCTGTAGAAATTATTAATTTTATTAAATCCCAACCCTTGAGAACAAGCCTTTGTAATATTCTGTTTTATAATATATGAAGTATGCATAAAGCACTTCTGCATATTGAACAGAGAACCACAAGTAATCTCATCACACTTTCAGTAGCAACTGAGTTGCATACCAAACCACTGGCACCTTTTCTTGTGAAATACCATTTTTATTTGAAAGAATAATTGGCAAACAAACTATGGTTATTCAGACTTGCATGTTTTTTAAATTTAATTAAAAACAAAATGAATGTGTAATCTTAAGGAGAAAAAAATGACAGCATTATTGACAGTAATAAATTTTAAGCTTTCAAATAGAAATTAGGATTTTGGAAAACTTATATCCACCACTGTGAGTTTCACATCTTTCCAATACTTAAGCACTTTTCTGACGAGATCAGTGTTATTATTAACAAACATGATTTTTAAATATTGTATGCGATATGCATTACTCAGCGAACCAATATTTTCTAAATGACAAATGCATAAAATTATAAAATTATAAATGGGTAAAAGATTCATCCAAGTACAAGACATGCCAATTAATTTTAATATAATAAACTTCAAAAAGTTCACTGACAATAGTTTCAGATTCTATATTGCAAATAACCTTTAAGAAACTACCACTTGTCAATCTTTGGTGCAGTATCAAAGAAAAATATCCACAGGTATCTGAAAAGGCTGTTAAAATACTCCTCACTTTTCCAACTATATGTCTGTGTGAAGCCGGATTTTCTAGATATACTTCAATCAAAACAACATTTCACACGAGATTGAATGCTGAAGCAAATATGAGAATCCAGCTGTCTTCTATTAAGCCAGACATTAAAGAGATTTGTACATGTGTAAAATGATGACGCTCTTCTCACTCAGTGTTTATGTTGTAAAAGCATTATTTTTCATTTAAAAATGTTAATATTTTATGGTTTTATGATTATTTTTAATTATTAAATATTACAGTTTTCTGTTTTAATTCCTAATATGGGAAATAACAAAAGCTTTTGAGATCCTCAATAATTTTTTTTTTTTTGAGACAAGCTCTCACTCTGTTACCCAGGCTGGAGTGCAGCAGTGCAATCTTGGCTCACTGCAGCCTCAACCTCATGTGCTCAAGTGATCCTCCCACCTCAGCCTCCTCAGGATCCAGGACCACAGGTGTGTGCCACCACGCCCAGCTAATTTTTGAATTTTTTTTGTAGAGATAGGGTTTTGCCATGTTGTCCAGGCTGGTCTTGAACTCCTGGGCTCAAGAAGTCCACCTGCCTCAGTCTCCCAAAGTGCTGGGATTACAGACGTGAGCCACTTGGCCTGGCTCCAAGATCCTCAATAATTTTAAGAGTATAAAAGGGTCCTGAAAAAAAATGTTTGAGAGCTGCTGAAATAGAGTTTATTTCTCAGATAACTGAAACTTCAGAATAATCATACAGGCCACGAAAACACCCTCTATATTTGCCAGGCATATAACTATAATTTGACCTTTGGCTAAAATACCTTGATTCTCTCTTAGGAAAAAATAAGAGTACAGGAGACACCCCCAAAAATGCATAGTACAAGAAAAATGTTTTATTTTTTTAAATTACAAAATGGGTCCAGGCATGATGGCTCACGCCTGTAATCCATGCACTTTGGGAGGCCGAGGCGAGCAGATCACTTGGGGTCAGGAGTTTGAGACCAGCCTGGTCAACATAGTGAATCCCGTCTCTACTAAAAAATACAAAAATTAGCTGATCATAATCCCAGCTACTCAAGAGGCTGAGGCTGAGGCAGAAGAATCACTTGAACCCAGGAGGCGGAGGTTGCAGGGAGCCCATATCATGCCACTACACTCCAGCCTGGGCGACAAAGTGAGACTCCATCTCAAAAACAAAAAGAAAGAAAGACAGAGAAAGGAAGGAAGGAAGGAAGGAAGGAAGGAAGGAAGGAAGGAAGGAAGAAAGGAAGGAAGGAAGGAAGAAAGGAAGGGAAAGAAGGAAAGAAAGGGAAAGAAGGAAAGAAAGAAAGAAAGAAAGAAAGAAAGAAAGAAAGAAAGAAAGAAAGAAAGAGAAAGAAAGAAAGAAAAAGAAAGAGAAAGAAAAAGCCTGGCACAGTGGCTCACACCTGTAATTCCAGCACTTTGGGAGGCCAAGGTGGGTGGATCACTTGAGGTCAAGAGTTCAAGACCAGCCTGGCCAACATGGTGAAACCCCATCTCTACTAAAAATACAAAAGTTAGCTAGGCATGGTATGGTGGTGGGTACCTGTAATCCCAGCTACTTAGGCTGAGGCAGGAGAATCACTTTAACCCGGGAGGCAGAGGTTGCAGTGAGCTGAGATCAGGCCACTGCACTCCAGCTTGAGTGACACAGTGAGACTCCGTCTAAATAAATAAATAAATAGGCTGGGCGGGGTGGCTCACACCTGTAATCCCAGCACTTTGGGAGGCCAAGGCAGGTGGGTCACCTGAGGTTGGAAGTTCAAGACCAGCCTGGCCAACATGGAGAAATGCCATCTCTACTAAAAATACAAAATTAGCCGGGCGTGGTGGTGCATGCCTGTAATCCCAGCTACTCGAGAGGCTGAGGCAGGAGAATTGCTGAACCCGGGAGGCAGAGGTTGTGGTGAGCCGAGATTGTGCCATTGCACTCCAGCCCGGGCAACAAGAGTGAAACTCTGTCTCAAAATAAATAAATAAATAAATAAAATACATAAATAAAAATGAAATTACAAAATGGTATGTGACAGCCATTGTAGCATAATTTGAAATAGCAAAAGATTGAAATTGTAAAACACCTAAATCCGGTTTGGTTGGGTTTGTTGTTGTTGTTAGTTTTTTGTTTATTTTTGAGACAAGGTCTTGCTCTGTCACCCAGGTTGGAGTGCAGTGGTGTGATCATAGTTCACTGCAGCCTCTACCTCCTGGGCTCAAGCAATCCTCCCACGTCAGCCTCCAGAGTAACTGGCACCACAAGTGCACACCACCATGCCTGGCTAATTTTTTTTTTTTGATACGAAGTTTTGCTCTTTGTTGCCCAGGCTGGAGTGCAGTGGCATGATCTTGGCTCACTGCAACATCCGCCTCCCAAGTTCAAGTGATTCTCCTGTCTCAGCCTCTCAAGTAGCTGGCATTACCAGGCACCCACCACCACACCCGGCTAATTTTTGTATTTTTAGTAGAGATGTGGTTTCACCATGTTGGCTGGGCTGGTCTCGAACTCCTGACCTCATGATCCACCCACCTTGGTTTCCCAAAGTGCTGGGATTACAGGCGTGAGCCACCGTGCACAGCTGCTAATTTTTTTTTTACTTTTTGTTGAGATGAAGTCTTGCTATTTTGCCCAGGCTGGTCTCAAACTCCTGGCCTTAAGTGATCCTCCTGCCTCAGTCCCCCAAAGCACTGGGATTACAGCTGTGAGTCACCACACCCAGCCTTGTTGTTAGTTTTTGAACCTCAGATTCCCAGAGGCAGCAGGTTGATTAAATTATGGCCTTAATTTCTTAGTATACTGTCATTGGCCCATACGAGATGCTTCTCCTTCACTTTATTTTGCCCTTTCTTCAATTATTTTATTTTCCTCCATCAAAGACTTGCCCATTTTAAAGAGATTGATGTGTATCTTTTAATGTGTACAGAATTAAAACATAGTTATGGTTGTTTTGTAAAGAATGATGTGTTTTCTATTTAAATAAATAGCACTTGTGGCCAGACCCAGTGGCTCACCCCTGTAATCCCAACACTTTGGGAGGCCAAGGTGGGTGATCACTTGAGACCAACAGTTCAAGACCAGCCTGGCCAACATGGCAGAACCCCGTCTTTACTAAAAATACCAAAATTAGCCGGGTGTGGTGGCACATACCTGTAAGCCCTCTCCAATACTTGGTATTATCCACCTTTCTAACTGCTGCCATTCAAATCCATATAAAGTGATATCTCATTGTTGTTTTAATCTGTGTTTTGCCTCTTTATCATAAACTTTAGCAACTCACGTTATATTTGTTATTTATTTGAACCTCCTCTGTGAACTGTTTACAGGAATTTTTATTTTTGTTTCCTTTTTCTTGTTAATTTAAGAAGTTCTCACATGTTTTGCATATTATCCCTGCTAGTTTTTAAATATTGGAAATAACAACATGTTTGTTAACTTTATCTATGTTACTCACACTGAACAAAATTCCTTAATTTTGGTGCAGCCAAATTCAGCCATACTTTTTGACTTATAGTTGGTGCTTTTGAGATTTTGTTTAAGAAACTTTTCCCCACTCCTTAGTCACAAAAACTTTATTTCATATTTTGTTCTATCATCTTTATAGATTTATCTGTTACATTTAGGTCTTTCATCTGTCAACAGACAAACTTTGTGTGAGTTAGAAATCTGTATTTTTCTTCACATGGTGAGACATGTATCCTAACATAATCTATTATGCTAAACAACTTGTCCATTTTTAATTCCTTTGTGATACAAATGTTTAGTGTTAATTTTTTTCTTTTGTAGAGATGAGTTCTTACTATGTTGCTTAAGCTGGTCTCGAAGTTCTGGCCTAAAGTGATCCTCCCACCTCAGCCTCTCAAAGTACTGGAATTACAGGCATGAGCCACTAGATGTTTATCATATAACAAGTCCTCACATTAACTTGATCTTCAGATCTATTTCTGAGTTCTCAATTCTGTTTTCTTTGTTTGTTTGTTTTGCTTTTTCAATTCTGTTTTATTGATCTATTTATATATTGCTGGGTTAACAACATTTATTATCATTATCATCATTTATAGTATGTGTTAATATCTGATGAGTGAGAGTAATACCATCTATTTGGCCCATCGTTTTTTATGCTATTCTTTAGACATTTTGGGCTTCTAGCCATCCATATAAATTTCAGAATTTGTTGTGTTCTTTAAAAATTCAATTAAATTTTGTATTGGAATTTTATTTACTTTGTATGTATACTTACACAGAATTGGTAACTATACTAGGTTACGACATACCAACCGTAAACATAGTATATTTCATCACTTATTCAAATCTTATTTATATCTTTTGCTGTCTTTCTACTAAAGGAAACAGTAGAATGAGGATTTTTTAAATTTAATTTTAACGCACATCTTTATTTAAAAGAGGTTTAGCCGGGCGCGGTGGCTCATGCCTGTAATCCCAGCACTTTGGGAGGCTGAGGTGGGCGGATCACAACGTCAGGAGTTCAAGACCAGCCTGACCAATATGGTGAAACCCCATCTCTACTAAAAATACAAAAATTAGCTGGGCATGGTGGCGCACGCCTGTAGTCCCAGTTACTCAGGGGGCTGAGGCAGGAGAATCTCTTGAACGCAAGAGGCGGAGGTTGCAGTGAGCCGAGATTGTGCCACTGCACTCCAGCCTGGGTGACAGAACAAGACTCCGTCTCAAAAAATAAAAATAAAAAATAAAATAAAATAAAAGAGGTTTAGTAGATAGCAAATCTGGTGACACCAATTTCACTCTCAGCAATGGTTTTTCCCCCAAAAATGAGTAACATACTGCCTAATAGGAATTATATAATAAGGAAGACACTTAGTAAGACACTTAAGAAAGAAATGGAAAAATATAGCTGTGATTATTAAATCACCCAGAAGGAGCTAATGCAAAGGAGGAGGAGCATCAGCAAAACTTGTTCTGGGATTGCAGTTTACTTTTATCTTTGTCTTTTAAACACCTATGCTTTGTATAAGGAAGAAAAGATGTCTCTTAGTAGAAGCCACAGAAAGAATGCAATGTCAGCTTGGGTAAACTTCTGATAGTAAGCTTGTGGGAGGCACTTAGTGTTTGTTGAATGGATAAAGAAATATAAAGGAACAACAAATAATCCTTCTTGATTTGTCCTGAAATGTAATTACAATTCTTATTGGGGGGTGAGTAAGAACATTTAACATGAGATCTACCCTCTTAACAAAATTTTAAGTGTACAATACATTATTATTGACTATAGATAGTGTTTTACAGTAGATCTCTCGAGCTTATTCATCTTGCTTAGCTGAAACATGATGCCCATTGATTAGTAACTCCAATTTACCCCTCCTCTAGCCCTTGGCAACCACCATTCCACTTTCAATGTATGAATCTAACTATTTTAGATTCCTCTTATAAATGGAATAATATGGTATTTGCCTTTCTGTGATTGGTTTATTTCACTTAGAATAATGTCCTCAATGTTGTTACATATTGTAGAGTTTCTTTTTTTAAGGCTGAATAGTATTCCATTTAGGTATATACCACATTTTCTTTATTCATCAATCTGGTGATGGACATTTCAGCTATTTCCACATCCTGGTTTGTATGTATAGTGCAGCAATGAACATAGAGATGCTAATATATCTTTGAGATCCTGATTTCAATTCTTTTGGATGAATTCCCAGAGTGGGATTGCTAGATTGTATGGTAGTTCTTTATTTTAAGGAACTTCTATGCCGTCTTCTATTGCAGCTGCATCATTTTGCATTCCCACCAACAGTATGTAAGAGTTCTAATTTCTCCACATCCTTGGCAATACTTGTTTTCTTGATAATAGCCATCCTGACAGGTGTGAAGTAATATCTTATTGTGGTTTTGATTTGCATTTCCCTGACGATTAGTGCTGTTGAGGATTTTTTTTTCTATGCCCATTGTCCATTTGTATGTCCTTGGAGAAATGTCCATCCAAGTCTTTTGCCCATTTTCTAATGGGGTTATTAGTTTTTTTCTAGCATTGAGTTGTAGAAGTTCCCTCATATTTCGGAGGTTAACCCCTTATCAGATATATGGTTTGCAAATATTCTCCCATTCCACAGGTTGCCTTTTAATTCTGTTGTTTCCTTCACTGTGCAGAAACTTTTTTAGTTTGATACAGTCCCATTTGTTTGGTTGGTTTTTGCTTTAGGTTTTTGTTGTGGTGGTGGTTGCCTGTGCATTTGGTGCCATATTCATAAAATGATTGCCAAGACCAATGTCATGAAGCATTTTACCTACAATTTCCTCTAGGAGTTTTATAGTTTGGGGGCTTAGATTTGTCCTTAATCTGTTTGGAGTTGATTTTTGTGTGTGATGTAAGATAAGGGTTCGATTTCATTCTTTTGCATGTGGATCTTCAGTTCTCCAAGCCTCACTTATTGGAGACTATCCTTTTCCCCATTATGTATTCTTGGCACCCTCATCAAAGATCAATTGACTGTATCTGCATGAATTTATTTCTGGGCTCTCCATTATGTTCCATTTGTCTATTTGCCTGTCTTTATGCCACTACCATACTGTTTTGTTTACTGTTGCCTTGCAATATATTTTAAAATCAGGCTGTGTGATGCCTCCAGGTATCTTCTTTCTCAGATTGATTTGGCTATTCATTGTCTTTGGGGTTACCTATAAATTTTGGAATTTTCTTTCCATTTCAGTAAAAATTGCCACTGGGAATTTGATAGAGTTGCCATTGAATCTGAAGATTGCTTTGAGTATGGAGATATATATATATATATATATATATATATATATATATATATTTGTTTGCTCTGTTGCCTAGGCTGGAGTGCAGTGGCATGATCTCAGCTCACTGCAACCTCCACCTCTGGGGTTCAAGCAATTCTCATGCTTCAGCCTCCCAAGTAGTGGGCATTACAGGTGCCTGCCACCACACCTGGCTAATTTTTGTATTTTTAGTAGAGACGAGGTTTCACCTTGTTGACCAGGCTGGTCTCAAACTCCTGACCTCAAGTGATTCACCCACCTCAGCCTGCCAAAGTGCTGGAATTACATGTGTGAGCCACTGCTCCTGGCCAGATTTATATTTCTTATAATAATACTGTATCTTATTTTTATTTTATGACTAAATTGGCTATTCCTTTTTAAAGTGCTTTCTTGAGTGCTTTGTATATTTCTATCAATCTTGCTGAACTTTTGTTAGTACTCATAGAATGTTGATTCAATAGAATTTTCTATATAGGTAAACATGTCATCTACCAATAATAATTTTTTATATCTTCTTATTCAATCCTAACACGACTTATGCCTTTATCCTGTCTTTAAAGATAAACAGGGCCTCTAATACTATGTTGAGATGGTAAACATGTAAATGGATTGTAACTGGAAATTGTAAACATTCTTTTCTTCTTTGTTTTAAAGGAAATGCTTCTAAATTTATTCTTGTCAGTTTATTTTCTCATAAGTTTTTTTGTAAATAGTCCAGGAATTTCCCTGATATTCTTAATATTCTGTAAATTTTATCATAAGTACTTTTATATTTTATTTTGCCTTTTTATCATGAATAAAATGCTTTTTCTGTGTCTTTTGAAATCATCATATGTTATGTCTTCTTTGGCCTAGTATTAAAGTGAAATATATTGATACATTTTTCTGATGTACTATCCTTTCAATCTTGGGATAAATAAATACTTTTTTTTTTTTTTTTGAGACAGAGTATCGCTTTGTTGCCCAGGCTGGAATGCAGTGGTGTGATCTTGGCTCACTGCAAGCTCCGCCTCCCGGGTCCACACCATTCTCCTGCCTCAGCTTCCCGAGTAGATGGGACTACAGGCGCCCACCACCATGCCTGGCTAACTTTTTTTTTGTATTTTTTAGTAGAGATGGGATTTCACCGTGTTAGCCAGGATGGTCTCGATCTCCTGACCTCGTGATCCACCCGCCTCAGCCTCCCAAAGTTCTGGGATTACAGGCGTGAGCCACCACGCCCGGCCGGGGATAAATAAATACTACTTGATCAATATGTGTTATCTTTTCATGAACTGTTAACTTTGGCTAGCTAATATTTTATTTAGGACTATTGCACTTACATGTATAAGTGAAATGGGTTTATGGCTTTCTTATCTAGTTTGAGAATCAAGATTATATAGCTGTATAAAATTAGCTAGGCAACTGGGCAGCTTTTCTTTTGTTCTTTTTTATTCATTTTCTGAAGCAATTAATACAAAATAGGTATTATCTCACAAAAAATGGTATGTGAGGTAATACATATGTTAATTGGCATGATTTAACTATTCCACAATGTAAACATATTTTAAAACATGTTGTACATAATTATATATAATTTTATTTGCCAATTTTAATAAAGAAATAAAATAAGATACATACCATCAAACTCTTGAAAGTTTTGTAAAACTCCACTGGAAAACTCTGTAAGCTAGGGGCTTTTTGGTGGGGAGGTTATAGCTTCTTTTTCTTCAGTTATTATTTTATATACTGCTGTACCTTACAAAATTAGGATGATGTGAATGCATAAACCATGCAGAAAGTTACATACACATACATACACACCTACACACACCCCTTTTAGAAACCAGAGAAGAGGCCAGGTGTGGTGGCTCATGCCTGTAATCCCAGCACTTTGGGAGGTTGAGGCGGGCAGATCACCTGAGGTCAGGAGTTCGAGACCAGCCTGGCCAACGAAGTGAAACCCTATCCCTACTAAAAATACCAAAATTAGCCAGGCATGATAGTGGGCGCCTGAAATGCCAGCTACTCGGGAGGCTGAGGCATGAGAATTGCTTGAACCCAAGAGGCAGAAGTTGCAGTGAGCCAAGATTGTGCCACTGCATTCCAGCCTGGGTGACACAGCAAGACTCTGTCTCAAAAATAAATAAAATAAAATAAAATATTAAAATAATTAAAATCAGAGAAGTAATACATAATTATTTTATTGACTTTTTAATTTTTATGGCTGTATAATAGTTTTACATTTCTATGGGGTACATGTGAAATTTTGATGCAAGCATACAATATGTAATGATAAAATCAGGATAATTGGAATATTAATCACCTCTAACATTTATTATATCTTTGTGTTGGAAACATGCCAAATCTTCTAGCTATTTTGAAATATACAACAAATTACTGTTAACTATAATTGTCCTACTGTGCTATCAAACGTGAAATCTTATTCCTTCTATCAAACTGTATTTTGTTGTACCTGTTGACCAACCCCTCCGTAACCTCCTCCCTCCCCACTACCTTTCCCAGCCTCTGATAACCACCATTCTACTCAGTACCTCCACAAGAGCAATTTTGTTAGCTCCTACATGTAAGGACATGCAATATTTGTCTTTCTGTGCCAGACATATTTTACTTAACATAATGTCCTCCAGCTCCATACATGTTGCTACAAATGACAGTATTTCATCATTTTTTTAGCTAAATAATATTCCATTGTGTATATATACGCCCTATTTTCTTTATCCATTCATCTGTTCATAGGCATTCAGGTTGATTCCATATCTTTGTTATTGTGAATAGAGCTGTAATAAACATGGGAGTACAGACATCGCTTTGATATGTTGATTTATTTCTTTTGAATATGTATTCAGCAGTGGGATTGCTAGATTGTGTGGTAGGTTTTATTTTTTAGTTTTTTGAGGAACTTCTATACTGTTTTCCATAGTGGCTATACTAATTTACATTTCCACCAACAGTGTATGAGAGTTCTCCTTTCTCTGCATAGTCGTCAGCATTTATTATTTTATTTTTGCTAATAGTCATTTTAACTGGGGTGAGATAATATCTCATTGTGGTTCTGATTTGCATTTCCCTGATCATTAGGGTTGTTAAGCATTTTTTCATATACGCATTGGCCATTTGTAAGTCTTATTTTTCAGAAATGTCTATTCAGATCTTTTGTCCATTTTTTAAATTGGATTATTTGGTTTTTACTATTGAGTTGAGTTTCTTATATATTCTGATTATTAATCCCTTGTTGGATAAATAGTTTGCAAATATTTTCTTCCATTCCTTAGGTTGTCTTGATACTTTGTTGATTGTTTTCTTTACTGTGTAGAAGTTTTTCAGTTTGATATAATCTCATTTGTCAATTTTTGCTTTGGTTGCCTGTGATTTTTAGGTCTTGTAAGCCAGCGGCTTTTTTACTCAAGATATCTTTGCCCAGAACAATGTCCTGCAGAATTTCCCCAATGATTTCCTCTAATAGTTTTATAGTTTCAGGTCTTACATTTAAATATTTAATCCATTTTGATTTGACTTTTGTGTATGGTGAGAGAGAGGTCTCATTTCATTTATTTGCATATGGATATACAGTTTTCCCAGTACCATTTATTGCAGACTGTCCTTTCCACAATGTACATTCCTTGGTGCCTTTGTTGAAAATGAGTTTGCCATAAATGCGTAGATTTATTTCTGGGTTCTTTATTATGTTCCAATGGTCCATGTGTCGGTTTTCATGCCAGTACCAAGCTATGTTGGTTACTATGGCTTTGTTTTTAAATTCACATAATCCAGTTTGTGCCACATATCTTCCATTTACCAATCCAGACCCTTGCCTTCCCTGTTCTGCCTCAGAAGCATGTATATATGTATATACATGTTCCCTTGAGAGCTAGCTTTCAACTGTGTTAGACCAATCTCCAACAAGAAATCCAAGAAACAGGGGAGTGCGGTCAGGATATGTACGTCCCTAGTTCCCTTCCTGGAAGTCCCTTCAGACTTGTTGTTTCCTTGACCAGAGTCAGAAGCCTGGCCAAGGAAGCAGCCTCTACCACTTGGCTATATAATAGTTGTGCTTGTCTGTGGGGTACATGTGGTCCTCCCTCTACCACTCATTCTCTCTGAGTTCCAAATATTGCCTCCTCTGCTCATCTATTTGGACCTAGGGATGTTAACTTCTGCTATTCCTGGCACTGGGATACTACATTATCTTTTGTGGTTTCCCTGCACTTTGCCTACATATTCGTAAATAGTTTCTTTACTAAGCCCTTGTTAGGTTTAGTAAAACCTAGAATTATCTCAGTTTGAATATGCCATCTGTTTCCTCCTGGGACCTTGACTAACATACCTGACTAGTAGAGAGAAAATCTGACACTGCCACTTCCCCACCACACACACTCTTCCAGTTTAATGATTACTAATAGTTTTGTGTGTGAATGCCTTCAAACACAGAACATTATTTGTGAGACATATAACACCAAAGACATATGGAAGAAACATAGACAATGTTTTTAACATGAGAACTTTTTTGAAAAAGTGAAAATTTCTGGTTGCTACTGACCATGCCTCATTTTATAAACTCCTTTCCTGATCCCTATAACCCTTCACAATTTTAGTATTCCTTTGATCTTTTTGATGACTCATTGTCTCCCCTTATGGGCTTATCTTCTTAAATGTAGGTGTCTGGGTTCTCCATTTTTCTCTTCTCTCACCACCCCCCTTCTCTCTCTCTTTGAGATTTTATTTCCTTGAATAGCTTAAATTATCGTCACTATGCCAAAGATTCCAAAATCTCTACCTCCAGCCCTGACCTATCTCCCAAATTCATCCATTTTCATTACTCTCTGAAAGCTATCCCCAACTTGAACATTCTAACAGTAATTCAAATACAACAGGATCAGAACCAAATTCATATATTTCCCACTAAACTAGTTCTTCCACCTGACTTTCCCATTTCTATTCTCAACACCCCCAATCTCCTCTTCTCAGCCCAAAATTTTGGTGCCATACTTGACTCCTGTTTGTTGCTTTTCATCACTCCTATTTAGGACACTCCAATAGCTACACTATTCATCCAGTATTCATCTTCTCCTTTCAATTGCCACAGCCAAAATCCAATATAATATTCTCATCCCAGAATTTCATAACACCCTCCCAACTCAGCTTCCCAGAGCTAGTTTTTCCTCCCCTTACACCTAGCCATCTAACAGATTGACAGCCTGATCTTCCCCCAAAATACAATATTTCTATTCTCTGATTTAAAAAATAACTGCCCAGTGTTCCCTGAATTTAAGTCTAGACTTCATGGTCTGTATATAAATGTCTCTACTATGTGACCTCAACCTATGCAAGCCCCCATCCCAGTATGTCCCCCAGGTTCCAGTCAAGAAAACTTAACTAGCACATCATACTGTTTTCTCTGCTTATCAAACCTTCCACACATCTCCGCAGATTTACATTCTTCAAGGTCCAACTCAAATCTTACCTCCCTAATGTGCTTTTCGTAAGACTTTAATTATATTCTGCTTTACAATACATTATTTTTGTATTGTCATCTTATATACCAGATTCAAAGTTCTCTGAGAGCAGGGACTATTTCTTACTCATTTTTTTCCCTCACAGCACCTATATAAGCCCCCTTCACATAATCCGTGATCAATAAATATTCATTGAATAAATTAATAAATGAAAAATCATCAGAAATATCTCATTTTTAATAAAGATCTGGAAGACATTTCCTTTGTTTCTTAGGATTTTTTTCTTTTTAGATGCATGCATAGCTATATTCTGTAGCATCTGTTTATTTTTAGACTTTTTAAAGGTTTTAGATTCTGTAAAATATGTACAGAATATTCCGTTCAACATAGGGTGTGAGATTGATCACAGCATGACCCATAATTGTATAATTTCTAATCAAAAGTAAGTGTGACTTTGGCATAAGCCAAACTTTAAGAGGAAGTAAGAGTAGAATAAAAATTCTCGGCCGGGCGCGGTGGCTCACGCCTGTAATCCCAGCACTTTGGGAGGCCAAGGCGGGCGGATCACGAGGTCAGGAGATCGAGACCATCCTGGCTAACACAGTGAAACCCCGTCTCTACTAAAAATACAAAAAAATTAGCCGGGCTTGGTGGCGGGCGCCTGTCCCAGCTACTCAGGAGGCTGAGGCAGGAGAATGGCGTGAACCCGGGAGGCGGAGCTTGCAGTGAGCCGAGATAGCGCCACTGTGCTCCAGCCTGGGCAACAGAGTGAAACTCCGTCTCAAAAAACAAACAAACAAACAAACAAACAAAAAACTCAGTCTATTGGCCCTTTTACTGAAGTACTTCTTGTGGTTACTTCCTCCTTAAATACACCATCCGAATCTATCTTAACAAAACTATGTTAATTGTATTTTTACAAATAATCAGTGAAAATAAAAAATAAATATGATACTTCTGGATATCAGAAGTTGAACATATTGAGTAACCAGCTCATCTTAGAAGCTAATCTATGAAGTATTATGTATAAAATAAAAAAGATGTGTTGTTAAAGATAGAGATAGAGTGACACAGGTGGCTGAGTAGATCTGTTTTCTACTTCCATATGAAGAAAAGCTTAAACATGTTTGTTTATTTATTCCTTCATTCATTCATAATCCTATACTATGTGCCAAGCACTATGTTAGGCATGAGGGATATCATAAAGCATAAATGTATGATCCCTTCTTTAAAGAGAAGAAAGAACTACAAACAAACGATAGGAAAATAATTCAAATGTAAAGTTTGTTCCAGGCATAGCAGTAGCACAGAGGAGAAAAAAACTTGTGACAGTTTCATCCTTGAATGGCTTCACTAATCTAGCTTTCTATAACTTACTGTAAAATATCACCCACTGGACAAAGCCAGGAAGAAAGAACATATTATAAGACTTAAGTATTTGAATAATTTATAATGGTTTCATTGCTTGGAAACCTTCAATTCATTTTGGCAACATATGAGATCACTGGTCTCAATGTGGAAGATAAAGCATACAGCATTGCAGGGCCTGAAAAAGAATATCCAATTGTAATTACAGTATTTTAAAAGGGAATGCTAGTCATTATTATTTTCAGTGGTCAGGACTGAAAATGCTTGTTTACTTCAAGTTTTAGCAGCATATTTACCTACCTTAGATTTGTTATCTCTGAGCTAAACAAATCATTTTAATTTCAAGCAAAGCCACAAAGCATTATTTCTCAAAATATACATTTAATTAATAGCTTATTTGCTTTCTTCTCACTTGACTGTGAGTTTCATCTAGGACAGAAATTATTTCTTATTGATCTTTACATTTCATGCCTAAGCATAATTCCTGGCACACAGCAGACAATACTTGTTAATAGAAATACTTGTTAAATAGTTGTTAAAAGAAAAATGTAAATGTAGACCTTTAGCTCCTTACCAACTGTCGATATTCAAGTGTTCTAGTGCCCATGATTTGCAACCTTTTCTTGTTTTTTTCTCCTGATAAGATCAGGCAAAGGAGAAGGATTTCCAAATAGCCTGATAGTGTATCAGTGTTTCAAAAAGTTAAAGCCCCAAGACTTACCAGGGAACTTTAATTCTCATAAAAAGAAAATAAACCTTATATTAACCTTTACGTGTAAACTCAAAATGGTGCACTCCCTGAAAGTATTCCTCTTGTTAGATATTTACGAGATACCTTTGCAAATAGAAAACTGCAGACATGACCCCTAAGCTTCATGTAAAATGACTGTATTTATTATTTTTATTTTGATCTTCACTTTTGCAGTAGTTGCTGTAAATGGCTTGGAACATGCAAAATATGCTAAACAAGAAACCTAGCCCCTACCTGAAGAGTTAGCCGTTGAAAGGCACAAAGAAGTACAATGGATATAAAAGCCTCTTGAAGAACAGCCTTTTGCTGCATAGATGCTAGGCAAGACAGTATGTGGCAGGAAAAGAGTTGGGGAAACTGCTTTAAAAACCTATTAACTAGGAATGTGAAAAGCAAGGAACAATTGGGAAAGGAGGGAGGTGCTCACTGTTTAAAAGCCTTTTAAAGGTGACCATATTTTTGTTGGCTTTTTGCCTGCAACATAAAATGAGGATGATGTACTGAATGGCTAGCTGGCTGGTGAAGGTAGAATGAATGGCCTGGGCTAGGAAGTCAAGGCTGAATTTTGAGATGCTACTCTGGACTATGTGCAGCTGTTGAAACAATTCTCAGCAATGACCACTTAGACTTTGAAGTAAAGACAAAATTCAGTCAGCCTCCTCAATCACCCTTTCATTTTTGTGTGTTTTTCTCGGTCTCATAAATATTTGCCTGTGCTGTCTTTGCTGCAGATATTAAGGAGTTAATAAATTAGACAGCCAACAAGCAGGAATTGGGAAAAGCCACAGAACTTAGAATTGAACAGCTGACAGCAGATTCTGCAGGTGCAAGATGGGAATCAGCTCTGCATTTTCTATGTAGCACAGTTTTCTCTGCCTGGCCTGTGGCCTGATTTCCTGGCCTCTTTGGGATAAGCTGAATTATAATACAGAGAATTCCAGAAGATCTAGCTCTGTGATCCTATGAACTCTAGCGCTTCAAAAGGAAGCAATCTCCTTCTATGTTTAGACTGACAATATTACATATTGGTGGCAGCCTTGTAAGATTTTGGTTTCACGTTAGGAAAGAAAAATGCTCTAAATGCCATCCTACTTAAAGAAAAAATGGTTGATTAAACTGCACTGCATAACAAATTAGCCTCCTGCAATTGGGTGTCTAGGAATGTGTAGTGTGTGTGTGTGTGTGTGTGTGTGTGTTGTGTATGTTAAAGGGAATCACTACTTATTAAATATATAAGTACCACAGTGAATATTAAGGTCATAATAGGGTATGGGAAAGGAGAGAAATGGGCTGCATTCAAGTGCATATTTCTAATCAACTACTTTTTTGTATTCTTCTAATCATTGTATTTGATAGTAATGGACATTCAAGGCTAAACTCTGCATTGTGGCAGTTCTTCCAAATCTTTTTGGCTCTATAGTGGTAAAAATATTAATTCCATTACACTTGAAAATGTCCAATATGATCCCTTGATTAACAAAACATTCCGGTGTTTCTTCTGTGAAGGACTTTGGGCTGCCTGCAAGGATGATGGTAGGAGTGGCTGATTGAATTGATAATAGGAAAATTAATTTTTTTCCATGCTGGTGAATATGGCCTACACATCCAAACCCTTTTGACAAAACTATTTTGAGGAATATATTTGTAATAAGGACAGAAAAACTTGGAGATCTGGGATTTTTTTTTACCTAAATGGACTCCAGGAAGGACAGATAAATACCTCTAGTTAGCAACAGTTAAAATGGGAGCTAATACCAACTATTAATTCCCAGTTTGGATCTTCTTTCTCTCAGGACTACTTTAAGTCCCCAAAATTCCATGCTTCCAATTTCCCCTTCTACAACTGAAGATCCTATGATTTAAATCATAAAAGATTAGCTATATTTGGACACTGGCCTTGTATTAGTTTGACAGAAAATTCTGAAAAGATCTCCCCATTCCAAAAATGTCTTTCTCAGACTTTTTGTGGAGACCTAAAATTCCACCACTAGAAATTTTAATATTTAGAGTAATGCTGTGTCCCTTACTGACAAATTCAATTTCAAAACACAGTAAAATTAAATAAACATAAAAATAAATGTATTAAATAAATATAATTTTTAAGTATTTGTGGGCCAAAGATCAGGAGGGAATATAGAAATGTTATTTGTGGCGTGAAGGTAGTAGTATTACAGATTACATCTTCATTTTATAATTTCTCTTTACTATGCTGATATAAACATCAATAGGGAAAAAAATAGTGTTACTTTTGAAGGCTCAATTCTACCTGACCACTGTATCTCTAGCTAGTGGAACTTAAAATATAAGTCACCAAAATTTTAAAATAAAAAAATTAAAGAATACTCTCACTTAGTGATTTACAACTAGATTTAGGGAGAAAAAAACAAAACTCGACAAATATTCACTTAAAAGTTAATGAGTATTTGCTATGGAGAAGGCATTTTGTTGAGTGATACAGAGGATACAAAAATGACCAAGATCTGCAACCCCGCTCTTTCAAAAGCTTATGGCATAAGGCTAGTAACTTTGAAGAAAAAGCACATTGTTATCAGTCATCAGTATATTTTGGTGAATCCATCTACTAGCCATTTGTTTCAGATTTTGAAAAGCTGAAGGATGGGGCAAGCCTAGGATACTACCTAGGAAAGATCAGCCTGGATTAAGACACTTAATGAAAGAAGATGAGGGAAGTAGGCACAAGCCGGGGGAGGCGATAGCACAAAAGAGGGTAGAAGATGAGAGCACGCTGACTGCAAACTGTGTGTGTTTCAGAGGGTGGATTTCCTAGCTCTGACTTCTAGCAAATAATTTTCACAATGTAAAGTGGACCCTAACAAAGTAATATTCCTATCAATCCAAGAGTGCCAAGCAATCAAGGAGAGAGATTTACAGACAGTGTACTTTCAAATTCACAATGCAAACTCTAAAGTAATATGTATTTTCTTATAAGCTTAACTTTAGTAAAGAATGATTTTTGAAGTTCACTCAAATATCTAATATTTGCAGATATCCTTATTTCATTACTTTGCTCCAAATATTTAAAACCAGATGAAAAAAAGTAATGTCCTTAAGGAGTCAAATTCATTATTAAAATAAGATATTTTCCAAGTTGTTTGGAAAATGGTTTACTTTCTTTTTTTCCCCCTTTACTAGACCTCAAAATACATTGAGTTTTCCTCACTGGTAAAGAAATACAACATTGAGAAGTATCAAGTGAATCCATTTGAACAGGCTTCAAAACCATACCACTAACGTATTATTTTAAAATGTTTCTCTAAGACGCATTTATTACAAGGGAACACTCTTTAGGAAGCATTAACACTCACAGTCCCTAAATTTTAAATTGGTCCCTAATATTCCATTTGGTAATCAATATCCTCCTTTGCTCCTCCCCCACCCTCTCAGATGGCCTTATTCTCTGTCAGTATCTATCACATTTTCTTTTTTCTTTTCCTTTTTTTTGTCACCTTCTTCATTCTTAATCCTTCCTTTTGGGCCAAGCTGTCTGCCCTTTGTAGCTATATTTACTTCCTCCTTCTCTTTCCCCTTTAACTCTTTGTTGACCTTTAGATTATGAATGCTGAAATTTGTGATTCATTGTTTTTGCCATATTGACCTCCTATTAATAAAATTTGCCTCCTCCACAAGATTATTCTAAGAAAGCATACTTTTAAGCATCCACAACTATTGCCCAAAGAGAGACAACCATTTGGTTCAACTTCATATGTGTTAAGCCAAATATATTCAAAAATGATTTCCTACTCCGATTCTTATTCAGTATTTTCTGTGATTCTCCTTTATTATACCTTTCTAGTGCAATGGAAACTTCAGCTATCTGTGGTCTAGTCTGAACTGTACATGGGGTAGTGACAATGGCCTTCTGACCCTATGGCTCTTCCTGGCTGTGGATAGAATTGATAGCACTTTTCCAATTTCTCCCTTGTCTTTGCTTGAACATACTGGAATTACAACCTCTGACAAAGGTAACATCCCTTTTGTAGTGGAAACAAAAGGGGTGTGTAATGAATTGGTTAAGATTACATTGCATGTTTAGATGATGAAATCCAACTGCAGCTCAATTCCTTTATTTCCTCTCGCTGGACCTGGTCTTTCAATAAGACATTATTGACTGGCATCTTCCCCAGAACAGGTGCTTAGGAATATAGTCTTGCTGCTTTGAGTCCTTTAGACTGGAAAACAACTATGGAATAGGTCAAGAGAATCAGGTATGAGACAATAATGCCCAGTACCTTAGGACATGCACTGTAGATGATTCATATCCAGGTGGTATTAATGGAATAAAGGGTCCTTAGACTTATATGGGGAGCTAGCGCTTTTCAAATTAACTAAGGTGGAAGGATATGAGTTACAGGTTTATTTGCCATTTTTCTGCAAAAATTCTATGACCAGGAGGAGATAGAGGAGGAAGGCAATTTTTAACATAATTCACCACTATAGATTGTGCTATAATGATATTATAAAAGGAATTTTTAATTTTTATGAAGATGAAATCAATGCCACAATGTGTGGTATTAACAAATGCTATCTTTTTACCACAAATCATATCACCTTTGGTTACTCTGGATAGCAAATTATTGGCCTCTTTCTTCTTTTTCCCTTAAATTACTTTGGCTTGTGGTTTGTCTTTTTTTTTATTTTTCAAAAACAAGATCGCTTACAATTTTTGCTTTTAAAAATGATATAATACCCATATTGGCTGCAGAAAATATTTAAAATGTGTGCTTTTCAAAGAATGATCAGATCATTTATTCATCTTTAGATAAAGATGATTATATTCATCTCAATTATTTTTGCCAAGGACTGTAACACTAATTTTACTCTTTCTAAAAATTAAAATAGCAAACAGTTTATATAAGGTGTTGATAATTACCTATATTATTGTACTGCTGTGACAGATGTTGGCAAAAAAGCCTAAAATGCCTACAGCTGTGCACTCCATGCCATCTAGTTTATACTCAGACAGAAGGCTAACAGATGTTCTGAACTGTCACTTTGCCTAAATGTTTTTAAAGTCTAAGGACCTGCTTTATAATTCGCCGGAGTCTGGTTTGGTTTCACAGAGGTTCTCAGAATTCCCATCTGTGACAATTAATGCTGAAGACATTGATAAATCAACCCTTGTGTTTTCTCTCTTCTTTAACAAACAGACATCAGTTTATACATGGATGGTAGATTGTGAAGGCTGTTTTTATATACATCCTGTTTGTAAAATTATCTCCTTAAACACAGATAGAATTGGGCTATAAGAATACATGGAGGTTTGTTTTGAGCCATGGAAAGGGCCAGGAAATCACCTATTATTTTCTTTCTGCTAAATTTTATGCACCTTGGAAGTAAAATGTTAACCATTTCCAATGACAATTTTCCAAAGTTATATTTGTTCTAGTGAATAAAAAAAGTTTTTATTTTTATTCAGCATGTTAACAGTTCTGCTCATAACAATAACTCTTAATTGTGCAGCCTGTTAGAAAAATGAAAGAAGACAATAAATGGCATTGAGAAAGTACACAGCACATCTTCTCCAGCTTGACACCCTAATACTTCCTCTTCCCAAACATACCTTCAGATCCCTCATACAGAATTACTGCCCCGTGCAAAGGCCATCAATGCCTTATTTGCTGTTGCTCTTAATTTTAACAAGCTGGATTCCTGTAGTACACTTGCTTAATAGTTTAAACATTCTGTTAACAATCAGGTGTTTGGCCTATCCTGTTTCTCCTCTATTCTGTAAAGAAATATAACTCCAAATAGTACATCTTTCTGGGTTTGTTTCTAAATTAGTCCCCACACTTAATTATGAGGATGAGAGGGATGCCTTATTCCTCTTTGTTATAGGCTAAGCTCTCAGTAATCCCAAACAAAAGAGCCAGTTCTGGAAGATACAGGATTTGCTAGCAGGATTATGGTCTCATAGATAATGATGTGCAGTCAGCAGAAGCGAAGCTTTATTTTAATTCAAATAAGCTAGTAAACAAACCACTGACAAGTCTGCTGGTGAGAGTAACTGGCTGCTGTTGCCACATTGGCAGCAAAATTATAGAAAATCTATTATACCCTGTTCACCATATGTTTAATTTAATACAAGATACAAATTAAACTATTCACAGTGCCTATTAAAATAACAATACTTTTTTATATTTGAATGTTTTAAAATAATTTCTACTGACCTTTTAAAGGGCAGTTTTGATATAGGTGACTATCAGGGGTGGAGGGAGGTAGTTAATAAAAGTCAAAAAATTGTAATTGCCTTCCTGAAAAAATAAAAGTATAAATGTTCACTGGTTTGCAGATGTTAATAAGGTTAATTAGCAGTCATGTGTTCTGCTACTACTATATTTCCCTCCCATCCTTTGGGTTTCTGAGGCTAGAGTTTTAAGAGTGATACTTAGTTTGACCTATGTGAGTCTGTCCTCATGAAATCATTACCTGGATCAAGCCAGCCTATGGGTAGCCTTAGAACTAACGCCAATTGAGACCTATAATCTGAAAATTGAGTTTAAACTCTAGGCCCAACTTTGGTATGGAAAAAGGCACAGACTTTTATATTATTGCTTTCAGTCAATTTCTCCGTAGCCAAAAGATCCTAAGGGGAGCCAGAATTAAGAGGCTTTCTTCCAGAGACAGGAGAGAAGAAAAAGACAAGCCCACAACAAATTTGTTTATAACAAATTTTTCTCTTGTACCCACAACAGTCGGCAACCAGTGATGCTTGCTTGAGTCTATGGGGACTCAGTCTACCAGATTCTAAAGACCAGACTGGGTTTTAAAGTTATAGAGCTAGATTTGAAACCCATATCTATTATTTCCCAGCTGTGAAACCACAGATCTTTAACCTAGCTGGATCTTCCTTTATTCTGTAATGAGGGGACGTTGGGGTGAGGGGAAGTATAATAATTCCAATTTTATAGTATTATTATGAGAAGTAAATAAGAGAAAGTATCTGGTACATAATAGATACTCATTAAAGATTGGTTCCTTTCCTCTTTCACTCTCAAGCAAATAGACATGTTGCCCTTTCTTCAAAGGTGAAGGGAGAGTGTTAGGAGGAGGAGCTGGAGGGGGAGATATGAACAAAAATTCGTGGAATCAATTTCTTTGGATCATTAATTCCTTTCTACCTCCAAAACCCAAAATGGCATTCTCCTTTTCTCTCAAAATTCACCATAATACTTACTCTCTTTAAGACTGTATTGGTAAGCCACCCAAACCAGCTCCCTATTGTTGGGCATATGAATTAGAAAAATAAAATATAACCATTGCACTTTGAGATATCTTTTCCAACTTTTATGTACAGATTTTGCACTGAGTCTACAATTGTGTTCATGGGGTTGCCTCATGTGAATTTTGGTTCAGAGAATAGAAGTCTAGCAGATCCAACTACGTACTGGTAATTACAATATGCATAAGGTGTACACTTGGAAAATGGCCTTAGTTTCAATTGTTCTTGAAGTCCAACAGATGATATTAATATTTTACCCAAAAAACTAGTAAATTTATCTCAGATTGATGCAAGAAGCGATTTTCAAAGCATGGTCCTGGTAAGGATATGCCAGAGAAACACCAGACAAATATCCATGGTCCCTTCCCCTCTCTCCAGTAACCTGTTATTCAGAGGTTGAGAGATCAGAGATATTTCCATTTATTGAAACACTGGATATATCGTTAAATTAAGAAACTGGAAAAAAAAAGGGTGACAAAATTTGTGGCATATTTTAAGTGTTTAGCATTTTAAAATTAATACTTTTAACACATGAAGACAAAACACGATTGTACGTATAACTTCATTTTGTATATAACAAAGGAATTTAAATGGATTTAAAGGCTCTCCACAGGCCTTGCTTCTACCTCTAAATTTCCACTTAGTTACATCCTTCTCTAGTCCCTGTTGTCAGGTCCCAGAGCATAAAACAGACTGAGGGAGCCTCAGAGCTCCAGAAGTGTGAGAAGGGTGAGAAGGCAGGCCATGCTGGCTAGGTACATGGCCACTTAGCAGACAGGCCGCCAAGCGAGCCTGCACTGTCACCTTCCCCACCTCAGGTTTCCAGGTCCGTGGCTCCTGACCTGAGAGCCGCTCTCCTCTGAGAGGGTCTCCCAGTCCCTTGCTGGCCCAATCTCGGTTCCTGACTTTCCACCCCCGAACCCTCCCCGCTCTCCAGGGAACCACGATCCAGCCCTCCAGAGAGGTTCTCCTGGGCTCGCCGTTTCGCCCACGGGGTACGGGGAACGAACCCAACTGGACACACTGTGCACCCGGAAAAACAGACGGTTCCAAATTCATTTCCGCATTTGAGTCTAGAGTCAGCAAGATCTTGGCCGCCCGCCTGCGCCTCGGAGCAGCCCACGAGCCGGTGAAGGCGCGTGGGGAAGGGGGGCCTGGAAAGCCCGGGCTTCGACTCACTGGGCCAGTACCGCTCCGAGGAGGGGCCTCAGCCTCCTTCGGAGCCAGGGCCGCGCCCGAGCCGCGCTAGGCCAGGGGGCCGGACGCGCACGGAAGGGGGCTGGCGGACACGGCCGGGTGGTGGCGCAGTTCCTGGGGGCACAGGGCAGCCCAGCCCGCCGGCCCGCGCCTCCGCTTCCCCACTCCAGCGAAACTGGACAAGGCCGACCCACCCAGCCGGGCCCGATCCCTCAAGATACTTTCGGCCTCCGCCCCCGTGTCTCCTCGGGTTTCCACAGACCCAGGGAAGGACAGAGGCGGCGAGCAGGCTGACAAGTTTATTCTAGAGGCTTTGAAAAATGAGGTTTCCAGGTCTCTTCGCACGCGCGCGCGCGCGTTCTCGGGCTAAAGGTTCGAAGCTAGAGTTTGAATTTAAGCCACGTCCTGGGACAGGTCGCGTTCAGCGTGGGCGTCGGCCCCGCCGCGGCCCCAGGCCTCTTCGAAGTGCGCGTCAAGTGGGGTGTCGGGTCGTTTTGTTTTTTCACTAAGTGAATAATTCAATCGTGTTAGGCCAGATTACATGCTCATAATACCCGGGTGTATTTAAAAGCACCCGCGTTTCTGAACCTCCCGCAGAAAGTGGGAAGCAATCGCCCCCTCGGACCTGGCGCCGCTGCGCCTGCTGGAGCCTCGCTTCCCCACAGTCGGGCGGCCAGTGGAGGGCGAGGAGCGCGCGCGTCACGAGAGGCGGCCCCGGCCTCCCAGAGCCCGCACCGGGAGGCCGAGGGCTCGGGACTCGAGCCGTCTGAGTCCGATTTCTTTCCACGTGCAGAGGGTAGAAAGTCAGGGCGTGATTGATTGCTTAAGGAAAGAGAAGCTACAGCTTTCACGGTAGTTGATAACTAAAGCATGACATGATGCCATCTGTGTGAAACTCGTGATGTGTGTGGTCATTGGCTCCCTGGAACATCCAGACCCTGATCGTGCGTATCGTGTTTCCTTATAAGCAGCACTCGCGATTTAAAAACAGGTCCCGGTGCCCCTCTTGCTGATCCTCTCTGCCATTAGCCCGCTTAATTCCCTTTTTGTAAATTCCCCTCTTTACCTTTCTTTCGTCCCTCCCTCCCTCTCTTTCTTCTTTCCTCCTCTCCTTTTCCCCTTTCTCTTTTTCTTCCTCAATCTAGGTCGTTTCTGCTGAATGATATTTATTCACCGAAGTCCCAATCTGAGGGTGAGGGGAAAACCCCACCCTCCACATCTCCCCAGCTAGGCTTGCGCTTGTAAAATATGGGGTTCAGCTTTGGCTCCAGAGCGCTTTTGAACAGTAAAGTTTCCAATTCAGAGCCACCTCTAAATAAATGCCCATAAATTTCCCAACCCCGTGAGAAAGCCATTTCTACAACCCAGCATCGTCTGGGTGATGTGTGTTTGTTCCAACTAGAGAGGCACTGGTCAGTCACCTCAGTTTCTGCCCTCTGGATACAGAAAGTGCTTTTGTTTGTGTTTTTTTTGGTTTGTTTATTGTTTGTTTTTTTTAAAGCAGCTTTCCAGTTGTAGACTACTGGTTCCTGATTCCCTCATCTATCAAGACAGTTTGTCAGTTTGGCCCTGCACCTTGCGTTTCACATTCTACGTTTTTTAGTTAAACGTTGAAGCCTTTCCCTATGTCAGATGGGATGTCATTGCATTACAGTTTTTGAGACAACTTTTGCTGACTTGCCTAAAAAAATATGTCGTCCTGATCTCCCACAGGAGAGCGAGGTCAACTGAGGGATTTTTCAGCTTTCTTATGGCTGGGATTGAATAGATCCAAGTAATAAGATATCTCAGGTTTCCTCACCTTTAGTCACCTTGGGCTACTCATGGATGCACTCCTATCTTACAGTCTTAGATTCAGCCCAAAACCCCTCAGTGGAAAGAAGACAGCAGTTCAGATTCTTCTTTCAGGTTGTTGTAAAAAAAAAAAAAAGGAAATGGCTTTTTTTCAGTTAGGAGCATCCTTTGTAAGTTTTGATATCCAAAAAATACATATGACACAAGAAGCAGGAAGAGATCTTCAGTTATTCCAGTGGATTACTTTTTTATGAAAACACTGGCTAAAACATTTTACATTCACCCTTCCTCATTCCACTTTTAGTTGGAAGAAGTTTCTAATATTGATTTAATTTTGTATAAGGCCCCTACCCTCTCCTACAATACCATTAAGTAACAAGTTCACCCACCTTAGCCTTTTCTGGTGAAAGTCACTCTTGATTTACTCTCTTCACTTCCCTTCTATCCCCAACGCACTCATACTTTTACAGACACATTTTTCTTGATCCAGAGAGTATTGGGAGGTACATAACTTTTTAGTATTGTCTTGACTTTCATTCTTTTCTAACTGAGATTGGACTCTTTATCCTGTGATACAAAATGAATTTTTGAGAAACAACCATGGGAAAAATTACTTAATTTTCTGTTTTGATGTATTTGTTTTTCAAGCTTCATAGGAAAGGCTTTAGTTGGTGTTTAAATGATAGTCCATGAAAATTCCTTATTAGATGACTCCAGACCAATTGTAAACCAATAACATAATTGTTTCCAAAAGGGAAAGTGGAAGTTGAGATCAGTTAGTCGAGGGATTCACTTGAGTGTGTTTATCTTTAAAATGGTTTATGAGAAGAAAGGGAGAAATGAACTGGGTGGAGGACAGAGGTAGAGAATCCAGTGAAAACATGTTTTTAAGATTAAAGCCATTTTTCCACATTATTGTCTTGCCACAAGTGACAACACAGAGCAGGAGTCATGAAAGTGGATTACTGTCACTCTGGGCTATTGGAGGCCCAGAGAGCCCTGGCATTAATTCCTATAGAAAGGTAGACAAACCTAGTCAGTAACTAACACTGTCCCCCACAGCGCCCTCACTGCCAAGTGTTCAGGCTCTCTCAGAGTTGATACAGACCTCGGGGGGGTCTAGGTGGCAGGGCTTCCCTTGTGAGAGGAAGCGGAGGCTCTCTGTGGAACTGAGAGGGAGGAAGCCAGGTGGCTGTAAGAGCAAGCCTGAGGGGATAGGGTGCTGTAATAGGAAGGCTGTGGCCACCAGTCCCTCACATGGCTGCAATTAGTGAGTCAAAGCTAGCTAATGATGAATCAAAAAGAGCCAAGAGTAGGACCTTCTGGGTGCTAAAGACTAACCTTTAGCTTGTTCCACTCCTCCCACTGGGCTCCCATCCTAGGTTTTCCAGGACTGGAGACCTTACTGGAGGAAAGGGCAAGTATGTTAAGAAAACATGCCTAGCCCCTGTCTAGCATGCGCATACTGGCGGGGTCTTGCAGAGATGGGGAGAAACACCTTGGGATGAAAGAAGCCCTCAGTGATCTGTGTGTCTGGCTCATACAGTTGTGCACGGCCAACCAGAGAGTGGGGGAGAGGAAAGCCTCATTTTTTTTTCAGTCACTCTATCTGGGGTTGCTTATCTCCTCTCCCGCAACCCTCTGCCTCACCCCACCAGGACCAAATAGAATTGAAACTTCATTGCCTTTGCCTGTACTGAGCCTAAAAACTCAGGGTTTGATAAGGTTACTGCACCAATGATACAATTGTAGATTTTTAAAAGCCTCCTCAAAGAGACAGATGTTTGGGCTGATTAAGAATTGAGGAGGAAACCTGCAGCTGCACCAAGGAATAATCTATTGGACAAATATTTTAATAAAAAAATATGAAGAGATCAGCCCGACCTTGCAAGGTCTTCTGCTTTAAAAAAATCTTTATCAAACCCCTATTCTATGGCTTCAATAAACAGAACCCATTACCTCACGGCATCTTTTGTTGGCCCCATACAAGAGAGAACAAAATGGTTATTCAGGGGAACGCTTTCGATTTTTATTGTGGGTAGCCTGCACAAAGAGCCGTGTTATTGTATTTAAAAGAACCATCTGTAGCAGAAACAATGGCATCAAATTATCTTTGAATACCCACTGAAAAAACATAAAGCTTTTTTTTTTATTCTTCTTCTGTACGGTGGGGGGATAGAGCAGTGTTAGGATAACTGACTTTTTTGTTGTTCTCTGGGTGCATTCTTCTCGCTCCCCCTCTCTCTCCCCCTCACCCTCTCTCTCTTCTCTCTCTCCCTCTCCCTCTCTCTCTCTCTCTCTCTTTTAAAAAATCAGCCATTTGGGGTTTTAAGCCATAAACGATTTTTCTTGTTGCAGGGGATTGCAGTGGCAAAGCTAGGCTAGGTCTTGGAGGCTGGTGTAAGGCGATGCGGGTGAAGGCAGGAGGCTGATGGAGAGACTGGGGGGAAGAAAAGCCGAAATGGATTCACGGTGCCTTGGATGAAGGACGAGAGGGGAACTGCAAGCTCCTTCAACTGGTTCTGTCCGGTGAGAAGTGATCAAGCTTGGGCTGACAAGAGGCTCAGGGAGCCCTCACGTTCTTTCGCTTTTTTACCTGCCAATCAAACTGCTACAAGACAACACCCTGATCTGGCATGGACATGTAAGTAGCTTGCAACCCAACTTTGACATTCACTGCTAGCTCACTCCTCCCCCCACCTCACTTTCTTCCCCACTCATTCTGTTTTTCTTTCTTTCTTTTTTTTTCTTTTGACCTTTAAGAGATCTGGAAATACACCCTGTGTGGCAGTCATTTAACACTGGTAGATTTAAGTCTGAAAGCGTTAACTTTTGGAATTAAATTCTAATTTAGATTTAACAAATGCAGAAATGAAATGACATTATTTCATTCTATTTTGGACGGTTTTGGTACTGAACTTAATCAGTTGTCTTACAAGGGTGTGTTTCTTTTACTATGAAACTGAAGAAATAGATCTGTGAGCCCCCAGAAAGAAACCCACTAATGAAAAATTCAGGCTTCCATCGTAAAAATGTTAAACTCTAGCATTTCACCCCCATAAAGAACCTCTTCCAGACCAATGTTACTAAATGGAAAGAGTGATTTGATTCAAAAGGTACATATCATTAAGGGGTTGCTACTACTTCAATCGGCGTCTTAACTATTTTGGTGGTGGTTACGGGTAGGGGCAAGTTGCAAAACAAGAGGAAGGGGACATGGCGATACCTCGTTTTTTATAAGAGATTGACATAGAGGAAGATAGAAATGCATGGGGGCAGAATAAGCAGGAAATATTACCTGAGAGAAGGAATTACAGAGCATGGCGAAGCTGGAAGGTGGGAGGGTTTCTGCGGGAAGTCGAGCGAGGGGTGACGGGGCTTGCTCTTTGGCGCCCTCTAATGGCAACTTGAACCAATGTTTTACTTTCGTAATGCAGTACTGGGAAAAGCAGCTGGGTTTTTGTTATTGCTGTTGGTTTTTTTCCTCCGCAGACTTAGAAACTAGAGACTATTAGTGGAGTAAATTGATTGTTTTCAGCCTAGGAACTTATATATATATGTCTTAAACTCACCAGTGTTTCCTCCTCAAACATCCCCTCCTCTCCCTAAATCTTGTTAGACTAATAGAAGAGGACAGGCTAATGGCAAATTGACTTATGGAGGGTGGTCCACGCCCAATTAGCCATTGCGGGCGGGGGAGAGGGTGTAGGATTCGTTTCCTACCTGAACAGCATTCTGACTCTTCTAACATACTCGAGAGGTGTAGGGGGTGGAGTAGGAAGGGATGATTTGGAAATTGCAGATTCTGACACGGGCTCATTATAATACACTTTTAAGGGGGCTCTTGGGAACCTCTGTTATTGCGACATGTGGTGGTCAGGGGGCTTTCCTTCCCGCCTTCTTTTTCTTTTTTCTTTTTCTTCTTTCTTTCCTTCTTTTTTCTTTTCTTTTTTTTTAATTTGATAGATAAAGGTTAATCTTGGGCTGAATGATAGAGCTATGATTGACAAGAGAAAAGGTGTTGAGGGCAGGTCGCGCTGTCTTATTTACAGCCCACTGCTTGCTGTAGAGTCTTTGTTAGGACTGGAAAGCTAATTTAGTGCTGATCAAAAGCACCACAGAGTTAAAGGACTGGTAATGACTGCTAATTTCATTTCAGCCTCATGCATCCCCAACTGCTGTAATTAAAGACACGCTATTTAAATACAGGTGAAGGGTTTTTTTTTTTTTAAGTTGGGGGGGGGGTGGGTGGATTACAATTTTATTTAGATCTTTTCTTCTACTCTACTTGGGTGTTATGTAGTCCCAAATTAGATTTTATTATTATTATTATTTAGAGCCGCTCCTTGTCATTTATACCTGGCTTTGCAGAATCGGAAGTGTGAAATGTGTCACTCACATAAAAGCCCCTGTTTAAAGAAAGGGTGGGGCGGGGGAGTGCAGAGGAGTAACTATTTAGGGGTGATTTAAATATTTAGGTCTCCTTTTTTTCTCCTTCAAATTAATAGAAAGGCCTTCTATATAGTTAAAAGTATTTGAAACTGGGGGCAAGGTTAACAGGCCAAAGGGATCAGTGTCAGCTTTTTAAGTACTTCTAAAAAGATCATGTGAACAGATGGAAAAATATATTTTTAATTAAATAATTTCCCCCACACTATAGCTGCAGTGTTGGCTCAGAAACCGTGTAATTTCTCATCCGATAGGAGTTTCTTTATGAGAACATCAAAGGATAAAAAGCTCTGCATTTTCGTAGTTGGTTAAAATTGATAACCACCCCCCCATGCGCGCGCGCGCGCACACACATACACACACACACATATACACACACACACCCCAACACACACACACACACACACACACACACACATACATATACCCAAAAAAGAATTTAGCCTTTAATCTCTTTTTATCCACGAAGACTAAAGCTCTGTACTCGACCCCGCGAGCGGCTCTCGCCTTCCGGGGCTGGAACCCGACTCAGATGTGAAGCGGCACTGAGCCGCTGCGCAGGTTCGTGCCCAGCGCCCCCTGTTGGACACAGTAGGAGCTGCGCAGCGCCAGTCCCGGAAATCGCTGGAATCCTGCTCTGGGGTTAGAGAAAACTCTTTATTGCCCTCCAAAAAAGAAACGGGATGCGAAAACAAATTTTTATATCCTTGAAAAATAATATAATATTAACTCAATAAAAAACTAAAGAGGCGATACTACAATTTTAATTCAATAAAAAATAAAGACTGTCCTCCTCACATCCCAGCCATCCCCCACCCGGTTTGGTTTTGTAACTCTTTTGAAAGGTTCTGCGATGGTAAAACAGGTAAAGAAAAGTGACGAAAAACAAAGCATTTTTCTGTAGCCGTGGAGAATCAAGCAAAGTATACTTCCTCCGTTTTGTCCACATTTCAAAAAATTAAACGGAAGATGCTGCTGCTTGCTGTTTTGACGTTGTCAGCAGCGTCTTGAATGCCCTCAGAGGTCCTGCAAGTATTGTAACTGAGCCTTCGAGTAAACGAAATAACTTGCTTCTATGTGTTTATTTCCAGAGTATAATTAAAAGACCAGTCTCTTCTTTGAGTGTTTCCCATCCCCCAGACCAATCCTGGTCAAAGTTTTTCCTTCCCAGATACTGGCTAAGAAACACATACTGGCTAAGAAACAGGTGCCTGGTATCTTTTTTCTTTCATCTTAGCCGTAGGATTTCGGGGAAGGTGTGCCAATGGTAGGGAAGGTTTTCTTTGAAATTCAGCATTTCGTTGACCAGGAATCCAAATTATCCTAGGGAAGGGGGAGTATTTTTACACTTCCAAAAAACTACCTGTCTACATAATAAAGAGCTTTGCCTTTATTATTATTATTATTTCTTCTTCTTCTTTTTGGTCAGCAAGTGAGGGCAAAAGTAGCCTTTGAATTATTTCAGAAAGAGAAACTGTAAAAATGGCACATCCTCTGAATTTAAAACAATAGGGAAATGTGGGTTTGCTTAATTGTTTAAAATCAAATAGAAATAATTACTGTGCTAAATGAACAAGATGTTTTAAGATTTACGTCTTCAGGGTTATGGTTATTGATTTTAACTTTACCCTTAAGAAGTTTAGAGATCGCGTTTTTTAAAGTTTGCTTATTGACGGAAATCGGCTTAATTTTTCATAAAAGAATGGCTTTTTAAAATATTGAATACTATGGCTATGCAAGGTTTATGATACCTTTATGTTTATTCTTCCCACCTCCCAAAATTAGCGAATTCGAGATAACATTTCAAGGGGAATTGCTATTTAGTGCGATGAGAGATGACTTCTCCATCTGGTTCCAGAATTAGATCTCGGCTTAGGTTTTTTAGTCAGTAGGTTCAGATGCAATGGCAGGAGAGAAGAATCAAGCCTTTTGATAAAATCTCTACCCCGAATTCTATCGAAAAGACAGGCAAGCGGGATTCCAGCCACAGCACCCCCACCTTTTGCTCTACCAAAAGGCTTGTCCCCATTACAGAAATAATATAGTCGGTGCTAGTTTTGTGAACCCGCGCCAACCGGTAAGGTAAGAAACGGTGCGCTGACAGCCGAGGTCCGAAGGCTGCTCAGTGGTTCCCGCAGCCCGTGGGGTAGGGAGGCCAAAGCCAGCAAAATGTTGGAGGCGACGCCAGAAAGAGAGTATATGCCTGCTATTCGGAAGTGATGTCGAACGTGCAATAGCAGAGTCCTGGAGATTTCCACCCCGTTCCGCACCCAGGGATCCCAGCCTGTGGGGTAGCAGGTTGTTGGGTGAAGGCAGGAGGGAGAAGCCGCACCTGGCTGAGGGCGGGTGGGCGTGCCGGGAGCGAGTGCCCAACTTTCTAGGGCCCATGGAGAAAGCATAACCCCTAGTTGAGGAAAGAGAGCTAAACAAGTGGGTGGCCCAGGCCTGGGAATGCCACCCAGCTCTCCCGACGCAGTGTTATTTCTGTGGTCCCAGGGGGCCCCAGCACCTGCCCGAATCCCACTCCCCAAGGCCGCCAGCAGGAAGGCAGCCCCTCCATCTTTGAGGGCTGAGGAGGGGGCAGCGAGTGACTGATTCCTTAGTAGCAGGGAAAACCGCAGCGGCTGGCAACGGGCCGCGTTTCTCCGCGGCGGCAAAGCGCCCTTTAGGGGCGGGGCGGGCATTTTTGGTCTCCTGTCCCAGCGTCCAGGCCTGAGCCCGCGCGGGTTGGCTGGGCGCCCTGCTTTGTAAGTAACCAATCTTGCTGGATTCTGAGGACTATCCAGGCGGATGGGCCCACTTAGCTTAGGCCCACTGAGACCCTGCCAACTCCTCAGACCCTTTTCCCCTTCATCCCTCACACCTTTCATGATGAACCCAGGAAAGAACCCGAACTCTGAAAAACAGGACATGTAGTTTGAAGTTTGATAGTTATTTGGGTGTGAGGGACATGACTCTATTAATAAAGACTAAGATTCAAGGCTGAGCTCTCATTTATTAAATTTGCTCTTTCACTCTGTTTTTAAACTCTGGAGATCTTTCAGTTTCGTTGCTCCAACCCTGACACAGACAAAGGCGCCAGGGAGAAAGCCCAGGCGGGCTTGAAGCAGTTGAGGTATAGACTGATACTCATCTCTCCATCACTCAGACGGGCAGATAAGCACTGCCAGACTGGGGGTCCTAATCCAGGGCCCAGCGGCTACGTGGGTTGCTGCGGGGTGTTGAAACCACAAGTACAACTTGACACCATTGAGCCCACGGTGCTTGTCAATAATCTGTGAATTAGGTGCAGAGATTGTCACTGTAGATCATAACAGTTTCTGAAGGACTCATTACAGCCTATCGTGTCAATGATCTTCAAATTAAGGAGGGGGGGGGGTGGGGCGAGACGAAAAAGGAGTGGGGAGAGCCGGCAAAAAGGGAAGAAGGGTGGGAGGGAAGATAAAAGTCAGAGCCCCAGCTCCGAAGGAGCCTTTAAAGATTATCAGGCCAGCGATCTGAGAATTCCATTGGGATGGGTTTGGAAACCCAACTCCATCTGAGCCAGGACTGGAAGAGGGGCGCTGGGGGCAAGCAGAAGTGGGCCCCTGGGAAGGCCGACTTCTCAGGCATTTCTTTTGAGGCCGGAATAGCTTTTGGGAGAGGGTTCTAGATGTCAATGGGAGGCCTTGAGGATGCCAGCCCGCCCAGGATGGGTGTACACTTTGATTTAGAGCACTTTCCAGGGCAAGCCGCAGCTGCAGATCTTTGAAAAAAGTGGTAATAGTTTCGTTTAGGGATGATGGTGATTGTAGGATGACTTTTTTTTCCAATGGTTTGCTTTAACTTCTTTTCATGCCACAGGTGAAAGCTTTCTTCCTTTTCCTCTGATAGTATTCCTGTCTGTCCCTCACATGTTACGTAGATCTAATTTCTTTCCCCAACTTGTTTTTTTGGGTGCCAAACACATCAGCCCTCTGAGATTTTTATCACTTTTGTGGTTTGTATTGAGTCCAACTGTACTTCTGGAAAGGGAACTTGTGGATAACACAGTAGCAGTATGTTCCATAAGATTCCAGAAGAAAGAAGACTAAATTCCATTTATGCGGTGTGGCAGGGGCCAGGCTAAGGGAAAGAGGTTTTCCCTGCTTGGTAAATTGTCCTTGCAGTGAAAGGGTAGCCCAGCCTTCACTGGAGTGTCATTTAATACTGGCTAGAGAAAGGTTAAGGAAAGTGTAGGTTTGTTTTTCCCACAAAAGTTGTGGTCACAACTAAACGAAGTAATCACAGTTGGAGAATTTAAAACAACTGTTTTTTCTCTAAAATGAGGGTAATAACCCTAGCCACTGGAAAATTGGGATTCTAAGGAAAACCTTTTCCTTTGGTATAATTAATTGCATAAGATAGTGTGGTCAATCAGAGACATATGTATTTAGACTCAAGCAATGATTTACAGGTGTAAAAGGTCCAGTGGCTTTTTGGGCTACCTGGAGTTCCTACTGATCATTTTGCCTTTTAAAAAATTTTCTTCTAATTTTAAAAATAAAAGTCATAGATTTAATGCAACTGAAAACCACTGGTGGCAGCTCTTCAGGTTTTCAGTTTATGTTTTTAAAAGGGAATTTATATTTAAAATAATTAAATCATTTAATGGTCACACTACATTTTCTCCTGGACAACAGCTGTAGTGCAGGGATAGAATCAACTTATGTTAAAATTGCTTGATAATTCAGAAATGGAAATGAAATTGTGAATTAATTTCTCCAGAAAATATTTGAGCTAGAATATAAGAAGGATGTTCATATATAATACTGTAAGTAACATGATGATTATTATATGCAGCTTGAAAGACCTACACAAATGATTATATACTACTTCTGTTGCTATAATTTAAAGTAAGGGGAAATATATTTAGTTTTATAACTATTGAATTCTTTTCAAAATGTATTTATTTCATCAATGAGCATTAGATGAAAGAGAATGAGTAAAAAGGGGAGCTGAATGCAAAGCTGTTCTGCATTCCTTAGGTTTCAAGGGTACTTACAGCTCTTGAGTGAAATTATTTGGTGAAATTGGGTCTGGACTGAAACAGCAATTGTTATCCCTTGTTCATTTGTTAAGTGTAATACCACTTCTGGAAATTAAAGGCAAGGTGCTGAAGGGACAGACAAGAAGAAAAAAATATGATTAAGCAATTTGAAATTGCCAATGTACCATGCAGCCATATGCATATCTCTATCTTAGTAAATAGAAAGGGATAGAGATATATGTTTATTCTTTTTATCATCTGGAAACATTCATTATAGTTACTGTCACTAATCCTTCACACTTCCAAAATCTGACAAGTTTGACATAGGAAAAAAATGGGGAAAATGTAGATGAAAGAGTTTCTATCATTTTGAAAATTGTGTTATAAAAATTAAGGTGTCTATCCCCTCTAGGAATTCCTATGAGGGATCCTTCACAGTCTAAAGGAAATGAAGTTTGACAATGGTACAATTCAGTTTTGAATTTTTGCTCTTACTTTCTATATCCTAACCTTTTCCAGCTTATTTCTTGTGGATTGTTTTTGGAAAGTATGCAATGCTCTTTTAAGGGAAAAAAAAATCTTCTAATGCACTTATTTACCTTCATTTATATGTGTTTGTTTCTGAAATGAAGAATCAAGCTTTGGTCATTCTGGAAGTCGTGTAGCATGCTCCAATTTGAAGTGACTGAGATCTTTTGTGACTTACAGAGGAGAAGGAAATGTTTTAAAAATTGGCTTATGCCAGTCTCCTTACTCTGAAATTCTCAACTTTCTTGTATTACAGGATAAATATAAATATCATCTCACCAAATTGTACCAGCATTGTCCTAAACATTTAAATTTTCCTTTATTTTTGGCCTTTAAAATTAGAAAATTTTCTCCAGTTGCTGTACTTAGCTTTTTAATTTTGTTTTCTTCTCACTTACCAGACTCCTGGTATGATCTCTTTCACTGCAGTATGATTGCTGCTATGGTCACTTTTAGAGGAGATTGTGGGAAGGTTAGGATTCGGAGGAAACATGACAAAAAAGGGAAGAAAAAAACACCTTCATTTGACCACATCTGGCTGCTTGTATATTTAACCAGTTCTAGAATTAGAAAACCTTTCTGTACATTTTCTTCTATTTTTCTCACTTTTTTCCTTACATAATGAAATTAAAACTTTTGGAGCCCACAGTTGACATTTTTCAGAAAATTGAGTTATCAAGGCAGTAATTATTTCACGGGGAGATAAAACTCTCATAGCCCTAACTGTCAAATAGGGCCCTTTTCAGATTTTAATTACAAAATAAAATTAGTCTGCTCTTCCTCAGAATGGTTTGTGAGTGGTTAAACAGAGCTTTCCCCCAATACTGGTGGTCGTCAAACTCTGCTAATTAGCAATGCTGAGAAATTCCAGTTAACAAGGACATTCTCCAAGACTCTGCAGGTTCCCTGCCGTTTGCCTTCATTTCCATAAGAAGATTAAGAGAGGAGGGGAACACACTCAAATGCAGATGCAGAAAAGAAGCGTTTTTTAACAAGCATCATAATAGTAAGATGCTTGGCTAGTTCTCACCTAATTACTGCAAGTTAAACCTCTATTTGACACTAAGAAGAAAAAATAAGTCTACAGTCCCCTGTCTCCACAAAATTGTTAGTTGGTTTCAGATATAATACTTGAGGAGTGCTGAGGAGACTTTAGGAGAGAAAAATCAATGTGCAAGATTTTGAAATAAAATTGAGTTACACTTAACAGTTAAGGCCTTTTGGCTAGGGCCTATAATAGAACAAAATAAAATCAGAATATTCCAGGAGTCATGCAACTACTAATCTTGCTCTAAAAGTATGTAGCTTTTTGTTGCCCATGGAAGGTAAGTGTTACACTCCCTTTAGATTAAGCACTTTCAATTTTCGTAAATTGTGCCAATGGCAACATTTTAGATTCTCAGAGGATGAAGCATCCTGTTCCAAGTCTTTTTTGATTGTCTAGTAGTCAATGGTATATTGTTGTTAGTACTGTAGCTGTCTATTACAAACCTAAAACAGTGTTGCTTCTGTCATCTATTGGAATCGTTATAGTTATTATATTTAGGGATCAGTGATGGTGCTGGATTGAAATAGAGTGGGCAGTGATCTGATTTTTTAAAATGCATATGTTCTAAAAAATCTAATGAGAAAATGTTCCTGCTATCACCATCTTCTTTAATCTTATTTTCATAGCACATTATTATGCATAACCGCCAGCCACAGTTAGTTTATTGTCTCGATAAGTACAGCAGGCTTAATTAAAATAAAGCTGTAAATAAATGCAACCAATGATAACACAATTGTAACGTAATTCCATAGCTTATTAATGTGATAAAAGCAATTAATAAAAGACCTAGCCAACCCCTTTAACCTCTTAAATACATTATTATAGAGTTCATGCACAAACACATGCATCTGAGAATGTGTAAAAGCTGTTATATATCCTCCCAAGGAAAAAAATTGTGCCTTGAGAGAAAAGCAACGAGATTTAAAAGATTTGTGTCTATAACCATCTGTTATTAGTATTTATTTTAACAAATATACACCACCCTTATCCACACCAATTCCCTGGTTGTTTCTTCAAACAATTATCCACAAGCTTTTTAAAGTTTTTAGAATAATGCTATTAAGCAGACCGATGCATACACAATCATAAAGTGAATTCTTGGTCTGCCCTTTGTGGCGTCTGGACAATCATAATTCATTCACATGTTGAATCTCATAATTTGTACCTATTTTTTCCCATGGTCTAACCTCCCACTTATCTCGAGGTTGTATGTATATTTCTAAGTTAGGCAAATTAAATCTGATTCTTATGATTTGGTTCCGCAGCTTATAAGATATGTTAACTTTTCTTTTGTTTAGATTATGTATAATTAGTCTGATCTTCCATCCCCCTCTTTTTTTTTTTTTTTTACTTTAATTATTTTCAAATACCTTCTTTTAAAGGTAAAAGCAATAGTCTTGGAAAAGCGAATCTACCAGCAGGGGGCGCACCAGCCACATCCCTGAAACCAGCCGCGCTGAAAAGCCGGTGGCCGCCTTCTCTTCTCCAGATCTTCTCAACCTTTTCTCTTTCCTAATCTCCAGGTCCGTGTTTACCTTAATATTACACCTCGATTAAACAGAAAACAGTGCTGTATTTTGAAGAGCGCCGAATATGTATGCATTTTGAGAAACCCAATCTCACCCTTTCCGGGTTCCCAAGAACTAAAACAAGCCATAACTTGAGAGAAAAAGGAGAACCTTCGGGGGGCAGGAAGGTTGATTGGAAATAACTTAAGGAAAGTCTGCAGAATTCTTTTTTTACAACTTTTCTGAGTTTCCAGTGGGTATATTTAGTGTGAGTTTGACAGTAACAGGCTAGGGAGGGCAGAGATTGGAGAAATTGGGGGTCGGGGGAGTGATTATGGGCAGAAGGTTAGTAAGGAACAAAACAATGCACCGTTTTGTAAAGATAATAAATGGAACGTGGCTGGTAGATACTATTCAGTACATTTTCTTAGGGTGAGTAAGGGTAGACCAGGGGAGGAGGGGGCGGAGAGAGTGTTACAGAAGAAAGAAAATAAGTAACCCTGATGGTTTAAGCCCTTTATAAAAAAGAAATGGCATCAGGTTTTTTTTTTTTTTCTTTATTCCCCCCCACCCCACCCTTTGTAGTCAAGTGCATTTTAGCCACAAAGATCCCAACAAGAGAGTGGAAGGAAACTTAGACGAGGCTTTGTTTGACTCCGTGTAGCGACAACAAGAGAAACAAAACTACCTATTTGTAACGGACGTGCTGCCATTGCCCTCCGCATTGAGCGCCTACCTATTGAAATCTTTACGTCGGGACAATGGGAGAGCGGCTAAAATTACCCTCTCGGGTCCTGGGCGGGCAAGATTCCTGAGCCCCTACCCCCGCCCCCATCTCATCCTCCTCTAACCCGGGCCTTGCTGGGCTCCCCCTTCCCCAGTCCCGGCCGCCTTCTCCCAGTGTGCGCTGCCTGCACCTGTGCCTGGAGAGCATCGACCCCGCCTCCCAGGCCTTGAGCCCCTTTGCGGCGCAGCCCCAGCCTTGCGCGGCCTGGGCTTTGCGGCCACCACAATGGAAATCTACGGGGAAAATGCCAGGGCTGGTTCTGCTGGAGTCCTGGGAACTCTGCGTGGGAGGGAGTTTGTGACTGCGGCCCAAAAGCCACCTCCATACAGTGCCGTGGGATGCCAGGAAGTTGAAATCACCCTCCCCCATCGCCTGCACTTTTGAGCGCCCTTCCGTCTGTGTCTTTCCCCAGCCCCCATTTGAAACCCGCACGACCGAAACCCTTCTTTCGGGGAGGCATGGGATGGGAATGGGGAGTGGGGGGAGACAGTAGAAGCATCCCCTTTGCTACGGTTGAATGAAGACAGTCTAGTGGGAGATATGGCTGGGGCTAAGAGGAAGAGCTGCAGTTTCCTGGGCCAAAGAGCTGAGTTGGACAGGGAGATGGCAGCTTACCAAGGCCTGCTTGTTCTCAGCTCTAGAGTCTGCCTTATGGTCCGAGCAGGATTTATTTTTAAGAACAGAGCAAGTTACGTGGAAGCAAGGAAGGTTTTGAGGACAGAGGTTTGGGTCTCCTAACTTCTAGTCGGGACTGTGAGAAGGGTGTGAGAGAGTGTTGGCACCTGTAAGGTAAGAGAGGAGAGCGGAAGAACGCAGTACGGGAGCGGCACCAGAGGGGCTGGAGTTGGGGGGGAGTGCTGTGGATGAGCGGGAGAACAATGACACACCAACTCCTGCACTGGCTGTTTCCAGAAATACGAGTTGGACAGCCGCCCTGAGCCACCCACTGTGCCCTGCCCCACCCCCGCACCTTAGCTGCTTCCCGCGTCCCATCCTCATTTAAGTACCCTGCACCAAAAAGTAAATCAATATTAAGTTTAAAGAAAAAAAACCCCACGTAGTCTTAGTGCTGTTTACCCACTTCCTTCGAAAAGGCGTGTGGTGTGACCTGTTGCTGCGAGAGGGGATACAAAGGTTTCTCAGTGGCTGGCAGGCTGGCTCTGGGAGCCTCCTCCCCCTCCTCGCCTGCCCCCTCCTCCCCCGGCCTCCCCCGCGCGGCCGGCGGCGCGGGAGGCCCCGCCCCCTTTCATGCAAAACCCGGCAGCGAGGCTGGGCTCGAGTGGAGGAGCCGCCGCGCGCTGATTGGTCGCTAGAAACCCATTTATTCCCTGACAGCCCCCGTCACATGGATGGTTGTCTATTAACTTGTTCAAAAAAGTATCAGGAGTTGTCAAGGCAGAGAAGAGAGTGTTTGCAAAAGGGGGAAAGTAGTTTGCTGCCTCTTTAAGACTAGGACTGAGAGAAAGAAGAGGAGAGAGAAAGAAAGGGAGAGAAGTTTGAGCCCCAGGCTTAAGCCTTTCCAAAAAATAATAATAACAATCATCGGCGGCGGCAGGATCGGCCAGAGGAGGAGGGAAGCGCTTTTTTTGATCCTGATTCCAGTTTGCCTCTCTCTTTTTTTCCCCCAAATTATTCTTCGCCTGATTTTCCTCGCGGAGCCCTGCGCTCCCGACACCCCCGCCCGCCTCCCCTCCTCCTCTCCCCCCGCCCGCGGGCCCCCCAAAGTCCCGGCCGGGCCGAGGGTCGGCGGCCGCCGGCGGGCCGGGCCCGCGCACAGCGCCCGCATGTACAACATGATGGAGACGGAGCTGAAGCCGCCGGGCCCGCAGCAAACTTCGGGGGGCGGCGGCGGCGGCGGCAACTCCACCGCGGCGGCGGCCGGCGGCAACCAGAAGAACAGCCCGGACCGCGTCAAGCGGCCCATGAATGCCTTCATGGTGTGGTCCCGCGGGCAGCGGCGCAAGATGGCCCAGGAGAACCCCAAGATGCACAACTCGGAGATCAGCAAGCGCCTGGGCGCCGAGTGGAAACTTTTGTCGGAGACGGAGAAGCGGCCGTTCATCGACGAGGCTAAGCGGCTGCGAGCGCTGCACATGAAGGAGCACCCGGATTATAAATACCGGCCCCGGCGGAAAACCAAGACGCTCATGAAGAAGGATAAGTACACGCTGCCCGGCGGGCTGCTGGCCCCCGGCGGCAATAGCATGGCGAGCGGGGTCGGGGTGGGCGCCGGCCTGGGCGCGGGCGTGAACCAGCGCATGGACAGTTACGCGCACATGAACGGCTGGAGCAACGGCAGCTACAGCATGATGCAGGACCAGCTGGGCTACCCGCAGCACCCGGGCCTCAATGCGCACGGCGCAGCGCAGATGCAGCCCATGCACCGCTACGACGTGAGCGCCCTGCAGTACAACTCCATGACCAGCTCGCAGACCTACATGAACGGCTCGCCCACCTACAGCATGTCCTACTCGCAGCAGGGCACCCCTGGCATGGCTCTTGGCTCCATGGGTTCGGTGGTCAAGTCCGAGGCCAGCTCCAGCCCCCCTGTGGTTACCTCTTCCTCCCACTCCAGGGCGCCCTGCCAGGCCGGGGACCTCCGGGACATGATCAGCATGTATCTCCCCGGCGCCGAGGTGCCGGAACCCGCCGCCCCCAGCAGACTTCACATGTCCCAGCACTACCAGAGCGGCCCGGTGCCCGGCACGGCCATTAACGGCACACTGCCCCTCTCACACATGTGAGGGCCGGACAGCGAACTGGAGGGGGGAGAAATTTTCAAAGAAAAACGAGGGAAATGGGAGGGGTGCAAAAGAGGAGAGTAAGAAACAGCATGGAGAAAACCCGGTACGCTCAAAAAGAAAAAGGAAAAAAAAAAAAATCCCATCACCCACAGCAAATGACAGCTGCAAAAGAGAACACCAATCCCATCCACACTCACGCAAAAACCGCGATGCCGACAAGAAAACTTTTATGAGAGAGATCCTGGACTTCTTTTTGGGGGACTATTTTTGTACAGAGAAAACCAGGGGAGGGTGGGGAGGGCGGGGGAATGGACCTTGTATAGATCTGGAGGAAAGAAAGCTACGAAAAACTTTTTAAAAGTTCTAGTGGTACGGTAGGAGCTTTGCAGGAAGTTTGCAAAAGTCTTTACCAATAATATTTAGAGCTAGTCTCCAAGCGACGAAAAAAATGTTTTAATATTTGCAAGCAACTTTTGTACAGTATTTATCGAGATAAACATGGCAATCAAAATGTCCATTGTTTATAAGCTGAGAATTTGCCAATATTTTTCAAGGAGAGGCTTCTTGCTGAATTTTGATTCTGCAGCTGAAATTTAGGACAGTTGCAAACGTGGAAAGAAGAAAATTATTCAAATATGGACATTTTAATTGTTTAAAAATTGTACAAAAGGAAAAAATTAGAATAAGTACTGGCGAACCATCTCTGTGGTCTTGTTTAAAAAGGGCAAAAGTTTTAGATTGTACTAAATTTTATAACTTACTGTTAAAAGCAAAAATGGCCATGCAGGTTGACATCGTTGGTAATTTATAATAGCTTTTGTTCGATCCCAACTTTCCATTTTGTTCAGATAAAAAAAAAAAACCATGAAATCACTGTGTTTGAAATATTTTCTTATGGTTTGTAATATTTCTGTAAATTTATTGTGATATTTTAAGGTTTTCCCCCCTTTATTTTCCGTAGTTGTATTTTAAAAGATTCGGCTCTGTATTATTTGAATCAGTCTGCCGAGAATCCATGTATATATTTGAACTAATATCATCCTTATAACAGGTACATTTTCAACTTAAGTTTTTACTCCATTATGCACAGTTTGAGATAAATAAATTTTTGAAATATGGACACTGAAATTATTCTTGAGTCTTTCATTTATTTGGATAACACTGTGATTATACATAACTTTTCGGGGAATTATAATACTGTGCTCAGCCAAGAAAGCAAAATACCAAAAACCTTGGTATTACTAGTCCAGCATCATGTGCTAATGTTAATTGCAAAAAAGAAACGGCTGGATGATTAATAAGTACTGGAAAAATTGAAATTTCTGTCATTTCTAAAATAGAAACTAGAGACATATATTGTAAATCCGCCCCCTCCTTTTCTAAGCAGCATGAATAAGCATGATGGGGACCTATACTTAAAACTGATTTATGCCACTTGTTGCCAGAAAGGATTCAATTCTGAAATTTTTCATGTAGTTTAGCAGATGGGGTATTGAGCCAAATCAGAACCAGGTTGGCTGGTTTTGTTTTCATTTTCTTCACAGCACAATGGCCCTTTGAAACCTGGCTATAGAGAAAAATGATGCTTCTTGTATCAGAATAATTGCAAACTAGACATGCAAAGTGTTCATCTGCTGGGTGGGTGTTTGGATTACTCTGGCCCTGCTATTGTCTGAGAGGAAACAAGTGGTTTGCTTTCTTTGTTCCTTGACTTCATAAACTTTCTCCTCTACATTTTCCTGTTCGGGGAGAGGGAAAGAAAAGAACATCTTGCAAAACTCCCCGGCTTATCATAAACGTAGTTTTTTTTTATTATTTATTTTCTTTTTTCCCCTCTCTCTCCCTCTCTCCCTGAATTCCATTTCTTAAATTGGCAGCGCGGGTCCAAGCCTGTAGCCCCAAATCGGATAATCTCTGCAGCTGATAACAAGCAAAAGAGAAGCCAGGCAACAGCCATATTAAAGAAGAAAACAGTCAACTCTGAGGTAGATATTTTACTTTGTCCGGTCTAATCACATTTGGAGATGATTATGCTTTTGATCTGTTAACAATGTTTTACTACTGTAGTAGAGAAGTGGGGGAGGGGAAAGGGGTGGGGAAACAAGATTGGATTTGTTGTGTGGTGTTTTTTGTTTTTTTTTTTTTGCCCTAGGAAAGGTAAAGAAAGGCTATAGTTGTCCTCAGTGGGAGTGGAAAAGTTGAGACATCGCCATGGTCTTTGAATTAGCGATGCTTCTGCATCACCACCCACCCTTGCTTTGGGGCAGCCTGATAATCTGTTACCTAGTCAGGGACTTTTCTACTTTATTTACTACTTGATTCGCTCGTCTTCCCCCACCCACGGGGACCAGGAACCAACAGTCGGGCACTTTTAAGAGCACGGGTTTGCTTCCCACAATTTCAAGAGCTTGTGTCAACTTGCTACAACTTTGGAGAAGTTGGAATCCGGCAGCGTCTTCCACCCTTGAGTAAAGTACCCGCTGCAGCCACTAAGTTAGCTCATCCCGTTGGTTTGCATCTTCTCATTTCCAAGAAAGTATTTCTTTCTCATGGTGTTGCTAATGTTAGTTCTGGGCTGAACTGAGGATATCTCATATTTTCTGTACTTTCTATTTTTTTCTAGATTGCTTTGTTTTAGGTATGTACTGGTTTTTATTTATTACTTTTTAAATCCTCATTTTTAGGATAACATTGTACTGGGAAGGGACAATTATTATTCCAGTTCCCAATTCTAAGCAAGGCATTTTCCCCCCTAATTAATGCAGAGACTCTAAAAGAATTTCCCCTAGCCTGGCCAGCCATTGTAATGCATATACGGATTATTCACGTGGTAATGAGCACATTCGCCAGTTCTTGCTCACACATACGAATAAAAGAAACTTTGAATAAAGATCCAAATGATCATCCTGGGGGAGTGGGGAGGATATTCCCGGAATTTGAGGCAGTCAACTATATAGATTATATATATTTTGAAAATAGAAATATATTAGAAATATGTATAGAGGTTTACAGTAATTGCACTGCACTCACCTCTCATTTTTTAAAAAAAGCCCACAGGGTCAGCAACTTTCTGGCAAAATGGTCAGGTTCAAATATTTAGCAAAAGGAAAGGGAGCACAATATTTTGGGAAGTAGAACTAGCTTTGAATAATTGTCACTATCTGCATAAAACAAGAGAACTCCCGTTCCCCCTTCTATCCCTTCATATCACCAAGCCAAATAGTTGAAAATTGAAAGTCAAAATATTTTGTTTGCAAATATAAATGCTTTTGATAACTACATCTGAGGGAAATGATATATATCTTGTACGATCATTCATTTGATTAAATTAAAGGGTTACCTGAGATATGTAATTTCATGGCTAGATTAATATCGAACATATAATATTTTAATAATAATGTGATTTTCAAGGAGAGTAAACCCATAAACTTGCCCAGAGATGGTTATCTCATGGTGCTGAAGATAGTTGTTGTTTAGTTCTTTTCCTCAGGATATTATTCTGCTCAATGAAACCACTCAATTTCCAGTCAAATAGGGTGAATTTAAATGTTTTGTTAACTATATGCACAGAATAGAAATGTGCAAAAGGATGAGAGTACAGTCTGTTCTTTCTGCAATTTTTTTCTCTCCCCAAACCACCCGCCCCCCTACCACATACTTTAAATAAAGAGCGTTAAAATATTTTGCTGAGCTGTAGTAGATTAGCAAGGTTTCTTGCCAATGCTGGGAAGCTGGTATTACAGACCATCCCAGGGGAAAATGGCTCACATTAACCACTAAATGAATATTTGACAAGGGCTCATTCGGAGGTATTATTGCTATAAACGTGTCCCTACTGGACTTTTCAAGGGTCAAAGAGCAATGCTTCAATTAATTATTTAGACTGCTAGTAGATTTGGTGGTAATAGCTGTACTTATTTCTAGAAATCGACACATTCTTACAGTAGGAAAATCTCAGGAGAATCTTCTCCATCAGCAATACCTTGGATTGAAATACACATGGAGCCCTGGCATTCTAAAGCTGACTTTTTCATAAAACCTTTCCCTGGGCTGGTGGGGGGTGGGGGGCACAGAATTATAGTCTCTTTTTCTGTTTCACTGGCTGTTTTTTTTGGTTTAAAAGAAAAAAAAACAGAATACAGTAATTTATCTTAATATCCACATCATGTGTGGCAAGGTCTTTTAGGGATTTGCAATATGGGGCAAAAGGGGAGGGTGCTCATTTACAACCTTTGCCTTTTCTAAGTAGAGATGTCACAGGATTTCGGAGACTCAGAGAGGCCCTGAATTTAGACAGGATACACATTCCTGTTTGCCAATAAAATGCAAGTTTGAAAGTGGAAGGTTCCATAAGCTGAGTACCCTTAGTTCTAGTAGTCTCGAGTAAATTGGGGTACAAGGTAGTTCCTCCTTCTCTCCCCACCTATTGGTCTGAACACTGCAAGGTGCAGTAGCGGGGCCAGTGTTCCATTGCTGCCGTGTCATAGTTTCCTCCGTGGCCCTAGGTAAAATGGTAAGGGAATGATTTTGAGGGTAAGATTCCTCGACAATAATATAAGTTGAATGAATAAGAGATAAGCTGCAAGGGTGGGGGGGGGGGCGGTGGGAACAGTAATGACAAACCCAATTCATTCAGCTTTTCAGAACTTTTGTTGTGGGAGCTCCATTGACGGGTTTTGAGCTGCCAGTTTTCTCACATTAAAAAGAACTGATCAGCGCCTCAGGGGGACAAGAAATACCGCTTAACTGCATAGTGATGGGGTCTTCATTTAGAACCATTACAAGATGAAAATTAAACAGTGCCTTTGTGTGCATGAGGTTTACTTTTCAACTGCTAACAGTTTATAGCTAACTGCTCTGAGATTGAAGTTTGACTATGGTTTGATCGCCTGCTGATTGACACTGCTTATTATTTATTTATTTATTTATTTATCTGTTATAATTAAGAGAACTTTTCATCACCCCACCCCAGTTTCATTTATTGATCTTGGAGAATTTTGAAAAACAGATCCTCATATTTTTCTTTGTGGAAGGAGTTTCCTTTGCCATGAGCTTTAGCAGAGACTTCAGTTCACATTCCCCAACGGACAACCCCCACCCCACACACCCACATTATTTCCTTAAAATAATTTGCATCTCATTCTCTGTTTTTTTCTGCTGCATTTTCTTGCTCTCCAAGCTAGAGTTGCTTTTCGGGCAGCAAGTAGGGTTGGAGATAGGGGTTAATTTATTTTTTTGCTTTGCTTTCTTTTTTTGACCTAAATTGGAAGAGGGCTGGATGGATTTCCTAAGGACTTCACCTATGAGGTGAATCCCTCAAAGAAGGAAGAAGGGGGAGAAACTCTGACCTTTACTGTGAAAATATGGATACAGTCCAAAAGGACATAGTTTCCGGAGTTCTAGAGTAAGAAAAGCTGTGGAAGGAGCTTCCCAAAGACAGGAAAGTTGCCCAAACCAGATAATTAGTTTAGTGTCTTTCATAGTTATTTTCTATTAAAACTTTTCTGGAAACCCGACATCTGTTACCACCAAGAGACACTTGTAACCTCCTCTCTCCCTGCTAACAGTGCTGTCCAGTTTTATGATTCTTGTTTTCAGTTTGTCTATTTTGCTTCTGTGGCCTTTAGAAAATAATGGACTTGACTTTCTTATTTTGACTAAGGGGATTTCTCTTTGGAAGGGTGGAGTATTAAGATAAATCTAAGATTCTTGTCTGTGGCAGAAAGCTCTCTTTCTCTATTTGGAGTTCAGATGGATTTTATTTTATACTTTGGTATAATGGTGATATTTCTGATTCCTTGAGCACTTTGCTCAGTTTCTCTCCTAAAGCAAATAGAATGTCTTCTCATTTCGGGATGCAAAGATATTTGCTTCACCTAGGCGTTTGAACTTGAGATGCTTGTTCTACTTTGCAAAGAAGTGTCAGGTGATTTGAAAGCTGGAGGTGTCCTTCGTTTTATTACCCTAGTCTGCCCGCGTGTACAGAATGAAGGGTGCACTGTTTTATATAGAGTTCGGCGCTTTGAACTATCATTTGCCTAGCTCTCCCAGCTTCCGCGCGGGCCACGGCTCCGGGCTGTGAGCGCGCCGGCCTCCCGCCGGCTGCCCTGGGGAGCGCGCAGTGCCCAGTGCTGAGAGCCGACGCGCGGGCAAATTGAGGCCGAGCTGACGAGCTCCGGCGGGTGGACCTGACGTCACCGCGGCCCGGGTCACCTCACCCATGGGGCTCCCCAAGAAGGTGCTGTGTGGGGCTCGAGTTCTCTCTGCCCGGGCTCTGCTCAAACGGTCGCATTCCCTCTCCCTCAGGCACCGACCCGCGTCAGACAAGTCTAGAAAGTCTCCCGAGGCGTTGGGGCCCTCACCACTCCAGAGTCCTCTGCCTCCTGCGCCCCAGCCCAAGCCCTCTCCATGTTGACTTCGTGACACGGGAGACGGTGTCTAGGCCCCAGATTCCCACCCACATCAGAGATTGTCTACCCAAGAGGATGTTTGTCCCTGTTTGTGGCCAAATCTCAGTATTAGTGATCTCGCTCGGTTCTTCCCGATTAGAGGCCGAGGATTGGCAGGGCTGGGGGAAGCCCCCGGAGCAATCTGGGATCCCTGGAATATTGGCCCCCTCTGGATTAGAGCAGGTAGGGATGGGAAGATACAGACCCTTCACTTTCCCATTTGTGAGATAGGGATAATATATAGTTAACCTCGAAGAAGATGAATACAGAGTGCCTGAAAAAAAGGCTTAATTGATAAGCATGACTTTACTTACTGCCCAGCAGAATTAGGGAAGGGAAGCAGTTCTCACGTTAGACTACAGAGAACAATACAGAAGCCCCGGTCCTTTCTGGCCTTCCTGGCTCTGGACAGTGAAATTAGTCTTGTTCATACCACCCTTCTTACTTTTCCAGTGCTCTCTCTGACTTAAGATTTGCCTAGGAAGTTATCTTGCAAACTTGCCATCCCTGGGCATCGTCCTGAAGGGAGGGATCCCGGCATTCCGGGCAGGACCCGCCCCCACCCGCAGAAGGCAGAAAAATAATTACTGTATTAAATAAGGAGCGGTGAATTCTTCCCGAGGGTTCTTATCGCTGGCGGCCAGGCCAGAAGCGGGACTGCGCCCCCACCCCCACCTCGTGACGTCAGGGCCTGCAGGGCTCCGGGGATGAAATGATTCGTTTGAGTGTTCCAGAAAGGGCAATCCGAACGCTTACAGGGCGAGGCCAGTGCAGCCCAGCTCCATCACCACTACCAAGCCCCAGTTTGGGAGGCTCCCGAGGCCCCTGGCCGCCCCCCAGACCCCGTCTCCAGAACATAACCACATATACAAGTAACCATAATCCTAAGTACGTATATAGTCACGCGCACAACTCTCGTCACAGGACCGCCCTTCTTCCAAATATATATATGTTATTTAGTTTGTTAGCCACAATTTGTTGTGGGATCTGAATGAGTTGTTTCTGTTGTGTTTGTATGTTTTTGTTTTTAGACGGTCGACAAATTACGACAAATGCCTTTATAAAGCACACCATAGCTTTATTTAACCCGGTGCAAGTTTCAGCGGCGATTTAAGAAATGGACTTAGAAGAGTTTTCTGGCTCTCATATCCAGCCATGGTTAGGACAATTGCTCCAGGCTTACCATTGCTGCACCAGTTCTATTTTCTCTTTCCCCTCTATTCCTAAGAATTTGTATAGCTTTTAAAAATCTTTTTAGAGTCATGTATTGCTGAGAGAATTTCTTAGAACTGTGATTTAAATTGTAGATAAGAGGAAAGATTATCTGGTCAGTGGAATGTGTGTAAGTGGCATAGAAGTATTTGTTAGGGAAAGGCACCTGGGCATTTCTGGATTTCTGGGAGATGCACTTCTCAAGTTTTCTTTCCAACTCTCAAATCAATTTGATTTATTGAATGCCCTTCCAATGGAAAGGATCCTGGAAAACAGGCCTTATGTTCTGATATTGGTCCAGGATCTCACAGAGTAACGATTAGCCAATATTTTGCATGCAGTCAGTTTAGTATCAGCTCACATCCAGGTCGATTTTATCACACTTAACAGCTCAAATCTGGGTTATTGCATAATATTAGAGTTTAATCAGTCTGGAATACTAAATGGCAAACCTGTCTTCTCCTTCTCAAGGCCCTCCTCCCTTTCTCTATTTCTCCTTCCTCCCACCTCCAAGGAAACTATCTTAAAATCAAGTTTCCCTTTGAGAGTTTGTTTACCCCAACTTCTGTTAAACTAGACTAACACGCTCTCATCAGCTTTCTAAACACTGTCTCATCAGCTTTGTGAAATGGTGCAAAAACATCTTGGAATCCAAGATGGCAAAATAAACTTGAGCATATGGGGGGAAGACTGCCTTGTTAAGAAATTGATTTAAATGTTTAGCTTACACTTCAGCCTCAATGCTTCCCTTACTACCCACTCTTACTTCCCTCACTGCCCACTCCTGGTTCTTGGGTACCCCACCTCTATTAGCAAGCTTGTTCCCCCAGCATAAATTATGAATGCATATCAACAGGCTCATCTGCTGTGATAAATCAGAGGCTTTTCTCTTTTGCACATTTCTGCTTTTATTCTCATCGAAATGTCTTTCTGCCCCATGCTAGCAGTGTCTTTCTACAAACTTACTATCCCCGTATAAACTATGGAGATATATTCTCAATTGGAAAAATCAGGTAATTTCAACCGTTCCCCCCACCCCCAGGAAGCCTTACAAGTTAAGGATACAAAATATTTCATGGTTAGTTGTATGAGCTTCCAAATTAGCTGCATATAAAGTATTTAAGATTTTTTTTTTTTTGGCTGTCACTGGCTGGCAATACTCATTTTGTGTGTGTGTGTGTGTTGGTTTGAAAAGCAGGAAGAAATGTAATGAATTGAGTGCTGTCAGAGATGTCTTCTGTTTGAACAATCTGCGATGGGCTGAATGGCAGGGACTCCCTCATCCAGTGCAGGTGCAGTAGAGCTGGGGAAGGGGGGAGGGGGGCTCCCTCTGTTCAGTCAAAAAGCACCATTCTCCACAATAGACCACACACTGACAGCCAGCGTGACATCAACTCACACTTTCATACTTTTCCCCCCATCCATAGTTCTGAGTTCACAAAGTGGCCATACAGTAGCCTTGGTTAGGTTCCTTTAATGAACATTTTGTGGCTCCTATGACCAACATTGAAATCCGTGGAGCCCTGGGAGGAACAAATAGATTTTTAATCGTGAGTTCCAAGCCAGAATGTATAGCTATAGATATTAAAAGTAAGCTGGTCTCTACATCCTCTCCCAATGCCAATGCCCACAGCAATCCCAGATGATCTGAAAACTCTGAGTTAAAAGTTCTTCTAAGACTTCTTAGGTTCCAAGACACTGTTTTCCATGTCCTGAGAGAGATCAAACAGGAAAGGAGAGAAGACACAAATTTTATGTATTTATTTAAATGTAAGAGCACCTCTAGTATTTTATTATGCTTCATGAGAGGGTTAATCCTACAAATTAACAAACATTAATCTTGTGGAGTGGAGTTCTGCCCCCTTTTGAATTGGTTTTACTGGGAAGAGGGGTGTGGAGAAAAACAAGAGGGTTAGAAAAGGCAGCAACTGTTTTAAAACTCTGAACAAAGATGCGACCACCTTTTGGCTGTCCTGCTGCTGCAAGGACTGGACCTTCCAAGAGTTCGTTTCACATTTGTTGAAGCCCAGGCCTTGGTGCCTCAAGTTTTAAATGGAATTACTCAAGGCGGGCACACTACTAGACAAACTATTCTAGTCAATTCCTTCATCCCCGACCCAGTCCCTACTCCTCTCTGCCCCCGCCCACTTCGCCACTTCTTAGTCCCGGATCTGAACATTTTAGCTGAAAGAGGGAGGGGTGAGGAAAGGGCCAGGACAGTTCCCTCAGTGCCACCACTGCGGGCGAGGACAGTTCCCTCAGTGCCACCAGTGCGCCTGGAGAGATCCCCGCGGCCCTGCCGCTGGCTGATTCTCCCCTGTGCCTTGACTTGCTGAAACATCTCTCTGGGGAAAATTACTCCCTACTTGCTTACATGTGTGTACTAAAAAACACATGTAGCCATACATGTTTCATCACGGCAACAAAAAATATCAACATTCTAGCCCCAGGAGCAAAACGTATCAATCATTCGCCTAAATATTGTTCAGTAGATGGGGGCGGGAATAGGTAGATCTCCTAGGACAGCAGTCACAAGTCCCCTCTCCTCCGCATGGACACCAGGAATGCGGGGTCTGGCGGTGCAGGGCGCAGGGTGAGAAGATTTGATGTGCGGGGTAAGTAAAGGACAAGTTATTTAAAACCTCAACACAGGAAAAGATGGTAAGAGTGCTGTGTAGCCCTTTGCTTGCTTGTGACTACAAGTCGCTAGGTGGCCCGCGTTTAGAGTATGCCTACGGCGCCTACTAACGTCTAGACCTAGGAGAGGCGTCTCCCGCCCCTCGACCCACAGCCAGCCGCCACTTGATAGCTAACGCGTCTTCCGGCCGGTACACACCCACAATTAATCTTTCTTATTAAAGCCTCCATTCTGTACCCATGGGGCGACTCAAACCTATTTAGATTTCCGTGGTTGGCTGCACAAATTTAAGTGGGCAACGAGTTATAAACCTAATAACAGAGGACGAGAGAGGGTGATTTGAGTAGAGAAGACGCAAGATTCACTAGGGTCGTGAAGATGCTGCGGGCCTTGCCCACCACGGCATCTACCTCGGGGTGCACGCCAGGCTCTGAGAAAGGTAGTGAACCTCACAATCACACTCACCACACACAACATGCGTACACACACTTGCACTCCTACCCCCTTTGCTCACAGGTACACTTGTGTGGAAATTGCCTCTTCCGTAGTTCTTATAAACTCCTCCCAGACAGGCAGAATTCTCAGAGCATCGGAACCAGGGAACTTGCAGGGAACCAGGGAAGGTTTGCACTGTTTGGGATTAATTGAGAATAATTAACACTGGAGCCGTTAATCACCACTTTGCTGCTCTCTCCCTCCTTCCGGGTCTGCGGCGTCTGCCTTTTTTGCTCCCGCTGCCGGCGCGGGTGTACTGGTGAAAGTGAAGACGTCGCGGTAGCTGTCACCCAGTTCGGCTGTACTTTTTTAAACGCTCGCATATTGTTTGATTACTAATTCGAGTTAATATGATCTTTATGGCAACATAACAGTGGATAATTGGCCTTTTTTTCTGAACAACAATGTAAATCACAATCGCTTTATTATTTAATAACGTCAAACGCTTCGTTGGATTGGCCCCGACCGAGAAGACCTTTTCTTTCTAGACAGTGTTGTGGAGGAAGAACAATGAAGATCTAATTGTGGAGATTTCATAAGTTGGCTCCCGTAAATGAACAGCTTAGATATGGAAGTTCCAGCAGATGTGGGTACTATTCGCCTCTACAAGCTCTACCCCCCACCCCCATATACGCAGTCCAAACACTCTATTGGAGGGTTTTTTTTTTTTTTTTTTTTTTTTTTTGTGGTGGTAGTGGTGGTGGTCCTCAGATCCTAGCAACCACCTAAAGTTTCCAGTAGTAATTAGAGCTTTTATCGGGCTTGCTCTTCAGCCCTTTATATTGCCGATTTAGCGTTAAGGCATTAAGTCCACACACCAAATTAGCGCGACTCCCAAATAGCCACAACCACTTATTCTCCCCTTCCCTCATTTTGGTGGTTGGACACCAAGAGCATGGGCCTGGGACTTTTTTTTTTTTGGGGGGGGGTTTTACTTTGTTTTGATTTGATTTTTAAAACCTATTCGCTACCGCACTGTCTTGGAATATACTTGTTTCAGGCAGAGTTTTGCAAGGGACCTGAGCCATTATTTTGCAAACGCCTGGAAGAGCACATGAAACTCAGAGAACTACAATGCAGACGGCAACGCCTAGAAGGAATGGGTCCCCGCTGCTCGAATGAAAGATTAATTACATTTGCCCCAAAAGCCCCAATTCTAACGGTCTCTATCGCGGCTTTTGCCATCACTGAAGGACCGCTGTCTCTGGGGTCTTCAGACATCGGAGTCCTTTGCAAATGAAGAGCCCCCACCATTTGGAATTCGGGTCAAGGAGAAAGACTCTGAGCCTGCAGCAGTTTTTGTTTTTGCGTGTGCCCGCCTCTCCATTTTATTCAACTTCTTCTGCCTGTCGGGAAGCAGAACAATCGCTCCCCACCCACCCCCCTCCGCCCCGTTTCTAAGATAAACAGGAGGTGCAAAATGCTTTGCCTGCACACGCGCCCTCGTGGCCCAGACTTCCTGCAACCCCCAGCGCACCGGCCATGCAGCTGTCTCCCAACCAGACGTGGGAGAAGACATCCCCCCTTCACTCTTCCCACCTGCATTTAAAAACCATCACATTGACTGCTCTAGAGTCAGGTTCACATTTTTGGCCCTCCATGCCACCTTCCAGTTTCTTCCCGGTCCACTCTCTCTCTTTCTCAGGACCTAAAAAGTGACGGGGAGAGGGTGAAGAATTGGAGAAAGCAGCGGATTTTCAAAACGTATCCCCCCCGCCCCCCCATCTTTTAAAGTAGTATGTTACCACAAGGAGTGCATTTGGGAAACTTTCCCTAACAGGAGCTGGGCGCAGTGTTATTCTTCTCCATGGGTCTGCTGGCCTCCCCGCCCCCGCTGGACAATGCGTGCTTTGAGACTCGGTGGCCTGCAGGCAGCGGGAGACGAGGGGACTGGGCAGCCTTCCTCCAAGGGGCCCGCAGCTGGGGGAGCGCCAGGCAGGGAGCAGGGACAGGGAGGCGAGCCACGCAGGAAGGAAAACCATAAAAGTGCCATTTTTTCCCTCAGCCCTGCACAGAGGCAGGCTTTGAGGACCTAGGGGCAGGGCAGCTGGGGCGGGGTGGGGTGGGGGTGTTGAGAGGTTTTGCGTGTTCTTTTTACCCCCTTTCCCCCCACTGAAACATTTTATTTCGGCACATAATTATGCACTGCAGATTCTCCAACCTCCTCGCCCTCAATCTTGGTAACCTGGTCTTTGGTTAATAATATCGCAACTCGGGACTTCAACGCTCAGACCCCCTCCAGGCCCCAGCCTCCGTATTCTCGGAGCCCTCCACTACTGATACCTCTCGCGGAGTGCGGCGCCCCGGGAAAAGCCTCTTGGCCAGGGACTCTGGGACATTACTTTCTAGTTTGTTTTGTTTGTTTTTTGTTTTTCTCCCAGAGACCACCACCACCCTCATCCTCTTCAGGCAGCATTTAGGAGAGGACCTCTGAGATCAGCAGAAGCCCTCAGACGGTCACCATATTGGTGGAAGCGTTTGTCTGATGTTTTAAAACGTATACCAAACGGGGCGTCAGGGCCACGTGCTGTGCCTTCGAAACGCCGCCGCGGGCCCTGCCTTTCAGAGCTGCGGCAGCCGGGGCTGGCGTGGAGGGGGCGCTGAAACCACCGGCGGGCGTCAGGGGCCAGCGCTGAGCTGCAGATCTGGCCGCAGCGCTGAGTGAAGCGAATTATCTGGAGCGTGTTTGATCTGGGACTGCGTAGTCAGCTTCTGCTTTATTTGTTTGTTTGTAATCTCATATTTAGCAAGCCGGGACGGTGGCAGCAAGGGAGAAAGGACGGGATGGAGGAGGGGGCTTCGCGGTAACCACACCCCTTCCTAATGAGTTAATTTCCATATTTGCGCCTCCCGCATCTAGCGCCCTCTTTTTTTTTTTTTTTTTTTTTTTTTTTGCCTGACGCCACTGTGCTGTTGCGTCTTGCGCAGCGCAGACACCTCCACTCTGGATTGAAACGAAAAAGCTCGCGGTAAGAGCAGAAAATTGGTCTATTGATACATTCGCTCCGAGTGTTGATCTTGGCATCACCGGTAGCCGGTTAATTCCCCCACCCCGCCCCCGCCAGTGGGTCGCACGCGGATTGCCGAGGGCTTGCAGGCACTCAGGCAGACGCAGACAGAAACCCACATCGACCCCCGCCTTTCCCCGCCTCCAGCTGTCCGACCCTCAAGTCTCTTTCTTTTTCTTTTTTACCCAACTCCGGATTATTTTCCCCCTCAAGGTGAGGGCAGTGAGAGCAGCGAGGGCACAGTCCGCACAAAAAGGGGGAAAATAATCGCAAACCAAGGAACCAAAAGTGAAAGTTTCAAACTAGATACCAACCCTGATGGAGGTTGGGTGCTGACCCGACTGTGGGTACTTAAGAGAAGGAAGGAGGAAAACTGAGGTGGTGAGATTATGTCCACAGTATGGGTCGGTTAAAAGTTGTAGTAAATTAGTTTTGGGAGGGCCCTCACTAGAAACTCAAGGCGGGTTTCAGCAGATTTAACCTGGTTTCCTACACATTTTTGCGGTGATTCTGCTCTGGAAATTGGCGAAAGAGACAGACCTTTACAATTGCTCACCGCTCCCTGCCCCCAACCACCCTGCTTACTTTCGCGAAGCGCATTAGGATGTGGGCTCTGGCTTGAGCTCCAAAATAGCTTGCTTGTCAATTGCGAGCTGTAGCAATATCAAAGTGAACTGTCCCAAGTAACTCTTGTCTAGAAGCTGGGAAGAAGCTTAAGCAGCTCGCTTTAATGATGATTTGTAGCTCGGCGAGGGGCACGGACAGCAAACACCCCGCAGGTGTGTGCCGTAACACCATCATCCGGACTTGAATGTAGATTACTCTGGCGATCGTTTGATCGGCCCTTTGAAACCCTTTACAATTGCCTGTGACGAACGGCCAGTCTCAGTTTTTCTCTGAATAATCCCTGAGGGTAAGTCCTCCGGGCTTTTAAAGAGCTCTAGTATTTTTTTTTTTTTTAAGAATAAAAAGAAAAACGTTCGATTTTAGTTTAGACCTCGTCAACTTTTAGTCGCTAACAGGCATCACTCAAGCCAGTCAATACTTAATGACCGTTAGTTACCCTTGCTGTCTTCCTAGAAACCATATACATATGTGTGTATATATGTATGTGTGTGTATGTACCTACATACATACTTTGTGTTTATAAAAAGGAGAACAATGTTATTAATTTCATTTTCTTTAGTTTCATACCTCCTTGCCTGTTTATAGAGGTGTGTGGGGGTGTTTATTGTAAACATGCATTATTATTATTAATGCCATTGTTAATCTTGTCTTAATGCCTTCTCTGTTCTCTCTGAATTATACCTACTCAGTGGGAGTTAACGTAAAGGTTAAAGCTTTACAAAGTAAAACTAGAGTTTAACCCCCCTCAGCACCTTCACACCAACCCCCGTCACCAAAATGAAAATGTAGTGCTGTTCAACCTTTAATATTTACTTAGAGTATTTACATAAGGGGAGGGAAATGAACTTTTGTCTGAAACATACAACAAGCGGCACTTTGATTTTATAAAATAAATGTCAACAATTGCTAGGGCTTATCAAACTGGGGTAGGGAGTGGGGTGGAAGTGCAGTTGGATTAAAGGCCCATTCCTGCCACTTCAGACTACAAAGGGTTACACATAATAAGTGCCGAATTTGCCTATTGCAAAAGTTTTCTTGGTGCTTTCTAAGTCACAACAGGGGAGGGGGAAAGCTGTCGTTTATTATCCAGTTCTGGGCAGGAGCAGACCCCAGTACCAAGGGGCTCTTAGCTTTGGCCGGCAGAAGAGGGGTAGCCTTTCAACAGCAGCCCCCTTTGTTCTCCTGATCTCTTTCCCAATTTCAAGCTTCACTTGCACATCCCAAGTTTGTGTGTTAATGACGCTATTACCATCTGGCTCGCCCTACTTTCCAAAAGATATAAATCTCCCAGCTCCATTGCCCGCATTATCATTTAAGTGCCACCATAGCCAGAAGAAAAAGATGCTTTCAAGACTCCAGATTCTCTTGCACTTACTACCCCTGGCATGGCTCTTCCACTATATTTATAGACTATACGTTGGGGGTGGGAGTGCTCCTTGAGAGACCTGATTTCCCAAGAGCTGTCCCTCCAAGCCAAAGAAAACATGCTTTTGGGTGAAAAGAAAGGCATCAAATGAATTTTCCCTGAAAACATTATTGTTTTGTTTGCAGCAAGCCGAATAGTATGTGCCAACATACTTTTACGTGCTTGTGGCTTCCTTTCTCTCGCAGGTTTGTAAAAGTTTTGGTGCAACTCCCAGACATTCAAGATGTGCCACTCTTCAACCCTATTTTGAGCGGGAGAATAGATTTGTTTCTCTATAGGAGTGGGGGCAGGGGTGAAGGGAGATAAAAAGAGCCCTGTGAAGCAACTTTTGGGAGCTGGGCATCCCTTCTAAACCCTCACTTTTATTAGTGCCTGCATAGATGTGTAGGTGTTGTATGATTTACACACTTCTGGTTGTAGATCTAGATCCACCTCTCTCCTTCGATTCTTTCCTGGGCAAAGTAATCGGTGATTTGCGTGTTTTGAGCACAAAAGCTGAGAAAATACGACAAAAGGAGTGGGGCTGGCTTGTGCATGGCTCCACAATGACTCCATTTAACTGGCCAGGTCCGAGTGAATAGAGGAGAGCAGAGTCTGCCTCTAAACGCGTGGGCTTTTGGTTCAGGCCCCTCGCTGATTTGAACAGCTAATTTCCCCTTTGCGGGTTTCTGAACTGTTTGTGCTCTTGGTCCGTCATATGTGGGTGCATCTTTCTCCGTGTGATGCCTGCTCTTCTTCCCACTGTTATCTTCACAGAGGCAAGTTCCACTAAGATAAGCCAACCCAACAGGTTGGAAGAAGAATTGGAAATATGAACTTCCCAGGATCTTAAGGGAAGCTCTTAAAATCAACAGGATTTGAGCAGCATACCCCTGCCCCCTTAAAAAAAAAAAAATGTCAAACAGAGAAAGCATCTTTAAGGAAAAATATATTCTTTTTCAGGAATAACAAAATCACTTATTATATATTCCTAATACTTTGTATGAACTGAGCACAGAAGGTGTCCGCAACAGTGATTAATTTATATCACACTCATGTAGCTGTCTGCATGCAAAAGCCACATTTTTCTTTCTAGTTCACTTTCCTGCTTTTTTCCCCCAAACTCAAACAAGATCTTGTTTAGAAGTTTGTATCCCTACTTTTTCCTCTTGAGAACATTATCAAGTTGATATGAACAAATTGCAGAGGATATACCATTTAAGTAAGATGCACTTTTAATCACTGATCATTAAAATGGTTATGTTAAATATACTCAATTACATGCATGACTTAACTCTAACAGTACTTTCTATTCTCCCAGCTGCTCACGTATTCCTTAACGATAGTCTGTGGTAGAAACTTGATTATGCTGAATCCATACATTTCGATGGATTTCATCAGCCTAATTAATGCCTCAGTGTGGTCCTGGGGTCTGAATGAACCCTTTACTATCGTTTGAGGTTAAAGGCAGTGGTGGAATGTAGAAGGATTTTTTTTTCCTTAGTTACTCCCGGGGTACTTAGGGATTCCATTAAGCAAGGTGGATAGCAGTTGTTAAACAGACTATGTGGAACAAGAAAACCCATCCAAATGGCAGAAAAGTGAGGCTAATTCTTCATTCTTATTTCACACCAACACTTTCGGATTCCATAGGCAATCTCCAAATATTTAGTAAAGTGGAAATTACCATCTTCCGTTGTATCTTAAAACTTCACTGAGAAGGAAGAGTTGAAAATAGATTTACAACTGATGGCTAAATTCATTTTGTTTTACTCATCAAGGCTGTCCCTGCTCCTTCTCTTCCTGTTCCCATAACTTTCAGACTACTTGCCCCCTCAATTTTAACTTTCATCTTTCACAAGGAAGCACTCATGGCTGTTATTCAACAGAAACTCAAGTCACCCCCAATGGGGTGACTACATTTTGTCTTTTCAGGTGTAAATTAACATCTGAATACATCTCAACCTTACTGACCCCTACCACCACCACCAATCCTGCCTCAGCAGAGTTGCGGCTAATCTGTACCTCCACAAATGGCAGGGTAGATAGAAGTCAAATTTCCCAAACTCCATCCCCCAGCAGGAAGACCAAAAAGTGCTTGTATTGCCTATGAGATAAATCCTGATATTTGCACATGTCTAATGAAACACCTGTGGAAGAATACCTTTCAAGACATGTTTCCTTGGTGGTCAAGAAGAAATAAAAAGAGGAAGAAAAAAAAAGAGATGAAGGTATCTTGATTCTTTAAGAAATGTTCCAACTCTGACTTTGAGTCCCTGAGGACAAACTGTTCACCCAGCAGAACTTCCTTCATGCAAGAGATCCACTGACCCAGCCCTTAGTTGCAGAAGGGCAATACCATACGTCCATAGAAATCTGATGGAACTGGAAGGATTTTAGACCTATAACCAAATTACTACCTTGGAACTTTGTGCTTGTTATGCTAATGTAATGATTTCTGTAGTAAGGGTATATTGTAAGGTTGCAAATTACGTTTTTATAATGCTTTGTGTAATGACAGACGTTACATAGAAGAGACACATGTGCCAGGATTGGTGGCATAGTACTTTTTTTTTTTTTTTTTTTGAGATGGAGTTTTGCTCTTGTTGCCCAGGCTGGAGTGCAATGGTGCGGTCTCGGCTCACTGCAACCTCCGCCTCCCGAGTTCAAGCGATTCTCCTGCCTCATCCTCCCAAGTAGCTGGGATTACAGGCACCTGCCACCATACCTGGCTAAGTTTTTTGTATTTTTAGTAGAGACGGGGTTTCACCATGTTGGCCAGGCTGGTCTTGGACTCCTGACCTCAGGTGATTCGCCAGTCTCGGCCTCCCAAAATGCTGGGATTACAGGCATGAGCCACCGCACCTGGCCAGTGGCACAGTACTGACAAACACTGGAGACATTTAAATAGATAAATGTAGACCTAGATATGTTTCTAAAATTAAGCTGAGAATGAGCTCACGGAACTAGGTAACAAAGCAGATGCTGCTGGCCAGACCATTGCAAGGGTTAAGATGGTCTTGCAGCACCCACCTTTTCGCTCAGATCTAGTAGAGTAGCAGCACAGCACATTGCTCAATCCTTTGGGATAGATTCCTAGGGAAGAAAAAAAGAGACTGTTTTGTAAATGGTACTGCAAGCAAGCAGTTATCTCCAGCTCATGGTTTCTGTAGTGTTAAGGTTAGATTGCAGAGGGTCAGAGAAAGCAATATTTCCTGTTGGGGGTAGAGGAGAGAGAAAGTGAGTGCAAATATGAAGTATGTAAAGAAATAAACCTTTTTTTGTTTTTTTTTTTTTTTTTTTGAGGCGGAGTCTCGCTCTGTTGCCTAGGCTGGAGTGCAGTGGCACAATCTTGGCTCACCACAACCTCCACCTCCCAAGTTCAAGGGATTCTCTTGCCTCAGGCTCCTGAGTAGCTGAGATTACAAGCTCCCACCACCATGCTCAGCTAATTTGTTTGTATTTTGTATTTTTATTTTTATTTTTATTATTATTTTTTGAGATAGAGTCTCGTTCTGCCGGCCAGGCTAGAGTACAGTGGCATGATCTCGGCTCACTGCAACCTCCGTTTCCCGGGCTTATGCAATTCTCCTGCCTCAGCCTCCCGAGTAGCTGGGATTACAGGCGTGTGCCACCACGCCCAGCTAATTTTTATATTTTTAGTAGAGACGGGGTTTCACCATGTTGGCCAGGCTGGTCTCGAACTCCTGACCTCAGGTAATCCACCCGCCTCGGCCTCCCAAAGTGCTGGGATTACAGGCGTGAGCCACTGCACCTGGCCTAATTGTTTTTGTATTTTTAGTAGAAACAGGGTTTCACTATGTTGGCTAGGCTGGTCTCGAACTCCTGACCTCGTGATCTGCCCACCTCGGCCTCCCAAAGTGCTGGGATTACAGGTGTGAGCCACCACGCCTGGCCTGACCCTAAAATATTAGAGCCATATATGCTGGGGTTGTCAGTACATCCCTTACATTCAGTGCTTCATGTCTCTGTGCTATGTGATTAAGAATGCAGGCAAATCATCAAACTTGCAGTATTGACCTTATGTGATTTGTATCTTGGAAATCAAGGACAAGATAGCTTAATACAGCACATTTACAAAAATTAAATACAACTCTTCAGTGTTTAAGACTGGGCTGGGGTTTAATCATTTCCCTTAATTGTAAACAAGGCAAATTCACACACTGATCAAGCATCCAAGAAATGAACGTGTTTTCATCAGTCACCTCTCCTTGATAGATAATCAGAGGTCAGCCACTCCCAGCCCGGATATTATGTGCCTAGTTCTTACCTTCTCTGTTCCACCTCCACAAATGACAGCTGCCTCAGAAATAAATAACTTGGTTCCTGGATAGGTTTGGGGCTCTTTGGCGTGACATAATTTCCAAATGTCAACTTACAGCTATGGAGAAGCCTGCGGACTACGGTAATGGATAAACTCTCCTGTGTTAACAGGAGAGTTTGGAGCTAGAATAAGGTTGCCAAAAAATAGCCTCAGTGGGTTGGGAGCTTCTAAGATCTTGAGAAATGAAGCCAATTTGAAATGTTGGCTTTTTATATTAGTCCAAGTTGTCCCATTTTCTTCTAGAGTTGAATAAAAGCAAAATACCTGGCCTGATGCAGTGCTTCCCTGATGACAGTTGAACTAATTAGAGGTGGTGTTTCTTGCTTCAGCCCAAAGATCCTACTGATGGTAGACGTAGGAGATGCAGCCCCCAACAGCTTTAGTTTTAGACAAGTTTTACACAGCCCAAGCGCGGTGGCTCACGCCTGTAATCCCAGCACTTTGGGAGGCCAAGGCGGGTGGATCACGAGGTCAGGAGTTCAAGATCAGCCTGGCCAATGTGGTGAAACCCCGTCTCTACTAAAAAATAAAAAAATTAGCCAGGCGTGTTGGTGGGCACCTGTAATCCCAGCTACTCAGGAGGCTGAGGCAGAAGAATCACTTGAAACCAGAAGGCGGAGGTTGCAGTGAGCCGAGATCGTGCCACTGCACTGTAGCCTGGGTGAAAAAGCAAAACTCCGCCTCAAAAAAAAAAAACAAAAAAAAAGTTTTACACATCCATGCTTTGAAGTTATAAACTGAATCTGTGTCACTTAGGTTGCTATCATCTGATTCCCCTCTAGTGCATTTCTTTGTGTAGATGAGCCCATGCAGGCAAAGTGTAACTAACTGTAATATTTAATACATAAACTCTCTGACAGAGCAAATTGATAAATCAGAATATTTTTACATTTGGTGTGTACATGATTCATAGTATGACAAGGTCATAAGCATTTTTAGCAAGGTTCTTCTGAATTAAATTAAGATATTTACTACATAATCTAATCTACCAAGTGGGGTAGATTTTAGGGTAGGGCCACCCAGTGGCACCTTAAAAAATGCCCTCGGTGAAATGACTCATTAGTTTAAGAGTAGCAGAGTAGTGTATTATAGATAAAAATGGAGAGGATACAGATATGGATACATCTTCCTCATGCTCTCATGTGATATGGCAACATTTGTGTGTGGCAGATTGTAGAGACAATGCTGAGAGTTCAGCAAGAAACAGTGGCATTGAGGCAGAGAAATGGCTTGCTGTCATTTTATGGGTTCATGTTATTTATGATCAGATGCCATTCAGTTTCTTCTGAGCTGAAGGATTTACCTACTGCAGAAACCCTGCTCATGTTGATGGGAATGATCTAAAGCTTCAAAGGACAGGTTTTAAGATTGTTGGGCATTTAGTTTCAGATTTGGACTCAAATCCAAGCCTGAATTTCTTATTGGTTTGGGGAAGAAAACACTTAATTTGAAATTCTGATACGAACTGTATGGCAGCAAACTTAGTTGAGCTTAGAAACAGCTTTGAATCTCAGATACCAATACACTGGCTCTTGCATTACTTATTTATGGAAGAAAAGAAGGCAACACCTGGTCTCTAACCAGGAGAAAAGCCTATTTGAAGTATTTCAGTCATTCTCAGCAGGTCAGTCCTCAGCAGTTCTTAGAGACCACAATATTTAAAGCCGTCTGGGTAGTTCTGGTCTCATGTCATCCAAACAACACATTTTCAAACTCAGAAATGCCAGGTCGTGTTATTTCTGTGGCAGAGGGTTGCTTAGGATCTGTGACAGCTGAGATTTTCCTATCGATTATGTGACAATGTAGTTCATCTATAGAGTTCAGAGAAATTAGAAAAGCCTCCAGTTTAACAAGAAGACCCTTAATTCAATTGCTGTGTTGTATTTAAATGCAGAAATCAAAATTCAACTTACAGAAAATGGAATAGTGAATTAAATTTTGAACCCAAACTTCTGTAGCTAAATCAACCTCCTAGGAGGGCTGTGACTAATAATTTAATTTGAAGCATTACGATTGGGTAACTGGATTTGTAAACTAGGCAAGAAATCATATCTTATATAATAAATGCATATTTAGATCCATATATGTGTTTAAAATTGCTCCTAAATTTAAAGCACGGAGTGAGTCTAAAACAGGAAAGATAAATCAAAAAGCACTCTTGTGACTGTGTGTGTGCTGGAGAACAGACAGAGGCGGGTGATTATAGAAGCACTAACCTGCAAACACCTTGAAAGCTGTCTTTCAGATGTGTCTTAAGTTCTTAAATGATAAAATATGCATGCATTTTTCAAATGCATTCACAGGTAAAAATATTATGTTTTATATTGTCAATTCTTTATCTGTCACAGAATATGTACAGGTATACAGAAGTAACTAGATGTCCAGTACATTCCAGGGGCCCAGGATTTCAATCAAAAGTAAACCTGGGTAATGTGACTGTAAATCAAGGGTGCTTGAGACCATAGACACACACACGCAGAAGGGTTAACTGGAGGAGAGGGAAGAGAGAAGCTCCTCTGTGCAGTTTATGTGAGTGACAGGAAGAAAGGGAGCAAGAGCTAGAGCAGGCAAGCAGGCGCCCTGCAGTCCTCACACTGAACACATTCCCTTGTTGTGGAGGGACACAATGGGAAAACTGCAGCCTAGGCTGTGGCCTGCACCTTGCCCACCCAGCCAGCAGCTCTTCTCGCATCTGCTTATTTATTGCCTGAAAGTCATCCAGCATGTTGAAGGTGCGATTATCGACAATTTGTCAGTCTGAATTTGTTGCTGGCAATAACTTCTTTGTGAAGTTTCACTCTCAGGCACTTGAGTTTTGGGATTAGAAAACTGGTGATGGGAGAGCATTATCCTGTGGTCTGCTTTTCATTTAGACACAGCCCAGGCAGACAGAAGGAAACGGAGCATTAATCCAACTGCAGTCACCCCAAAGTACAGGCCACTTGGATCCAGAAGAGAAACTGGTTCCTTCTACAAGCTCTCCCGTTCTCCCTGGGGCCGTTCACAGCCCCCTTGTCTACGTTGTGGCTGTGCTTTCCCTGGTGAGCAATTATGTATAAGAAGTAGGGGATCCTCTGTATTCTGCCCAACCACCCCCTCATCCTTCACAAAAGTTAATGTCTTGGGCCTACAATTCACTTGGGCAGCCTGGAACTGAGACTCTGAAGTTGTAAGTCTTTTGTTTTGTTTTGTTTACTTTTAGTTTTCTGTTTGTGGATGTGGGTCCTGAATCAGCACCCTCAAAGTTGAAACCTTTACCTTTTTGTCCAACATCTTCCCTTCCTCTCATCGGGGGTGGGGGAAGATGGTGGCCAAAAAGCAGGCCGTCCCTTGGATAGGGCAGCTGGGACAGCTGCTCCGGAGCAGCTGCTGTACCTCACCCTTATTTCCTGACAATCATTAAAATTCAATTTCAAAGTTTCTGTCTTTAACAATTTCCTAAGGGGCCTATGAAGGATGCCAAAAGGGTGGGCCTCCTTTCCAGTGGCAGTGCTTTGGCAGCAAGTAGACACTGGTCAGGTTGCCTGAGGCTGTGCCCTTCTCACAATAGTCCTGTGGAGAGTGTCTAGAATGGAACACTGCAGGAACAGCTCTGGGAAAGTTTTAAGGTGGGCCAAGAAGTGGACAAGACCAGCACCTCTTCCCTTAATCAGCATTGCTCCTGAAGTACAGCCTTCCTGGTCCTAGGGTGGAGCTCAAGTACAAACCTAGGGGAAATTTCTCATACTTTAATCTCATAATTCCTCATTTTCTTTTCTGCTCAGCTCACCAACTTCTCAAACCTTGATTCTAAAAAGAAAAGTAGGCCAGGCGCAGTGGCTCACACCTGTAATCCCAGCACTTTGGGAGGCTGAGGTGGGTGGATCACTTGAGGTCAGGAGTTCAAGACCAGCCTGGCCAACATGGTGAAACCCCATCTCTACTAAAAATACAAAAATTAGCCGGGTGTGGTGGTGCATGCCTGTAGTCTGAGCTACTCAGGAGGTTGAGGCAGGAGACTCACTTGAACTCGGGTGGCGGAGTTGCGGTGAGCGGAGATCGTGCCACTGCACTCCAGCCTGAGCTACAGAGTGAGACTCGGTCTAAACAAAAAGAAAAATAAAAAAAGATTTGTATATCTGAAAGTTCCCTTCTATCAAGTAGCTTTCCTTAACACCTCTTTTCCCTTTGGTTGGGGAAGTCTTCTATTGGGCCAAGGCAAGACAACTAAAATATTTTGAGAAATGGAAAAATACATGTAAATGTACAGCCTAGGTAGCTGAGCCTCATCCACACATTTTGAGTGAAGGTTGCCCATCAAATGCTATTCAGACTCACCCTCAGAGGAGTTTCTCATTCCCTGCTCCCAAAATTTAACATGTGATTAGTACCAAAACATGCCTCCCTTAACTAATACCCTCTTGAATCTATGGAAAGGAAACAGCATTTCTTTGAAATTCTAGATGGGAGTTAAGGACTACCTGACTACTCTTGCCTTTACCTCGTAATCACATATAACTATCTCATTAAACACCCCCCTCCTTCCCTAGAGAGCCACTGACTGGCCCCTCAGCATACCTAGTACTTTTCCTTCTCTTCTCAAATTCTCATCCCTTACCCTTTTCTCCTTTGGAGGCCCCTGGCAAATTTTCAGAATTAAATTATGATTTTTTTTGAAATGCCATGACAAGTTAGAAAGGGAACTTTGAGACAGCACTAGAAATACACTAACAGAGAGTACTATTACAAGGCCGGGTGCAGTGGCTCATGCCTGTAATCCCAGCACTTTGGGAGGCCGAGGCAGGTGGATCACCCGAGGACAAGGGTTTAAGACCAGCCTGGCCAACATGGAGAAACCTCGTCTCTACTACAAATACAAAAATTAGTTGGGCATGGTGGCACACACCTGTAATCCTAGCTACTTGGGAGGCTGAGGGAGGAGAATCGCTTGAACCCAGGAAGCAGAGGCTGCAGTGAGCCAAGATCATGCCACTACACTCCAGCCTGGGCAACAGAGCTACACTCTGACTAAAAAAAAAAAAAAAAAAAAAAGTACCATTACAACTGAATGCAGTAGACAAGTCACAGTTTGGGGTATCAGCAATTAATTGCACATTTTTATACAGTCTTTTTTTTTTAACTTCATTTTTAAGATCCGTTGACCCTAACAGATGCAAGTTAAACCTGAAGTAAATTAGAGCAAAGTTAAAGAAAAACTAGATCAAGCCCTTCCTGGACTGGCAGCCCTCCTATCTCACGTAGCTCATGGTTATTTGGATAGACTCTTTCATAATACTGGTAGCAGAGACAGACCAATACCAAAGCCCCACTTCTTGTTACTTAATCACAAACCTGGCAGAATGGCGACTCCATACCTACAAAAACTAGTCAGTGCTTATTAACCACAACAGATCAATAAAAACAATTATCTGGAGAAATAATATTAACAACACGCCCTTGTTATCGTAAGACATAAGTTCCTGAGAAATTTGGAGCTTCCAATAGCACATTTCTGCTTATGTGGTACCTAAAGTTGTTTCCTGGAAGTGAAATTTGAATCATTTGCAATCATTTTATATCCTTGCTCCAGAATGACTCTGTCTCTAAGGCTTTGAATATGTTTACTACTATGGGCTTTTAATATTCTCTACCCTAGTGAAAAGGCTACATATTATAGTAGAGAAGATACTAGGTTAGAAATGCCAACCAGAATCTAGGTTCTAGTTCAGGTGTCTAACTAGTATTTTGTATGTAAGGCAGTTCATGCTTCTGGCCTTCAGATTTTGCATATGTAAAGTAAAAACATGAGAATAGATAATCTCTTAGATCCTTCATTCTGTACTTTTGTAACATTTGTGAATTTTGAACCTAAGAGAAGATCCAGATCCATACATTTCTGAATAAAATACCTATTTATTTCATAGTCCTTTTAGTAAAAATTTATGCAAAAGACTGAAAAAATGATTTTTGGTCTTCTCTGGGAGAGATTCTGAACTGGACTGGAGGAAACCAAGCTAAGAGACTTGGCATTGTTTTCTTTTGTACAAATGAACCATTGCCTTATACTTTAACTTTTTTTCCTTTTCAGATCCAACTTAGAAATAATGTTTCATTCAAGATAAGGCTCGTGGTTTAGGAGATTGTGACCTGGCTTGCATCATTCTAAGACTTCTATCGTCTGTTTTCAAAACCCAAGGAGGACCTCATTTTCTGTGTGATAGTTCCTCATGCTTTGCCAGCCACTGGGTCTTTAAGGAAGCTTGCCAAGAGTTCCCGGCTGGGAAGGACAGTTCGAGTTCATCATAGACAATGAGCTGGCACCACAGTTTAAGTGACTCACCAACCTGGTTGCCCACTTCAAAATGTCAAGAACCACACTATCTAATTGAAAGAACTGTGTTTTAGCAAAGTGTAATTGGATCGCCTGGCAAGATCATCTCAAACTATGTCTCTGACCTTGCCTTTCAGTGGCTATTTTGAGCACAAGAGGAGAAAGGAAATGATTCCTGAATTATATCTTGTTTTTAAAAATTAAGATTAATTAATACTTGGTTTTATGTTCATTCCATTGTGGGAACTTAGTGATTATTACAAAACAGTCAAAATAGGTCATAGCAAAATGAACCTTTAAGATTAGGTTAAAACATTCCTCTGAAATTTTAGTATTCACTTTTGAAGTGTCAATTACTATATTTCTGTAATTTCTCATTTTTTTCTTGGCTTAGAGTCAAGATGAAAAATGATATTTGAATCAAAGACATTGTTTTGTTATATAGCCACTCCTTTCTAAAATGCAAATCCACCCTCCCCTCACCAATGCTTTATTCTTTGTGCACACACACACACACACACACACACACACACAGACATACACAGAACCAGCACCCAAATGGTAGAGGAGGTCCTTCCAAGACTTCTAGGACCTGGATCATGTAAGCAGTAGATGAGAAAATGAAGTAAGAGATATAGAGCAATAACAATAAAAGTCAATGATTTCATTTTACAAAAAAGTCATTGTGTAGTACTCAGATATTTTTAAGAGCAAGTATTATTATGACTAAAGTATATTATACTTCTAAATTATTATGATTCTCATCTAATTTCAAGCCACACATAGGCGCCATTTGAAAGCATTTTGTGTTACAACCTATCAACAAAAATCAACTAATAGTTTTATAATGTGCATAGGTTTACCCCATGGGGAATTAAAATTTTTATCTGCAAGTATTTCTGTTGTTGTGAGACTTTAGGACAAGACAACATTTGGTATTAACATAGAAGAATATTCTATGGCTTTTTTAGCTTTAAAGTTCATTACTCTAAAATAAAGTACACGTGGTATTTTTTTCTTCCTAGTGTTCTCTTACTATATGTAGAGTATTTTCGGTTGTTGTTTTTAATGTATACATTATTTTTATTAAGTCATTTGGTAAAAGATAAGATATATACTAATAGACCCTTGGTTTTCTCCTAATTTAATTATTTCAAGTCAAGCAAAATTGGGCAATTTTCTTTCAGGAAAAAAAAAATATTGAGCATGATTTTGAGGTAAAACTGATTATTTACAGCATCTTTTCTCTAATAGGCTAACATTTATGATGGATCTTATTTCAAAGTTGATTATTCTCAAAGAAAAGTGGAGATATTAGAATTTCCGAGTAAATTGCATTGTTTTAAAAAGTACTTTAATGCATTGTTCACATTGTTGCCAGCTATTGACCAAAAAAGAGAAGAAGAAAAAAGAAACAAAAAAAGCAGTATCTGCTCCAAACGTCAAGTTTTGCAGTTTGAAAGACTTGTACATTATAATTGTTTTTTTCTTTTTTGGAAAGCAGTAGTAATTAATACCAAAGGCATAGACAATTTAGGGCCATAACCTCCCTTCCCCCCTCTCCACCTTTTTTTTTTTTTTTTAACTTTAACCATGATAGGCATCTCTGCAAGGTAGGTTTTAACATATTTTTTTCCTAATTTTTTTCCCTCCATTCAGTAAGAAGGATAAGCTTTTAGAGTACCCAGTCACCGTGGTAACTGCCAAAAAAATTCTCCTGAAGTTTGAAGAGGTCAGCTAGCAGGGTCAACAACCCTGGCCTCTCTCTGAGCTCGGTCTAGCATGCCCCAGCCTGCGGTTGGAGTGTCAGGCCAGATCTGACCCTGGGAGGTGGACCATTCTGGCTCTGATATAAATTTTTCGAGTCAGTTCATGGCCTGGACTCTCCAGGTGGCCTCCAAAATCGATTTTGACCCCCTGACCCTGTCTCACGGAGGCATAGCATCCACCCTAAGTAAGGATTTAGCCAGGAATGACAGCTTTCCACTGAGTGTTATTGGGGACAGTATAAACAATTTGGAAAGCAAGTAAGGAGGTGTGAGTGCTAGCAATCATTAAAAGCACATTAAAAAACAATTTTTAAAAATCTTTATTAGAGAAAGTTTTAAATGCATATCTGTTACAGAATTCCTGTGATTTGTAGAGTTTTCTAGTCAGTTTTGAATATAAATAGGTCACATATCTTTATCTTTTTGCATACTTTGTTACAAATATGCAAATAAGATAGGCATACTTGCTACAAAATAGGTACAGCAGGAATGTAATATGTTCAGAAAAGGCAAACTGGTTATTAAAACACATTAACAGGTAAGGAGTTTCTAATATTTTAAATACTAAAATTTTACATGTGTATTTTGAAGTTTTTAAAATGGAAAAATAAAGAACCTTTAAAAAACCCAACAGTGTGGAATAAAGATAAACTTGTTGCACTCAAGGTACATTTCTACTTTGTAAAGCAAGAAGCCAATACACTCAGTTGGATAAAAATGAGAGAAAAATTGTAAACATAGAGAGTTACAGCTTATAGAGCTGAAGAGGAATAAAACAAAAAAATAGTGTCTCTGAATAACTTTATGTATTTTCAACAGTTTAAGATATCAGAAACTTGGAAAATAAATATGATATATATAAATCATCAGTGATTATTTCCTTTTCATTGCCCCCCCCGCCCCCAGGATGCCACCGTGAGTGTTTGATTTTCTCTAGGAAAGTAGAGTTCTCTTTGAGAGTTCTAGCCTGTGAACTCAGTATGTAAATGTGGCCATCAAGAAGACAGAACTGCCAAGAGGAAAGATTATGAATGTTTTTCTTCCTTAAAACCATTCACAGTGTTTCTTCTTCCAGTGCTTTACTCAGACTTCTCCCCTTTTCCCAGCTCTGTTGAAAATGGCTTCAAAAGCAACACTGCAGTGGCTAAACCAATTGTACTGTGAAGTTGTTGAGATGCCATTTCATCTGAATCCTTTGTAAAAATTAGATTTTTAAGTAGGGGTGAATATCCTTTTGGGAGAGGGAATGGGAGGGTAGAAGAAGGGGGGAAAGGACAGAGCAGTTTATATATATATATATATGAGTATATATATATGAGTATATATATATGAGTATATATATATGAGTATATATATATAAGTATATATATATGAGTATATATATGAGTATATATATGAGTATATATATATGAGTATATATATGAGTATATATATATGAGTATATATATGAGTATATATATGAGTATATATATGAGTATATATATATGAGTATATATATATGAGTATATATATGTATACTCTTTGTGTTTGAAGGCCTCTGTGTCTTGGCTTCTCACTATGTTAAATCCCTATTATAAAACTTATCTTCGCAAAGCCTATTATAGTATTCTGAGAACAAATTGGACCATGAATAACTTAGTTGGAAGTGTAGATTATTTTCTACTCGGGGGAAGTTAGAGATGACAACAGCTTAACTAAAAGAATAGTGATTAATCTTAAATAGATGGATTTCAAAGTTTCACTCTTGATAAAGAGTACCTTTGATATTTCCCCTCTTCAGAATCGCGTTTCCACTCTCTTTGTATTAAGAATTGTCCTAGTGATTACACTCTCCCCCTAATACAGCTCAAAGTGTAGATCATTTTTTTTCCAGGTTGTTAATTTGTCAGAGAGGTGACCAGAAAGACACTCTACTTCCTGTTGGTTAAATCGATGATTCCAAAGTGGTACTAGGCTTAGATACAAAAGTCAATGATAAGAATATCTTGCATAAATCATAGCTTCTTACTTAGATAAAATTCTTATTTAAAAATTTTTAATTTGCTTAATGCCCTATAGCTTACAAAGCACTTTTTAAATCATAATTTTGTTTAATCCTTAGAATAATGTTATAAGATAAACAAAACTCATCAATCCCATTTTACCTGTGATTGCACACTGTGATTGAGCTAATAAATGGAAGAATTGAGATACCAACTCAGATTTTGTAGCTTCTGTTTCAAGTGATTAACCTGTAGCAACAGGCTTTTGAATTATTTTTGTGTTCTATATCCCTGAAGATCAAGATTCTGTATTAAAGAGCCAAGATTTTATATCTCAAAATTAAAAACCTAAAAGACATGACTGAAAAGAATTCTGTTTACTTTAAAGTGAATTTTACCAGTTATTATTTTTCTTTCTATATATATGCTTAAGTGGTCTTTCAGAACTGATGGTTTTAATTTCCAAAAGTTAAACAGGGGAAGCTCTATATAAATTAAATAACTACCTGGAATTTAAACCACATATATAAGAAACATAGATTCTACATTTCAAAATAAAATATAGCATAAGACTTTAGAAGCAGGTTCTACATATTAAGTAATTATTTGAGAATATGCCATTGATAAAGCTCTTGAGTGTTAGAGGCGAGGTTTCCCTTCAATTTTAAAAAACTTTTAAAATCTTTTAACATCTTAGCAAGTCTGGATAAACAAAGTCAAAGTCATATAGAACTACTTTTGTTCTCTTAGGCTTTTACTTTTTGTGTTTAAAAAAAAGGTTTGCAAAATACTCTAGGAATAATAATAAAAGGATTATTAACTTGACATTAATGTAAACCATCTAAACATTACAGAAATCAAGAAATACAAATAGATGACATTATTTTATTCTTCTTAGGTTTTTAATTATATTGCTTTAAACATGTAATGTGGGCAGTGTAGATGTTAATATGGAAATTCTTATTTTTTATTTCTTAAATTATATAAAATCAGTCATTTTATATATACTTAAATTAATGCTTTTGCCCTTGAAATATTCTAGCAGCCAGAAAAATCTAGTTAAGCTTGTTAGCATTAGACAAAATGAAAAAGTGTAGAGAAAAAGAAAAGCGACTGTTCTGGTATCAATAATGACATATTATAACCTTTTTTTGTACTAAAGTTTTTCTACAAAAACATGACATTAGACTGAGGATTTTTCATTCTGATGTGCAGGTTAATGTTCAAGTCTCCAAATACAAACTTCTAGTGTCTCCTCCACTTGTATGCAAATTAGGAAATGCAAAAATAAGGTCTCTTAAATTGACAGCTGTGTTTGTTTAGATATTCTTCATAATTTTATAATTTCTTATATTACCAATCTCACTCATTTTGTTCATGTGTGTCTTTAACAGCTGTTCAAAACAGGTTTTCTTCCCTTCCTCCTTCCTTCCTTCTGCCCTTCCTTCCCTTCCTTCTCTCTCTTCCCCTTCTCTTTTTCCTGCTTTCTTTCTTGTCCCTCTTCCCTATCCTTCCTTTTTTTCTTTCTCCTCTCTTTTCATCCCTTCTTCTTTCCTACGTTACTCATTAGTTTTTAGGTGTTTTTGTTTTAAAATGCAGGGCAGCTTGGGTTAAGGGGTTATCTAATGCAATATATTTTGCCACACTGAGGTGCTGAACAATGAAACATTTCAGTTTAAACTTGCATCAAGTCAGAAAACCCTCAAGTATGGTATCAAGACTTTTCTGACAATGAAAATCCAATACTGAATGATCAACTTCTAAAATGTTACAGATTCTGGCAGTTTCTCTCTTGCTATCTTTGTAGTCTTTCTAAGTCATCTAAACTATTGATTAGTTATGTTAGCTTCTTGTGCTGCAAAGAAAAAGAGCATTTTTAGAAATCTGACAAGAAATTTTGTCAAATTGCTACACGTAATTTGTATTTAAGTACATAAAAGCACAATACTAGCTAGCATTGAAAAATTTGAATAAAGATCAGAGATTTCTCACTTTTTTCCCACCCCTGTCCAATATACTGTGGTATTAAATGTTTAATATATGTTCATTTTTTCTCTTCCTTCCCCCAACCCCTACAAAGCTGTTATCAATCTGGACAGATGAATAAATTTTGGCAAAATAAGATTTGTTTAGAATGGTAAGAATTCTTCCTAATAAAGTTTTTAAGCAAGTCAATAAGGCATAAAAATGTTCTGTATTCTTCTAAAAGTAAAAGTATGTATCCATGTCTATTTAGAAAATCATAATGCAGGGCCGGGCGTAGTGGCTCATGCCTGTAATCCCAGCACTTTGGGAGGCCGAGGTGGGCAGATCACCTGAGGTCAGGAGTTCGAGACCAGCCTGACCAACATGGAGAAACTCCGTCTCTACTAAAAATACAAAAATTAGCCGGGCGTGGTGGCTCATGCCTGTAATCCCAGCTACTCGGGAGGCTGAGGCAGGAGAATCACTTGTACCCAGGAGGCGGAGGTTGCGGTGAGTCGAGATGGCACCATTGCACTACAGCCTGGGCAACAAGAGCGAAACTCCATCTCAAAAAAAAAAAAAAAAAGAAAAAAAAAAAAAAGAAAATCACAATGGATAGTAAAACATTTGGTCAACTACTTGGGTATTGGTTTTTATTATACCAGATTTTTCTCTGTCTTTTGATATTGTGACTATAGTATATCTGAGTGCTGACAAATACAATTTGTGGTTATAGGACTTAATTTACCAGCAAAACCTAGAGCTGTTCTGTTTCTGGTGAGTATTGTCAGGTGTCTGCCATTCGTAGAATAAGCATAATTGACAGCCCTCTATAATAGGCATGATGCATTTCTCTAAGTTGTTCACAGATGAATAAAACCAACTCCCTGCCATCATGGAATGATGTGTTAGGTTCTGGGAGGAAGTGTGGATTGGAATTTTAAAATCAAAACAAAACAGAAAAAAAAAAGCTCAAGATTTGGTACCAGCTCTCCAAGAAAGAGAAATTGGCATGTATACAAGTTTCTCTTCAGAATGAGCTATGGTAAAGGTGTGAACAAGCAGCCGTAAAAATACGGAGAGGTCTACAGAGAGTTGGAGAAAGTGGGGCTTGAAGAATGGGTAGGGCTGTGATAGACAGTTATGGGACCTTATTCCAGGTGGAAGGGAAAGGCAGAAATGTGAGATTATGCAGAATATTTCTTAGAAAATTATTTAATGAGGCTGGGCGTGGTGGCTCACACCTGTAATCCCAGCACTTTGGGAGGCCAAGGTGGATTACCTGAGGTCAGGAATTCGAGACCAGCCTGGCCAATATGGTGAAACCCCATCTCTACTAAAAATAACAAAAATTAGCTGGGCGTGGTGGCACACACCTGTATTCCCAGCTACTCGGGAGGCTGAGGCAGGAGAATGGTGTGAACCCGGGAGGCGGAGCTTGCAGTGAGTCAAGATGGCGCCACTGCACTCCAGCCTGGGCGACAGAGTGAGATTCTGTCTCAAAAACAAAAAAAGAGAATTATTTAATGGATTTAAAATAAAGTTTCTAGGGCAATATAAGATGAGTCTGAATATTATCTACTTTAATAGGTTATCCTATAGCTTTATTCACTAAGGAAATACTATCATCATAAGTGCCATGAAAACATTTTACTACTGATAAAAACATTTAAAGAGTTAAAATTCAGTGAAGAGAAGCAAGTTTTAGAAATCTAGTATTTTGTTCATAGATCTGGCTGCCTCTGTGTGCCTCCATATCCTCTTCTGGATATATATTCTCTTATTTGTGAAATAACATTTGCAGTATGTTTAACATTTTAAACATATTAAAATGAAGACTCTTATGAAAAAGCAATCACTCTTTTTCAAAGATATTGCATGAGTCACTTCTTATGTGCCATATGTTGCCAGAGCCCCCTTAAAGAGTTACAAATAAGCACTGCATCTTAAACATGTACTTCCCTACTTCCCCCCTTACAGGCCAAGGATATGGAAATAAATCTTCAGTCTAAGTGAAGAAAAAAAAAATTTTAACTCTGCCTTTCCTTCAGAAGCCCTACATTAATACTTATACAAGTGAATGAAAAGTTTAGAAATACATTTAAATACGTTTAAAGCCCACAGAGATATCTTGTGATCAGGAAGTATCAGCCAATTATACAAAGAACCTCAGAATCTTTGATAAAAAGATAGTAAAAGGCAAAGAAGCAGAGAAGCAGGAAATAAAGACACACTAAATACATTCTAGCAACATCAGAGTCATCCTGTAATAATCAAAATAGTAAACTAATACAAAAGTTTCTAGTGATGTAAAAGCACAAGACCCCAGAACAAGGATGATTGTTACAAATGCCACTCTTCTTAATATGAAATCTTATATCAAGTGGAAACTAAATCCTAGGCCTAAAGCTTGGAAATCCAGGCCTAAGTAATATTTTATAGGGAAAATCGGTTGAAATACATTGAACATCAAATTAGAATAAAATTTGAGGCAAATGATGGGGATGAACCCAAAGGTTTGGGAGAGTAAAATAAACACTTATTTTTATTTGATTTTATTTTTTTGAGATGAGGTCTCACTCTGCCACTCAGGCTGACGTGTAGTGGCATGATCACAGCTCACTGCAGCCTCATACTCCAGGGCTCAAAAGATCCTCCACATCAGCCTCCTGAGTAGCTGGGACCACAGACGTGTGCCACCATGCATAGCTTTTTTTTTTTTTTTTTTTTTTTTTTTTTTTTTTTAATAGAGACGGAGTCTCACTCTGTCACCTAGGCTGGTCTTGAACTTTCAGGCTCAAGCAATCCTCCCACCTCAGCCTCCCAAAGTGCTGGGATTACAGGTATAAGCCACTGTGCCCATCTAGAAACACTTTGTTTTTATCTGTGGCTGGTTAATCAAGTTGGGAAAAGCACTGGCTAGTTGTTTGGAATCGTATATTCAATTTCAATTTAACTTTGCTCTGCTATGTATCCTCAAACTATAGCTCTGCCCTAACAGAAGTCTTTTACTTATAGGCTTCTTTCAGGCGGTAAACAAAACTTTTGAGCACTCATATGGGGTGGGTTCTGTTGAAAGAAATAGGTGTTGCAATTAAAAGAAAAAGGTGTCAAAGGTGTCACACCTCTTGCTGTCAAAGATACAACAATATGCATCCAATAAGACTCTACCTGGCCGGGCGCGGCGGCTCACGCCTGTAATCCCAGCACTTTGGGAGGCTGAGGCAGGCAGATCACGAGGTCAGGAGATCGAGACCATCCTGGCTAACACAGTGAAACCCTGTCTCTACTAAAAATTACACAAAATTAGCTGGGCGTGGCGGCGGGCGCCCGTAGTTCCAGCTACTTCGGAGGCTGAGGCAGGAGAATGGTGTGAACCCAGGAGGCAGAGCTTGCAGTGAGCAGAGATCGCGCCACCGCACTCCAGCCTGCGCGACAGAGCAAGACTCCGTCTCAACAACAACAACAACAAAAAAGACTCTACGAAAAATAAGTTATTGACATTGCCTTCGGTACCCACTTAAGGACCACTTGTTTCTAAAGCTTTTTCTTTATAATTACTACAGCTGTATATCAGATATCTGCAGTACCGTAACTCTAAACTTAACTAAAGCACTTCGAACAATACAAAAGTGTATACGAACAGAAGTGAAAATGACATGTAGAATCAAAAGTGAAAGTGCCCTTCCCAGAAGTGTGTATCCTTCCAGATTTCAGATAGAAAGATGAATATTATGAATGGAGAGACAGAAAGATGATAGATAGTAGTTAAGAGCACAGACTTTTAATCTAGACTGTCAAGGTTTGCGTCCCAGCTCTACCATTAATACTTCTACATGTATGACCTCAGTTTTCTCATCTATAAAAGTGAGAATGACAACAGCACACAGGACATATCCCTAATCCGAAACTCCAAAATCCAAAATACTCCAAAATTTGAAACTTTTTCAGCACCCACGTGACACCATAAGTGAAACGTTTCATACCTCATCTTGTGATGTGTCACAGTCAAAACTTTGTTTCATGCACAAAATTATTTAAAATATTGTAAAAAGTTACCTTCAGCCTACGTGTATAAGTAAATAAATTTCATGTTTCAGACATGGGCCCCATCCACAAGATATCTCATTACGTATATGCAAATATTTCAAAATCCGAAAAGGTCTTAAATTCAGAACACTTTCGCTCTCAGGCATTTCAGGTAAGCTATCCTCAACCTATAGTATCTCATTAGGTTATTGTAAGGATTAGCTAAGTTTATATGTGAGCTACTTAGAGCAGTTCTTGTCACACAGTAAGCATTTTATAGGGGTTAATGACTTTTTTTTTTTGAGACAGAGTTTCGCTCTTGTTGCCCACGCTGGAGTGCAATGGCGGGATCTCAGCTCACGGCAATGCCTCCCAGTTTCAAGCAATTCTTTCTCAGCCTCCCGAGTAGCTGGGATTACAGGCATGCGCCACCATGCCCAGCTAATTTTGTATTTTTGGTAGAGATGGGGTTTCTCCATGTTGGTCAGGCTGGTCTCGAACTCCTGGCCTCAGGTGATCCGCCCACCTCAGCCTCCCAAAGTGCTGGTATTACAGGTGTGAGACACCATGCCCAGCCAACTACTCTTATTATTGTGAATATACATGTATACTCAGGGTTTTCTTTTAGGCAATGAGATTTTACTGTATGTATTTTATCATTTCACAATACGTCAGAGGGAATACATCAATAGATCGATTTTCGTTTTCGTAACTGCTATGTAACATCCCACAGTAGGGTTGAATGAGAATTTATTTAACCTTTCTCCTGTTGATGGTCATGTAGGTTGTTTCCAGGTGCTTCCACTTTAAAGCAATTGCTAATATCTTATTTTGTCTTGGAATATAAAATAAGGGATGCAGAAAGGGATATAATATATCCACATCTTATAAATGATCAAAATGAGGCTCACAGAGGTTTACTAAATTGCCTAAGGTCATATAGCCAGTAAGTAAGAGATTCTTATGTGCCATATGCTCCCAGACTCCCCTTAAAGAGTTACAAATAAGCACTGCATCTTAAACATGTATTTCCCCACTCCCCGCCTTACAGGCCAAGGATATGAAAATACATCTTCAGGCTAAGGGAAGAAAAAAAAAATTTTTAACTCCTAGAGGTTTCAGAAAAGAACCAGTTTAACACAGTTCCATGCTGTCTCACCTCAAATTTTCCCATTTGATGTAGAATAGTTTCACAAATACTGTGGTCCTTATGTCACAACAAGACATTCTTCTGCTTTCTGAAATAGGCACCAGGCAACTACAAGTTAATGTGCTGCCAAAGCGGGCATGAGTGAAGAGATATAAAGGAACATAATAAAAGAAGGAATAAAGTAGTAAGCCTGGCAATGTCCTAAGTGCTAAAGATAATCATAAAATTAAGATACCATGCAACCACAAAAAAGAACGAGATCATGTCTTTTGCAGGAACATGGATGGAGCTGGAGGCCACTATCTTCAGCAAACTAACACAGGAACAGAAAACCAAACACTGCATGTTCTCACTTATAAGTGGGAGCTAAATGATGAGAACTTATGAACACAAAGAAAGAAACAACAGACACTGGTGTCTACTTGATGGGGAGGGTGAGAGGAAGGAGAGGAGCAGAAAAGATACTGGGCTTACTTAATTCCTGGGTGATGAAATAATCCGTACAACAAACTCCCATGACATGAGTTTACCTATGTAACCTATGTAACAAACTTTCACATGGTCCCCCAAACCTAAAGTAAAAGTTTAAAAAAAAATTTAAAAATTAAATTAAGACACCAATTTTAAATGCTTAAATGGTTTGAAATCAGGATAAATAAAATGTTGTGCTCTAAGAACATACAGTCCATTTATAATATGATATGGTTTCAGCCAACTATGGTCCTTTCTCTGGACAATGACTACTGTATAACTACTTCAAAATGCACAGGGCTCATTGTGAGAATACTCTTTTAATAATTTATATTTCTAATTCTAGCAGTATTTGGAATCCAAAAACAGAGGAAATCATTTTTCTTAAATCCCTTATTATTATTTTTTTTTTATTGCTGGTCTTGCTACTCTCCCATTATTGACTGGGAAAGTATAATGAAAAGACTAGAAGGCTGAACTTCAGAAATTTGTTTTCTGCTAGATTATTCAATGACTTTAGGACTGAGGCAAATGACTTCTCCAAGTTAACCTTTCTTCTTGTATAAAACAGGATTGTGTGTTTGCTTTGTTGGGAAAAAAGGCGAATTTATTTTGTTGATGTTTATCTGAGAGTTTGAAAAAGCCTAGAAGATGCAAGTTGTTCTATTTTACTGCAATGAGAAAAATGCTAACGTTTAGAAATGTGAAGGACATATTATAACTTTAAAGCAGAGGACAGAAAAAAAAAAAAAAAAAGAACCACCATGGCTTTTTCTAGAGATATTCCTTAGATATCACTGCTTTTTTAATCAGTCTGTTGTTTACCTTCTGCTTCTGTTTCTGAATTATAATAATATGTCAGAAGCTTACAAAAATACTTATCAAAATCAGTTGCACACAATGCAACAATTTAACTCCTAATGTCAGCTACCTCTAACTATGAATGACATATAATAAATTATGTTTGAACTGGATTCTCAGCTGCAGATCCTTATTCTGCCACCCAGACAGCCCTATAATGTTGCACTGTGGCCTTAATCCCACTTGGATATGTGCCCTACTGCCTCTACTTTCCATCATTCTGGTGCTTTAGTCTTCTTGAATAAGTGAACAATCTTTGTTTCTGTACCTTATTAGGCCAAAGACCATAACAGCTAGTGATGGCATCAGCAAGCCCTGCGGGCAGGATTCTCTGCAGACCCAGCCAACCTCCAACAAACCCCTTTTTATACTCCTGTTTCTAGGAAGAATTATGATGGCGGTGCCCTGCTGTTGATCAGTCAAATCTGTGGTAGGCCTAGAGATAAGTCCTGTAAGTGTGGTGTACTGTAAAACAGCGGCTCCCATTCATTAGTAGCTTGTGTGTAATAAACCACCAAAAAAGGGGGGGCGGGGTGGGGAGGCAGCTGCAGTGTGCAAGAACAAACAACGCATCTCATTCTTGGGAGCCAAAACTTTGTAATTTGCTACTGGGCAGCCTGCTCTCTCTAACATTCTTTCTGATAACATAGTAGTGTCCTATCTATATTCACAGTTTGACTGCTAACCCAAGAAATGCTATTTTGTAAGTATGTATATATGGTATAACAATGTTATTAAGGAAGAGGTGAAAAATACTATCAAACAACTGACCCTGACAACCAAAATTGCTGGGTTACAGGGGCACTTTCCTCTACCAACTGATAATCTTAAAAAATTATGTTTGTTATTGTTTAATAGTACTGGTCGTATGAGGATGATCCTTCAAAAGGTATCAGCTAAAATGCACACAGTGGGACTATTCCCTAGGAATGAATTATGTCTCTTTGGTAATATATTTTTCAGACATAAAAATAGTCATAGAATAGAAAGGTATTTGGGGGATGCTTGCCTTTTTAAAATTAAAAGATGTCTGTTAAAGTGGAAAATAAATTTTACTTTTTGGCTATTATCTAGGAAACACTACTTTGCAACAGTACTGCAAATTGCTCATCTCCCTAAACCAAAATGTGGGAAGCAATTTAATTTTGAAAGGAAAACAATACACCTGTTGGGAAAGGGAGGGACAGGAAAAAAAAAAAAAAAAAAGAAAGAAAAGAAAAAACACCTCTCAATAGGCCCTTTTAATTCAGGATGGGTTAACCTAATAAAAAGAAAACACACTTGAATTTGCCCACGACTGCTTAATGAGAAGCTGAAAAATGCTGCAGTTTCTGTAATAAACTCCTTCTTTTTACATCCAAAGCAGGTGCATGGCATTGTGATATCAACACTGTACTTGCTCCTCATCAGCCCCCCACTGCTCTCCCAATTGGAGTGGAATACTGTACATGCTAGGCATTTTTCCTTTACCACTCCGAACTCAGGGTCAGGAAAGTGGCTATGGCAGAGTGGAAGGCATGCCCGTTGTTTTGGAATTCTTGCAGGTGTTTCAAAAGCAGAGGATTCTTTTCAGAGCCACATCTGCATCTGTCATATGCCATTTGTGCTAAAGCCTGTGGTGTTTTTGTTTGTTGGTTTGACAGATTGACATGTAATGGCCAGGACTGTTGGGTGGCCGCTCCCAACAAAGTCATTCTGATAGCTGGAGTTCTCTAGAAATCAACTGGCCTGAATTACCCATGATTTTTCTCTGCCCTTCAAAAAGGAAAATGTGTTGTTCTAATGTTCTGATTTTTGTTTGCTTTCATGATTTTGGTGGGATTACATTGTTTTAAGCTCTAAGTTAAGATGAAATAAGAACTTTGATAGTATAACATATAAAAAAAGTTTTCAAAACCAGTCTTTACAATTTACTTAGAAATAAAGATATTTGTAGCATTTAAATAAATATTGGGGTATCAGAAAAATGTAAAAATGAAGAGAATACATCTATGTCAGTGATGAATAAAGGAACTTAATAGAATAGAGGCAAAAATTTCAACTTTTAAACTTTTGCCATTTTTAAAGACTAAAATAAAATTCTCATTTTATTCTGAAGTCTTTTTATTTCTTATCAGTTAATAGCATTTATGAATTTATATGTAAGCATGTCAATTATGAACCATGTTACTACAAAGCCAAGTAAATATGTGTGAAAGCAAACTTTAGCATGCTCTCTTTTGTTGATAAAGTTAAGTCAGAAATACTTATTAACATCCTCTGCACATAAGTAGCCACTCATGGATTAAAAGCTCAAAGCTCATGGTACAAAGTATTAACTTTATGTTGATGAAATTTTCTGAATTTTATTATACTGTAATTTCTACATTCAATATTGAAGTGATAAGGCCTTCACTCTGTCACCCTATCTGGAAAACACAAAATAACAAAGGAATATCAAGTGTTAAACAAATGCAAATGTCATACACATGTTTGTAATATCATTTTACATTTATTCCATTGACCTAAACATTTTCTGAGCAGACATATTCCCTTACCTACATAAAACCACTTTGCTGGAAAGAACCTTTCTTTTTGATAAAGTATCTCAATTTGGGTGTCTTATTTGTCAGTATACAATCAGCTCCACAGGTCTCTCTGTTTAATAATGTTTTCTGTGGAGCTCTGCACTGGAGAAAGGAAAGGCAAAACAAAACAAAACTCATTTCAAGACCTGGTAGTAGTCAGATTCAGAACCGGCCAAATGAACCTACAGACAGCACATGGCTGGAGTTTGGGTGAGAGATGATAAAACAACCAAAAGTCACTTTTTAAACTGTCACATGGAAAATGGCAGTTGTTTTTATCTCTTATATTGACAAATTATGTTCTGGATATGTAAAAAGTTTTAATGATATTAATTTCTTTTTTTTTTTTTTCCACTTTCTGAAATAAGGATTCCTTTCCTGTTACCTCACTCAATAGGGACTTGGGCTAAAGAAGACAGGAATTAAATATACTCAGGTCTTTACTGTTTATACTTAAGTTGCCAGATTTAACAAATAAAAAGCAAGATGTCCGGTTATGGAATTTCAGGTAAAGAGCAAACAATTTTTTTCATATAATAGTGCATGGGCCATATACTAAAAAGTACTTGTTTTTCATCTGAAATTCAAATTTAATTGAATGTCCTGTTCCTTTTCCGGCAAACCTATTTGTAGCAGCGTTTTAATAATAACACACTCATGATCAGGAGCCTTAAGGTTTGAAGGGCTTAAAGTTTTAAATTAGGCTTTATTTTTCTGTGGTTCATATTTTAAGAATTTCTGTTGCCTATTTAGAGTAACGGGATTAGTGATAACAACTATTATGATTATATGCCCAAATACACCCAGGTGGTTTCCATTTATTATTTTCTCTAATCCTCACAGCTACCTGAGGAGGCAGGTGATGGTATCCCATTTAACAGAGAAGAAAACTGAGACCCAGAAGCATTAAGCAATTTTAAAGCAATTTTTATTGCATTACATAACTAACAAGTGGAAGAACTAGAATTGGAAACCACCTCTGTCAGATTCCAGAGTTGAGGCTCTTTCCTCTTAGCTGTATGCATAGCCTGTTAAACATGAAAGTTCATTAAAATCACAAATGTTTGTAATCAACTGATTAGAATTCATATTAAACAACATAATAGCACTAGTCATCTTTTTATGTGCACCTGTCCTGTCTTTCTTGCTAGTCTTGAGGGTAGTGTCAGTGTCTCATATTTCTTAATACCTCCCTTTAGGCAAGCAATCACATTATTTTACAATGTCACTTTAAAACAATGCCACATTTTTTAAGATAATCAGAAGTTTGTCTTTTGACTGAAACAAGTATGTTTTCATTATCATTTAAAAATTAAAGCCTATTGAAAGACAGCATCTGACTCTATTTGCCCACTGTTTATATAGTCTGTGTTGTTGCACTTCCAAAGTTTTGCTTGCTTTATAAACCACTCAGAAACCTCAAACATCAGTGTTTCCCTTGCCGAAATACCAAAATAGAAACAATTACTGCTCAATGCCTTACCCTTCCTTGCGTTAGATAGGTCACAGCCACAGAGTATTGAATTGTAGGCTCTTGTCTCCCTGGAAATACAGTACTTCAACCCTAGTTTACCTTTGCCTGCAGAGCCCTGTATGATGTAAATGTTATTATACAATGATGGCCCTCCCCCAACTCCTTTCCATAGTTCTTTGATATTACTTAGAAGGTGATTACATAGCTTCATTTATTTCTTTGAATGCATAGGTTTCATGGTCATTAAAATAATCACAGACTCATCAGTTCTTCCCATGCTTAAATAAGATCAATACGAACCAGAACAAGAGGCTTCCTTACTTCTCTATTCACCAAGATTTCTCTCTTCCTTCTCTCTTTCACTCTCCCTCTCCCCCTGCTTCTCTAATCCCTTCCCTCATTTCCACCCTCAAACCCCACGTAAAGAAGAATACAATAATTTTTTAAATACCGTAGTTCTTTCTGTAGTGAATCATAACATTTATTCAGCTGTTATCCAAGACACAGTGAAGTGTTGCCTTATATATACTGTCAGAGGCAGCTGTAGCAATTTTGGAGTTTGCTAGAGGAAAAAAACCTGCTGGTCCTGCCTTACAAGCCAGTTCAGCAATGAAATGGTTAATAGGATGAGTAAAGGCTATTTTTAAGTCTGGCTCCCCTCTCTGATATACTCTTGAAAATTCACCCTGTACTGCAGAAATCCTAAATTGCAGTGCCCTGCACCCCACTGAAACTCTTCAGTCTGCTCTAAGTAAGCCTCAGCATGGGCAAGATTGGGGGTGAACAGCTGGAGGAGGGGCTCAAGCCCTGGGCCTTTGTAATGGAGGGGCGAAACACTGAGATCCTGCAGAGAAGGAACACAGAAACCCTCAAGGCACAGAGAAATAGACCCAGACAAAAGCCCCGTTACATGGTTGCAAATCACCCCACTGCTGTTATTTTATTTACTGTGGTCTGCAGGAGGATTGTTTTCTCTTTGCAAAATTTTTAAGCTTCATGGGCTTTTCTCCTTCACAACAGCGGTCACTTATACCACAGTGCCACATAGAGACAGTCTTCACCTTCAGCTTTCTTAAGGAAAGGGGGAAAAATTCTTGCCTAGTCAGGTTGCAATAGACATAGAACGAAACAGATGAATTTCCAGTCTTACAGTTATTTCCCAGGGATACAAGATTGAAATATGGCTTCTATTAGTGGTTTTGTTTTACATTTTTGTCTTGGTTTTGTTTTAGTTTTATATGATTATTTTTCTTAAAGATGACACCTACATTCATTCCTTTGAACTTAAATTTATTTAGATGTGGGAAGGAAAGAAAAGGCAACGTAACTTGTGTTTGAACCAACTATACACACACACACACACACACATGCATAAACATTTTTCCCCAGTAAAATAATTCTTTTCAAAATTGATAGAAATATCATCTTATTACTGTGACAAATCATATGCTATGACTTTGAGATTTTCCTTTGGGAAGTTAGGATAGAAGGATGGCTAACAGAAATATTTATTTTAAAATCTGAAGGGACAGAAATATCTGTAAGTGTAAGTTCTTTTTTGTATAAGTTTCTTAGGGTATTTGTAAAAATAAGTTCCTGCCTCACTGGGGAAAGAGGAAAAAATAGAGAGAGAAAGAGACCTGGAGGAAGAAAAAACAGCTTACTTCTCTATAGAAATATGTGGCTTACTTTGGTAAACTTTCCTCTACAGCTGAGCCTGTAAGCTATGACTTAGGGTAGCTGAGGAGGAATAAGAATCACCTCCCAGTGACCAGAGGAGCAAGGGCTCCTCTACTTAGAAGGCGTTTATTGTCACGACTAGGAAGTTGAAAGGGAACTTGTGATAAATGTGCTCAATTTAAGGAAAATAAAAAAGTGAAATTTTCCTATGACAAATCCACAGAGGTATTTGCTAGGTGTTTGAGCAGGTAATTAGCACCCAAACCAGGTTTCAGGAAATAGTTCTGGTCACCTCAAATGAAGAATATATAATGAGCTGAAGAGCTTGATTTTCAATGGATGATTTACTCAGGACAATAGCCCAAACAGAACTGGGTAAAGGGTTTACAAATGGTAACTTGAGAAGCAGTGGGCTTCCTTCCCAGAAGCTTAATACTGTCTCCTCCTCTTCAAACTCTCCCCTGTCTTCTTCCAGCACCTCCAAAAAATACACACATACTATAAAACTTTTCTCGAAAAAATGAACATAGTCCTTAAATAAATTCTATCAAAGAAACATACAGAAGATCAAAAAAAAAAAAAATACAGAATAAATGTGCCTGTTGGCATCTAGACCTAACCTGGGTTAGTTCAGGCTGAAACTTTTGTGATCGCATTTTAGCTTGCTTTATGAGGCTCAGTTATGGAGCCTCTTCTTACTGGAGTTGCTTATACTAGATGATAAGCAATGATTAAAACATTGCCCATTCTTTTCGAAGTCTATTCCAGAAGACTGACAACACTAAGGACCAAAGATGGCCACGTAAAAAATAGTTCAACATTTTTGAACTCACAATGTTGCATGTTTCTGTTGATTTAAGAAAGCCTTCCTACTCAGAGGCACTATGATTTGCTGTGTTGTAAGCACTAATATTTCTAGTTAAAAAAAAAAAAAAAATCACCTGCCATATTAACTCTGGTAACAAAATACATGATAGTCGTTAACTTTCACCAGCTGAATCTCTTGATATATATTGAAAGATGATTTTTATTTCATCATAATCCAAAATGTTTGGTCATTTATAATTAAGCCCCCCGACCCCCATCCCATTGCATTCAGTATACACTTAAGCTAAAAGAAGGTAACTGGCTGGGCGTGGTGGCTCACGCCTGTAATCCTAGCACTTTGGGAGGCCGAGGCAGGCAGATCACCTGAGGTCGGGAGTTCGAGACCAGCCTGACTAACATGAAGAAACCCCATCTCTACTAAAAATACAAAAGTAGCTGGCCGTAGTGGTGCCTGCTGTAACCCCAGCTACTCAGGAGACTGAGGCAGGAGAATTGCTTGAACCCGGGAGGTGGAGGTTGCGGTAAGCCGAGATGGCGCCATTGCACTCCAGCCTGGGCAACAAGAGCAAAACTCAAGTCTCAAAAAAAAAAAAAAAAAAAAAAAAAAAGGTAACTTAGACATCATTTTGGAGAGCAGGAAATAGATTCGGAGATTTCAAATTACTACCCAAGTTCACCCAGTGTCAGAGTTAAACAAAAGCAAGATTTTCTAATTCCTAATTTTGACTATTTTGTTTTCCAGGGCATTAAACCATCTTCTTAACTGGTTAATAATTTGAGAGCAGCCTATGAATACCAGTTTCTACCGAGGCATGCTTTCTGTCATTAAGTGTTCCAGCAAACTGTTAATTAAGATTGTTTTGAGCTGTTTACCAATTTAGGTGATGTCAGATACTTCCCTTGGATTCTGTTAGCCTCTTGGGATGGGAGAAAATATTGTTGACTCTGTTCTGTGGTTTGACCATCTGTTCTAAATCACAATTGTGACCGTCATTTGGAAATCTATAAGCTGACACTGTTACCAGAATTGTACATTAAAAATGCATTAAGCTCTTTATAGGTCATGAGCCCTTTCATAAGCTCTCCTTAATTTTATAGGAAGTTCACAGAGAGCACTACATTTTGTAGTTGGAAGGTATAGGTTAAAAGAATGAAGCAGTTCCACTCTTGTTCTCATCCCCAGGCATTATAGAAGCTATCTTGTTAAAGAGGTCTGAGTTGGAAATAAAGCACTGGAAGGTGCAATGTGATGGCCAAGCACAAAACACTCAGAAAGAGTTGCAAGTAGGAATGATACCATTTGTGTTGCCAGTTACGCTTACAAAGTTCCCCTGTAAGGCACACTGGGTGCCCATCCAAGAAATGATTCAATAATTCATGAAACTGTGAAAGACTTTCAAGAGATAATATCCCTAATATCATTTTTCTTCTGGGCTTGTTATGCTCCTGAGGGTTAAAAACTTTTCTGAAATAGGCCAGTTACGGTAGCTCACGCCCGTAATTCCAGCACTTTGGGAGGCCGAGGCGGGCGGATCACAAGGTCAGGAGTTTGAGACCAGCCTGGCTAACATGGTGAAACCCTGTCTCTACTAAAAATACAAAAATGAGCCAGACGTGGTGGTGGGCGCCTGTAGTCCCAGCTACTCGGCAGGCTGAGACAGGAGAATCACTTGAACCCGGGAGGTGGAGGTTACAGTGAGCCGAGATTGCACCACTGCACTCCAGCCTGGGTGACAAAGCGAGAATCCGTCTCAAAAAAAAAAAAAAAAAAAAAAAAAAGCTTTTCTGAAATAAGGAGCTGAATACACAGAAAACATATGTAAAGTTCTGGGCACATAGTAAGTGCTCTGTAAATGTTTGCCATTTTTACTTATTTGATCATGAATCTTTTGTTAAGCACCATTCTAGGCACTGGACACAGGCTAAAGATGAGGGTCATGGGTCCTGCTCCCAAGGAATTTAAAGTCACCTGAAGCAAACAGATCAGCAAATTGGGCATAATAGAGAGATAGTTACTTGTCAAAATATGCAGAAGATGTTCTGGGAACAATTAGGAGGGGCAAACAGATTTCCTGGGACACACCCTAGATTTTCTACATCCCAAAGGTTGGGTGATAGGGCCCAGGAATCTGTTTTTTTGTTGTTGTTTTGTTTTGTTTTGTTTTCCGAGACAGGCAGGGTCTGGCTCTGTCACCCAGGCTAGAGTGCAGTGATGGGATCTTGGCTCACAGCAACTTCTGCCTCCCAGGCTCAAGCCATCTTCCTACCTCACCCTCTCGAGTAGCTGGGACTACAAGGCACATACCACCACACTCGGCTTATTTTTGTTTTTTTTTAGGGTTTTGCTATGTTGCCCAGGCTTGTCTCAAACTGCTGAGCTCAAGCAATTCACCCATCTTGGCCTCCCAAAGTGCTGGGAATACAGGTGTGAGCCACTGCACCCAGCCAGGAATCTGTATTTTTTTTTTCTTTTTCTTTTTTTCTATAGAGATGGGATCTTACTATGTTGACCAGGTTGGTCTAGAACTCCTAGCCTCAAATGAGCCTTCCTCTTCAACCTCCCAAAGTGTGAAGATTACAGGCATGAGCCACCATGCCAGTCTTTCTTTTTTATTTTAAAATTTTGTTTGTTTGTTTGTTTGTTTGTTTTTGTAGAGATGGGATCTTGCTATGTTGCCCAGGGTGGTCTTAAACTCCTGGCCCCAAGCAATCCTCCTGCCTCAGCCTCCCAAAGTGCTGGGATTAGAGTCCTGAGCCACCTCACCCAGGAACCTGTATTTTTAAAAAGCTCCTCAGGCAATTCCAAAGTAGCCGTGGGGTGTTTGCCTAATCTGAATTACATGGGGAAAGTTCTGGGAAAGCCTTTCTAGAGGAGTTGATGTTAGAGTTGGAATCTGGAAGAAGGAAGTTTATCCTAAGTTGAGGGAAAGTTGCTCAAAGAAAGGTATAATAGAGCCTCTTCATTCTGGAGAGCTGCCAAGACATGGGTTTGCCCAGAATGAAGGTTTTCTGGAAAAGGGACATACAGGTGGGGTGACCATATACATTATTTCTCAAACCAGGACACTTTCGAGAGTAAAAGGGAAGGCTATTCATAATTATGTGGAGGCCGGGCGTGGTGGCTTATGTCTGTAATCCCAGCTCTGTGGAAGACCGAGGTGGGCAGATCACCTGCGGTCAGGAGTTCGAGACCAGCCTGGCTAATGTGGTGAAACCCTGTCTCTACTAAAAATACAAAAAAAACCCAAAAAACAAAAAAACCATTAGTTGGGTGTGGTGGTGCATGCCTGTGACCCCAGATATTCAGGAGGCTGAGGCAGGAGAATCGCTTGAACCCAGGAGGTGGAGGTTGCCATGAGTCAAGATTGCACCACTGCACTCCAGCCTGGGCAACAGAGCAAGACTGTCTCAGAAAAAAAAAAAAAAATTATGTGGAGAAACAGGCACTGTCTGTAGGAGATGATGATAGGAGCCTGCAAGGGACTTTTAGGGTGGAGCACTCTGAGAATTGCCCAAGGCAATGGCAGCCACTGAAGAATGGGACAGACCCATGACAAAATCAGATCTGTGTTTTAAAGTTCTCCCTGCTGTCCTGACGTGAACATTCGTCTTTGTAAGTGAAATGTGACAATTTTAGAGAATAGTTCATATTTCTGCATTTTGTTTGAATATGTCATTTAGTTTCACGCTTTATAAGCATCCTAATGCAATGCTGAAAGTACACTTAGCAATTAAAATAAGACGTAAAGGCTGGGCGCGGTGGCTCACGCCTGTAATCCCAACACTTTGGGAGGCTGAGGCGGGTGGATCACCTGAGGTTGGGAGTTCGCAACCAGCCTGACCAACATGGAGAAACCCCGTCTCTACTAAAAATACAAAATTAGCCAGGCATGATGGTGCATGCCTGTAATCCCAGTTACTCGGGAGGGTGAGGCAGGAGAATCGCTTGAACTTAGGAGGCGGAGGTTGCAGTGAGCCGAGATCGCGCCATTGAACTCCAGCCTGGGCAACAACAACGAAACTCCGTCTAAAACAAAATAATACTTAAAGACAGCAGTCTGAGGAAACCACAGTGCTAATAACTGATCTTAGAATAGCATCGTTCATTTACATAACAATATCCACATTCATTCATTCATTCATTCATTATTTATTTATTAAATACCTAATATTTGGTATTCACTCCTCTAGATATTGGGGAAACAGTGAACACAGCAGATGAGACCCTTGTCTCTCTTTTTTTTCTTCCATTTTTGTTCTTTTAAAAAATTATTGAGACAGTCTTGCTATGTAGCCCAGGCTGGCCTTGAACCCCTGAACTCAAGTGATCTGCCTGTCTTGGCCTCCCAAAGTGTTGGGATTACAGGCGGAGCTACTGCACCTGGCCAGATCCCTGTCTTTATGGAGCTTATGTTCTAGCAGAAGAGATAGACAATCATATGTAATATACATTCAGGTATTGATAAGTGTTAACTTACAGAGTGTAATTGGATTGTTTCTAACTCAAAGGATAAATGCTTGAAGGGATGGATACCCCATTCTCCATGATGTACTTATTTCACATTGCATGCCTGTATTGAAACATTTCATGTACCCCATAGATGTATACACCTACTATGTACCCACAAAATTTTTTTAAATATTAAAAAAAGAAAAAAAATCAAGCCAGACATGGTGGCTCATGCCTGTAATCTGAGTGTTTTGGGAGGCTTTGGCAAGAGGATTGCTTGAGCCCAGGAGTTTGAGACCAGCCTGGACAACACAGGAAGATCTTGTCTCTACAAAAAAAAAAAAAAAAAAAAAATTAGCTGGGTGTTGTGGCAGACGCCTGTAGTTCCAACCACTTGGGAGTCTGAGGAGGGAGAATCACTTGAATCCTGGAGGTAGGCTGCAGTGAGCTGTGATTGCACCACTGCACTCCAGCCTGGGCAACAGAGCAAGACCTCATCTCAAAAAAAAAAAAAAACAAAAAACAAAAAAACAAAAACAAAAAAACAAAAAAAAACAGAAAGAAAAATGTCTAATCAAGATAAAGGGTTGAGGATTTGAGGAGTAGGAGGTGACTAGTAGTTAAAGAAATGGTATTTTAATTAATTCAGATAGAGATAGCCTTCAGAGACCCGAAAAAAGTGAGAAAGTGAGCCAAGTAACCATCTGAAGGTCAAGTGTTCCAAGCAAAGTAAACAGAAAGTGCAAAGGCTCTGTGGTAGGAACAAGCCTGGTGAGTTGGAGAAACAGAAAAAAAAAAAAATGGAATTCCTTTACTGACCGGGCTGCTCTTAACTCCACATGATCTGGCCACTGCTCATCTACCCTACTTCCTATCTGAATCCTACACTTTGGGAGGGAGCTATGGTCTGCAAGTAGGGTATCCTTGTGGGGGATGAGGGAATCCTAGTACCTCAGCTTTTCTTCACCTTCGTCTCCTAACTCTGTGACTCTAACAGCAATTTTTTCAAGAAGAAGGAACTCAACACTTTGAGCATCTACAATCTACTGGCAGAGTGCTTTACAAATATTTATTTAATTCTTATACCAGTCCTATGAGATTGGCCATATCATTACCATTTTGCAGGTAAGGAAACAGACTCAAAGGGGTTAAATAATTTTTCCATGATTATATTCTATTAAAAAGTTATTTCAGTTTATTTATTTATTTATTTATTTATTTATTTATTTATTTATTTTTGAGATGGAGTTTTGCTATTGTCGCCCAGGCTTGAGTGCAATGGCGTGATCTCGGCTCACTGCAACCTCCACCTCCCGGGTTCAAGGGATTCTCCTGCCTCAGCCTCCCCTCCTGAGTAGCTGGGATTACAGGCATGCGCCACCATGCCTGGCTAACTTTTGTATTTTTAGTAGAGACGGGGTTTCTCCATGTTGGTCAGGCTGGTGTCGAACTCCCGACCTCAGGTGATCCACCCGCCTCGGCCTCCTAAAGTGCTGGGATTGCAAGCGTGAGCCACCAAGCCTGGCTGTTTTTTTTATTTTTTTGAGATGGTCTTACTCTGTCGCCCAGGCTGGAGTGCAGTGGCATGAACATGGCTGGGACTACAGGCATGTGCCACCATGCCCGGGTAATTTTAATTTCTTTTTTTGTAGAGATGGGGTCTCACTATGTTGCCCAGGCTGCCCTCAAACTCCTGGGCTCAGGTGATCCTCCCACCTCGACCTCCCAAAGTGCTGGGATTACAGGTGTGAGTCACCATGCCCAGTCTCATTTCACGTCTTTTCATCACAAAATGTCTTTCAATGCCTTGGAGCCATAAGTCACATTAAATAGGGTATGCAAATAGTACATTCTGCCTAAAAGTCAGCTCCTGTGACAGCAGCTTCAGGGCACAATTTGTAAAATAGCACATTTTTTTTCCATGGAGATATCTCAAAGACTAGGATATAAACCTTATATATAGTATAGTACCAAAACAAAAGCCTATGATGAGTAAAAAAGGCAGTATTCTAATTTTGATGCTGCAATTAACTAGCCTCATGCTCTTAGCATGCCCCATAATCTCTGAGGCAAGTTTCCCTATCCACAAAATGGGTGTTATCATTCAGGCCTAAAAATGTACAAGTGAAAGTGCTTTATAAGTAAAATTATATACACATAAAGGAAATGATTAAATTCCCAGAACTTCTTGCAAATATATTTGGCCAGTAACAAAATGCCCTGGTGAATGACGGGCTCCATTTTTGAGGTTCAAAATATTACAACACGCACAACTATAGGAGTGATAAGTAACTGTAAACTTCTCTCTGTTAGCTAAATGGGATCATTTTATCCCTGAGAACTTTTCGTTCTTGAAGTTTAAAGACAATCCTGAGAGAAGTTAGCCTAAAGAGCTGTTAAGACTACTGCCAAGTGAGATGAACTGTCGGGGATCTTCTTTTCAGTCACCAGATAAAAGACAATTATTTCTGGATATTAAAGGGACAGAGAGAAGGAAAGGAAGAAAGATGGAGGGAAGGTAAGAGAAAATTTTCCACTTATATATGGCCATTTGGTCGTCTGCGGAGTGACTTAATTTTAATCAGCTAGTTTGGGCCAGCTGTGACCTAGCTATGCTATAGACAGGGGCTAGGCACTGCATAGAACTCAACTGGGCTCCACGTGGCAATGAGAGTCCTTGGCAGGAAATTGTTAGCGCAGTGGAATTCTGCTTAACACCCTAAAAATGCTAAGGAGCTGTCTTTTTAGGCCTCTCCAGCAAATAAGTCTTTCCCCTCTGTAGGCTTTTGGGCTCCTGGGTTGAACTTTCACGTGTGATCATCATTGTTCCTGCAGTCCAGGGAGGGAGACTGAACCGAGAGCAGGAAGAGTCCACTTAGGAAGACTGTTATTCCAGGAAGGCTATAACATGTAGAACTGGTGCGGAAAAAAAAAATCAGTTAACCTAGAGGGTGGCTGTAGCCTTTCAAAACAGGGTCAGTATGGTGTAACCTTCTTTCCTAACTTTTCAATTCACAGTTTTAAACTCTTGTATGACTTCCTTCCCAAAACAGTGTAAGTGCTATGGAAAGAAAGGAAAGGGAATTCAAAGTCTTCAAAAACATCCCCATCAATAGTAATCTTTTAGAACTGAAAAAGGAAGGTTCTACCTGGAAGAGTTTAAATGGAAAAGAAAAAAAAATCCCACTACTATAGAATGCTACTATTCACAAAATTGAGTGAGAAACTAATTATTGCAGAAAGTTTTTATCTTAAAAACTTCCCCTTTACGTTTAGAAGATCTCAAACATCTCTTGTATTTTCCAATGAGGTTTTAGGATCTCTCCCCATGGGACCTCACAGGATGCGTGGGGCAAGCTGGTAACCGGGAAGAGAGTATGGGCTCTGAAATAATATTACCTGGTTTAAATTCCATCGTCTCCACTTCCTAGCCCTGCGGCCATGGGGAGAAGCCTTAGCATGTCCATCTGGGATATGAGACTATTAATACCTGTCTATTAATTAGAATTTGATGAGATTCCAATTAGAAAAAATGATGCAAAATCATTGAGATTTTATGTTTAGGGAGTTACTAAGTGTAAATTTCTTTTCCCTCTCTTCATTTCTTCCTTATTTGGCAAAGCACCCCCATGTTCCTAGTAACTATTTCTTTTCTTTGTTTTTTGTTTTGTTTTGTTTTGACATGGAGTCTCGCTCTGTCGCCCAGGCTGGAGTGCAGTGGCACGATCTCGGCTCACTGCAAGCTCCGCCTCCCGGGTTCACGCCATTCTCCTGCCTCAGCCTCCCGAGTAGCTGGGACTACAGGTGCCCGCCACCATGCCCGGCTAATTTTTTGTATTTTTAGTAGAGACGGGGTTTCACCGTGTTAGCCCAGATGGTCTTGATCTCCTGACCTCGTGATCTGCCTGCCTCAGCCTCCCAAAGTGCTGGGATTACAGGCGTGAGCCACCGTGCCCGGCCTGTTCCTAGTAACTATTTCTAAGGGGCAATCACTAGGAAAGTATTTTGATGTGAGATTTCCATAGCTAAATATTTGAAGCTTCCCAAATTTCAGGGTGTTTTCAGCACAAAGGGTAGAAGTTTCAAAATAATAATTCATCAGGCTGTAGACCCCTTATAGTTGAAGATACTTTTTTTTCACATATACAGAGAGAGCTATTCATTCAGTGTTTATTATGTGCCAATAACTGATTTTAAGTAATTTACATTTATTCTTTCACCTAATTCTCACATACTGTGAAAAGAAGGTCTCTAGTCCCATTCTAGAGGGGAGAAAATTAAGGCTCAAGCTCCTAAGTATTGTACAACCTCCTTGGAACCTGATACATAGTAAATACTCCATAACTGATTGATGAATTAATGAATACATTGGTCTGCTACATTTGTAAATCATTTTCAACTTCACATCCTTTTCACATATTAAATCTTGTTTGATCCTTTCTTTAGATGAGCACATCATTCTTTCCTTCTTCTCTTCCCAATTGAAAGGGACCTCATTGTCTTTACTTAGATAGAACTATGTGCCTTAAAATAGTCATGGTTTTTGAAGGGAGGAAGAGGTGTTTTCTGGTTCAGTCATCCTGGTGGGTAAAGCCTTCCAAGGGTAGGAGGGAGAGACTGGCAGGAGCAGGCCCAATTCTAAATAGCCCAAACCTGCTGCTTACTATGCCGTGTTCCTTGCTAAGAGTAAAAAGCCAAATGACAAGACAAAAGATGAAAGTCAGTTTTGATGTCAAAATCTGCTTTGGTGTTCTCTTAATCTTGTCATAGATCATTTATATTAACTTAATATACTTATTTTAATAGTGGATGCATATGACAAATAGACTAATCATTCTGAATGCAAACTGTAGACATTAAACAAATTAAAAGTGTTTAGCTCAAAGGTTCTGTGTTTTTGTTTTTTTTATTTTCACTTCTTCTCCTCTTCTTCTCCTTCCTCCTCTCCTTCTATGTCTCTTCCTGAACACAGGCAGCCAGAGATTCAGGCCCCCAGATTTTTCTCTGCAGAGTGTACTTTACCTTTTGGACGGGACTTTAAAGACTTTAAACAGCTTGAGACTTATAGTTTGCCACAGGAGCATGTAGCAAATTCCTGTTTCTACTTTTTGAACCAGGAGCTGGAGTATAAGAGCCCCGCGCAGGAAGTCGCAGGTGGTGGGAAAGGGGAAACAAGGTCATTTTCAACCATGTACATTGAGGTTGTATCTTTAAAGTCAATTCTAAATTTAATTGAAAGCCGAGGGCAGAGAAGCCAAGATCGGAGCAATGTGGTGATTTATTCTGAAGCCTGTAAGAAGTCATGCAGCTGAATGTGGGATGAGCTGGGGCTTTAATAAAAATGGCACCGGGGAAGCCAGCGGGAAGAGACACAAGAATGGAACTGGGTTAGATGAAGGATCTCCAGGTCTGAAAGGGAGCAGGGGTCTGAGAGAGCAGTGTTTGCCCAAACTCCGCTGTTTTTTACCATGATAGATGCACATAAGTAATCCGCATCAAAAGGAAAAACCAAGATCAGACAGAAGCCACCAAGACTCTTTAGACAGTGAATTTTGCATGAAATCATTAAGGTTTCCAAATCGCAGAAAGGCTATGGAATGAACGGCAATAAAAACTCATCTAATATTATTTCTAGCTGAAATTTAGCTGAAGAAAAATGACATGTTCCTTTATTAAAGTGCTACAGGACTTGACAGCAAAGCTCCCACACATTTCTATGGGTGTTACTCTCTACTAGATTCTATTTGACCATTGCTACAGAAAATCCTCAACATATTCTCAGAATCAAATCTTCTCTGTTGACAAATGGTTTTGGAACAATATTTCCAAGTTAAAAAAAAAAAAAAAAAAAAAAAGGAGCAGCAGCTCCTTAGCAGGTGTTATACAAGAAAGAGAATTGGGCTAGAACTTATACCTCCTAGGTTCTAGGCTTCCTGACCCAAGAAAGGGGCTGGCTGTCCTTCCAGTGGTATGGACTACATGATCTGTCCATGTGACTCCAATGTTTACAGGAGCTTTTCTTTAGATCATTTTCACATCGTATTCAATACCATTATTATTAATTCTAATTTTATTACAAACATATGTTCATTGTAGAAAGTTCAGAAGAGGCAAAAAAGAATCAACAAGAATGTGAACATCACCTGTAAATCTCACCACCCAGGGATAACTAAAGTTAACATTTTGGTCAATGTCACTCTTATTAAGATAACATTTGAAAGACCAGGAAAGTTTGCCTCAGAAAAGCAGGCATTGAATCCTATTGAGGAATAATTGCCATATTCAGAATTTGGATATAGCAGTGGTGACTCCTTAAAAACAAATCTTTACAGAAATGGTCACTAACTTTAAGTAAGTCGTTCCCTTGTTGCTCTCTCTTCGTTCTATTTGCCTAGTTTATGATATCAGGATCGTGCTGTTTCATTATTGCATGTTCTTACTTATATGTGGGAGCCTAAAAACAATTGAACTCATGGAGAGAGTAGAATGGTGGTTACCAGAGGCTGGGAAGGATAGCAGGGAGGCAGGAATACAGCGGAGATGGTTAGTGGGTACAAAAATTCAGGTAGAAAGAAGGAATAGGGTCAGGCATGGTGGCTTACACCTGTAATGTCAGCATTTTGGGAGCCTAAGGTGGGAGGATTGCTTGAGGCCAGAAGTTCAAGACCAGCATGGGCAACATAGTGAAATTCCATCTCTACAAAAAACTTTAAAAATTAGCTGGGGGTGATGGGCACGTCTGTAGTCACAGCTACTCAGGAGGTTGAGGCGAGAGGATCACTTGAGCCCAGGAGTTTGAGGTTTGAGGTTTTGAGATTGTAGTGAGCTATGATCACGCCACTGCACTCCAGCCTGGGGGAAAGATCAAGACCCTGTTTCTGAAAAAAAAAAAAAAAAAAAAAAAAAGAAGATACAAGGAATAAGATCTAGTATTCGGTAGCACAGTAAGATGATTATAGCTAACAATAATTTATTACATATTTTAAGAAATTGATCGTTTATTTTAAAATGAGGAAATGATCAATGCTAAATGTTATGGATAGCCTAATTACCCTGATTTGATCATTACAAATTGTATACCTGTATCTGAACATTACATGTACTCCATAAATATATGCAACTATTATGTATCCATAATTAAATATAAACAATAAGAAAAGGGCCGGGTGCAGTGGCTCATGCCTGTAATCTCAGCACTTTGGGAGGCCGAGGTGGGCGGATCACCTGAGGTTGGGAGTTTGAGACCAGCCTGACCAACATGGAGAAACCTTGTCTCTACTAAAAAAATACAAAATTAGTCGGGTTTTGTGGCATATGCCTGTAATCCCAGCTACTCGGGAGGCTGAGACAGGAGAATCCCTTGAACCCAGGAGGCGGAGGTTGTAGTGAGCCGAGATCGTGCCTTTGCACTCCAGTGTGAGCAACAAGAGCGAAACTCCATCTCAAAATAAATAAATAAATAAACAAATTAATAATAATAAAAAAGAAGAAATCGAAAAGAAATAAAAGGTTATTTATAGATGCAATGATGTTATGATGCCTGGGATTTGCTTCAGGATAATCTAGCTGGAAGAGAATAAACAGTGGTACAAGTGATACAACATTTGATACATGTTGATAACTGTTAAAGCTGGGTAATGGGTACAAAAACAAAAACCAGGCCAGGTGCAGTGTCTCACGCTTATAATACCAGTACTTTGGGAGGCCGAAGCAGGGGGATCACCTGAGGTCAGGAGTTCGAGACCAGCCTGGCCAACATGGTGAAATCCCGTCTCTACTGAAAACACAAAAATTAGCCGGGTGTGGTGGTGTGCACTTTTAATCCCAGCTACTTCTGGAGGCTGAGGCAGGAGAATCGCTTGAACCTAGGAGGCAGGGGTTGTGAGCTGAGATTGCACCACTACACTCCAACCTGGGTGGCAGAGTGAGACTCCATCTCAAAAACAGCAACAACAACAACAACGACAAAAAGATCTGTGTTGTCTCAGAGGAAACAACATATGTATAAGAATCTGTTTGGATTCTGTGAATCAGATGCCTGTGACCACCACCTTTTGATCAGCACCGAGTTTCAAATAACTTCCCAGGGAAATTTTAATATTTATTGGTGTGTGTTTATATTTGTAAATGTCTGTGTGTATGTGCTTTTTTGTGGTATATGGATAAGGACTGGAAGAAAATAATAGAAACCTAAAAATAACTGATGAATCAGGGTACTGGAATTATGAATGAAATCACTTCTAATTTAAAAATGTGTTGTTACAATATTTGTGCAATGAATGAACATAATAAGGAAAAAAATGTGTCAGTGGAGAAAGGTAGATGAGGAAGAGGAAGTGGCATGAGCCAACTCTTTAGAAACAAGCAGACTTTCAGCTTTATAGTTTCAAAATACTCACAACACAAATGTTTTTGCATAAAAGTTTATGAGCGTCCTGGGTTCCAGTGCTATGGTTATCAGCTGCTTAGTTTCCCTGAACTTCAATCTCCTCATCATAAATGGAATCATAACACTGCTTTTACTTGTTTTACAAAGATGTAAAAGGAAGGTTTAAATGAGGTAATTATGTAAAAACAAATGTTATTTTAGGATTCTAAAACTGAGTTTTACAATTGCATTTGATAATCAGAATTACCTTGACTTGCCATAGAATTTCCAAAGGTTCATAAGGGATTTCCCTTATGATAATGTTGGTTCTGTTATAGCTTATAGTGTTTAACTTGCGTCTTTCAAGGAATCAGGGAGAGCCATGGAAATTAAGGCATGGCCTTTGGAGTCGGGTATTATGTGTGTTTGGGAGGCCTTGGACAAGTTACTTAGGCTCACTGAGCCTCAGTTTCCTGTTCTATAAAATGGGAATAAGAAAGATAAGTAAGATCTACTTTTCAGGGCTGCTAAAAAATTAGAAATAATGCATGTAAAACACCAAGCACAGAGTTAGCCACACAATAAGCTTTCAATCTATGGTGGCTGTTATTGTTATAAAAGGATTCATTTAAAAAATCTACTTCCTCTTTTTTCTCAGCTCCCAGTTTGTGTATGTAAACCCACAAGGACATACTGCTTAGCCGCTCCTGCCACACTGTTCTTCCATTCCTTGGGAAAATTTTCTAACCCTGCTCTAGGATCAAGGACAATACCATAGTCTTCTAAGGGATTCTGTTTGCTGATGAGTCTTTTCTGAGAAGCCACTTAACAAACACAGTCAAGACAAAGTTTAGTTTTACCAGCATCATGGAATGTGGCTATAAACTATCAGCCTGAAGATAAGGCTACGGAAAATCAAGGCCACGTACCAACCCATACCAGAACAACATATGCATAGTCAACAGATTTTTGTCAGCATATTATTCTTCTGGTTGTTTATTCAGAAAGATGTCTCAGGCACCAGTTATGCATTACCCAGAGTGAGGCCATCTCTTGGGACATGGAGCTGAGAGGCAGGGTCCACTGTGGTTACTTTCAGGGACTTGAGAGTTGGATGGACATAGGTTTGAATCCTAGCTCCACTGCTAACTAGCTGAGTGACCTTGTGCAAATTGACCAATCTTTCTGAAAATCAGTTTTCATGCATTTACTTTGGATAAAAACAAAGTGCTTCATAGAATTAATTGAGAAAATAAATTAATGGAGCTAGGTCCGGCACATAATAGTACTCAGAAAATGACAGTGGTGATCATTACTAATAATAATGATATGAAGTCTTCATCTTTGAGGAATGCTCAGTATAGCAGCAGGAAAACATGTACAGGAATAAAGTTTGTGCTCACATACTTTTGCTGTGTTTCAGTATTAAAAAGGCAAAATTGATGAAGCCTACATGAAGAGAATAAGATCAGGGAAGTCTTCGAAGAGAAGTGGTTGACTCTCATCTTGAAAGATGGGTAGAAATTCTCCAAGAGGGAAAGGGAGAGGAATGGTTCAGGCAGAGGAGGAAGCACAAGGCAGGCACACAGGTATGGAAGTGTGAGGCTTGGGCAGGGACACTGCCTTATGTCTTGAGCATAGCACTGTCACATGGTGAGAATGGTGGGAGATGGGGTGGAAAGGTAGTGCGCTTCAGATTATAAATGGCTTTGTACACACAAATGCCACTGGTGGTGGTTTTTGAGCCAAAGACAGACAGTGCAGTTGTCCTGTACCTCTTCCATTGTCCTCTCAGAGTCACTGTTCATTCACCTCCACCTGCTTGTGACCTAGAGGGACGACCTGTTGTAGACAACATCAATGAGCTTCTTTGGCCTTTGGCTTCCAGCAGGGTTTGGCCAATGAAGACAGAGGGAAGAAATCAAAAGGAGAGAGACTGAAATTAGGATATATATTCTCTTGACAGCACCTGTCAGGCAGCCCTTCCCACATGGCTCTGACTCCCTGGGATTGGGACTCACTCCCGCTCCTTGCAGCTTCTGACAGAGAGGTGGCAAATGTGCCTCACCAATACCAGCACCAAGGGATAGAACCATCTTCTTGCTGTTTACAAATATTCCTTTTATGAACTTTCTCCAAACTACCCAATGTGAGGTGCCAAATGTTATGTGCCAGCCCCCTGATTGACGCATAACTTAAATAAATAATAAAATAAATGTGACTGTGGGGAGAGCTAAGGCAAAGAGACCTTAGCACAAGTGGCATAAGACACGAAGTTCCAGGGCATACGGTTTATATAAAAAACAATGGTCTGTTGATTGCTTTGTGGCTGTTAGTCTGAAACCAGCTGGAGACCTGGCATGGCTTCTTGGAGAGTGTCCTCAATTTGGTCTCAGAATGAGTCACTCATGAGAGGATTGAAGGGCAACACTGTGAAATGCTGTTCCCCATCTTCATGGGTAGATTGGCCTCAAGGAGAAGGCCTTGAAATAATCTGTCTCATGTCAAGACAGTTATTCTTCTTAGGATGGCTGCCAGGGAATAGATGAAAGGCAGAAGTGGCGATGGGTGACTGATGTGGCACACTTATGAAGAAAAGCCTCTTTTTCCATGCTTGTTTTTCCTCCCCAAGGAGCCAACAGAGTTTCTATTCTCCAACTCTGCTCTTCACCTTACCCAAGGTATGTGGGAACTGGTTACTCTCTCTTCTTTCACTCCTGTCCATGGTGGGCTCTAAAAGAATGAGATGCAACCATTTACTTTTTATGGCTGTCCTCAGGGGGTTTGGATATTGAGCCTTAGTTTTAATTATGTAATGAAAACACATGTTTCTTATTGCAGGAGTTTTAGACAGCAGTGTAGAGGAGGGAGAGATGGGGTGAGGATGTAAGGGGAGAGAGGACTAAGTGACTTCCACTGAGCAGTAATTACAGTGGAGAGTAGAAGACCATTCTCAGACCTTAGAGGCATAGCTGGAAGCATTTCATTCAATAATCACTTAGTATTGCGAGCTGTGTATGCGGGCACTGCTGGGATTTGGGTAAATATAAAGTGAAATGGAGGGGGGATAGTGTGGGAAGAGGGGTGAGACCCGTAGACAAATATGTGAGTAGATGAAGGAAGAGGCATGGGAGTGTAGAAGACAAAGAGATGAGATCGTGTTGTGGGAACTGACCCTTTGAGACAGAATTTGAATTGGGTCTTGAAAGATGGGTAGACATGGAAATGGCAGGGGATTTCTTGGTCCTATTCCCCATCTTTACTGCCTCTCTTGCCCTGCCTTTCCAAAGCAATGAACCTGCTTCATTGTTTGTAGAGAACAATGTCAAATATTTGATAAATAAGTAGATACAATATAACAAGGACATTTCTCAGAGTGTATGTGGGATCTGAGACAAATCATAAATTTTGCAAAGCCTACCTTCATCACCTCAACCACACCAGCAGTACATAAATATTTACTTTTAATTAAAGAATTAATACATAACTAAATTTTGGTTGTAAAAAGAAAACTCAAACTTTATTTTTATTTTTATTTTTTGAGGCGGAGTCTCACTCTGTCGCCAGGCTGGAGTGCAGTGGCATGATCTCGGCTCACTGCAACCTCCGCCTCTTGGGTTCAAGCTATTCTCGTGCCTCAGCCTCCTAAATAGCTAGGATTACAGGCATGCGCCACCACACCCAGCTAATTTTTTTTTTTTTTTTTGGTAGAGACGGAGTTTCACCATGTTGGCCAGGATGGTCTCAGTCTCCTGACCTCATGATCTGCCTGTCTAAGCCACCCAAAGTGCTGGGATTACAAGCGTGAGCCGCTGTGCGTGGCTGAAAAATCAAATTTTATAGGCATAACAGAAGTTCCCTTTGAAACCACCACACCCAAGCCCATATTTACCTCTTAAAATACATTGTTCTGTGTGTGAGCCTGTGGCTACATAATGGTATCATACTGTGGGTTCATCTGTAGTCTCTGTTGATCACTCAATATATTTTGGGGCTCATTTTGAGTTGCTTCACACAAATGTACCTGCATTGTCTTAAATTCTTGTCTAGTATTTGTGGAGATAGTTTTGGAAACACTTTCCTTAACTGTTTCTGAAAGTTTCCTAACGGTAAGAGTCATCCAGAAATAAATATTCAGCTCTCACCCCTAAGAGAGTCTAGTTTCATGGGACTGGGAAGGGGGTTGGAGAAATTCTTTTCTTTTTCTTTTTTTTTTTGTGTGTTTGTTTGTTTGTTTGTTTTTGAGATGCAGTCTAACTCTGTTACCTAGGCTGGAGTGCAGTGGCATGATCTCAGCTCACCGCAACCTCCGTCTCCCAGGTTCAAGTGATTCTCCCGTCTCAGCCCCCCGAGTAGCTGGGATTACAGGCACCCACCACCATGCTTGGCTACTTTTTTTTTTTTTTGTATTTTTAGTAGAGACGGGGTTTCACCATGTTGGCCAGGCTGGTTTCGAACTCCTGATCCCAGGTGATCCACCCACGTTGGCCTCCCAAAGTGCTGGGATTACAGGCGTGAGCCACGGAGCCTGGCCGAGAAATTATTTTCTATCAATATCCTAGGTGATTTTTATTATTCAGCAAGTCTGGAAACATTATCATGGTTTTTTGAATTATTTCCATATTAAAGATAATTTAAGTAGTTTAAATTTTTTATATTACAAACAATGCTACAATACGTATCCTTGTACATTCTTCCTAGTGCACATCTGAGGTCAATGCCAAGAAATAGAATTGATTGGTCATGTGGTGTGTGCATTTGTTATTATATTAATACTGAAAAATTGCCTCCTGATGGGGATGTGCCAATGTGTGGGACCATCACTGTCTCATCAACATTTGTTCTTCTTATATTAAAAAGATAAATCATGTCCACTCTTTCATCACTTCCTAACATCAAGTTTTACCAGAACTCATAATTACACCCTGCCTTTCCCAATCTAGTCTTTATTATTCTAGTTAAGGGAATTAAAACTCACCCAGAAATTCATGCCAGAAATCTAAGAGGCTTCTAAGACTCTTCTTACTTCTCACTCCCCAGCACTAATTGATGGCAAACTTGAGCAATTCTACTACTTAATGACTCCTGCATGTATTGTCACTACCTAATTCAATTCTGTCTTTTTTCTTTTTTAAATTTTTAAATTTTTTTTTTTTTTTTTTTTTTTTTTTTTAGATGGAGTCTCACTCTGTCACCCAGGCTGGAGTGCAACGGCATGGTCTTGGCTCACTGCAACTTCTGCCTCCCGGGTTCAAGTGATTCTCCTGCCTCAGCTTCCCAAGTAGCTGGGACTACAGGCACATGCCACCACACCCAGCTAATTTTGGTATTTTTAGTAGAGATGGGGTTTCACTATGTTGGCCAGGCTGGTCTTGAACTCCTGACCTCGTGATCTGCCTGCCTTGACCTCCCAAAGTGTTGGGATTACAGGCATGAGCCACTGCGTCCAGCCTATTTTTTTTCTTCGTTTCAGACAATGTAATAAACCCCTGCATGGGTCTTCCTGCTCTTCCTTCCACTCCTTCCTAAAATTCGCACATGTGAATTATATATAATTATATCAGCTCATTATTACAACTCTCCAATGAATACCAACTGCCATTAGAATCAACTTTAAAGTATCTGCAAAGATTATAAACTCAACTATCTATTGCTTAATTCTTATCAAACTCTTGTTTGATAGAAATGTTATTTATGAGGCTGGGTGTGATGGCTCATGCCTGTAATCCCAGCACTTTGGGAGGCCGAGGCGGGCAAATCACGAGGTCAGGAGATTGAGACCATCCTGGCTAACATGGTGAAACCCCGTCTCTACTAAAAATACAAAAAATTAGCCGGGCGTGGTGGCGGGCACCTACAGTCCCAGCTACTCGGGAGGCTGAGGCAGGAGAATGGCGTGAACCCGGGAGGCAGAGCTTGCAGTGAGCCAAGATCGCGCCCTTGCACTCCAGCCTGGGTGACAGAGCAAGACTCTGTCTCAAAAAAAAAAAAAAATGTTATTTATGAAGAATTGTTTGAAGGACATGCAGGTTGTCCATTTGCCTAACTATTCTAGATTTTACTCATTGAAAAATCATACCAAATACTTGGTCAATGTTATTGTGGTTCTCTGTAGACTTGCTTTCCATGAGTTATTACTTGCTTTATATGTCATGTCCAAGTTTTCCTTCTGAGAGACACTGCAAAAAAGTATTTCTAGATTTGCAATATCTGGAACAGTGCTTTGTTTACATAAATATTGTCATATATTTGTATATACACCTACACACACATACATCAGATTGAAACTATGGGGAAAAAGTCAAACTTAAACATCTGTCCCATGTTTTTTCTGGTTTATTTTTATCTACTATACATTATGTAACCCCAGACCTACTTACTTTTCCTTGCATGAACTAAGTTTTTTTTTTTTTTTTTTTTTTTTTAATATTTCTGTGCTCTATCTCCTGCCTGGACTCCTTTTCCTATTCACCTTTTATTAAGCTGAGAAACTCTAACTCAGCCAGAAGACCAATTCAGAGTCAGTCCAGGCAAGCTGGAGTTGCTCCTTCCTCTATGTTCCCATAGCACACCGCATATCAATCTTTGCAGTTATTTGTTTCTGTGTCCACCCCCTCCTCTAGATTGTGTACTTTTCTAAGTAGGACATACGTGTTCTTCAACTTTGTATCCCTTGTATCACCTAATAGAAAACGTGGAATCTCACATAGTAGTTGTTTAATAAATATTTGTTGAAAACATGTATATATAGCTGGAGGTATTTGGGTATGAGCAGAGGCAACTTCTTTTACTTTCCTTTCAGTCATTAAAGTCACCTGGAGTCACGGAAATGACCATGATTGCCTGAACTTTCATGACTTCTGTGGATAACTGTGGTTGCAGAAAAGAGAAAACCTGGACCGTGAGGGACATTTCACTCCCTGGGCTTTGGTACATGGTACATGTGTGGTTGGATGTGTGTTGCCAGAAAACAGCCTGCCATGTCTGAGGCTATGCTCCCAGACTAGCAGCCTGGGTTACAGGGGAAGAGCTGAAGTTGGGTTGGGGAAGTTTAATATACTATACTTTTTAAATTTTTTTACTTTTGGCTAATATTTATCTATTTATTTATTTTTATTTTTTGTAGAGACAGGGTTTTGCCATGTTGCCCTGGCTGGTCTCAAACTACTGAGCTTGAGAATCTGCTTGTCTTGGCCTCCCAAAGAGCTAGGATTACAGGCATGAGCCATCGAGCCTGGCTCCTTTTATTCTTTTCACGACACTACCTCTTCCTAGGAGAGGCTTAAAAAACCTTGAATAGTTCTCGCTTCGGCAGCATATATACTAAAAAACCTCCCAAAAGTGCTGGGATTACTGTGCCCAGCCAAAATATCTTAATATATATTTTGAAAAAGAAGGCAAAATTTTTAAAAACAAATAAAGCAAACAAAGGACCCATCACAACCAATACAATAAAAAGAGGAATGATTGTGTGTAGAAAGAAGGAAATCATCATTAGATGTCCCATGGGTATGGTCAAAAGCAGAATGAAACTAGTAATTTTGACTGGACATGTGTCTTCACATTTGGAAGGGACGGGGAGAGAAAAGGAAAGCAAGAATGGCATCTGCTGACTGGAAAGGCCTCACTGTTTTTTTTTTTTTTTTTTTTTTTTTGGAGACAGTGTCTTGCTCTGTCACCCAGGCTGGAGTGCAATGGCACAATCTCGGCTCACTGCAACCTCTGCCTCGGCCTCCCAAAGTGCTGGGATTACAGGCGTGAGCCACCACGCCCTGTCCCAGGCCTCGCTCTTGACTCTTGGTTATGGCTCCCCAGGAGGGCTTAGTTAACCTCCAGAAAGTTTCATTAAGGGATTCTCTTTTAAGGTAACTGTGGATTTCTTTCTTGAAATATAAGTACATGTGTCAAAACTCAACATGTAATTGCTTCTTAAAGGTTAGTTGCAAAACAGCACTGCAAATTATTTTAATGAACTTTTCACATACTGTAATATCAAAATTCGATGGCCTGTCTTGCATGTTGAATGAGTCTACCCATACATGATTTTGTACATTATATATTCTTAGTTTAGAAAATGTGGGTACACATGTTCTCACTCATAGGTAGGAATTGAATAAAGAGAACACATGGACACAGGAAGGGGAACATCACACACCGGGGACTGTTGTGGGGTGGGGGGAGGGGGGAGGGATGGCATTAGGAGATATACCTAATGCTAAATGACGAGTTAATGGGTGCAGCACACCAACACGGCACATGTATACATATGTAACAAACCTGCACCTTGTGCACGTGTACTCTAAAACTTAAAGTATAATAATAATAACAAAAAAGAAAATGTGGGTTCAATGATTTCTGATGATCTTTTCATCATTGACCTAATATAAAAAAATCACGTACATCAGTATCACCACTGATCTCTTGAAAAAATCATTAAGTATTGTGAATCTATCAGTCTCATCACAGCAGATAAACATCTCTAGCATTCTACTTTTCACTTAAAAGCGTAGATTAGGCCTGGCGCGGTGGCTCACGCCTGTAATCCCAGCACTTTCCGAGGCCGCGGCGGGCGGATCACAAGGTCAGGAGATCAAGACCATCCTGGCTAACATGGTGAAACCCCGTCTCTACTAAAAATACAAAAAATCAGCCAGGTGTGGTGGTGGGCACCTGTAGTCCCAGCTACTTGGGAGGCTGAGGTAGAAGAATGGCGTGAACCTGGGAGGCGGAACTTGGAGTGAGCCGAGATCACGCCACTGCCCTCCAGCCTGGGTGACAGAGTGAGACTCCGTCTGAAAAACAAAAACAAAAACAAAAACAAAAACAAAAACAAAAAAGCGTGGATTATATCACTGGCAACAGATATGCCTAATACTTAAGTTTGAATAACCTGTTCCTTATTTTTTTTTCCAAATATGCATCTGTGTAAGAATGGATTTTCTCCATATACTTAGCCACAACATAGAACAACAAATTAAATACAAAAGCAAATATGAGAATCCAGCTATTATACCAGACATTAGAGATATTTGAAAAAATGCAGAACAATGCCATTCTTCTCACTATATATTTTGTTTTAGAAAATACAGCTCTTTCATTAAATATAATTTATTTATAATATTTAAAAAAGGGATTCTCTTATTTCCTATATAAAGATTTTTAATTTGGGATTCTTCTCAATTTTTGAGCCTGAGTTTCTGTTTCTGATTGAGTTAGTGCCAAGTTGTGTTATTTCATTTTATTGGACTAACAAGAAAAGATTATTGGTAGATCTGACATGTAAGAGACATGCTAGAACCATGCAAAGGCCAAGGAGATATGCAGCTATCTGTGAAAGAAGGCTTTACAGAAAATCAGTGAGAAATTGGGTCATCAACCAGCACCAAGTAACCTGGGCACAGAGACCCATGAGAACGTGCTATAGCATGCACTCCTGAAGAGCTGTAATTTGGTTTCAGCGAAATGTTACCAACTGTCACATTAAATTAGTGTTCAGTTGAATTTTACTGGTCTTGTTATTTGTTTTGCATTTATATTTATTTTGACTGTATTTATTAATTTAGCCTTTTCCAAGTTCTATGTATTTAAGAAATTAATAAATAATTAAATAACATTATAATAAAAATTGTCTAAGTCAACATTAGACCCCTAAGAGTCTGGTGGGGTTTTTTGTTGTTGTTTCTCCTTTAAAAGGAGTCTATACCTTGTTCAAGATTGAGAAGCATTGATCTAAAGCCTCCCACCTCAAACAATTGGGCAATTGGTGTAATTAGAACTCTGCTGCAACAGCAGAAACACTTTGGCTTGTAGGCTCCCACAATGGCCAAGTAAGCCTTGGCCATCTGAAATGGAAACTGACATTAATTGTCCAATATTGGCAAAAGGCCTTACACATTAAACCTCATTTAATCCTCACAACTGCCATTGTCCCAATTTAACAGATGGAAACAAACAGGCTCCGAGAGGTTAAGGAAGTTACACAAGGTCCGATCCAGGTTACTGCTGCAGTGAGATTCTAACCTAAATATGTAGAGCTCCAAAAGCCAGCCACTCACTCCTTTTTAAACTTTTTAGATTTTTTTTTTTATATTTGCATCAAAGTAATATATGGCTGCAGTTTAAAGTACAAAAAGGGGTCGGGTGCGGTGTCTCATGCCTGTAATCCCAGCACTTTGGGAGGCTGAGGCGGGTGGATCACGAGATCAGGAGTTGGAGACCAGCCTAGTCAAGATGGTGAAACCCCATCACTACCAAAAATATAAAAATTAGCTACGCATGGTGGCGGGCACCTGTAATCCCAGAGGCTGAGGCGGAGAATTGCTTGAATCCGGGAGGCGGAGGTTGCAGTGAGCTGAGATGGCGCCACTGCACTCCAGCCTGGGCGACAGAGCGGCGGTCTCAAAAAATAAAATAAGGTTCCACAAGGTTGATGAGGAAAAGCAGTGATTCTCTACCTCCCTGTCTCCTGCATCCCCCTCTCCAGAGGCAATTGCTGTCATGTATCTGTGTGTGCTTTTCATGTTTGCTTTTATGTTTCTATATAACATGTTTATATTGCTAACTTCTTCATTTTTCAGTTTTAGGTGCCAAAAAATAACTTCCCACTGCAGAAGAGGAGGTTAATTCTCTTTCTCCCTGCCTCTCCCACACCCCTGTCCATACCACACTCCCTGTCCCCCTCTCCTTCCAACATTCTTATGTCATAATTTTTGCCTGGTCAGCATTAGGGTTTACATCACAATGATTCTTCACAGCTGAGTCATACTGTAAACCATGACATTGCTTTTTCTTTCTTATACAACTTTTGTTTCCCTGATAATTATTTTATTTTTTCCTTTTGCTTTGTTTTTCTTTTCTGGGTTTTATTTTAATCATTAGTTCAATGTGTGCTCTTTGGTATTTGTATTCTCTTAGGATGTTCAGACACATCACATAGTCTCCCAATTTTATCTCCCTGAAGATTCGCTCCTGGAGCTTTATGATGTGTCCCACCTTGGACTAGCTGCTCTCAGAGATTCCCTTCACTATCGCTCTGGAATTTCCCTTTAACAGTCTCTGTGAATTCTGCTTCCTGTATCCATTGCTTCCTCTTTCTGGTTTACTGACAACATTCTAATAGCTTTCTGAGAAAGGGAAGAAGACAAGTAAATGTTTTGAAAACTTGTAATTCCCAAAATGTCTTTTTTTTTTTTCCCTACCATCATACATGTTAAAAGTTTTGTTAGATATAAAGTTCTGTGTTAGTAATCATTTTCCTTTAGAATTTTGAGGACATTATTCTTTTGCTTTCTAACTTCCAGTGTTGTTATTAAAAAGTCTGGATATCTTTTGTTGTGACTTTTTTTTCTTTCTCTGGAAGCTTGTAAGACCTTTTCATCTCCATGATATTATATTTTTCTATGATATGCCTTAGTCTGGGTTTGTTTTCATCCTTTTTGTTGGATACCCAGTAAATCCTTTTGAATCTGAAAACTCATATCCTCTGGACTAGGTATAATTTTAAAATTATTTCCTTGTAAGTTTCTATTTTATTTATATTTATTTAGTTTTTGGAACTCCTGTTCTTTGGCTATCATATCTTCAGGGTTGTCTTTTAATTTTACCTTTGCTTTTCTATTTTCTAACTCTTTGTCTTTTTGCTTTACTTTCAGGACTAGTTTTATTGTCCAGTCTTCTATTGACTTTTTCATATTTTTTAATTTCCAATAATTCCTTTTTGTTTTCTAAATGTTCATTAAAAATAATATTTTGTCCTTGTTTCATAACTGCAATATTTTACCTGATGGTATTCAAATATTTTGGGTTTTTATTTTTATTGTATAATCTTTGTTTCACTCAAGTTGCTTTCTTCTATTCATTTGATTCACTTACTGTTTTAATGTTAAAGGCCTTTTTTTTTTTTCAGCCTTGGTTGTTTACTTGTATCTAAGACAGAGGTGTCCAATATTTTGGCTTCCCTGGGCCACAATGGAAGAAGAATAGTCTTGGGCCACACATAAAATACACTAATGCTAACAATAGCTGATGAGCTAAAAAATAAAAATAAAAATACGCCGGGCATGGTGGCTCACACCTGGAATCCCAGAACTTTGGGACGACGAGGCAGGCGGATCACAAGGTTAGGAGATCGAGACCATCCTGGCTAACACGGTGAAACCCCGTCTCTACTAAAAATACAAAATAAATAAATAAATAAATAAAATTAGCTGGGCGTGGTGGCGGGCGCCTGTAGTCCCAGCTACTCGGGAGGCTGAGGCAGGAGAATGGCGTGAACCCGGGTGGCGGAGCTTGCAGTGAGCCGAGATCACACCACTGCACTTCAGCCTGGGCAACAGAGTGAGACTCCGTCTCAAAAAAAAAAAAAAGAAAAAAAAAACCCACGTCAACTCCTGCCCATGTCCCCATGTATACATTTTATTATTTCAGTTAGTAGGGAAAATAAAATGTTCAGTGAAAAGAAATAAAATGCCCTTAAACCCACTAAAGAGTTTCAGGAAAAGTAGTTAGTTGAATTTTGAATCCATTTATTTTCACTAGCAACACAAATAGTTAGAAGTGTCAGGGACTCACTGTGAGAGAGAGAAAAAAAAGAATTAATTTTTTATCAGAAGGTAATAGGACGAAGCCTTGCTAACTCAATTCCATTGCTCTGTAGAATTAACTTCCGCAGGTCAGATGCCGCTTGCATTGACTACAAGCCAAATAGGGTCAACACAGATTGGGCGTAAAATACATGAACATTTCCTGATACAAGAGAATGCAGGTTTAGACTTCCTTTTTTAGCTTTTCTTTTTCTCTACATTTGTCCACTCCCCTCCAAAAAGACCCACCAAACACCTGTCTTGCTAATGTGCTAGTAGAAAAACTCACTAAAGGAGGTACTCCAGGTTAAATATCCTTCTATGTATTAGTTGCACAAAGCACGACTACCCATTTTTGAGATTTTGGCAAATTGTGTTTTCCAACCAGGGCTACTGGGACCTGTTCCTCCTCATGCTTTGCTTCTGCTCTTCACTAAAGAGTTATTTATTCTTTAAGCAATTGTGTACTGCCTTCTTTTTATAGATAATTAGATCTGTCAGGTATGTCTCCCATTGAGAATGAGGTTCATCATAAATAAGTTTATTAATCTCAAGGAATAAGGGAATGGTTGCATTTACTAAGAGTCTCAAAAGCACACTGTTCAAAATGCAAACTGTTTAAAATGACTGTGATGGTGGTTAGCACAGTGTCATATACGGTGTGAATACCACAGCGTGTTATGTTCTGGAGACAATTGGCGAGGGAATTTGTCAGTCTCCTCATCTTAGAACATTCTTTGGGCCTCCAACTTTCTTCTTTTCCACATTTTTCTTTCTCTTGCCTTTTCCTTCTTGATCACCTATGCTCTTGATCAGGCAAAATGAGGAGTCATCAGGGATACAATTGCTGATACTAAATCTAGCATTGTTTTGAAGTGTGGCCTGACTCAGCTGTGGGAATTAAAGTTTGTATCATGGAAACAGAGTGATAAGAAGTCAAAGGTCCTGGGTTCTAATTCTGGCCTTAACATTTCTTATCCTTTTCACTTTGGGCATGTCTGTTTTGGCATGGGGAAACATGCCCAGACTTTGCAGTCAGATAGACTGAATTTGGATCCTAGGTCATACTTTCTACCTGAGTGGTACCTGTGGAGAGTTGTCAGTACAATGAAAACATCCTTTGCTTTGTCAACATGACTTCTTCTTGCCATCGGCCTACTTCTTCTCTCTGTCTGAGTGTTAAGAAGGTAGAGTTAGAGAAGCACTTTGTCCTTTTGCCTGTCCTTTTTCATCCTTCTTTTTCCTAAACTCTGCATCACATACCACAGTGCTCCATGGCATCTCTTTTTTTTTTTTTTTTTTTTTTTTTTTTTTAAATGGAGTCTCGTTCTTGTCGCCCAGGCTGGAGTGCAATGGTGTGATCTCAGCTCACTGCAACCTCTGCTTCTGGGTTCAAGCGATTCTCCCGCCTCAGCCTCCCAAGTAGCTGTAGCTGGGATTACAGGCATCTGCTACTATGCCCAGCTGATTTTTAGTAGAGACAGGGTTTCACCATGTTGGCCAGGCTGATTTCGAACTGCTGACCTCAGTTGATCTGCCTGCCTTGGCCTGCCAAAGTGCTGGGATTATAGGCGTGAGCCACTGCGCCCAGCCAGCACCTCCCTTTCTGACTGTGCATGCAGCATGGACAGCCACCCCTGTCCTTGGCTACCGAGCCTTTTCCCCATTGCCTAGGTTGGACCACTCCCACTTTCTCTCCCAGGGCTTTCTTCTCCCAGGCCAAATGATTCCAGTGCTAATTGTGGGGCAATTATCCCAGCTCTAAATGAAAGAATAAATAGAATGTTAAGGAGAAGAAATGGTGGAGTGGTGGCACTGGCAGTGACTAAGCAGGAAAGGACAAGAAAAAGACAGTAGCAGAGAGGCAGTGGTGAAGACAAAGCTTCCACCAGTACATATGGAAAAGTTAAAGAGTCTGAAACTTTTCATAAAATGTATTTAATTATTTTACTCTGAGATTATGGCCTCTCAACAGTTTTTGTGTTAGCATGTTCTTTCTTTTATGAGTTGATGGTAATACAATAAAGAGTTAGTAAGTTGGTTTGTAATGTGATTATCATTAGTTTTAATGACATTGTAGTGGTCTGGGAAATCTCAATGGCTGCCCGAGAGGTTAAGAACCCTTATTGGCTTTGGAGTCAGAGTCTAGGCTTAAACACTACTTTGTGTCTTTGGGCAAGTTACTTAAACTTCTGGGTCTTAATTTCCTCATCTGAAAATAATAATGCATGCCTCAAAGAGATTAAAGAAGATAATGAAAGGCACATGCTTAGTAGAAGGTTGAGAACACAGAACTCAATAACGTTAGCTTTTATTTTTATTAATATAAAGATAAAAGGAATTTATTTGTATTTGGATACCGGTTAAGGCGAGTAGTAAAAGCCTAATGTGTGGGAGTGAGTTTTAAGCATTGGCAGTTTGGCAAACATTTAGGGGGACTGGGTTGATTTTTCTCTAGTGTAACTGGCAAAGTGATGGACTTGGTGGCAGATTCGTGTTTAAATCTCAGCTCTGCAACCTCCTAGCAGAGTGACCTTGATGGTTGACCTTGGACCCTCATTTGAAAGATGGTAATACACTGGGTTCTTTAGAGGTACTATGTTAAGTCATGGGTAATAGTAATGACCCAGCACGGTGTAGAGATGTTGGCATAATTAATCCTTACAACAACCCTTTAAGGCAGGTTCTATTAATATTATTATTCCCAGTTAAATATAAAATGATCAAAGATAAGCTTAGTTGAGAGAGTGGCCTTTGAAGCCAACCTGGGTTCAAGGTGCCACCTATGTGACCTTCTGCAAGTTACTTGATTCTCTTTGAGGAATAACGATCCTCTTATGGAGACATTCTTTTTTTTTTTTTTGAGACGGAGTCTTGCTCTGTCGCCAGGCTGTAGTGCAGTGGCCCGATCTCAGCTCACTGCAACCTCCGCCTCCCAGGTGGACCTCGTGATCCACCCGCCTCGGCCTCCCAAAATGCTGGGGTTACAGGCGTGAGCCACCGCGCCCGGCCTGGCCCTCTTATGGAGACATTCTGATGATGCTCATAAGTGAATTAAATCTGGGAGGAGATACAATGTGCAAAGATAATGGCATCTATTTGGAGATGGAAAACTTTTTCCTAGTGTTTACGTTCTTAATTTATGTTCCTAACAGGCCACAGTTTGAATTTGTTGAAATTTTTTTCTTTTTTTGGAGACAGAGTTTTGCTCTTGTTGCCCAGGCTGGAGTGCAATGGTGCGGTCTTGGCTCACTGCAACCTCTGCCTCCCAGGTTCAAGCAATTCTCTTGCCTCAGCCTCCCAAGTAGCTGGGATTACAGATGCCCACCACCACACCCAGCTAATTTTTTTTTTTTTTTTTTTTTTTGAGACGGAGTCTCACTCTTGTCGCCCAAGCTGGAGTGCAATGGCATGATCCTGGCTCATTGCAACCTCTGCCTCCCAGGTTCAAGTGATTCTCCTGCCTCAGCTTCCCGATTAGCTGGGATTACAAGTGCCCGCCATGACGCCCAGCTAATTTTTTGTACTTTTAGTAAAGACAGGGTTTCACCATGTTGGCCAGGCTGGTCTCAAACTCCTGACCTCAGGTGATCCGCCTGCCTCGGCCTCCCAAAGTGCTGAGATTACAGGCATGAGCCACCGCACCAGGCTTTTTCTATTTTTAGTAGAGATGGGGTTTCATCACATTGACTAGGCTGGTCTCAAACTCCTGACCTCAGGTGATCCACCCACCTCAGCCTCCCAAAGTGCTGTTGAATTTTTATATATACACATAGTAAGAATTTATTTATTTATTTATTGAGACAGAGTCTTGCTCTTGTTGCCCAGGCTGGAGTGCAATGCTGCGATCTTGGCTCACCACAACCTCCGCCTCCCGGGTTCAAGCAATTCTCTTACCTCAGCCTCCCGAGTAGCTGGGATCGCAGGTGTGCGCCACCAAGCTTGGCTAATTTTGTATTTTTATTAGAGATGGGATATCTCCATGTTGGTCAGTCTGGTCTCAAACTCCTGACCTCAGGTGATCTGCCCACCTCGGCCTCCCAAAGTCCTGGGATTACAGGTGTGAGCCACCGTGCTCAGCCCATAGTAAGTATTTAATGAACATTTGTTTGCTGAGTTAGTATCCAGTTTGGAACTGACATACATTCCAAAAATAAATGTGCTAAGACACCATCTCAGCCCTCCAGTATCAGGCAGTCTCTTAGGGGAGACAGACACACATCACACTGGAGGGAAGTAAGCTTAGGAGATATACTTGAGTGCTCAGAGTTGGAGCAGCAGGCTGGGGGTAAAGGGGTAGTGTCGAGGAGGGGTGGCCAGGGAAGTTTTTTCAAAGGAACTGTCTCCAGAACTGAGTGTTGAAAGCTGAGTAGTCATTAGCTGAGTGAAGATAAGATGAAGTGCCTTCTAGGCCAGAAGTTGCAGAGTGGCAGCTTCCATTTGGTTGGCAGATGTGTTTTGATTACCCACAATTTAATTACTTGCCAACATTAAGAAACTGGAAATTTCACATAAAGATGATGATTTCTGGTTTCTCTTGAAAAAATGGGAAGATCTGAAGACTCTGGGCCCACATTCCTGCCTGGCCACAATCGCTGGTCCTGTGTATGGGCTACTCTCTTTGAATGGGCCATCTCACTAGACTCAAACCAGAAAACTGAGTTTTCCACTCCTCTTCGGTAGCAGGCCTAAGAGGCAAAGAAACAGCATGACATTTATTCCCACACCTGTTTGGTGTTGATCGGATGTAAAGTTTCTGATGTCTACCATCCAAAAGGCAGAAAAAAAGTGATTACAGATCATCACGAAATACACGGGATGCAGTGACTGACACCTGTAATCCCAGAACTTTGGGAGGCGGAGGCAGGCGGATCACCTGAAGTCAGGCATTAGAGACCAGCCTGACCAACATGGAGAAACTCCATCTCTACTAAAAATACAAAATTAGCTGGGTGTGGTGGCACACACCTGTAATCCCAGCTACTTGTGACACTGAGGGTGGAGAATCACTTCAACCCAGGAGGCAGAGGTTACAGTGAGCCGAGATTGTGCCATTGCACTCCAGCCTGGACAAGAAGAGTGAAACTGCATCACACACACACAAAAATAAATCATGAAATAAATAAATGGCTAGTCAATTGTTTTAAATGACAACAGAATAATCAGGAACATCAAGAAGAACTCTTCCCTTTTTTCAATTAATTTTTCAGCTCAGATGAGGTGTTGTTGTTGTTGTTGTTATTTTTCTAGACAGGACCTTACACTATCAACCAGGCTGGAGTGTGGTGGCACAATCATAGCTCATTGCAGCCTTAAATTACTGGGCTTAGGCAATTCTCCAGCCTCAGCCTTCTGAGGCGCTAAGACTACAGGTGAACAACTACCATGACTAGCAATTTAAAAAAAAATTTTTGGGGGAGTCCAAGGCGGGTGGATCATGAGGTCAGGAGCTCAAGACCATCCTGGCTAACACGGTGAAACCCCGTCTCTACTGAAAATACAAAAATTAGCCGGGCATGGTGGCGGGTGCCTGCAGTCCCAGCTACTTGGGAGTCTGAGGCAGGAGAATGGCGTGAACCCAGGAGGCAGAGCTTGCAGTGAGCCGAGATCACGCCACTGCACTCCAGCCTGGGTGACAGAGCAAGACTCTGTCTCCAAAAATAAAATAAAATAAAATTTTCTTTTTGTAGAAACAGGGGTCTCACTATGTTGGCCAGGCTGGTCTCAAACTCCTGACCTTAAGGGATCCTCCTGCTTCAGCCTCCCGAAGTGTTGGGATTAAAGGTGTGAACCACCGTGCCAGGCTAAAGGGCAATTTCTTTTATCATAATCTGTCTAAGGCCTAAATTTGAAATTTGCATGCTTTAAAACAATGATCCTCAAGCTTTGCTGATTTTTAAAAATACTGAGACCCAAGCCATATCCCAGGCTAATGATAGAACCTCTGCAGGTGAGACCCAGCCATCAGAATTGTTTCTTAAAAGTCCCCAGGTGGCCAGGTGCGGTGGCTCACGCCTGTAATCCCAGCACTTTGGGAGGACGAGGTGGGCGGATCACGAGGTCAGGAGATCGAGACCATCCTGGCTAACACGGTGAAACCCCGTCCCTACTGAAAATACAAAATGTTAGCCGGGTGTGGTGGCTGGCGCCTGTAGTCCCAGCTACTCGAGAAGCTGAGGCAGGAGAACGATGTGAACCCGGGAGGCAGAGGTTGCAGTGAGCCAAGATCGTGCCACTGCACTCCAGCCTGGGGAATAGAGCGAGACTCCATCTCAAAAAAAAAAAAAAAAAAAAAAGTCCCCAGGTGACTCTAATGAGCAGCTAATTTCTGAGAACCAGAAGTCTAATATGTCTGCCTTTTCCTCTAGGCCTCCCTACAGCGTTGGCTCAGCTCTAGCTACTTGGAAGGTCGTGGCAATGCTGTCTCAGAATGTCCATTTCTAGAGTACAGAGAAGAAATTCTAGCTTGACGTCCACGTGCATTTGTCTGTGTTTCAGAGGAAATTCCAATTCTAAACTCTTGGAAGAAACAATTTCTCGGCATGCTGAAGAGAATTGCTGTTTTTTGGCACCCGAAACACTTTTACCCGAGGGTTCTGATTATTTAAATAATTGGTATGCTATAACTATTCTGGTTGACAGAAATGTGGTTTAATGTAGATGAGTTGTAAAAACATGAGACAAACATGCTCCAGGCTAAAAATATCTGGATTAAAAAAGAAAAAGAAAAGAAGAGGTGGGAGAAGAGAGAGAGGGAGGGAGAAAGGAAGAAAAAAGGAAGGAAGGAAGGAAAGGAGGGAGGGAGGGAGGGAAGGAAGGGGAAAAGAGGGGAAAGCAGGCAGGCGAGCAACTAGCTCCCTGATTTTATTCCACTGACTTATTTAACATTTTAATCAAGTTTCTTCCTTTGGAGTAGCAATTTAGTGAATATGGCACGTTTTCAGATGTCTGGGTTCTTTTGGCTGACTGACTTACATAAAACTTTCAGTTACTGTGCACAATGTGTTGTTTCAGCATAGACCAAAACAATTTTTCATACAAGTATTTCTTTGAAAAAGAATTGCTGAAAAATATCCCGACTACCTAAACCCAATCTATACTTTTAACCGAGGACACTGAATTCTCTAGGCCCTAAGAGGAAATATCAGTGAAAACTGTAGCCTCTGTCTGCTTATAGTAATTCGTTGTAACAACACTTTTGGCCATCACACAAATGGATCATTGACTACAAATAAGGAACAGTGAAGACTTCCTGAACTTTTTTTTTCCTTTCTTAGTCATTTCATGTCTTAGAGCTAAAGTTTCTTTCTGTGAGATTTAAAACTAAAAATATATGAGTTACAAATTTAGCAACTGTAACTTTTTTGCTAAGACATATTTGGATGCAGCTCTTATTCTGGGGCAGATCACACACTTTGATACTTGAAGAAAATGAGTCAAGAACATGTTTTACATTGGGGAAACTTGGCAGTCGTTGGTTAACTAAAGAACTTTTGAAGCGAATCAGAATATTGGCTTGCCTTTAGCTTTAAAAATGATTTTGTTTTAACATATGTTAGCTGAAGCAAAAAATAATACAGTAGGAGCTATGCGTCTATCAGAGTGACTGACAGATTGAAATTCTCTAGAAAAATAGATTATTTTCCCTCAAAGAGAGTAAAGTTTTGGTTTTCAAAGTCAATCAGAAAACTAACAATTTGGGCAGAAGAGGAATCAGCTTCTCTTTTTGAGACAGTATATTTCTAATGATTTTTATGGAGACTATAATAAGGATCAGGAAACAAAGCTTGATATGGACATGTTTTTAGCTAGCAGATTGAAAGGAAATAATGGCATGAAATAAAGTTTTTTTTTTTTTTTAAAATACTGACAGAGTTCTTATTTCTTTTATATTGTCTGGAATAAAATTGATAAATGAAAAAAATCTGTAACAGTTTGGTTCTCCAATACTAGTCATTTTTTTTGGTTAAAACTTTGTCATAAGGCCAGGCACAGTGGCTTACGCTTGTAATCCCAGCACTTTGGGAGGCCGAGGTGGGCAGATCATGAGGTCAGGAGTTCGAGATCAGCCTGACCAATACGGTGAAAGCCTGTCTCTACTAAAAATACAAAAATTAGCCAGGTATGGTGGCACAAACCTGAAATCCCAGCTACTCAGGAGGCTGAGGCAGGAAAATCGCTTGAACTCGGGAGGTGGAGGTTGCAGTGAGCCAAGATCGTGCCACTGCACTCCAGCCTGGGTGACAGAGCAAGACTCTGTCTCAAAAAACAAAAAGCAAAAAAATACAAAAAACTTTGTCATAAACATGTTTATATGTATTTTTTATATATATAGGAAGATGCAAGGTTTTATAGCAATCTTCTAAATACTGATGTATGCATATATGGTATTAAAATTAAATTTCAATGATAAAATTTTCTGATATTCAGGTGTCAATACAAAATTTGAAATGTGATAAGCACCATAGTTTATTTTAGCAATGCCGCTTCTAAGACTACAGAGGCAAATTACTTAAGAAGTCACTTAAGACATTTACATACGTAAATATGTTAGCATTTTTGATAAGGTAAGGGAAAACTCCTTTGCGAATCTTGCCTGCCTCATAGTCTTAAATTGCTCTTTTTAAAAAAAGGTATTCATGGGCTCAAGTCAAAAATGATTTCATACGTGAATGAAAGTTTCAAATGCAAACAACACTTTTTTATTCCTACACTAGGTGTGGAATCTCATCTGGATGTTCTCTGAAACACCTGGATAATTTTTGTGTCATTTCTATGGCAGCCTTCCTTAAATGTCCTGGGGATACCTTTGTCTTCTCTCGTCTCCCTGAGAGCACTGCACTTTTTAAGGAATGATACTGTTGCCCTTATTACGCAATGTTCTTGTCATGTCAAGACTCTAAGCTTTTTTTTGCCTACATGGAATCACCTCGCTAGAAAACCCTCTTTCTTTTTTCTCCATCTGGCTAACTCCAGGCTCAATTTAGGTGTCATGAACTGCTTTTCAGGGGAGCCCTCCCTGACCACCCCTCCCTGAGAGACGCCTGGATGAGTACTCCCTCTCCGGTATTTTCGTAGCACCTGGGTCTACTTTGTGCACGTTCTGCACTTGCCTATCGTAATTCACTTTATTTTGATAAAGGCTGTCTTGTTCACGGTCATATTCACAGTGCCCCAAAAAGTGCCTGGCATTAGTAACACTCAATTAATATTAGTAAAATGAATAAATAAATGAAGGGTCTAAAAAACAAATTCTCAGATGATAGAGGTATACCAGAGCCATTGATTTAAAAACATGAGTGAGGCTGGGCGCGGTGGATCACGCCGGTAATCCCAACAATTTGGGAGGCCGAGGCAGGTGGATCACCTGAGGTCAGCATTTCAAGACCAGCCTGGCCAACACAGTGAAACCCCATGTCAACTAAAAATACAAAAAAATTAGCTGGGCCTGGTGGCAGATGCCTATAATCTCAGCTACTTTGGGAGGCTGAGGCAGGAGAATCGCTTGAACCCAGGAGGCAGAGGTTGCAGTGAGCTGAGATCGCGCCATTGCAGTCCAGCCTGGGCGACAAGAGCGAAACTCTGTCTCAAAACAAACAAACCAAAAAAGCATGTGTGAAATCTGGCCAGCGATGCCAATTGACGGTCTAGCCCCCATCCATGGGAAAGGGAATGAAGACACATCAGCGGCCTGCACATTTAGCTTTGGAAACGATTTCCTTTAAATCTATCTCTCCCTTTCATCTCCATTAAAGAGACTCCCTGGGTCCATAATAGACAAGAATATAAAAGCATCATTCTCTTTCTCATCCCATCCTGTTTACTCAGCAAGCCCAGCCCCTGCTTTTGCCTCAGCCCACATGTTCTCTATTAATAAGAGTTAGGAGAGGCCAACCTCACCCAGCACAGTTTTCCCCCTTTCTTTTCTCCTCAGGGAGGCCTCAGCCAACTGCCACAACTCCTGAGTGAAAGGGATTGCCTGCTCTTCGGACATTCTGGGGGAGGGTGAAGACAAAGGTGAAGTCTCAGCCTCCAGTGTCTCTGAGACTTAAATTGCCTCAAGTGCTTTCAAACCAGCAAGCAGCTCATTTAGAATTTGGGGATAAGCCATGGCCCTCATTTGGGGAAATTTAGAGGCACATTTGAAGGAGTAAACTCATGTACTATAACTGGACATAGGGCCAAATTCTGTCTTTGGAAAAGTCAGTGAAGCAGACACACCCTGTGCCCTCTAAGTGAATTAATGTACTGTGTTCCATTTGAGAATCATTCTCTCTTCATCTTTAATTCCTGCCCTGAGGAGCCATCTGTACTTTGAGGGTATGTGCACAGGATCACTCACTGAGGACTGAGGACCTTCATGCTCAGCCCTCGAGATGAATAACCCTTTCATACACTGTGGGCTCCCTCTGATTTTCTGACTAAACCAGACCTTAGTGGGGCGTAGAAATCTGTAACAGCAAAAAGGTTCACACAAATGTAAAAACAAAAAGCAATGGGTGATTTTCTTGTTGTTGTGGTAGTGGGGGTTGTTTTTTAACTCTAAAATGGCATATATTAATCCAAAACACAATACTATTGTCCTCAGGATCTCATGATTACCTTTGACAAACGAAGAGTAAACATTCAAACTGTTTTAGGATTTTGGGGGTTGAGGAGAAGGGATTGGATTAATTCTTTCAGTGGTTGTGAAGTCCTAGAGTCTAGGAAGAATTAATGAGGTAATGGTATATCTCCTTCTTTTCAAAGGCTAAGGCCAAATGTTTGATTTGAAAAAACAAAAAACAAAAACAAAACCTAGGCTGGGCGTGGTGGCTCATGCCTGAAATCCCAACACCTTGGGAGGCAGAGGCTGGATGATCACTTGAGGCCCTGAGTTCAAGAACATCCTGGGCAACATAGTGAAACCACATCTCTACAAAAAAATTACAAAATTAGCCTGGTGTAGTGGCATGCACCCATAGTCCTAGCTACTTGGGAGGCTGAGGCAAAAGGATCAGCCCAGGAGTTTGAGGTTGCAGTGAGACATAATTGGGCCCCTGCACTCCAGCCTGGGTGACAGAGAGAGACGCTGTATCAAAAACAAATACAGAAACAAACAAACAAAAAATAAAAACAATTAAATAGGTGGTTCTGGGAAGAGGCTTCTTACAAAAAGAAAAAAAAGAAGAAAAAAAAAGTTAGAACCATGCTGTCCATCAATATGATTGGCAGTCCACTATACTAATCAATGGACTTATTTACATTTGAATCTCTCCTCCTTTTTTTCCCTTTTTTTTTTTTAAGACGAAGTCTCGCTCTTGTCCCCCAGGCTAGAGTGCAATGGCGTGATCTCGGCTCACTGCAACCTCCACCTCTCAGGTTCAAGCGATTCTCCTGCCTCAGCCTCCCAAGTAGCTGGGATTACAGGCACCTGCCACCACGTCTGGCTAATTTTTGTATTTTTAGTAGAGACGGGGTTTCACCATATTGGTCAGGCTGGTCTCGAACTCCTGACCTCAGGTGATCTGCCCGCCTCCGCCTCCCAAAGTGCTGGGATTACAGATGTGAGTCACTGCGCCTGGCCTCTCTTCCTTATTTTGTATAGTCTTTTAGAGACTTTTTCCTTTAAGATTTTTCTCTGCTCGACACAGTGGCTCGTGCCTGTAATCCCAGCACTTTGGGAGGCTGAGGCAGGAGGATTGCTTGAGCCCAGGAGTTTGAGACCAGCCTGGGAACAAAGTAAGACCCTGTCTCTACAGAAAGTACAAAAATTAGCCAGGTGGCTAATTTTAGTGGTTTGTACCTGTAGTTCCAGCTACTCCAGAGGCCGAGGTAGGAGGATCATTTGAGTTGAGGAGGTTGAGGCTGCAGTGAACCAAGGTCATGCCACTGCACTCCAGCCTGGGTGACAGAGTGAGACTTCATCTCTTAAAATTTTGTTTCTTTATTATTTTGTTTATACAAGTTACATATACCTATTGTAACAAAAAATGAGAAGTATGAAAAAACATAACAAAGAGAAAAACTACACAATGTTACTACCCAGAGACATACAGAGACCATTAACACAAGGGCCTGTTTCCTCGGAGTATTTATTTATTTTTTATTTTTTTTAAGACAGAATTTCACTCTGTCGCCCAGGTTGGAGTGCAGTGGCATGATTTTGGCTCACTACAACCTCTGCTTCTCAGACTCAAGCGATTCTGCAGTCTCAGCCTCTCGAGTGGTTGGGACTACAGGTGGGAGCCACCAACACCCACCTAATTTTTGTATTTTTGGAGAGACAAGGTTTCGCCACATTGGCCAGGCTGGTCTCAAACTCCTGAGTTCAAAGCAATCCACCCGCCTTGGCTTCCCAAAATGCTGGGATTACAGGCCTGAGCCACTCTGCCCGGCCTGGAGAAATTTTTCAAGCCTACTTTTTTATTTCTGCCTTCCCTGCTTAGATGCTTTCTGTTTTTTCCTTCAGTATTTTTGCTAACAAAAGAGAATCCTTGTTGTGAACCTTCTGAATGTGAATAAAACCTCCCAGCTGCTGACTGTCATGTAATCCCAGCACCTGGGGAGGCAGAGGCTGGATGATCACTTGAGGCCCTGAGTTCAAGAACATGAACATAGTGAAACCACATCTCTACAACCCCTGCTTCCCAGACTCAAGCGATTCTCCAGCCTCAGCCTCTCGAGTGCTTGGGACTACAGGTGACTCTATAGTAGGTGCACAGGAAAAGTTTGTTTATTAAATATGACTGATTATTTCCAGGGACCTAGTGAATTCATTCTTGCCTAACTGGCCCTATTCATCAGCTAAATCACATGAGATATGAAATTAAGTGTACTTTAGAAAGTCCACCACACTATGAAAATGTTAGTAAGTATGGCTTTAACAGTTACTCAGCACTAAGGATGAAGAAGCTAATGTAAAGGAGATGAAAGTTGCTGAACTCACCTCTCTTTCTTGCCAGTACAGTTGTAAAGGATCAGCTCTAGAAAGCCATGGGACCCCAAACTATTCTGAAAACCAAGCTTATGCATTTGGTTTCCACATTATATGTCACCTAAACCTACTCAAATTCTCTATTAAGGACTGAGAAAATAGCCCTTACTTTATGTACAATAAAATTTGGGGTTCTAAATTTCTAATTCTTGTCTTTTGTTTAAGTTCCCACACAAAGCCTCACATCCAGGTTTTGCAGCACCTCCACTGTTTCAGCATATCCTTTTCAGATCATTCACCAGACAGCATCCTACAGCTCTCATTCATAAAGTCCAATTATAAGACAAGAAATGTCAGGAATATACACTTTGAGAGTGGGAGGCAAACAGAACAGTACATTGTGACTTTGTAAGAACAGCCATGCATTTCCTCTGGGCTTGTTTTCAGTTCCTTTGTCAGCTGATTACATGGTCTTTTATAATCTCTCATGTACAGAATGAAGCTATTTGCTTGTGGATTATTTGAAAGACACAGGCTTATGCAAAAGAAAAACGAAATCATCATGAGGTAGAATGATATTTCTGAGTTGCTTTTTTTTCTTTTCTTTTTCTAACACAATATGAGAACACAATTTAAAATTGTGGCTCTTTAGAGACATGAAACAAGTAAATATTCTGTTAATTCAGTCTTAATGTATATGTAATGCTATATATGTATTTGTTTTTCATATAATTCCTTTATCAATAATATTATTTATGTTTATATAAAGAAGAATGCTGTCTTACATTTTGTTTTCAAAGCACACAAATTTTCTAGGCACACGCATTATGCTGCCTAATTCCTACGTTTCCTTTAGTTGTTCAGGACAGTACTTTACAGTTTAGAAAGTGGTTTCATATACATTATGCTACTTAATTCTCATAATACTCCCCCAATGTAAAACTAGTCAAAGTACTTTGGGCTTTAAATCTTGTCTGTGGCTTTATGCTTCTATCCAGCCCCGTAAGTTTCCTCTTCCCTCTGGTGTATATCCTTTACTCGCTTATGTTTAGAGACTTAGCTCATGGTCACCTCCTCTATGAAGCCTTTCCCCAATAAAATAAGTGACCTCCTCTCTCATTGTATCCCTTCACTACTCTATAGCTTTTAAGGAAAGGTTTTTAAAAATCTAGTTATTTTTAAAATTCACATAGCATATTCTATTTATTTATTTATTTATTCATTTATTTATTTTTGAGGCTGAGTCTTGCTCTGTGGCCCAGGCTGGAGTGCAGTGGTGTGATCTCGGCTGACTGCAACCTCTGCCTCCCGGGTTCAAGCGATTCTCCTGCCTCAGCCTCCCAAGCAGCTGGGACTACAGATGCCCACGACTACAGATACCCACCACCACACCCAGCTAATTTTTGTACTTTTAGTAGAGATGAAGTTTCACCATATTGGCCAGGCTGGTCTCGAACTCCTGACCTCGTGATCTACCTGCTTCGGTCTCCTGAAGTGCTGGGATTACAAGTGTGAACCACCGCGCCCAGCCCAACAGCCCAACATAGCATATTCTTAGAAAATTACTATAATAATCTCTTAGGCTTGTGAGTCAATAATCACTCCAAAATAAAAAGTTAAAAACAAACATGTATGTCAAACAAATATGTCAGCATATACAGATCTTCCAGATCACTTTAAAATACCATATATGAATAGTATTTCACACCATGAGTGTTGTATACCCACACTGTTCAGTAGAACTTTCTGTGATAATGGAAATGTTCCATATCTGTACTTTCCACTATGGTCATCACCAGCCTCAGGTGGCACTTCAAATGTGGATAGTACAAATGAAGAACTAAATTTTTGATTTTATTGAATTTAAATTTAAATAGTCAAATGTGGCGTGGCTTGTGGTTACCATGTGGTACAGCAGATTTATGCTTTAATCTGTTGATAGTCATTTAAATTGTTTCCAATCCCCTCCCCCGCTCCACACTCAGTACGAGCAAACTAAGTGTTATCTAGTAAAGTAAACCATGAGAACAAAAAGGAATTTTTTATCCCTTCTTATATGTATTAACTCTCTAGAAGCCTGTATTCATTCTAATGCTGCCCCCTTTGAAGTTCTACATGAACTTACTGAATCAGGTAGGTAAAAGGACACTTATAGTAAAGGTATTTCCTATATGAAAGAATGATTTAAAATGTGCAGCAAATAAAAATATTTTTCAAAAAAGGAAAAGATGCAATAATTTTTTTTTGAGACAGAGTCTCACTCTATCACCAAGGCTGGAGTACAGTGGCATGATCTCAGCTCACTGCAACCTCCACCTCAAGTGGTTCAAGTGATTCTTCTGCCTCAACTCCTGAGTAGCTGGGATTACAGACGTGCACAGTCATACCTGGCTAATTTTTGTATTTTTAGTAGAGATGAAGTTTTGCCATGTTGGCCAGGCTGGTCTCTTAACTCCTGGCCTCAAGTGATCTGCCTGCCTCGGCCTCCCAAAGTGTTGGGATTACAGGAAAAATTATTTAATGCCACCATTGATTATAGCAGTAAAATACTGGAATCAATTGAATATCTAACCATGGAGAGTTGGTTCCAATATTTTATTTTATTATTTTTTTTGAGACAGGGTCTCACTCTGTTCCCCAGGCTGGAGTGCAATGGCACAATGACAACACACTGCAGCCTCGACCTCCCCAGGTTCAGGTGATCCTCCCACCTCAGCCTCTCAAGTGTCTGGGATCACAGGCACACACCACCACACTTGGCTATTTTTTTTTGTATATTTTGTAAAGACAAGGTTTTCTCATATTGCGCAGGCTGGTCCAATATTTCATGATCCTTCACACAATGGAGGGCAATATTGTCATTGGAAATGACAATGATTGCAATTTATTAACATGAAAACAAGTCTATGATATATTTTCAAGTGAAAAAAATACAAAACAGGCTGGGTGTGGTGGCTCACGCCTGTAATCCCAGCACTTGGGGAGGCTGAGGCAGGTGGATCACTTGAGGTCAGGAGTTCGGGACCAGCCTGGCCAACATGGTGAAAGCTCATCTCTACTAAAAAATATAAAAATCAGTCAGGCATGGTGGTGTGCCTGTAGTCCCAGCTAGGTGGGAGGCTGAGGCAGGAGAATGGCTTGAACCTGGGAGGCGGAGGTTGCAGTGAGCCAAGATTGCACCACTGCACAGCCTGGGTGACAGAGCAAGAATCTGTCTCAAAAAAACAAAACAAAACAAAAAATACAAAACATATTTCAAACCAAAAAAGATCAAAAAAGGCAAAGAAGGGCATCCCATAATGGTAAAGGGTTCAATTCAACAAGAAGACCTAACTGTCCTAAATATATATGCACCCAATACAGGAGCACCCAGATTCATAAAGCAAGTTCTTAAAGACCTACAAAGAGACACAGATTCCCACATAATAATAGTGGGAGTCTTCAACACTTCACTGACAGTATTAGACAAATCATTGAGGCAGAAAATTAACAAAGACATTAAGGACCTAAACTCAACATTTGACCAAGTGGATCTGATAGACTTTTACAGAACTCTCCACCTAAAAACAACAGATTATACGTTCTTCTCATCACCACGTGGCACATGCTTTAATATCGACCACATAATTGGACATAAACAACCCTCAGCAAATTAAAAGAACTGAAATCAGGCTGGGCGCGGTGGCTCACGCCTGTAATCCCAGCACTTTGGAAGGCTGAGGTGGGTGGATCATCTGAGGTCAAGAGTTCGAGACCAGGCTGGCCAACATGGTGAAACCCCAGTAATCTTAACTACTTGAGAGGCTGAGGCAGGAGAATCACTTAATCCTGGGAGGTGGAGGTCGCAATGAGCCGAGATTGCGCCACTGCACTCCAGCCTGGGTGACAGAGCAAGACTCTATTTATTAAAAAAAAAAAAAAAAAAAAAAAAAGTCATCCTACCATGAAGATATATGCACACAAATGTTCATTACAGCACTATTCACAATAGCAAAGACATGGAATCTACCTAAATGCCCATCAATGGCAGATTGGAAAAAGAAAATGTGGTACATATACACCATGGAAAACTATGCAGCCATTAAAAAAATGAGATCATATCTTTTGTGGCAACGTGGATGGAGCTGGAGGCTATTAGCCTCAGGAAACTAACACAGGAACAGAAAACCAAACACCTCATGTTCTCACTTATAAGTGGGAGCTAAATGAAAGAACTTATGAACACGGAGGCAGCTGGATCACTTGAGGTCAGAAGTTCGAGACCCTCCTGGACAACATGGTGAAACCGATCTCTATTAAAAATACAAAAACTAGCTGGGCAAGGTGGCAGGCACCTGTAATCCCAGCTACCCGGGAGGCTGAGGGAGGATAACCGTTTGAATCTGGGAGGTGGAGGTTGCAGTGAGCCAAGACTGTGCCATTGCACGCCAGTCTTTGAGACTCGGTCTCAAAAAAAGAGAACTTAAGACACTGGAGTCTACTTGAGTGGGGAGGGAGGGAGGAAGGAGAGGAGCAGAAAGGATAACTATTGGATACTGGATTTAATACCTGGATGATGAAATATGTACAACAAACCCCGGGACGTGTGTTTACCGATGTAACAAACCTCCGTATGTACCCCCAAACCAAAAATAGAAGTTAAAAAGATGAAAAAAAGTTACTAAATAATATGCATAATATGGATTTTTTTCATAAACATATATGTGCATGTATAAATTTTTGTTTAGTGGCGAGTCAGTATAGCTGGCTGAGAACATAAACTTTTGAGTCAGACTGATCTGGGTTCGAATCTAGGCCCTGCCACATATCATCTACGTGATTTTGGATATATCTCTAACCGTTCTGAATTTTGGTTTCCTCATTGCTAAAATTGGATGATAAATTTACATCTGGGGGTTGATGTTTAAGTAATGTATGTAAAACAATTGGTGCATATGTAGTGCTTAATTATTGGTAGTTGTTTTTCTAAGATGAGTATGAATGGGCATGGAAAGAAGAATGATATTTACCAATCGGTTGAAAGAGATTGTCTCTGGGTTGTAAAGTCATGGTTGAATTTGTGTTATTGTTTAATTAAATGGATCAATGACTTCTTAAATATGAAAAAAAATCCATAAAAATTATGTGAATATAAAACTAAAAAAGTGAGCAAACCCTGTATGTGCTAATGTAGAAATATGCCAAGATACTACATTGCAGAGCAGTATAGTTAATGTCATCCTATTAGTGTTCAACAACCTTTTTTTGGTAAAGAAATATAAGGTTACCCTTGAGAAGTAACTCTGGATGATCTAGCAAGGAGCAGCAAAAAAAATCTTTTTTCATTCATGCTTTTTGATACTAAGTTTTTACTGTGATTTTCTCGTATTAAAAATTTTTTTATTATTAAGTAAGTCCTGTAAGACCTGGAAAGAGAACGATAAATAAATTGCCTTTCACTTACTTCTATCTTTGCCCAATCTGAAGACATATCGTTTTCAAAGGCATAAGGAGGATTCTGAAATTTCTTCAATATTGGCAAATTTCTAATTCAGTTGAAGACTGTGACAATTCTGCCACTGTATGTAATTTCTTATTTTCTCAACTAAAATACTATCAATATTTATTGAACATTTATTAAGATAAAAGCAAGAAAGATGAGTAAGAATAATTTTATTAGAAAAGAGAGTTAATCTTTCACCATTTTATTATATTGAACAGCACTACAGAAAAATAAATATGGCACTCCACTCATGTCTCTTTGGCCTCTTGTCATAATTGTCTACTTTTTTTCCCTCAATGTAACATTTTATACAAGCTCAAAGAACTTTAAAACACTATTTTTCCTTAATACAGGAGTAATAGTTGCTCATTATAAAAAAGAAAAAAGAAAAAAGAGGCTGGGCGCAGTGGCTCATGTCTGTAATTCTAGCACTTTGGGAGGCCAAGGCAGGAGGATCACCTGAGGTCAGGAGTTTGAGACCAGCCTGACTAACATGGAGAAACCCCATCTCTACTAAAAATACAAAATTAGCCTGGCATGGTGGCACATGCCTGTAATCTCAGCTACTCGGGAGGCTGAGGCAGGAGAATTGCTTAACCTTGGGAGGCGGAGGTTGTGGTGAGCCGAGATCGTGCCATTGCACTCTAGCCTGGGCAACACGGGCAAAACTCCGTCTAAAAAAAAAAAAAAGAAAACATCTATAATGCCACCCCATTGAAAATCACCATTAATGTATCAGTGTGAAATCACATCAGTATTTTTATACGTATACTATATTCCTTTATGTGTCATCTTTTTGTACAGTTTTACATTTTATAAACTGACTAGGATTTACATAACAAATCTCTTATTGCTAAACATGTAGATTGTTTCCAACTTTTTGTTATTATAAACACATTGTGGGCCAGGTGTGGTGGCTCATGCCTGTAATTCCAGGACTTTTGGAGGCCGAAGCGGGTGGATCACCTGAGGTCTGGAATTCAAAACCAGCTGACCAACATGGTGAAACCCCATCTCTTCTAAAAATACAAAAAATTAGCCGGGTGTGGTGGTGCATTCCTGTAATCCCAGCTACTCAGGAGGCTGAGCTAGGAGAATCACTTGAACCCAGGAGGTGGAGGTTGCAATGAGCCTAGATCACGTCATTGCACTCCACCCTGGGCAAAAAGAGCAAAACTCTGTCTCCAAACAAACAAACAAACAAACAAACACATTGTGGTAAAGATCCTTATGGCTGGATATTTGCTCATCACTGTGACTATATCCTTGGGATAAATTCCTACAGGTGTAAATGCTAAGTCAAAGTGCAAACAAGAATTTAGGATTTTGATGTATTTCAATAATTGTTGAAAAGAATCAATAAATGATCACAAGCTTATAGTAAAGAGGAAACCTCTGGGGAGGAGGCATCTGCGGTTCAGGCTCAGTAGTTGGGTTGGTGGATGGGATAACTAGGGAATTTCCTAAGACATTTTTGTGTCGGGAGAGTAAAGAGGGTGGAAGAATCTTCACACTCTTATGAATACAGTGCCCTGACTTGCAAAGAAAGGAGAGCTAACCTTCTTATTACAGCCAGCTCCTGGTTCTGCTCTACAGTGTATCATGTAAAAGAATATTTAAAACCAGAAAAAGAGCAAGTCTTCTTTCAGCTTTTCTCCTGCAGTTGTGACTATTTGGAATCTACTCATCTTTCAAGCAGTAATTTAAATCTTAGCTTCTTCATAAAATATTATTTGGCCCTCAAGGATTTGGGGGGTCTTTTTTCTCTTTATGCATAGCAGTTCTTGCCTTCTTTTCCACATTCAATAATCACTTTTGATTGGTCTATTTCTCCTTGCTATTACACACACACACAAATCATTTTCGAAAATACAATGTGCCAGGCACTATGCATTATTATTGCATGAATCTTCACAAATATCATATGAGGTGGTTATTATCATTCTCATTTTACAGATGGGGTACCAGAGTTGGGGTAGATTAAATAACTTGTCACTGTGGTATAAGGAAGAGGCCAACCTAGATAAAAAAAATGAGGTCTTTCGACCTGGCACGGTGGCTCATGCCTATAATCCCAGCACTTTGGGAGGCCAAGGCAGGCGGATCATTTGAGGTCAGGAGTTCGAGACCAGCCTGGCCCACATGGTGAAACCCCGTCTCTACTAAAAATACAAAAATTAGCCAGGCATGATGGTAGGCACCTGTAATCCCAGCTACTTGGGAGGCTGGGGCACGAGAATCCCTTGAACCCAGGGAGCGGAGGCTGCAGTGAGCTGAGATCGTGCCACTGCACTCCAACCTGGGTGTTAGAGCAAGACTCTGTCTCAAAAACAAACAAACAAAACAAAACAAAACAACAACAACAAGAAAATCCAAAAATGAGGTCTTTCTTATTGGAAATCACTCACCCCCACTTCAGTTTAATTCTATTTTTCCTAAAAAGAGAGGGAAGGGCAAAATGGGAAGAATGTACAAAGGTGGAGGGAAAATGGAAAAGTGAGAAAGAAGAAAGAATATAATTTAGGGGATTGCTGGGAAGGGTTCAGTGTTTCTGGCATAGAGGGTCCCAGATAAAGTGGTAGGAGATGCAGTAGGGAAGGAAGGTTGGGACTGGAGTCTTAATGAATGCAGAAGTACATAGAAGAGCACTTGGAATACAGTGAAATTCAATAAAGGGAGTTAATCTTATAACATGTTGAAGGTTTATTTATTTATTTGTTTGTTTAAGACAAGGGGTCTTGCTGTGTTGCCCAGGTTGTTCTTTAACTCCTGGCTTCAAGTGATCTTCCTGCCTCAGACTCCCAGAGTACTGGGATTACAGGTGCAAGTCACTCTGCCTGGCCATGTTGACAATACCTCTGTTTATTGTCTTCCTAGCTATACTGTGAGCCCTGTGAGGTCAGGGGTTGTTCTCCATCAAGTTCATCTTTATATCCCTAGGGGCCAGCAAAATGGCTGCCATATGATAATGTTAAATACATCTCTGCTGAATAAGTGAAGTGAATTAATTAATAAGTGTTCTCTCAGGAGGCAGCATCGACAAAAAAAAAAAAAAAAAAAAAACAGAATCTGATTTTAGAATCAGAGGACCTTGTTTCAAAACTTTTCCCTCCAGCTTACAGATGCGTGACTGAATAAGTTACATAACCTCTTTGAATAGTTTACTCATATGATGATAATACTCACCTTAATGTGTTATTTTGAGAACTAAATGAGATCATACTTTTGAATTGCTTAGCACATTACCTGACAAATTATAGACATTCAACAAATGTGAGTTTCTCATTGCCTCCTTCCCACTATCCAGTATTAAAATGTGCATTAGGAGAGTTTATGTCTAGATTGTAAGAGATAGCCTTCATTTCTAATATTCAGTCCTACTGTCAGACCATGGTTTTAAATTTAATATTTTTAAAAGATGACTACCAACGCCAGGCATGGTGACTTAGGCCTGTAATCCCAGCACTTTGGGAAGCTGAGGCAGGAGAATCACTTGAGCTCAGGAGTTTGAGACTAGCCTGGGCAACATGGCAAAACCGCATCTCTATGAAAAATTTAAAAAAAGAAAAGTTAGCTGGGTGTGGTGGCTCATGCTTGTAGTCCCAGCTACTTGTGGGGCTGAGGTAGGAGGATTGCCTGAGCCCGTGAGATCGAGGCTGCGGTGAGCTGAGATCACACCACTGCACTTCAGCCTGGGTGACAAAGTGACCCCCTGCCTCAAAATAAATAAATAAATAAGCAAAATTAAAATTAAAAAGATGACCACTGTTTAAAGCATCTGTGATAAAGTGCCACATATTGGTACTCAATAAAAAGATGCTGAATAAGTAAATGAATTGAATCAGGTTGAATACTCAGAATTTTATCAGATTATCTATAGTTTTCTAAGGATCCAAGATATGTAAACACTTCATTATTAGTTGATTGGGTTAGTATTTAGTTGGTTTGAGATATCCATCAACATTTCTAAATTCCTTTTGTTTGGTTCCATCAGCTCTAAACAAATTTATAATGACAAATTCAATTTCCTAGTTTTCTTGCTTTTAGAATAAGAGGGTGCTGGAATCAGGGAAAATGAATAATATCCATTTTAAAATAGTTTGCTGTCATCTGGCTTAAATATTAGATTTTTTTTTTTTTTTTAGATGGAGTCTTGCTCTATTGCCCAGTGGCACGATCTCGGCTGCAACCAGATCTGCAACCACCGCCTCCTGGGTTCAAGTGATTCCTTTGCCTTAGCCTCTTGAGTAGTTGGGATTACAGGTGCCTGCCACCATGCCCGGCTAATTTTTGTATTTTTAGTAGAGACAGAGTTTTGCCATGTTGGCCAGGCTGGTTTCGAACTCCTGACCTCAGGTGATCCACCTGCCTTAGCCTCCCAAAATGCTGTGATTATAGGTGTGAGCCATTGCACCCGGCCTAGATTTATTTTTTTAAAAATAAAACAGTTTCATTGAAATAAAATTTACATACCATACAATTCACTCATTTTAATTATACATTTCAATGGTCTTCAGTATAATGACAGAGCTGGACAATTATCACAATCTAATTTTAGAACTTTTCCTCATCTCCAAAAGAAACTCTGTGCCCATTAGTTGTCACTCTATCCCCCTCTAGCCTCCCAGGCCCAGGGAAACAGTAATCTACTCTCTGTCTGTATAGATTTGTCTATTCTGGATATCTCATGTAAATGAAAATTTACAGTATGTATTTTTTTGTGACTGATTTCTTTCACTGAGCGTAATGGTTTCAAAGTTCATTCATGCAGTAGTATTTTTGGCTATTACAAGTAATACTATAATGAATAATACTGCTATGAACATTCATGTACATGTTTTTAATGGATGTATGTTTTCTTTTCTCTTTTTTTCTTTTTTGTTTTTTTGAGTGCAGTGGTGCAATCTTGGCACACTGCAACCTCCACCACCCGGGCTCAAATAATCCTCCTACCTCAGCCTCCTGAGTAGCTGGGACTGCAGGCATGTGCACCATGCCCAGCTAATTTTTGTAGAGACAGGGTCTCACCATGTTGCCCAGGCTCATCTTGAACTCCTGGACTCGAGTGATCCACCTGCCTTGGCCTCCCAAAGTGCTGGATTACATGCATGAACTACCGCGCCTGGCCCAGATGTATGTTTTCATTTATCTTGGGTATATATCTAGTCCTTTTCTAAGCTGATCTTACAGCAACATTTGAGTCTACTAGTCATTCCTTCACACTTGAAACATGTTCTTACCTTGACTTTCATGATGTTACATACTTCTAGTATTCTTCCTTCTTACTTAAGAGTTCCTTCTCAATGTCCTTCGTGAGCCCCTTCTCCTATACCTGGCCATTATATGTTGGCATTCTTCAAATCTTTGTAATGGACTCTTTTCTCTTCTCTCTCTCTTCTGAAGAGGCAGAGTATCACTCGACAGTGGCTATTCACAGGTGTGATCATTGCACACTACAACCTTAAACTCCTGGGCTCAAGCGGTCCTCCCGCTGGGACTACAGGTGTGTGCCATCATGCATGGTCCTGTTTTCTTTTCTCATTCAGTAATCTCTCTTTTCTCTTCTCATTCTGAAAGCTTACCTAGGTGACCATATCCCTTCCCATGGCCACGGTTACCATGTCTGTGTCAATGGCTGCCAAATCTCCAGTTTAGATCTCTCTTCTGAATTCAGACCTACATATCCAAATGTCTATTTGATATGTTTACTTGCATATCTTAGTCTTTCTATGTCCAACCTAAACTCAATCTTCCTCCTTCAATCTGATCCTCTTTCCATGTTTTTTCTTTTCTTTTCTTTTCTTTTTTTTTTTTTTGAGACAGAGTCTCTCTCTGTCACTCAGGCTGGAATGCAGTGGCACGATCTCGGCTCACTGCAACCTCCGCCTCCTGGGTTCAAGCAATTCTCCTGCCTCAGCTTCCTGAGTAGCTGGGATTACAGGTGTGTGCCACCATGCCCGGCTAATTTTTGTATTTTTAGTAAAGACGGGGTTTCACCACTTTGGCCAGGCTGATCTTGAACTCCTGACCTCATGATCCGCCTACCTTGGCCTTCCATGTTTTTTTTTTCCTTAGGAAACACAGATTGTTGAATCCCAAGTGCAGAATTATGGAATTCTAGGAGCCATTCCAACCACCTTTCTTTACTGACTTATAGTATATACTATCTATTTCATGTACTTGAATCTATCTACTTTTCCCCATCTCCATTGCCATTGCCATTGCCTTAGGATGAGCTGCTGTCATCTTTTATCTCAGTATCTGCAACAGCCTCCTGACTGGCATCCCCATATCCCCACTCACTCCTTTCAATAAACTTCCATATATCAGCCCGAGCGATATTTTTATAAGATATAATATGTCAGCCCCTTCCCCACATTTCCAATCTTCCAATGCCTTCCCATTGTTTTTAAACTAATGTTCTAGGCGGGGTGCAGTGGCTCACGCCTGTAATCCCAGCACTTTGAGAGGCCGAGGAAGGAGGATCACTTGAGCTCAAGAGTTCAAGACCAGCCTGGCCAACATGGTGAAACCCCGTCTCTACTAAAAATACAAAAATTAGCTGGGTGTGGTGGTGGGTGACTATAATCCCAGCTACTCGGGTGGCTGAGGCAGGAGAATCACTTGAACCCGGGTGACGGAGGTTGCAGTGAACTGAGATAGTGCCACTGCACTCCAGCCTGGGCAACAGAGCAAGACTCCGTCTCAAATAAATAAATAAACAAGATAATGTTCCAAACTCTACAGTCCTCAGCAAGTTTTAGCTCCAATGACTGCCCTAGTCTAGTCTTATATTATTTTACCCCCTGTTCTGTGTTCCATTCATACCATCATTCTCTCATTTCTTCAGAAAAGCTACCTCAACATCTTTGCACGTGTTCTTCCCTCTTCCTAGACACCATCACTCCCCTGCCAAACTTGGTTAATTCTAATGTATCCTTCCTATCTGAATTCAAACATTTTCTCAGAGAAGTCTTTTCTGAAAGCATTTCCTGCTTCCCCCTCAACCCCCAACCCCCAACCCCCACCTAGGTTAGGTTCCTCTTTCATTCTTTCTTTTTTCTTTTTTTTATTTAGACGGAGTTTCACTCTTGTTGCCCAGGCTGGAGTGCAGTGGTGTGATCCCAGCTTACTGCAACCTCCGCCTCCAGTGTTCTATCAGTTCTCCTGCCTCGGCCTCCTGAGTAGCTGGGATTACATGACACCCGGCTGATTTTTTAATTTTTAGTAAAGACGGGGTTTCGCCACGTTGGCCAGGCTGGTCTCAAACTCCTGACCTCAGGTGATCCACCTGCCTCGGCCTCCCAAAGTGCTGGCATTACAGGCGTGAGCCCCCGCGCCTGGCCTTTCATTCTTTCTTAGCCCCATATGTCTTTCCCTCAAAATATTTGTCTCAGTTTATAACTACATGTGCGTTTATATGATCATTTAATCAATGCCTATTTCTCCATGTAAATAAGTGTTGAAACTGGTTTTGTCCCTATTGCATGCTTAAGAATGAACACATTTACCTAAGCATTTAGTAGGTGATAAATAAATCTTCATTGACAACATGAGACTCCATCTCAAAAAAAAAGTTGAAGAATTCAATGAAATTTCACTTATTGTATTTGCTTATGTCCCTTTAGTCTAAAACTGTCCCCTGCCTTTTCCTTTTTGTTGTGCTTATTCGTCTTAATGACACTTGGCTTTTTGAAGAGACTTAGCCTTGCTGAATCCCTCATATTCAGGATTTGTCTGTTTTCTCATGATAATTGTACTTTGCTTCCTTATCACCTGTATTTCTTATAAACTGTTAGCTCTAAAGTTTGATTATATTGGCTTTTTTTTTTTTTTTGAGACGGAGTTTTGCTCTTGTTGCCCAGGCTGGAGTGCAACGGTGCGATCTCGGCTCACAGCAACCTCCGCCTCCCGGGTTCAAGCCATTCTCCTGCCTCAGCCTCCGGAGTAGATGGGATTACAGGCATCTACTGTGCCACCACACCCGGCTAATTTTGTATTTTTAGTAGAGACAGGGTTTCTCCATGTTGGTCAGGCTGCTCTCGAACTCCAGACCTCAGGTGATCCGCCCGCCTCGGCCTCCCAAAGTGCTGGGATTACAGGCGTGAGCCACCGTGCCCGGCCAGCTTAAAATTTTTTGACAAAAATGCTTCATAGGTGATACGGAGTTCTTACTAAATGTCTACAGGAAGAACACAGAGTTTGTTGTTGTTTTAATTTTTTTTTTTTTTAGAACACAGGATTTTAAAAAATAAATAAGATTTTGCCTCAGCAACTTTAAGTTTGATCATTTGGATAAGTTTATAATTATCAGACTTTTCCATTCTAAGAAACTTTTGAGTACCCTGTTCTTCAACAACAACTTTTCACCTAATGGTTTTAGCAACTATTGGTGATCATTGGCTGAATCAGCTATTTTACTGGGAATTGCAGAATGGTATTTTTTTTTTTTTTTTTTTTTTGAGACGGAGTCTTGCTCTGTCGCCCAGAGACTGGAGTGCAGTGGCGCAATCTCGGCTCACTGCAAGCTCCGCCTCCCGGGTTCGCGCCATTCTCCTGCCTCAGCCTCCCAAGTAGCTGGGACTACAGGCGCCCGCCACCACGCCCGGCTGTTTTTTCGTATTTTTAGTAGAGATGGGGTTTCACTGGGTTATCCAGGATGGTCTCGATCTCCTGACCTCGTGATCCACCTGCCTCGGCCTCCCAAAGTGCCGGGATTATAGGCGTGAGCCACCGCGCCTGGCCTTTTTTTTTTTTTTTTTTTTTTTGAGACAGAGTCTCACTCTGTCACCCAGGCTGGAGTGCAATGGCGCAGTCTTGGCTCACTGCAACCTCTGCCTCCTGGGTTCAAGTGATTCTCCCACTTTAGCCTCCCAAGTATCTGGGACTGCAGGCACGTGCCACCATACCTGGCTAATTTTTGTATTTTTAGTAGAGATGGGGTTTCACCATGTTGGCCAGGCTGGTCTTGAACTCCTGACCTCAGGTGACTGCCCACCTCGGCCTCCCAAAGTGCTGGGATTACAGGCGTGAGCCACTGTGCCCATCTGCTGAATGGTATTTTTTAATTTTTTAATTAAAAAAAATTTTTTTGAGACGGAGTCTTGCTCTGTTGCCCAGACTAGAGTGCAGTGGCGCGATCTCAGTTCACTGTAAACTCTGCCTCCTGGGTTCAAGCGATTCTCCTGCCTCAGCCTCCTGAGTAGCTGAGATTACAGGCACGTACCACCATGCCCAGCTAATTTTTGTATTTTTAGTAGAGACGGGGTTTCACCATGTTGGTCAGGCTGGTCTCGAGCTCCTGACCTCGTGATATGCCTTCCATGGCCTCCCAAAGTGCTGGGATTACAGGCGTGAGCCATCACACCCAGCTGGACTGGTAATTTTTAAATTCCATCCTTTCTTCAGGAAAAATTTCTCCATCGTTTCTTTATTTCTTTATTTTTTATTTTATTCATTTATTTAGAGACGGAGTCTCACTCTGTCACCCAGGCTGGAGTGCAGTGGTGTGATCTTGGCTCACTGTAATGTTTGCCTCCCAGGTCAAGCGATTCTCCTGCCTCAGCCTCCCAAGTAGCTGGGATTACAGGCACCTGCCACCAAGCCCAGCTCATTTTTGTATTTTTAGTAGAGATGGGATTTCACCATATTGGCCAGGCTGGTCTTGAACTCCTGATCTCAGGTGATCCACCTGCCTCAGCCTCCCAAAGAGCTGGGATTGTAGGCATGAGCCACTGCGCCTGGCCTATTTATTTATTTATTGGAGACGGATTCTTGCTCTGTTGCCCAGGATGGAGTGCAGTGGTGTGATCTCGGCTCACTGCAACCTCCACCTCCTGGGTTCAAGAGATTCTCGTGCCTTAGCCTCCTGAGTAGCTAGGATTATAGGTGTGCGCCACCACACCGGCTTATTTTTGTATTTTTCAGTAGAAACGGGGTTTGACCATGTTGGCCAGGCTGATCTTGAGCTTCTGGCCTCAAGTGACCAGCCCGCCTTGGCTTCCCAAAGTGCTGAGATTTTAGGCATGAGCCACCATGCCCAGCCTGTTTACCATTTCTTTAAATTTCCATATCACTCTCAGGGAATTGTTTCATGGGCACCTCCCTGTTCTACAAACCCATTGCTGGGATATTTCACTCCTTGGGCCCTGGAAAACAAAAAGGCTCTTTCTTCAGAAGGTTGTAGGGAAAAGAGAATCTGTTGAAGTGAAATTTGCTAAATCTTTTGAGAGTATCTCCAATGGGATAGAGACTATTTTTTTTGTGGCAAATAATATGACCCTTATAGCCTTCTGCCACATCTATTTTAAAAAAAAAAGGAGAGATAGAGAGATGTCATTTGCACAAGTTTACATACCACATCCCTTTAGAGCTACTCTCTAAATACAATTTAACTTCTTCAAACAGGTTTCTGTTACCATCCAAGTCTAGGTAAAGTCCCCATTATATGCATTTCTACAACACCTTGCCCTTCCCTCTCACATGGACAACAAGAATTATCACGTCCTTTCCCTCACTAGACCTCTGGGTCTTTGGCAGCAAGGACTGTGTCTGTCTAGTTCTATAGTTGTACGCCCAGCATTCATTCCAGGTCCCCACTCATAACAAGGGCTCATAAAATGTTTGCTGGATCATGTAGTGATGGATGCTTGTAATCCAAGCTACTTGGGAGGCTGAGGCAGGAGGATCACTTGAGCCTATGAGTTCTGGGCTGTAGTGCACTATACCTGTTGGGTGTCTGCACTAAGTTTGACATCAATATGGTGACCTTCTGAAAGTAAAGAACCACTAGGTTGCCTAAGGAGGGGTGAACCAGCCCAGTTTGGAAATGAAGTCGGTCAAAACTTCTGTGCTGATCAATAGCGTGATTGTGCCTGTGAATAGCCACTGCTTTCCAGCCTGGGCAACATAATGAGACCCCATCCCTGAAAAAAAAAAAAAAAATTGCTGGATGAATGAATGATTGATGATACACAAGAAAGGACAACTGTATTCTGGGAAGTATTGGAGCCTAGACAGTGAGGGGGCATTCGAGACGTGTGCCTTCATAAACTTCCCAGGGGCATTAGATTTTACGGTGAAAGCCCAGAATAGTCCTTGGGAAACTGACTTTAGAAAAAGTCAGCTTTCGGCTGAGTGTGGTGGTTCATGCCTGTAATCTCAGCATTTTGGGAGGCCGAGGCCGCAGGATCACTTCATTCGAGGAGTTCAAGGCCAGCCTGGGCAACATAGTGAGACCTCATCTCTACAAAAAAGTATCAAAAAATGAGGCAGGAGGATTATCTAAGCCCAGGAGGTTGAGGCTGCAATGAGCTGTGATTGGGCCACTGCACCTGGGTGACAGAACAAATCCCTGCCTGAAAAAAAAAAGTCAGCTTTCTATCGGATTCAACATTCAGAAAGACCTCACTTACTCCTCTTCTTTTTTTTTTTTTTTGTCGGAGTCTTGCTGCGATGCCCAGGCTGCTGGAGTGCAATGGTGTGATCTCTGCTCACTGCAACCTTTGATTCCTGGGTTCAAGAGATTCTCCTGCCTCAGCCTCCGAGTAGCTGGGACTACAGGCACGTGTCACCACACCCGGCTAATTTTTGTATTTTTAGCAGAGACAGGGTTTCACCATATTGGCCAGACTGGTCTTGAACTCCTGACCTCAAGTGATCTGCCCGCCTCGGGCTCCCAAAGTGCTGGGATCACAGACGTGAGCCACTGCACCTGGCTTCTTACTCCTTTTAACAACTTGATGAGGTAGGTAGCTTTTCCTATCTTTATTTTACTGTTAAGAAAATGGACCTCAGAGAAATTAAGCAACTGGTTCAAAGACATCCAGCTAGGAAGTAACTGGAGTCAGGAATCCTCAAATCCATCATGCTACCTCACCATCCTGCCTCTCACCCTTTGTAGAAATGAGAATAGGTTCAGTGGCAGACTAAGGACATAAACTAAATTGATCGGGACTTTGCCAGGCAAGTCACAGCCTGGGTTCTAGCACTAAATTTCTTCAGCGATTCAGAGATGAAAACAGATATGGACGTTTTACTTCACTTGATGAGCATGCTTGGAGGATTGCTATTTTAAAGTTTTTCAATATTCGCATCTTGCTGCACCTTTTCTGTCTGAAATCTCAAGGTATAAATAGGTTTATCTTGGCAATAAGTCAGAGGCAGAAAGTTCTGTATGGAGCCATTGCAGGTTCCCAAAGGAGGTTGGACCCCTGAGTTCTGTGCCAAAGAAAGAGTAAAGACTGTCTCCTCTTCCTGAAATCCTCCTTTAAGGCTACTAAGGAAAAGGAGATAAATTTTAAAAATAGCTATTATGTGTCATTGTGGTTGTTTCATTGATCTTGGATCCACTACTTGTTAGCTGCTTATCATCATGAAGCATCTGTGTATTCACATATAAAATAGAGTCAATGCCACCTTTCTCATAGGGTAGTGTGAGGATTAACTAGGAGAAGCATATGTAAAGAACTTTGTGGCCGGGCACGGTGGCTCACACCTGTAATCCCAGCACTTTGGGAAGCCAAGGCGGGCAGATCTCCTGAGGTCGGGAGTTCGAGACCAGCCTGACCAACATGGTGAAACCCCGTCTCTACTAAAAATACAAAATTAGCAGGGCGTGGTGGCACATGCCTGTAATCCCAGCTACTCGGGACGCTGAGGCAGGAGAATCGCTTGAACCCAGGAGACGGAGTTTGCAGTGAGCTGAGATGTCACTGTTGCACTCCAGCCTGGGCAACAAGAGCGAAATTCCGTCTCAAAAAAAAAAAAAACAAAACAAAACCCAAAAACTTCGCATAGCACTCAGCACATTAGAAGTATTCAACACTTGTTAGCTATTACTGTTATTATTATTCCTACTTAATCCATATACTAACCACCTCTTGAGGTAAACAGTATATTATTTCCTTTTAAGTAGGAAGAAATAGAGACTCTGGAAAGGGGATAATGACCCAGATCCACCAGCTAATAAAGCCAAGCTGCTAGAATTTAAATTAGTATCTGATTTCAAAGTTGTTATTTTTTTGTAAACAACAATATATTGGCTGGGCGCTGTGGCTCACACTTGTAATCTCAGCACTTTGGGAGGCAGAGGTAGGTGGATCCCCTTATGTCAGGAGTTCGAGCAGCCTGGCCAACATGGTGAAACCCTGTCTCTACTAAAAATAAAAAAATTAGCCGGGCGTGGTGGCAGGTGCCTGTAATCCCAGATACTCAGGAGGCTGAGGCAGGAGAATTGCTTGAACTGGGGAAGTGGAGGTTGCAGCGAGCCGAGATTGTGCCATTGCACTCCAGCCTGGGCGACAAGGGTGAGACTCCATCTCAAAAAAAAAGAAAAAGAAAAACAAAAAACAACAATAGCAATATATTGTCTCCTTTAAGACGAAGGACAATAATGGAAAATGCTCAAGAATTCTTGATTTGGAAAGATGTAACAAAACAACGGTAAGTTTCCAGCTCAGAGTCTCTTGCTTAAATTTCTAGGAGACTTTTCTGGGGGACTTGCTTGGGCTGAGTCTCTGACTGCATTCTCCCATGGGGCACTCTGTCAACTGCAGTTGACAAATGGCATGTTCCAAACCCTCCTTGACCTGGCCAGAGCCTTTTCTCCTAGAGTTTAAAATCAATTATTGTTTCAGCTAAAATAGGTCTCTGAAAGTGTTTTAATTTTAAGTTTTCTCCTCTTATAATACAGGAGTGAAGAGTGAAAATATGATCTTATTACTTGTTTAATGTCTGATGCAGCCAAAGTATCTAACAAAGAATATGTATGTTTTAATCAAATAGAGAGTCTAGATATTATCAGGCTTGCCTTTGTTCTTTATTTTCAATTTTTTCCTCTTGTAAACAGCTCATCCAGTTTTTAGCTTTACATGTTAACAAAACAATAGATGCCATAATTGGGTATCCCATTACTGTTTGTAAAAGTGCTCTCACACACATGATTTACAAAAAAGTTGTGAGGTGTTTATTATAATTACCTTTTCACAAATGGAGAAACAATGCTCCAGGAAGTTAAGGGACTTCTTCAAGCCATTTAGCTGTATATTTAGAGCCAGAATCTAAGTCAGGTCTTTCTAGACCTTGGGTATGAGCATGGTCCTCAGAGCCACCTGCCTTCATTCCAACCTCAGCTTCATCCTTTACTAGAGCTAGGTGACCCTGTCTGCCTCAGTTTCCTCATCTGTGAAATAGAGATTACAATAGTATCTACCTTAATAGATTGTCTCAACAATTAACTGAGTTAATATGTTTAAAGTAGTGGAAATATCTCCTGGTTATGACCTATATCAAGTCCTGGTCATGACATAAGAAAAACTATTATTATTATGATTGCAAACTCTGATTTATTCCATTAAATTGTGTTATATGTATAGTATGTAGGCATGGAAATAGTACTTCACAAAGAGTAAGGGCTCTATGGATTAACGCAAATATTGAAGTATAGAAAAATGTTGACTCGGAATCTGAAGAATAAAATTATTTTAAGAATACTTTTTGAATTAAAATTAAATACATCTGACACCTATAAGTTGACAAAATAGTAAACAAAGAAACAAATTAATGAAACAATGCTTTCACTGATTTAATGCAGCAGTGAGGTTGTTTCATTATTTTGCTTCTGAAATCATATATTTCCAACTAAAAATGAATGTTAGAAATCAACTTTGCCATTTTATAGTTCTGATTTTTTCTCTATGGTCCCCAACCACATCCCACAGATTTACAAAATTCTTCCAGTCTTTCCTTACAGATAGACTGGCCCCTTTGCAAGCAAATCAATTTTTACACGTTGAGCCCATTTACAAATATCTCTGAAATTTAGTTATATTAAATTCCAGTGCATACATGTCTTGCCTTGTGAGTGTTATGTGTGATCTCACAGGAAATATTATCTCCGTATGAATTCAATTTGTGAGGCAAAGTAAGGAGCAAAATCTTATTTTATTAGTCTTGGGGAAACTAAGTTGCGTGCTGGATTCCAAGTTGTATTCCTAGGAAAAGATTCAAAATATGGTCACTCTAATTTTTGCATGGCTCATTTCCCAAAGTCCTATATTTTTCTCTTTCCTCCCCTCACCTCCCCTCCCCTTCCTTTGTTTCTTTCACAGGGTCTTGCCCTCTCTCCCAGGCTGGAGTGCAGTGGCACAATCTCGGCTCACTGCAGTTTCAGGCCGGGTGCTGTGGCTCATGCCTGTAATCCCAGCACTTTGGGAGGCCGAGGTGGGTGGATCACTTGAGGCCAGGAGTTTGAGACCAGCCTGGCCAACATGGTGAAACCCTGTCTCTACTGAAAGTATGAAAATTAGCCAGCATGGTGGCTCATGCCTGTAGTCCCAGCTACTTGGGAGGCTGAGGCAGGAGAATGGCTTGAATCCTGGAGGTGGAGGTTGCAGTGAGTTGAGATCACGCCATTGCACTCCAGCCTGGGCAACAGAGTGAGACCGTCTCGGAAAAAAAGAAGAAGAAGAAGAAGAAGAGGAAGAAGAAGAAGAGGAAGAAGAAGAAGAAGAAGAAGAAGAAGAAGAAGAAGAAGAAGAAGAAGAAGAAGAAGAAGAAGAAATCTGAATGTCTTTACTCAGGGTTATATAGTCATTATAAACAGAAGCTCTATAACCAGACTATTTAAAGTCCCAGGTTTGTACTTCAATTTTGAAATCTATGAAATGGGAGTAATAATAGTTTTTACAAAGGTTAAATGAGTTTATATATCTAAAAAATTTCTAACAGTACCTGGCATGTGGCAAGAGCTCAATATTTAGCTTTACTTTTTCTATTGATTATTCTGGATATTTGGTATAAATGGAATTATACACTACATGGCCTTCTGCATCTGACTTGTTTCACTTAGCATAATGTTTTCCAGGTTCATCCATGTTGTAGCATGTATCAGTACTTCATCCCTTTTTATGGTTGAATAATATTCTACGATATGGATATATCACATTTTGTTTACATATTCATCAACTGATGGACATTTGGGTTGTTTCCACCGTGTCGCTATTTTCAAAATAGAGTTGCTATGAACATTGGTATACAAGTTTTTGTTTTCAATTATTTTGGATATATACTCAGGAGTAGAATTTCTGGATCATATAGTAAATCTATGTTTAACTTATTGAGGAACCATCAAGCTATTTTTCACATTGGTTGCATCATTTTATATATATATTTTGTGATGGAGTCTCACTCTGTCACCCAGGCTGGAGTGCAGTGGTGCGATCTTGGCTCACTGCAACCTCTGCCTTCCGTATTCAAGCAATTCTCCTGCCTCAACCTCCCGAGTAGCTGGGATTACAGATGCGTGCCACCATGCCTGGCTAATTTTTTTTGTATTTTTAGTGGAGACGGGGTTTCTCCATGTTAGTCACACAATCTCCTGACCTCGATCCCTGACCTTGTGATCCACCTGCCTCAGCCTCCCAAAGTGCTGGGATTACAGGCGTGAGCCACCGCGCCCGGCTGGTATTTTAAAATGTTTTATTGATCAGAATCTGAGGTACAAAGCTTTGAGAGAACCTATTCAAGGTCACACAAGGGTAAGTGGTAGAGACATCAACTGAACCCAACCTACTCGAGAGTTGCGTATTCTTAACTCCATCCCAGGACAGAGGTTATTTTGTTTTATTTTCATTTCTTTCATTTAAGATTGTGCCGGGGGAAAAAAGCTCTAAACAGTAAAAAAAAAAAAAAAAAAAAAAAAAAAAAAGTTATTTTTTTAACCATGTATTTTACCTTTCTATTCCCAAACGTTTTGTACTATTTTCTAATTATACCTGAAAGAAAAAATTGCCAATTTGCATATACTTAGCTTAGTGTTTATGAGTCGGGCAGACTTGGGTGATCCTAAAATTTGGTACATGTATAACTGTTTTTAGCCTCAGTTTCTTTTTCTACCTTTTAGTTATTTACTAATTCTTGACAGCTTCTCTTGGATGTCTAATATGCATCTCCATCCAAAACAGAGCTTTTTTTTTTTTTTTTTTTAGACACAGTGTTGCTCTTTGCCCAGGCTGGAGTACAGTGGAGCCATCTCAGCTCACTGCAACCTCTGCCTCCCGGGTTCAAGCAATTCTCCTGCCTCAGCCTCCCCAGTAGCTGGGATTATAGGCACTCGCCACCACACCCAGCTAATTTTTGTATTTTTAGTAGACACGGGGTTTCACCATGTTGACCAGTCTGGCCTCAAACTCCTGACCTCAGGTGATCCACCCTCCTCAGCCTCCCAAAGTGCTGGGATTACAGGCATGAGCCACCACGCCCGGCCCAAGGCTCTTAATTCTAGTCGCTACCTCTCCTCCAGCCCACTACACAAAACCTGGTCCCAAAGGCTCCCTCACCAATTTAATTCATACCACCAATGTCCCAAAACATCAGGGGTTATTCGGTTATTCTTTCTTTCTTTCTTTCTTTCTTTCTTTCTTTCTTTCTTTCTTTCCTTCTTTTTTTGAGACAAGGTCCTGCTCTGTCACCCAGGCTGAAGTACAGTCGCACAATCATAGCTCACTGCAGTCTCAAACTCCTGGGCTCAAGTGAACCTCCCACCTCAGCCTCCTAAGTACCTGGGACTGCAGGTGCATGGGATTTTATTTTTTTAGAGACGAGTTCTTGCCATGTTGCTCAGTCTGGTCTCAAACTTCTGGGCTCAAGTTATCCTCCTGCCTTGGCCACCCAAAATGCTGGGATTACAGGAGTGAGCCACCACGCCCGGCTCAGGGTAGTTCTTACTACTTCATTTCCCTTATCTCCCCCTAGCTCCACACACATTTAATCCATCACCCAGGGTTTTTAATTTGACCTTCAGATGACATCTCTCATCTATCTACTTCTCTCTATCCTCACCTTTGCCCTCCTACCCGCAAGCAATCATCACCTCTGGCTTACAATTCTAGAATAATCCCTTCATCTGCTCCCTGATCTTCTCTCTTGCTCTTCTTTAATCCACTCTCTACAAGGACAATTGTACATTTCTTAACATTGTAATTGGATCCAATCCACTGCCTTATTTAAAACCCTTGAAGGGCTAATACTGCTCAGAGTAAAAGCTAAACTCCTTACTGTATCCTAGTGAGGTCCTATAGCCTGGGGCCCATTTTCCCAACTTGATTTATACTGCTCAGCCCTGCTCACTCTGCTCCAGCCATATTGGTCTTTTTTTTCTTTTCCTTGAACAAGTCAGTCCCGTTCTGCACTTCTCATCTTTCAAATCTCAGCTCAAGTGTCATCTTCTCAGGGAATCTTCCTGACCTCCCTGTCTAGGCTGGTCTCTGCAGACAGACTCTTCCTCATCGGTCTGTTCAGATTTTTTTCCTAGCAATAATCTACACATGTAATTATCTTGTTTGTTTATTTGCTTGCTTTGGTTTATTACTCTGTTTTATGTCTCCTACATTGTAATGTAAGTTCTATGATGGCTGTGACCTTCTTTATCTTAGTCACCACTAACTAGATCCTGAGAGCTTGGAGCATGTGTTTCCCAAGAAATGAATGAATAAATAAATGAGTAAACAAAAGAATGTCTTAACTCGTAATACTGACATAGATGGGCGCGGTGGCTCACGCTTGTAATCCCAGCACTTTGGGAGGCCGAGGCGGGTGGATCACAAGGTCAGGAGTCCGAGACCAGCGGGGCCAAGATGGTGAAACCCCGTGAAATATGTATATAAGTATAGATATAAAGTAAGAGACATATGTAGATAAGAGAGTAATTATATCTGGAAAAATTTAAAAAAGGAGGAATGTCAGAGAAAATACAAAAAGGAAGTGACCTGAGCTGAGCTTTGAAGGATGAAAGTGCCAGTTACACATGGAGGAAGAGGCATTCCAGGGCAGAGGTGACAGAGTGAACCAGGGCATGGAGTATTATTCATGGAGTAACAAGTTTCATAATGTGTCTGAAGAGTAGCAAGCAGTTGAGCGTGGCTGGGGCTTAGGGTGACTTGGAGAGTGGGGCTGAAGATGAGGCCAAGAGTGTAGGCTGGACTCAGTTACAAAGGGCTTTAAAAGTTCAGCAAAGAGTTTGGAATTTGTTGTATAAGGTGAGAGTTTTTAGGCAGAAGAGAGACATCTTCATTTTAGAAAGATCTCTCTGCCGGGCGCAGTGGCTCACTCCTGTAATCTCAGCACTTTGGGAGGCTGAGGCAGGTGGATCAAGAGGTCAGGAGTTCGAGACCAATCTGGCCAACATAGTGAAACCCCGTCTCTACTAAAAATACAAAAAAAATTAGCCCGGCGTGGTGGTATGTGCCTGCAATCCCAGCTACTCAGGAGGCTGAGGCAGGAGAATCGCGTGAACCCAGGAGGCGGAGGTTGCAGTGAGCCGAGATCACACCACTGCACTCCAGCCTGGGTGACAGAACGAGACTCCATCTCAAAAAAAAAGATAAAAAAAGAAAGATCTCTCTAACAGCACAGTGATGGCCTAACAGCAGAGTTAGGGTTAGGGATGGGATTAGGGTTAGAGTGATGGCCGTGCTTGGAGACAGGAATTTCAGTTAGGAGAAGGTCAGTTAGGAAATATGACAAAAGGCAGGGTGAGGAGACATGAGGTAAATTTCAGGGATAGAATCCATAGGACTTTGTCCTATTGGATATATTTAATGAGGGAAAAAGAAAAATTAAAGAAGGGTATGTCTGCAGAGTTTTTAAGTTTTTTTGTGTTTTTTAATTGATATAATTGTACATATTTTGGGGGTACCTATGATACTTTGATACCTGTATACAAATCAGGGCACTTGGGATATCCACCAACTCAAACATTCTTTTCTCTTTTTTTTTTTTTTTGAGATGGAGTCTCGCTCTGTCGCCCAGGCTGGAGTGCAGTGGCGTAATCTCGGCTCACTGGAAGCTCCGCCTCCTGGGTTCACGCCATTCTCCTGACTCAGCCTCCTGAGTGGGTGGGATTACAGGTGCCCGCCACCATGCCTGGCTAATTTTTCTGTTTTTAGTAGAGATGGGGTTTCACCGTGTTAGCCAGGATGGTCTCGATCTCCTGACCTTGTGATCCACCCACCTCGGCCTCCCGAAGTGCTGGAATTACAGGCGTGAGCCACCGTGCCCGGCCAAGCCTACAGCACCCGGTATTCCCAGGCGGTCTCCCATGCAAGTGCTAACCAGGCCCGACACTGCTTAGCTTCCGAGATCAGATGAGATCGGGCGCGTTCAGGGTGGTATGGCCGTAGACTATCTTTTCTATGTGTTGGGAACATTGCAAATTTTCTCTTCTAGCTATTTTGAAATATACAATAAATGATGATGATGATGATGATGTTGATGATGATGATTTTGAAACAAGGTCTCACTCTGTTGCCCAGACTGGCGTGCAATGGTGTAATCATAGGTTACTGTAACCTCTAGTTCCTGGGCTCAAGCAATCCTCCTGCCACAGCCTTTAGAGTAGCTGGGACTATAGGTGTGTACCACCACACACTGCTGATTTAAAAATTTTTCTGTATAGGTTGGGAACGGGGGGGTCTTACTATGTTGCCTAAGTTGGTCTAAACCTGGGCTAAAGTGACCCTCCTGCTTTGGCCTCCAAAAGTGCTGGGATTACAGGTATGAGCCACCATCCCCAGCCATCCAGATCTTTAAAAAAAACTTTCTAGCCAGGTGTGGTAGCATGTGCCTGTAGTGCCAGCTACTCAGAGGCTGAGGCAGGAGGATTGCTTGAGCCCCAAAGCTGGGGAAGTCATGGTGAGCTATGATCACATTACTACACTCTAGTCTGAGCAACAGAGTGAGAACCCTGTCTCCTAAAAAATAAATAAATAAATAAATAAGAATAAAAGTAAAAAATTTCCTAATCCTCAGCTGATTTATACTTTTGTAAAAACAAAGAAAGAAGTACATTATTAGAAATGTGATATTTTGAAAAGACGTCTAACTTTTAAATTATGATATACAAAAATATTCTGTGGGTTGCTATAAATGACTCTAAAGACCTACTCTCAATTTCTACACCTATGGCTAACCAGTAACAATCAGTTCACAAAGCAACACTGCTTCCAGATCTCACTTTGAGGTGCTCTGGTACACACAACTGTGAAAGACAAGTGGGATCTGAGTTTACAGGAGTGTTGAGAGTAAACAATGTTGAGATTAGCTTTGTTGGACTACCACAGAGAATGGTGCAGTCTGTGCAGTTTACCTGTTACTATTTTAATCTCTCATAAAGGTGTTATTTGCTCTGCTCTCTCTATCGCATGGGAGGCATTACTGTTGTGACTGCGCTGGAAGGGCCTCCTTAGAAATCTTCATAAAGAAATCGTTTCCAATAAGCTCCACGAGAACAGTTAGTGGCCATCCAGAATTTTAATCCCTAGGTTATTGGATACATTTCATACAGAGATTGGCAGTTTGGCAGCCTTCTCAGTTCAATATTTCTGCTTGCCAAGAGAAAGAAAGTTGTGACCCCTTGCTTTCTCATTCTATCCTTCTGCAAGGAAGTAAAAAAGATCTCAAATACAGCTTGCTGTATTAGCATTGAAGGGAAAGAGCTAATATGCACTTACACAATCCAATTTATACTCACATCATCTACTGAAGGAAACAGCAGAGTGACATTTGCGCCTAATCCTTCCATGGGGTTGTGACTAAGACTGCAAACAGCAGAAGGAAAGCATGTAGTTGCCTGGTACGTGGAGGCAAATGAAAGTTTCTTGATCAGAAAAGGGGTACCCGTAATAGGAGGAATATGTTTTAGTTTTTTTGTTTTTGAGATGGAGTCTCGCTCTGTCGCCCAGGCTGGAGCGCAGTGGCGCAACCTCAGCTCACTGCAACCTCTGCCTCCCAGGTTCAAGTGATTCTCCTGCCTAGCTTCCCGAGTAGCTGGGATTACAGGCACCCGCCACCACGCCCAGCTAATTTTTGTATTTTTTAGTAGAGACGGGGTTTCACCAGTTTGGTCAGGCTGGTCTGGAACTCTTGACCTTAGGTGACCCACCCGCCTCAGCCTCCCAAAGTGCTGGGATTACAGGCATGAGCCACCGCGCCTGGCCTGTTTTTTTTTTTTTTTTTTTTTTTTTTTTTTAGGACCTTTGAGCTCTGTAATCCTCAAATGGAAACTCAATGAACAACCTAATTAATGACAAAGCTGGGATGTGAGGAATAGAGCCACATGCTCTAGGGGAGATGTAGGATAATGAGAGGTAAAAGAGAAGAGAGTTGGGGGGCAGAAAGTCACACGGGCTAAGACCAAGTGGACATGGCAGAATAGGGTTGTGCTTATTTTACACAAGTGACCGAGGCTTCTCTGCTGGCATCCTGTCACATCACATACGTGGTATTTCCTTGTTCCTTATTCAGATGCAAAAGGGGGAGGACAGTGGCTTTTTGAAAAGCAGACGTAAGCGCAGCAACTCACCAGAGTGGTGTCCTTACTCTGCCTTTGGCCACTTCAAGTCTGAACTGCCACTGTCTTCTCTTTGCTGATCTCTTGAAAACCAGTTTTTTTTTTTTTTTTTTTTGAGATGGAGACTTGCTCTGTCGCCCAGGCTGGAGTGCACGATCTCAGCTCACTGCAAGCTCCACCTCCAGGGTTTAAGCGATTCTCCTGCCTCAGCCTCCTGAGTAGCTGGGATTACAGGCGCCCGCCACCACACCCAGTTAATTGTTGTGTCTTTAGTGGAGACCACCATGTTGGCCAGCTGGTCTTGAACTCCTGACTTCAAGTGATCCACCCACCTTGGCCTCCCATAGTGCTGGGATTACAGGCATGACATGCCACTGCTCCCGGCCAAAAACCCATATGTTTTAATGATAGATTGATAACATTCTGGGGGCAAGGATTAATATTGGGGCTTTTTTTTGAGACTGAGTCTCACTCTGTCGCCCAGGTTGTAGTGCAGTGGCGCGATCTTGGCTCACTGCAACCGCCACTTCCCAGGTTTAAGTGGTTCTCCTGCCTCAGCCTCCTGAGTACCTGCAATTACAGACGCCCGCCACCACGCCAGGTAATTTTTGTATTTTAGTAGAGACAAGGTTTCACCATATTAGCCAGGCTGGTCTTGAAATCCTGACTTCAAGTGATCCACCCGCCTCAGCCTCCCAAAGTGCTGGGATTACAGGCCTGAACCACTGCGCCCAGTGGGGCTTTTTTCTTGGTATCACCATCAGTGTTCATTTGAGTTCTAGTATTTGAGTGCTTTTTGTTTAAACCCAAGGTAGCGGTGATTCACCAACTATTTTGACTGGAAGAACTCTAAAGGGACTCTTCTCGTTTGCTTGTCTTTGCCTTCACCACTCCCAGGCATACTGAAATGGATCACCTTAAGTTTCGTGATCCTCCACAATCTACTCCTTCTAACGCAAGACCTCTCTCATAAACACACCCCTTTCCCCCACACCACCTACCTGGTTATCGAAGACAGAAACGTAAGAGACAATGTGGACTACTTCGTTTTTCTTTCTTTTTTCTTTTTAATGAGATGGAGTCTTGCTCTGTCACCCAGGCTGGAGCACAGTGGTGCGATCTCGGCTCACTGCAACCTCCACCTCTTGGGTTCTCGCCATACTCCTGCCTCAGCCTCCCGAGCAGATGGGACTACAGGGGCCTGCCACCATGCCCGGCTAAATTTTTTGTATTTTTAGTAGAGACGGGGTTTCACAGTGTTAGCCAGGATGGTCTTGATCTCCTGACCTCGTGATCTGCTAGCCTCGGCCTGCCAAAGTGTTGGGATTACAGACGTGAGCCACTGCGCCCGACCTTGCTTTTTTTCATTTCTGCCTCCATCCCCATGTTCAATCAATCATAGTCCTATCAATTTTAGCCTTTAAATATTTTCTACTGTCACTGCCTGATTTCTTTCCCTCATTATCTCTTGCAGGGACACTTCCTGTCCCCATCCATCTCACAGTTCTTTTCTATACCTATTTTTCCAATTTTTTTTTTTTTTCTGTCGCCCAGGCTGGAGTGCAATGGCGCAATCTTGGCTCACTGCAACCTCCACCTCTCAGGTTCAAGCGATTCTCCTCCTCAGCCTCCTGAGTAGCTGGGATTACAGGCATGAGTCACCATACCTGGCTAATTTTTTTGTATTTTTAGTAGAGACGGGGTTTCACCATGTTGGCCAAGGTAATCTCGAACTTCTGAACTCAGGTGATCCACTCACCTCGGCCTCCCAAAGTGCTGGGATTACAGGTGTGAGCCACCGTGCCCGGCCTCCAAAAGTTTTTGAAAGAATAAATTGGTGTTGAATTTTGTCATAAGAATTTTCTGTATCCATTGATATAATCATGTAATTTTTTAGCCTGTTAATATGGTGGGTTATATTAATTAGTTTCCAAATTTTTATATTTTAAAATTTTTTTGAGATAGAGTCTCTGTCTGTTGTCCAGGCTGCAGTGCAGTGACACAATCATAAGTCACTCCCGGCTTGATCTCCAGGGCTAAAGTTATCCTCCGACTTCAGTCTCTTGATTAGCTAGGACTACAGGCACATGCCATCATGCCCAGCCAATTTTTTCGATTTCTAGTAAAGACAAAGTCTGATTATGTTGCTTAGGCTGGTGTTGAACTCTTGAGCTCAAGTGATCCTTATGCCTCAGCCTCACAAAGTGTTGGGATTACAGGTGTGAACCTCTGTGCCCAGGCAATTTTTAAACACTGTATCAGCCTTGCATGCCTGAAATAAATCTCACTTGGTCATGGGTCATTTGTATAATTCTTTTTATATATTACATTTACATTATATTACTTTTTTTTTTTTTTGAGATGGAGTCTCGCTCTGTCTCTCAGGCTGGAGTGCAGTGGTGCGACCTCGGCTCACTGCAACCTCCACTCCTTGGTTCAAGCATTCTCCTACCTCAGGCTCCCAAGTAGCTGGGATTACAGGCACATATCACCACACTCAGCTAATTTTTGTATTTTTAGTAGAGACAGAGTGTCACCATGTTGGCCAGGCTGGGCTCGAACTCCTGACCTCAGGTGACCCACCTGCCTCGGCTTCTCAAAGTGTTCGGATTACAGGCATGAGCCACTGTGCCAGGCCTATATTACTTTTATTTATTACTGAATTCTGTTTGTTAACAAAATTTGTTAATTCTATTTGCTAATATAATTAATTAAATAATTTACTTGTTTTAAAATTTCTATGTCTACCTTCATAAAGAATCTGGATCTGGCCCGGCGCAGTGGCTCATGCCTATAATCCCAGCACTTTGGGAAGCCAAGGCAGGCTGATCACCTGAGGTCGGGAGTTTGAGACCAGCCTGACCAACATGGAAAAATCCCATCTCTAATTAAAATACAAAATTAGCCAGGCGTGGTGACGCATGTCTGTAATCCCAGCTACTCAGGAGGCTGAGGCAGGAGAATCGCTTGAACCCAGGAGGCAGAGGTTGTGGTGAGCCAAGATCGCGCCTTTGCACTTCAGCTTGGGCAACAAGAGCAAAACTCTGTCTCAAAAAAAAAAAAAAAAAAAAGAGAATCTGGATCTGTAGTGGGGTTTTTTTGTACAATTTTGTCTGGTTTTGATATTATTTTACTTCATGAAATGAATTGGAAATCTCTCCCCTGCCCTGACACACCCCTTCTATATTTTGGAAGAAATTGTGCAAAATTTATGTTAATTCTCCTTTAAACCCTTGGGAGAATTCTCCAGTGAAAACTTCTGGGCATGGTGATTTCTTTTTGAGAAGTTTTAAAATTATAAATTCAATTTGTTAATAGCTTTGGGACTATTTAAATTATCTATTCATTTTTGGTGAGTACTTTGTGTTATTTGAGGGCCTGGCACATTATGTTTAAGTTGTTAAATTTATGCATATGTAGTTGTTTTAGTATTCTATTATCCTTTTGTTGTCTGTGGGGTCTAGAGTGATAGTCAATGTTTTATTTCTAATATTGGTAATTTGAATCTTGCTTTGTCACTGAGGCTGGAGGGCAGTGGCACAATTATAGCTCACTGCAGCCTTGAACTCCTGGGCTCAAGCAATCCTCCCACCTAAGCCTCCTGAGTAGCTGGGAATACAGGCATGTTCCACTATGCCCAGATAAGTTATTTAAAATTTAAAAATGTTTTTAGAAATGGGGTCTGGGTATATTGCCCAGGCTTCTTTGTCAGTCTTGGCAGAGGTTTGTCAATTTTGTTGATCTCGTCAAAGAACCATCTTTTTGTTTCATTGATTTTTCTCTATCATTTTTTCTTTTCAATTTTACTGATTTCTCCTCTTACCTCATTATTTTGCTGTTTCTGATTGCTTTGTGTTTATTATGCTCTTCTTTTCCTAGGTTTTAAAGTGGTAGCTTAGGTTGTTTTTTATTTTTAGTGGGGAGCTTAGATCTGTATTTGAGACTCCCTCTTTTTTAATGTATGCATTTAATGCTATAAATTTCCCTTTTAGTATTGCTTTAGGTAGGTCCCACAAATCTTAGTATATTTTTCATTTTCATCCAGTTCAATTTATTTTTTGGTTTCCTTTGAGACTTTATCTTTGACTCATGGATTACTTAGAAGTGTATTGTGTAGTTTCCAAGAGTTTGAAGATTTTCCTGTGATCCTTTTGTTATTGATTTGTAATTTGATTATGTTTTGGTTGGAGAACATACTTTGTATGATTTCAATTCTCTTAAATGTGTTGAGGTTTGTTTCAAGGCCCAGGATATGGTTTACCTTGGTATATGTTTTATGGGCATGTAAAAATAATTTGTATTCTTGCCAGGCATGATGGCTCACACCTTTTATCCCAGCACTTTGGGAGACCAAGGTGGGAGGATTGCTTGAGTCTAGGAGTTTGAGGTTAGCCTGGGCAACATAGTGGGGACTATGTCTCTACTTCTATTAAAAAATATATATGTATAATATATATATTTATTTACATATATAGATATATATATCTCTTGCAGGGATATATATATTTATATATAAATATATATAATATGTAAATAAATATATATAATATATAAATATATATATAATATGTAAATAAATATATATATTATATATATATATATAGAGAGAGAGAGAGAGAGAGAGGCCTGGTGTGGTTGCTCACGTTTGTAATCCCAGCACTTTGGGAGGCTGAGGTGGGCAGATCACAAGGTCAGGAGATCGAGACCATCTTGGCCAACATGGTGAAGCACCATCTCTACTAAAAATACAAAAAGTTAGCTGACCGTGGTGGTGTACACCTGTAATCCCAGCTATTCAGGAGGCTGAGGCAGGAGAATCACTTGAATCCAGGAGATGGAGGTTGCAGTGAGCCAAGACTGCGCCACTGCATTCCAGCCTGGTGACAGAGCAAGATTCCCTCTTAAAAAAAGTAAATAAATAAAAATAAAAAATATAAATAAATAAAAGGAAAAAGAAGAAAATGTATTGTGCTATCGTTGGGTGAAGTGGTCTATGTCAATTAGATCTTGCTGGCTAATGGTATCGGTGAGGTCTTCTATATGCGTGCTGATTTTCAGTCTATTGTTCTATCATTCATTGAGAGAGTGGTGTTGAAATCTCCTATTATAATTATGAATTTGTCTATTGCTCCTTTCAGTTCTATCAGTTTTGTTTTACATATTTTCCAGCTTTGTTGTTTGGTGCATACATATTAATAGTTAGAATTGCTATCTGTTCTTGATTGACCCTTTTATTATTATATTGTACTTCTCTGTCTCTAGTATCCTCTTTGCTCTGAAGTCTACTTTATCTAATATTAATATAACTATTCTGGCTTTCCTTTGCTTCACATTTGCATGGTATATCTTTTCCACCCTTTTACTTTCAATCTGCCTGTATCATTAGACTTGAAGTGAGTTTCTTGTAGACAGCATATAGTTAGATTTTGCTTTTAATCCACCCTGCCAATCTCCATTTTATTTTCTTTAAAAACATTTTTTTTTAAACAACAACAAAAAATAGATGCAGAGTCTCACTGTGTTGGCCAGGGTGGTCTTGAACTCCTGGCCTCAAGCAGTCCTCCCACTTTGGCCTCCCAAAGTGCTCGGATTACAGGCATGAGCCGCTATGCCTGGCCCCAATCTCTGTTTTCTAATTGGTGTATTTAAAGCATTTACATTTAATGTATTTATTTATATATAATGGCACTTAATTTATATATAATGACACTATGTTTTTTTTCCCTGTTTTTCATTACCTGCTTTCTGTTTTCTGCCTTCCTATGGATTATTTGAATATTTTTAGAATTCCATTTTGATTTAGCTATAGTGTTTCTGAGTGTATCTGTTTCTATAGCTTTTTAAAATGCTGGCCATATATAACATAATTTAGAAAATTCAAGAGGAAAATAAAAGCCTATTGATTTTACCCATATTTTTGGTTATTATGTTCTTCCTTCCTTCTTGATATCCCAAGATTTCTTCTTTTTTAATGCTTTTTCTGTTTATTTATTTATTGTAGATAAAGGCTAGTCTCAAACTCCTGGCTTCAAGCAATCTTTCTACCTTGGCCTTCCAAAGCACTGGGATTACAAGTGTGAGCCACCATGCCCAACCTTCCTTTCTGTTTAGAGGACTTTCATTAGATACCTTTATATTTTTTTGGAGACAGGGTCTTGCTCTGCTGCCCAGGCTGGAGTACAGTGGCACAATCATGGCTCCCCATAGCCTCAGCCTCCTGGGCTCAAGTGATTTTCCTGTCACAGCCTCCAAAGTAGCTGGAACTACAGGTGCACAACACCATGCCCAGATAATTTTTTTGCGTGTGTGTGACAGAGTCTTGCTTTGTCCCCCAGGCCAGAGTGCAGTGGCGCAATCTCAGCTCACTGCAAGTTCTGCCTCCCAGGTTCATGCCATTCTCCTGCCTCAGCCTCCCGAGTAGCTGGGACTACAGGCACCCACCACCACGCCCAGCTAATTTTTTGTATTTTTAGTAGAGATGGGGTTTCACCGTGTTAGCCAGGATGGTCTTGATCTCCTGATCTGGTGATCCATCCTCCTCGGCCTCCCAAAGTGCTGGGATTACAGGCGTGAGCTACCACACCCTGCCATGCCCAGATAATTTTTAAATTTTTTTTGTAAGGCTGGGCATGGTGGCTCACGCCTGTAAACCCAACACTTTGGGAGGCTGAGGCAGGTGGATCACTTGAGGTCAGAAATTCAAGACCAGCCTGGCAAACATGGTGAAACCCCATTTCTACTAAAAATATACAAAAATTAGCTGGGTGTGGTGGCAGATGCCTGTAATCCCAGCTCCTTGGGAGGCTGAGGCAGGAGGATCGCTTGAACCCAGGAGATGGAGGTTGCAGTGAGCCAAGATCACACCACTGTACTCCAGCCTGGGTGACAGAGTATCTGTCTCAAAAATATGTATATGTAAATATATATGTATATATGTATGTGTCCATATATGTATTTATATATTTATTTATTGTAGAGATGGAGTCTCGCTGTGTCACCCAGGCTGGTCTTGAACTCCTGAGCTCAAGTTATCCTCCCATCTCAACCTCTCAAAGTGTTGGGATTACAGGCAGGAGCCACCAAAACTGGCCAGATCTTCTTTAAAGTAGATCTGCTAACAATAAATTCTCATAGTTTACCTTCTTCTGAGAATATTTTGATTTCTTCATTTCTGAAGAATATTTTTCACCAGGTATAGGGTTCTGGTATTTTTTTTTTTTCCCCAGTCTCAAGGCAGGAAAAAATCCTTCCCTGCTCAAAGACAGTCAGCTTTATTTACTATTTTAAATGATAAAATTAAATAGTATAGGGTTCTATATTGACAATTATTTTCTCTTGGTACCTAAAAAATATTGAGTCACTTTTTCTGGTCTGCATGGTTTCTAATGAGAAATCTGCTGTCATTCTGATGCTTTTTATTTATAAGTAAGGTATTATTTTTTCTGTAGATGCTATAAAGGTGTTTTTCAGTGGGGCTTACACTTGTAACCCCAGTATTCTGGGAGGCTGAGGCAAAAGGGTCACTTGAGTTCAGTTGTTTGACACTAGCCTGGGCAACATAGTGAGACCCTGTCTCTACAAAAAATTTAAAAAGTAGCTGGACATGGTGGTGCATGCCTGTAATCCCAGCTACTCAAGAGGCTGAGGTGGGAGGATCACTTGAGCCCGGGAGATTGATGCTTATGGTTTGCTCAGCTTGTTGAGCCCTTACGTTTATGTCTGCTTTCAAATTTGGGACTTTTTAGCCCTGCCCTCTTCCTCCCCGCCTTCTGAGATTTCAGTGACACAAATAGTAGACATTTTGGTGTAGTACCAAAGATCCCTGAGGGTCTGTCTCTTTTTTTTGGTCTATTTTCTTTTTTTCTCTTTACTGTTCAGACTGGGTAATTCTTGTTGGTCTATCTTTCAGCTTAGTGATGATTTCACCTGTCCCTCTCATTCTGCTGTTATGTCCATTCTCTAAGTTTTTTACTTTGGTTTTTGTATTTTAAAGTACTAAAATGTTTCTTTCACTCTTTTATCGTTTTGTTTGTTTGTTTGTGTTTTTTTTTTTTGCTCAGGCTTGCTTTATTTTATTTGTTTTTGTTTGAAGCATGTTTGTAGTTGTTGCTCACTGAAGCTTTTATTTATTTATTTATTTATTTATTTATTTCGAGATTGAGTCTCACTCTGTTGCCTAGGCTGGAATGCAATGGCGCGATCTCGGTTCACTACAACCTCCGCTTCTTGGGTTCAAGCGATTCTCCTGCCTCAGCTTCCTGAGTTGCTGGGATTACAGGTGTGCACACCACGCCCAGCTAATTTTTGTATTTTTAGTAGAGATGGGGTTTCGGCATGTTGGCCAGGCTGGTCTCAAATTCCTGAGCTCAGGTGATCTGCCCACCTAGGCATCCCAAAGTGCTGGGATTACAGAGGTGAGCCACTGCGCCCGGCCTCACTGAAGCATCTTTACTGTGGCTGCTTTAAAATCTTTGTCTCTGTTATCTTGTAGACATAATTCTAATGTCTCTGTTATCTTGGAATTGGAATCTACGGATTGTCTTTTTTTCTTTTGAAATCTTCCTGGTTCCTGAGGAGATGAGTGATTTTTCATTGAAAATCAGATATTTTCATATTATGTTTTGAAACTCTGCATCTTATTTAAAAATTCTGTTTTAGTTGGCTTTCTCTGACATCTCTCTTGCTAGGGAAGGAAGAGCGCCACCTCATCATTGCCATCTTGACACAGAAATACAGCTTAATTATTAAGCTTCTGTTTATACCTGAGATGGGGGTGCTCCTTGTTACTAATACAAAGGCAGTTCCAGCTCCCGGCATGTTCTCCACTGACACTGCAGTTGCCTTGTTACCACTGGTGCTGGTGACATCATGATTGTCCACTAGGCTCCCCTCGACCCTATTCAGTGGCAATGGGGGGGAATGCATATTACTGCCAGGAGGGGGTAAAAGTCTAGAATCCTTAGATATCTCTACTGAAAACTGGGGTGGGAGTAGAGTCACGTTACTGGCCAGTAGGGATGACAATCCTAGCTCTCTGTTTGGCCTTCTCTGACACCATCCCAGTATGGGTGCTGTGTCACTTCCCACAGCCTCACAAGGGTGAAATTCTAGGTCCCTACTAGGCCTTTGCTGGCCTGTGTGGAGGTGGTGCCATAGTTTTTCTGTGGTGTTTGGCTGCAGTGAAGCAGTTATTATCTAAAACTTCTCTGTTTTCCTAGGCTGCCCCTTTCCTGGTTCTTCGGCAAGAGAGAGCAGGTTTTTGCTGGGGTGGTTTTGTCTGCACTTATTAGCATTTCTGGGTTGCCAGCTCGTTCAGCTCTGAGTCTGAGATATATGAGGCAAAAAGAAAACCCAGGAAATTCACTACTGTGTTTTCCTTTGGACCCCAAGTTTTCTTTTCTTTTCTTTTCTTTTTCTTTTTCTTTTTCTTTTTTTTTTTTTTTTTTGAGACGGAGTCTGGCTCTGTCGCCCAGGCTGGAGTGCAGTGGCAAGATGTTGGCTCACGGCAAGCTGCACCTCCTGGGTTCACACCATTCTCCTGCCTCTGCCTCCCAAGTAGCTGGGACCACAGGCGCGGGCCACCACGCCCAGCTAATTTTTTGTATTTTTAGTAGAGACAGGGTTTCACCCTGTTAACCAGGATGGTCTCCATCTCCTGACCTCGTGATCCACCTGCCTTGGCCTCCCAAAGTGCTGGGATTACAGGCCTGAGCCACTGCGCCCTGCGGGCCCCAGGTTTTCTAGCCGGCATGGCTTTTCTCTTCATCTTTCTGAGCTAAGCCTTGATGTGTGTGTGTGTGTGTGTGTGTGTGTGTGTGTATGTATATTTCTTATCAATATACTTTACATATAATATCAATGTAAATATATATGTAATATCTACATATATCTATACATTAGATATATGTAATATCTACATATATCTATACATTAGATATATCTATATATTATATATAGATATATTTATATATAAAATGTCCAAAGTTTTTCATTGTACTTAGCAGGAGTAATAAGAAAAAGTAAGTCTATTTCATTTCTCAGAAGTGGGAAATATTATTTTTTAAAAGATTTGACATTTTGTCAATAAAAATAATTCAGTATAAAGGGGAAACATTACAACACAGAATGGTGAGACAGAAAGCAAGGTCCTTGAGTTGGTGAGATGACACATGGAGGGGCTGGTTCTCTGATAGAATCAGGGACACCTCTTTCATTGGCACAAAAGGGAAGGTAGATGGACGTATATTGCAGACAGGTCTAGAGAGTCAGGGTTGAGTAGATGAGGGGATTCCTCTACAATAGACCAGTGCTGTTCAATAGAAATTTCTGAGATGGTGAAAATGTCCTATATCTACACAGTCCAGTATGATAGTAAGGGGAGATGTGGCTGTTTAACATTTGCAATGCAGCTAGTGCAACTCAGGCACTGAATTTTTAATTTAAATTAATTTAAATTTAAATAGCTACATGTGGCTAGTAGCTACCATTGGACAGTATAGCTCTAGATGAAAGATGAGGTAGATTCATTGGTTGAAAGTGAAGCTGAGAGGTGAGAATGTAGGGATAAGTTGGAGGTTACAGAAGAGATGAAAAGATGTAAGACAGTCCTCTTGATGTGTGATCATGACTGGTCAACACAGTGGTGTGATTTTCTCCAGCAAATACAGTTGCAGAAAAATCATATTATAAAAACGTTGGCTGGGTGCGGTGGCTCATGCCTGTCATCCCAGCACTTTGGGAGGCTGAGGCAGGTAGATTGCTTGAGCCCAGGAGTTCGAGACCCTGTCTCTACAAAAAATACAAAAATTAGCTGCATGCGCACTTCTAGTCCCAGCTTCTTAGGAAACCGGGGTGGGAGGATCGCTTGAGCCTTGGGGGCAGAGGTTGCAGTGAGTTGAGATCAGCCACTGCACTGCAGCCTGGGTGACAGAGTGAGACTGTCTCAAAAAAAAAAAAAAAAAAACACAAAAACCCTCCCCCCCACCACATACACATTTTGACACCAGAGTTGAACAAACCCCCATTCTCCTCTAGTTTTCCAGGGAGGAAACAGATGGCCATGAAAATAAATAACTGAAGTTACTGGCCCAAGGTGACTACTACCTGGCATAACCAGGTCCTTAAGTGTTTCATTCCCTCAAATTAGTACCCTTTCCTTCATTTTTCTGCCTCCTCTTGTACCCTCTATTTGAATAATTTAATACCTATAGGCAAATGTTTTAGTACTCTCTAAAATCAGACCTGGAATCCAGACTGATCTCAGGAAAGGTGTGACCTCCAATATTACTTATGTATAAAATATGAGCAAATATTTTGCCACCTTTTGTATTTAATCATTTTTCTTTGGCTTCTTTTGTCCCCTATGCAGTCTCAATACCTTCACAGAGGTGAAGAAGCAGCAACCAAATGAATTAGACAGCAACATGATTCCTAGAGAATGGCAAGACCAATTCTTCAACTACTTCTTCAGCATTTCTGAAACATATGGAAGATGGCCCATTGTGCTCTCTTAATTCTTTGATAATCTGGACATTGACTTTTCCATTATATGACCTGGGCTTGTGGGCATCATGTCATAATGCACCTGTTCAGACATCTCCCTGTACCAATATGGATCACTTGAAGAGACTCCTTTGCCTCCATCAAAAAGGATACAGTTGTGTATCTCTTCCATTTTTGTTTACAGTGCCTAAAATTATTTGAGCAGTTTTTCACCTCTTCTCTGATAAACACCTTATTAGTCCTTAAAAAGAAAAGAAAAAAGGAAAATAAAACTTTTATTGAGATCCTAACATGTGGCAAATGCAATCATATAAATAATTTATTTATTCAACAAATAGTATATGCACAACCCAATGAAATAAATGAAGGATACATAGATGGTGAGGACAAAGTTCATGCTTAAAAGAAGCTCTTAGTCTACTGAGAGAGACAGATAATGTCTAAGGATAAATTGCAGCATAAATAAATCCAACCCTGGGAGGTAACTATTTTTATTCTTGTTTTACAGATTCAGAAGCAGGCCACTAAAGGTTAAGTGATGAATTCATGATCACACAGCCAGACACAGGATTTCAACTCAGATTCAAATACCACCAGAACACCTCCCATTGGGGAAAAAACCTGCCAGTAAACTACATTTAAAATTTTATTTTGAATGTCAAGCTTAAAAGATAAGATATAATTAACATATATCACTAAAACATTTTTTTAATGCTCTGAAATATTACCAGGAAAAGTCATCAACTTTGATTCTATCTTTTTTTTTTTTTTTTTGAGATGGAGTTTCACTCTGTTGCCCAGGCTGGCATGCAATGGCACAATCTTGGCTTACTGCAACCTCCACCTCCTGGGTTCAAGCGATTCTCCTGCCTCAGCCTCCCGAGTAGCTGGGATTACAGGCATGCGCCACCACGCCTCACTATATTGTTTTTTTTTTTTTTTTTTTTTTTGAGACAGAGGCTCGCTCTGTTGCCCAGGCTGGAGTGCAATTGCAAGGTCTTGGCTCATTGCAACCTCTGCTTCCCGGGTTCAAGCGATTCTCCTGCCTCAGCCTCCCAAGTAGCTGGGACTACAGGTGTATGCCACCATGCCTGGCTGATTTTTTTGTATTTTTAGTAGTGATGGGCTTTCACCATATTGGCCAGGCTGTTCTTGAACTCCTTACCTCAAATGATCTGTCCGCCTCGGCCTCCCAAAGTGCTGGGATTACAAGCGTGAGCCAACGTGCCTTGCCGACTCTATCAATCTTTAAAAGACATAGAAATGTAGTCTTGGAAAATGAGCCCTGGGACTGAATCAAGACAAAGTCACTGAAAATAACTCCTGGCTTCTTGACATTCTAGCTGTGTGAACATGGACTTGTAACTTAATGTCCTCTAAACTTCAGATTTCACATACTTAAGGTGAAGATAAATAATACTTATTTCCCTGGGTGAGGATTATACAAGATATGTCTAGGGATGCAGTAGACATACATTCAATGTCAGCTGACTTTGAATCAAGCAGTGTCATTGTTCTGGTTTTTCCTAGGATTTGATTTTTACAGTATTCAGTTTGTTTACTTGTTGAGAAAAATTAAGGGGGGGCAGAGAAATGAAGCAATGGTTGGAGAGAGAAAGGAGGTGTGTTCACATTGAAGATGAGAGTGTGGATTTATAATCTATAAAACTGAAGTTTTCCTTTGAAAATTGCAAAGTGGACTTTGTAGAGGGTGGAGCTCCATGGTGCTTCACATCCTGGCAGCTGGGAATAACTTCCCAAGGACTTAAAAAATTAACAAATTAAAACCACTGTTATTCCTAACTCAAATTCTAACCAGTGTATCCAACACAGTAATGTGAGGTGTTTATGTTTGGAACCACTGGATAGGCTAAAAGTTAACTCAGGCTTAAAACTAGTTGACACAAAGCAATTTTGGCTGAACCAAATTGACCTAACAAAATGCAAAATTGTTCTAACAGCGGGATTGTTCATTTCACTCTGTGGGTCCTGAATGCAGTGGAAATCCCCACACTGTCTAATGACATTTCTAGGTATACTGCTCCCCAAATTAGTGCTTTCCTGAATGATAAGGCAGCACTAGAAAATATCAAATGGCCAACACTAAGAAGCCATTCTCATATTACTGCCTCTAGGGTGATTGCATTTCAAAGATGCCAAGTTATAGCAAAGACACACTTTCAGGATGCCCAAGACTTCTAGACAATTTGAGAACACCAGAGTTGCTACAAAAACTTTACAGGAGGCCACTGATTCTCCATATCTATAGTCATTTGGGCCCAGGTAAGTATGGCCTTGAGCAGAAATGCACCAAATTTGTACTTTCTCTACCCTGGCACCAGGATGCTTTGTGTGCTGGAAAGTTCGCATCCATAGTAATTCCCTGTGTTGGACCTGACCTCTCCATCCCAGTTGACTATGGAAGGAAGCCAAAAAAGAGGGGGGTGTTGATGCATTTATTTGCATTTGCCATTTTTATTTGCCTTAGGAACTTCAGACCGCAGGCCTCCTTAAGCATGAACTGTTTGTTAAAGTCTGGTGTTGCCTTTTGTGGACTGGTCTAGCCAAGAGTTGTTTTAACCCAAATGGGGAGATGGGGGTGGGGCTGGGGTGGGGTAAGACATCTGCAGAGCCCAACAACCGTTACCAAGGCCTACCCTGGCTCTGCCTCTACCTGCCAAACGTTAAACAAAGCCCCTGGGAGAACTCGGGCAAGCTGAACACCTTGGTCAAACATGAAGCAAACCACCACCAGGTGTGCTTGCAGAACAGACTCTCCATCAGCGTCCTGTCATGCAGAAAATGTTTATCCAATTTGTCAAGATAATCTTTCCTCAAATAAGCTTTGGGCCTATTCCTTGGAACAGCCTGAATTTAGTCGGTATAATGTAACTCTATTTTTTTTCACCCATTTTCCTTTAATTGCTGTGTCAACTTTTCCCTGGCTTTAAGCAAACTGAAAGTAATTATATCATTCTTAAGTGAGTAATCTTCTGACTGGGTTAGCTGATTCGTGAGTTACTCTAAAATTCTAAATTGTGCTGTTCTTTTTCAAACACATTTTCTTAGATGTTTCGCAAAGTTTGGCTCATCGATGACCCACGGGTGTGTTTATTCTGTCACGTTTCGTGGCTACGCCGTGACTATATTAGGGCATTTGAAAAGAAGTTAAGTGTAGAAATATGAGAAGGGGGAAAAAGAAAACTTCACCTACTAATTTCAGTATTTCTTGGAAATATTACAGTCATTGTAAATAACTTGCAGCTTCAAGCATGAAGAACGTTTGATTAGTGCTTTGAATCATGGTGTAATATTAGAGGCTGGGCTTGATGGACTTAAAAAGCACTCACTTCTTTCATTTCATAATATAGTTTCCTTGCTATTTGACACCTTGTGTGATATTGTTTTGTTTAAAACACAGAAACGCTAAAGGTTACCACATTTTTCTTAGTTCTACTCATTGACATACTCCCACAGAACTCATGATACATTTAAAAATAGAAGGCTCAGCCATCTGGCTATTGGATGGTTTCTATTTTTGTTTCTCTTTGCATTCACAAAGTCTGTTGAGTCTGAAATTCTCTATGTTCTGCCCTATATGTAATTGTGTATACACACACACACACTTTCTCATTTAAATTTAGCCATTATCAATCTGGGTTTGTTTTACCGACCACAGTGACACTTTGCTGGGGACGCTAACCTTGCTTAATTTATGCATTAGTCAAGTCTGCATTAAATCCTAACTCTGAGGATTGTTACCTAAAGTCTAAAAGATGCCAAATCAAAGGCATTTCTTATTAATATATATCACCCATGTTTACTCAGGATTTCCATTAATAGAAATAGGCTCCTTGTCTTGGCTTTGACGAAGCCACAGGACTACAGGGAACTTTAAAGCTCATCTCATGAATCCCCATCATTTTATACCTGAGGAAACTAGGGTCTAGAGATGTAGAGAAAGATCAGTTTAAGGTCACATGGCTAATTAGTAGTAAAATTCCCTTTAGAATACAGATCTCCTGACTTTTTCTAATGCTCTATCCATTTTCATAAACTAGATAGGAGCTAATAAGGATATTTTTTGTGAAGTTCAGCAATGTATACTTTAATTACATTAATTATATGTTTATAACCTCTGTTATTTATAGGATTGTGTTTACAAGCAAAACTGAAGTGCATTGTTATGTTTGGATAGTTAAAAATAATATTTCCTCACCTCTCAGGTGTCAGTGACCCTCAAACTTTATTGCATGCATGAATGAGCTGGTTACAAAGGCAGATTCCTCAAGAGAATGGAAAGACAAGCCACAGACTGGGAGAAAATAATTGCAAAAGATACATCTGATAAAGCATTGCTATCTAAAATATACAAACGACTCCCAGTCGGGTGCGGAGGCTCACGCCTGTAATCCCAGCATTTTGAGAGGCTGAGGCAGGTGGATCACCTGAGGTCAGGAGTTTGAGACCAGCCTGACCAACATGATGAAACCCCATCTCTACTAAATACAAGAAATCAGCTGGGTGTGGTGGCACATTACTGTAATCCAAGCTACTTGGGAGGCTGAGGCAAGAGAATCACTTGAACCTAGAGGCAGAGGTTGCAGTGAGCCAAGATTGTACCATTGCACTCTAGCCTGGGCAACGAGAGCAAAATTCCATCTCAAAAAAATAAAAAATAAATACAATAAAAATAATAAAGTATACAAACAACTCTTAAAACTTGACAATAAGAAAATAGAACAACCTGATTTTTAAAATAGGCAAAAGACCTAAATAGACATTTCACCAAAGAAAATAAACAGATTCCAAGTAAGCATATGAAAAGATGTTCATCATCATATGTCCTCCTCAGGGAACTACAAATTAAAACAGCAATATGATACCACTACACATGTATTAGAAAAAACAAAATATAGAACACTGACAACACCAAATGCTGGCAAGGATGTGGAGCAACAGGAACTCTCATTCATTGCTGGTAGGAATGCAAAATGGCATAGCCACTTTGGAAGAAGCTTTAAACTAAACATACTCTTACCATATGACCCAGCAATCTTGCTCCTTGGTATTTATCCAAATGAATTAAAATTTTATTAAGATTTTAATAAGAGCTGGGCGTGGTGGCTCACGCCTGTAATCCCAGCACTTTGGGAGGCCAAGGCGGGCAGATCACGAGGTCAGGAGATCGAGACCATCCTGGTTAACATGGTGAAATCCCGTCTCTACTAAAAATACAAAAAAAATTAGCCGGGTGTCGTGGCGGGCGCCTGTAGTCCCAGCTGCTTGGGAGGCTGAGGCAGGAGAATGGCGTGAACCCAGGAGGTGGAGCTTGCAGTGAGCTGAGATCATGCCATTGCACTCCAGCCTGGGCGACAGAACAAAACTCTGTCTCAAAAAAAAAAAAAAAAAAAGATTTTAATGAGAGCTGGGTGTGGTGGCTCGCACCTCTAACCCCAGCTGAGGCTGAGGTGGGATTTTGAACCTACGAGTTTGAGACCAGCCCTGGCAACATAGCATGAATCCGTCTCTACAAAGAAGTATTTAAAAAATTACCTGGGCATGAAAGTCCATTCCTGTAGTCCCAGCTACTCAGGCTGAGGTGGGAGGACTGCTTGAATCTGGGAAGATGAGGCTGCAGTGGGCCATGGTAGTGCCACTGCACTCCAGCTTGGGCAACAAAGCGAGACCCTGTCTCAAAATACAAAACAAAACAAACTCCACAAAAATTTATGTCCATACAAAAAGTTGCCCATGGATGTTTATGCCATCCTTGTTTTTTTGTTTTTTAGATGGAGTCTCACTCTGTCACCCAGGCTGGAATGCAGTGGTGCGATCTTGGCTTACTGCAACCTCCACCTCCTGGGTTCCAGCCATTCTCCTGCCTCAGCCTCCTGAGTAGCTGGGATTACAGGCATGTGCCACCACACCTAGCTAATTTTTGTATTTTTAGTAGAGACAGGGTTTCACCAAGTTGGTCAGGCTGGTCTCGAACTCCTGACCTCGTGATCGGCCTACCTCAGCCTCCCAAAGTGCTGGGATAACAGGCGTGAGCCACTACGCCCGTGCTTATGCCATCTTTATTTATAATTGCCAAAACTTGGAAGCAACTAAGATGTTCTTCAGTAGGTGAATGGATAAACAATGGTACAGGCAGACAATAAAATATTATTCAGTTCTAAAAAGAAATGAGCTATCAAGCCATGAAAAGACATGGAGAAACCTCGAACACATATTATGAAATGAAAGAAGCTAGTCCGAAAAGGTTATATACTGTATGTTCTGGAAAAGGCAAAACTATGGAGACAGTAAAAAGATCAGTGGTTGCCAGGGGTTGAAAGGGGAAGGGAGGGATAAATAGGCACAGCACAAAGGATTTTCAGAACAGTGAAAGTATTCTGTATGACACTGTAATAATGAATCATGTCATTATACATCTGTCAAAGCCCATGGAATGTACAACACCAAGAGTGAACCCTAATATAAGCTATGGTCTTTGGATGACAATGATGTGTCAATATAGGTTTGTCAATTATAACAAGTGTAGGCCGGGTGCGATGGCTCAGGCCTGTAATCCCAGCACTTTGGGAGTCCGAGGCGGGCAGATCACCTGAGGTCAGGAGTTCGAGACCAGGCTGGCCAACATAGTGAAACCCCGTCTCTACTAAAAATACAAAAATTAGCCAGGCCTGGTGGCGCGTGCCTATAGTCCCAGTTACTCAGGAGGCTGAGGCAGGAGACTGACTTGAACCCAGGAGGCAGTGAGCTGAGATCGTGCCATTGCACTCCAGCCTGGGCGACAGAGTGAGACTCCGTCTCAAAAAATAATAAATAAATAAATAAAACAAACATAGTGGTGCAGATATTGATAGTGGGGGAGGTCGTGTGTTATGGCAACAAGGGGTATATCGGAAGTCTCTACCCTTGCTGCTCAGTTTTGCTATGAATGTAGAACAGCCCTAAAAAATAAATTTAATTAATTAATTAATTTATTTATTTATTTATTTTGAGACAGAGTCTTGCTCTGTCACCCAGGCTGGAGTGCAGAGGCCCGATCTTGGCTCACTGCAACCTCCACCTCCCAGGTTCAAGCGATTCTCCTGCCTCAGCCTCCCAGGTAGCTGGGATTTCAGGCATGCACCACCATGCCCGGCTAATTTTTGTATTTTCAGTAGAGACGGGGTTTCATCATGTTGGTCAGGCTGGTCTTGAACTCCTGACCTCATGATCCGCCTGCCTCGGCCTCCCAAAGTGCTGGGATTACAGGCGTGGGCCACCACACCCGACCAAATTTTATTAATTAAAAAAAAAAGATTCCTGCTCTACTCCACTTCACATGTCATCCTCATCTGACCTCCACCCCCTACCAATGCCAATGCTGATTTAGCTGTACTGAAGTGAGGCCCTGAAATCTGCATTTTTAGCAAGGATGCTAACAATTCTGATGAGGGGTAGAAAACAGCATTTTCAGAAATCTTGGTCTCTACCCTCCAGCCTGCTGAGGACATAGCTCATATATGAAGCAGACACACTGTTTATTCAGTCTACAGACAGCCTGCTTCGAATATCCATTTGCTAACCCACAACCTCCTGAAGCAACCTACTGCTCAGGAACCCCTACTTTGCAATTAAAGTCATTAAACACAGAGGTCAAACTGTTTTGAAAAAAGGCAGCAGGCTAGGCAGGGCCACAGTATGGTTATTTCCCTCTACCTGCTGGAGGTGAGGACTCGAAAGCTTTTCCATCAACCAGACTGTTCAGCGTGTCTTGGTTAGCTGCACCTGCCTTCTGGCCTTTGCTTTTCTCTTCTGTGATAAGAGAACAAAGCCACCAGCTGAGGAATTGGTTGCCTGAACCAGTAGGAGCAAAGTATTCCTCGAAGACTTCAGCCCTAATCAGGGGCTGAGGAGTTCTCAGCCAGCTGCGGTCAATGTCAAGCCAAGTAGGAAAGTGTACATCAGCTGGAGAATTCCAGGGTCTTTCTTGAATTTTTTTTTCTTTTTTTTTCTTTCTTCTTCTTTCCTTTTTTTTTTTTTTTTTTTTTACCGGAGACAGGCTGTCACTCTGTCACCCAGGCTAGAATGCAGTAGTGCAATCATGGCTCACTGCAGCCTTGACTTCCTGGGCTCAGGCAATCCTCACATCTCAGCCTCCCAAGTAGTTGGGACTGCAAGTATGCGCCACCATGCCCTGCTAATTTTTAAATTTTTTGTATTCTTTGTAGGGACAGAGCTTCACCATGTTTCCCAAGCTGATTTTTTCCTTTTTAAATTTTACTTTGTTTTAGAGATGGGGGTCTCTCCATGTTGCCCAGACTGGAACGCAGGGGCTATTTCCAGGTGCGATCATAGTCCACTGCAGTCTCAAACTCCTGGCCTTAAGCCATCTGCCTGTCTCAGTCTCCTGAGGAGCTGGGACTACAGGCATGAGAGGTCTTTGCATTTTTCAGTCATTTTGTGGGATATTATGCTTACTCTGTGCAGGACGCTCTTCCAGGCAGTGCGAATATATCAGGAAGTAAAATCCTTGACCTCATGGAGCTTATATTCTATCTATATATAGTGCTTGCTATGTGCTGGCACTTTTCTAAGCACTTTACTTGTACTGATTCTTTAATCTTCACAACATTATAATTTAGGTGGCATTATTATCCCTGTTTAAAGATGCTGATACTGATGTACAGAGAGATTTAGATGTTTGCCTAAGGTTGCATGCAACCCAATCTAAACCAAAAACTATGGTTGAGCGCTCCCACAGGGCATTACTTCCTTTTAGATCCTGGGGCAAAAATTGCCCTACCTCACCAGTATTACATTATTATTATTATTATTATTATTATTGAGACAGGGTGCCACTCTGTCACCCAGGCTAGAGTGCAGTGGCATAATCATGGCTCACTGCAACCTTGATCTCCAGGGCTCAAGCAATCCTCCCACCTCAGCCTCCTGAGTACCTGGGACTACAGGTAGCCACCAGCATGTCAGGCTACTTTTTTTTTTTTTTTTTTGGTAAAGATGGGGGTCTCACTTTGTTGCTCGGGCTGGTCATGAACTCCTGGGCTTAAGTGATCCTCCTGCCTTGGCCCCTGAAGTGCTGTGCTTTATAGGTAGAGAGCCACTGTGCCTGGTTTTATTATATTATTCATAAGCGGGGAAGAGGACCATCTTAGTCACTTGGGCTGCTGTAATGAAATACCAGACTGAGGTGGCTTAAACAATAAACATTGATTTCTCACAATCTGGGGGATAGAAGACCAAGATCGGGGTGCCAGGATAACCAGGTTCTGGTGAAAGCACTCCTCCTGGGTTACAGGTAGCCATCTTCTCATTGTATTCTGACTTGGTGGAAGGAAAGAGGGCTGGCTCTCTTCCTCTTCTTATAAAGACACTAATCCCATCATGGGGACTCTGTCCTTATGACTGGATCCTGTATGGGAGGAAAAAATCAATGCTATGAAAGATATCACTAAGTCAACTGACAAAATTGGAATAGAGATGGCGAATTAGATAAAAGTATATAGACCAGGTGTGGTGACTAACGCCTGTAATCCCAACACTTTGAGAGGCTGAGGCAGGCAGATCACCTGAGGTCAGGAGTTCAAGACCAGGCTGGCTAAAATGGTGAAACCCCGTTTCTACTAAAAATACAAAAAAATTAGCCAGGCGTGGTAGTGTGCACCTGTAATCCCAGCTACTTGGGAGGCTGAGGCAGGAGAATCACTTGAACCCGGGAGGTGGAGGTTGCAGTGAGCCAAGATTGCACCATTGCACTCCAGCTTGGGCAACAAGAGTGAAACGCCATCTCAAAAAAACAAAACAAAACAAAACAAAAACAAAAAACAAAAAAGCATATAAATTTATGAAATTTATGTCTCTTATGATGACATAAGAGAATATCCTATTCTTGGGAAATAGTCATCAAAATATTTAGGGGTAAATAGCTAATATATGCAACTACCCTCATATTCTTTGGGAAAAAGTTTTATACACACAGATACACACTCATATACACACACACGCACACACACACAGAGTGAGAATGGGCAAGCCAGAGGAATAAAATCATAAAACAAATGATGTTAATAGGTGAATCTGGTAAAGGATACATGAAAACTTCTTTCTTTTTTTTTTTAAGAGACAGGATCTGGCTTTGTAGTCACTCCAGCCTCGGACTCCTGGGCTCAAGAGATCCTCCTGCCTCAGCCTCTCAAGTAGCTAGGACTACAGGCACAAGCTACCATGCCCAGCAGATGTTTCTTTATTTTTTGGGAAAGGGGAACACATATTTATGTTTAATAAAAAAAGAAATGTCCTCCTACAATTGAGATTGAGGGTCATGCGTCATGCCTGCTGGTTCGTTGTTTCAATTCTTTTTCTTTGAGATGGAGTTTCACTCTTTTCACCCAGGCTGAAGTGCAATGGTGCGATCTTGGCTCACGGCAAACTTTGCCTCCCTGGTTCAAGTGATTCTCCTGCCTCAGCCTCCGGAGTAGCTGGGATTACAGGCTCCCACCACCATGCCCAGCTAATTGTTGTATTTTTAGTAGAGACAGGGTTTCATCATGTTGGTCAGGCTGGTCTCGAACTCCTGACCTCAGGTGATCCGCCTGCCTTGGCCTCCCAAAGTGCAGGAATTACATGTGTGAGCCACTGCACCTGGCCCAATTCTTAAATATAAGCAGCTATTTGAATCCCAGTGAGAACCAGTTACTATTCATTCCCCTGAGACATGTTCCACTTCTTCCTCTATTCGTAGATTATATTAGTAACTAAAGAGAGTAAGAGTCTGCCTGAGACATGAATATATTTTCTGCCTTCAAAGGCTAGAGCCAGAGAAAGTGCTTCCCTCTGACTGTGAGGGAACGAGGGTCTTTGAGTCACTGAGTGGATGTCTGAGTCTCCACACATCCTGCTGACAGCGCGTGACTACTGCCTCCAGGTCACCACACCTGGCACACCCAGATCAACTCCTTCAAGACCTTCACTCACTCCATGCTTTTGTTATTCATGGCCATAGCTGGGAGGACCACTTTGTTTCTGGCTTCTTGAGACACAAATGCACCAGTTTCTTTGCAAAGACACGGATGAGAGGCTTATCCGGGCTGAGAAGGAGATTTTGTGGTGAGTACTGGTTTGTTGATGTCACTGAGGCTACATTTCTGGGCTCTAGGGAGATCAGGGTACCCACCTTCCTGAACTGGGTCACCATCTCCAGGATGTGACTGCTGAAGGCTGTGCACACCACATTGGTGGGACCCCACCCACTACTTTACCTGTTTCACCAATGGTTTGCCTTCCATGGCTGAGTCTCTTTAATGGCAACTGCACCCATACCACACCAGTCTGTGGATGTTCCTAATGCTATTTTTATTTTTGCAACTTTTTGTAAGTTTGAAATTGTTACTCAATAAAAATATAAAATTGTACATATTTGTCTGGATGTGTACATGTGCATTTTTCTGGGGAGAGGGTTGGTCCATGGGTGTTCTTAGGTTATCATGAGAATATGACAGAAGTAAGTGACTTAGATGTGGCATCTTGATTTGTGAAGAACAGTTTATCCGGCTAGGCGTGGTGGCTCATGCCTGTAATCCCAGCAGTTTGGGAGGCCAAGGTGGGCTGATCACCTGAGGTCAGGAATAGCCTGTAGTCCCAGCTACTCCAGAGTCTGAGGCATCAGAATCGCTTCAACCTGGGATGGAGAGGTTGCAGTGAGTCCAGATGGTGCCACTGCACCCCAGCCTGGACTACAAAAGTAAAACTCTGTCATAAAAAAAAAAAAGGTTTATCCTTTATTGGAAAGAAATTTGCACTTTAAAAAGGAGAACTATATTATTTTTAAGTTGTGGATTCCAATTTCTGGTACTCAAATCTGCATTCACCTTAGCAACACAGAGGTATGTAAAAACTAGTCTGTAGTATCTGGTTGACCTCTGTTCTTCATTCATTGAGCAGTCTTTAAGAACCTACTATGTAGCGCGCACACAGACACACACACACACACACACAGACACACACACACACACACATATTTTAGAGACACGGTCTCACTCTGTTGCCAAAGCTGGAGTACAGTGCACAATCATGGCACACTGCAGCCTCAACCTCTTGGGCTCAAGGGATCCTCCTGCCTCAGCCTCCCCAGTAGCTGGGACTACAGGCACATGCTACTATACCTAGCTTTTTTTATTTTTTATTTTTATTTTTTTTGTAGAGACATGGCTCTGCTATGTTGATCAGGCTGGTTTTGAACTCCTGACCTCAAGTGATCCTCCTACCTCAGCCTCCCCAAGTGCTGGGACTAGAGGTGTGAGCCACCACACCCAGCCAAGTAGCGTATACTCTGCTACAAATACACAAAGATAAAACATAGGTAATTGTTTTATCTTTGTGTAATTTGTCTTTTGAGAAGCCTACAACCTAGTAGAAAAGAAACCTACAACCTAGTAGAGAAGAAAAGTAACTGTGATTTTAGTTAGATAGTGCTGAATATCAGGCCAGGTGTGGTGGCTCACACCTATAAATCCTTTGGGAGGCCAAGTCAGGTGGACCCCTTGAGGTCAGGAGTTCGAGACCAGCCTGGCCAATATGGTGAAACCTTGTCTCTACTAAAAATACAAAAATTAGCTGGACTTGGTGGTGAGCGCCTGTAATCCCAGCTACTCAGGAGGCTGAGGCAGGAGATCGGGAGGCGGAGGTGCAGTGAGCTGACATCAGGCCACTGCACTCTAGCCTGGGTGACAGAACAAGACTCTGTCTCAAAAAAGCAAACAAACAAACAAACAAACAACAACAACAACAACAAAAAACACAAAGAAAGAAAGTGCTGAATATCTCCAACGGAGGAACCAGAAAGCTATAAGAGTTCAGAGGAGAGAATATTTTAGGCTGAAAGATATTGGGCAGATTTCCCAGGGAAAGAGTCATTAAAGCTGAACTTCGCAACATAAATGAGCTCTGCAAAGCTAGACAGTGTGTTTATGTGTGAATGTTAGAGTGTGTGTGTGTGTGTGTGTGTGTGTAGAGTGGGCAAAAGGCAATGTTGGTAATAAGGAACATTGACGGTTGGGCTAAAAATTTCAAATTTTTGTTTACTAGAAAATAGAGTGAGTGTGGAATTTTGAGCTGAAAAATAACACAGCACTATCCTTTTGGAGGAGGCAGAAAAGGGAAACAGGGCCTGACTCTAGCATGTGCCTCTGAGGTACCCAAAATGGTGGCAGAGTGCAGAAGGCAGGGAGCCAGGGGTCCCAAGCAAGGCTGAGGGAGGGAGGTAAGCTGCCCAGCAACGGTAGATGTGTAGAAATGAAGGCTAAAACCTTCTTCAGCCTGGATGTCAAAGAGAAGAAAACTGCCACATGGCTCCCAGGCAGGGAGGCAGGAGGAGGCTGCTGCCAGAGGGCTACCTTCTCCCCATCCACAGATGTGTGCCACCTCTTGTGAGCACACCTGACAGATGGCAGGGTCATCTGGGTGGGGGTAAATGAAGGCGGTGATGGGGTGTAGCACACCCCAGGCCCTGGATGACATTACAGCAGTCCTAGACTAGGCCTCCATTTGGAGTGTTCCCAAGGCTGCCAAAATTTGAGGGCTCACAGAACCAACTCTTTTGTTGTTCAGCTATCACTGTCCCCTAATTATTCATGAATACTTCTGCATGGCAAGGCTATGGCTATGAGTTTTGTTTTTTTTGGTTTTTTTTCCCCATGGAAATAAAAACATAGCTCCAATTATCCAGGAGAAAGACAAATGCCAACTCACCTGATGCAGCCAGGCCTTTGATTTCAAAAGGGTATCAGGAGTGTTGAATCCACAGTCTCACTTCTCAGTTTTTCAAGTGCAGAATTGGATGAGAATAACTCAAAATTCCCCAGAGACTTAGACCCTGCCTGAGTTCCTATTTCCCTTACCGTGAAGGAAGGGCCCACCAATCCACCCCAGGCCCTCCTGCTGCTGATCTTCATAAGGGATTTCTTCTGAGACAGAGAATTTTCAAACTGAAACAGACTTTAGAGGTCCTTTACTTCAATTGTCTTCAATATAAATGAGGAAATGAAGATTCCTAAAAGATGAGTGGTTTGTCCAAAGTCATATGAACAGGGCAAATACAACAAGAATCTAGATCTCCTGGCTCCCTGTTCAGTGTTAACTAATAATAGTTGTAGCTTCCCCCAAAAGTTCCTTATGAACTCTTTGAACTCATCTTGTTTTCTGGAACTTTCTCTAGAGGGGGTCTCACGGGTAGTAGACACCAGAGGATGCTGCTGCCCTTGTGGGGTTCAGGTATGAAGTGATCAGGTATGATGACATGGCCTAAATCTCTGAAAGGCTTAAAGGAAATGGAAAGACCTGGTATTTAACAAGACCTGAAACAGGTGTCTTGCTTGTTCACAGAATCTTTCCAGAGAATACCATAATACATCCTGAAAGAGAAGAGAAAATCATAAAGTTTTAAGGAGATTAGATAGTTGAGATTAGCTTTTTGTGATCTTGCAATGTTTTCACTTATTTCCAAATCGTATAACGCCGAGTATGTTGAGCAATCAGGTGAAAATCACATGCAAACAGAGTCTAAGTACTGATAAGAATCCTAAAGGTAAACAATGAATTCCTACTAATGGCTAAGTCACTAAGGTAAGATCCAGTCTAAATACACACCCTTGGTTAAATAGGGTTTCATTAGCTCAGGTTACAGTGGCTCGGGGAAATTTTTCCTTTATGCTTGTCAAGTGAAATTAATTATATATCATCCATCAATCATTGCTGCCAAAGGAGTTATAGGTGAATACTAAGGAATCCACAGCAGCTCCCCCACTGGGCCCCCACCCCCACTCCCTACTCCTTTAGGAGCCCTCTGGGGCATATTTTGGTGCCTATAGGTAAAAGTTCCTGAGATTTTCTGGGAAGTCACAACTTACGTTTTTGGCTGATAACCTGTGAAAGTTTCCCTTTTCAAAACTTGACACTTGGTGTGTGCTTCAAGTTACTCACAAATATTTGACTTTGTAGAGTGTATCTCAGACTGCACAGCAAATTAGATTCTTGCAAGTTTCCAATGTCAAATTTTTCATATAATAAGTAATGCAAATAATTCAAGAACATTTAAAAATAGACAATACTTTTTAAAATTATAATCCATGTCCTCACCACTCCATTAAATTATTGTTTGAATTTTAATGTATTTCCTTCTATGTATTTAATATATTCCCTTCTATGTATTTTTCTTTTGTATTCACTCTTTTCTCATTATAAAAGCCATGAATGTGTAGCATAGAAAATTCAGAAAGTATGGATAAGAAAAGAACATAAAAATCGGCCATTAACTAATTTATTGGACAGACAAAGTGGCTCATGTCTGTAATCCCAGCACTCTGGGGGCTGAGGTGGGCAGATGGCTTGAGCTCAGCAGTTCAAGACCAGCCTGGGCAACATGGTGAAACCCTGTCTGTATTTAAATTAATAACTTCACTTTTTAAAATAAAAACCTTATTTATCCAGACATAATGAACCTTCCCAGTCTTTTTTAAATACACGTATTTTTTTGTTGTTGTTTTTTGAGATGAGTTTCAGTTTGCCTCCCAGGCTGGAGCACAGCAGTGCGATCTTGGCTCACTGCAACCTCTGCCACCTGGGTTCAAGCGATTCTCCTGCCTCAGCCTCCCAAGTAGTTGGGATTACAGGCTCTGACCACCGCGCCTGGCTAATTTTTGTAGTTTTAGTAGAGATGGGGCTTCACCATCTTGGACAGGCTGGTCTCAAACTCCTGACCTCGTGATCCACCCGCCTCAGCCTCCCATACTGCTGGATTACAGGCCTGAGCCACCGCGCCCGGCCTAAATGCATGTATTTTATTTTACTTAATTCTAAGCTGCTTTTTCACTTACCTTTCAAAAAAACATACATGTTTTAAAATCTGTTCTTTTCAACCGAAGAAATGTGTATACATGCTTAAAACATCAAATGATTGGCTGGGCGTGGTGGCTCACGCCTGTAATCCCAGCACTTTGGGAGTCCGAGGTGGGTGGATCACCTGAGGTCAGGAGCTTGAGACCAGCCCAGCTAACATGGTGAAACCCTGTTTCTACTAAAAATACCAAAAATTAGCCAGGCATGGTGGCATGCGTCTGTAATCCCAGCTACTTGGGAGACTGAGGCAGGAGAATTGCTTGAACCTGGGAGGCGGAGGTTGCAGTGAGCTGAGATCGCACCATTGCACTCCAGCTCAGGCCACAAGAGTGAAACTCCATCTCAAAAAAAAAAAAAAAAAAAAGAAAGAAAAAATCAAATGGTCATTTTGTTGGTGATTCGGTAGCATCTTATAATAGAAATTCATTTGATAGTCTACTATAGATGAGACAATTTGATTTTATTAGCTTTGATATTTAAATTTCCCCTCTTTTCTCTTCCCTTAGAGTATTTCATTCATCACACAGTTTTTTTTTTTTTTTTGGGACGGAGTTTCCCTCTTGTTGTCCAGGCTGGAGTGCAATGGTGCGATCTTGGCTCACTGCAACCTCTGCCTCCCAGGTTCAAGCGATTCTCCTGCCTCAGCCTCCCAAGTTGCTGGGATTACAGGCATGTGCCACTACGCCCAGACAATTTTTTTTTTTTTTTTTTTGTAATTTTAGTAGAGATGGGGTTTCTCCATGTTGGTCAGGCTGGTCTCAAACTCCCAACCTCAGGTGATCTGTCCGCCTCAGCCTCCCAAAGTGCTGGGATTACAGGCGTGAGCCACCGTACCTGGCCCAGCACACACTTAGTAAGCATATTTCTGGCCCAGGCTCTAGGTTAGGCATTAAAGATACAAGCATATTTGCTTATTTTAAAAAGTAATTATTGAGTACCTAATATGAGTCAGACAGCGTTCAAGGTATTTGGGATAGAGCAGTGAACAAATGAGGTAAAAAATCTCTGCCCTTTTGAACCATAAGTTCTGGTGGAGATGAACAGGAGATGTATTATCCTTGCTGAGGTCAAAATTCAGCATTTTTAGGAAATGAGTGGCAGAATTTAATATCTATATTTAATACTTATCAACATCTACTCTGAACTCTCCTATCCTCAGAGATAAGCACACAACAGTGAGCAAGACATCAGCACCTAAACTCAAGTGGCTTATAGTCCAGGGCGCAGTGTTTCTAAGAAGTACCTGTGTGCCTGAAAAATTATCATCCCAAAATGGATATAGTGATGCTTGTTCTGCTCACCCTATTGGATGAGTGTGAAATCAAATGAAGTGAATCTGCAAGTGCTTTGAAAGCTTTAAAATGAGGTACCTCACGAAAGAGTTAGTATTAGTGTCCTTAGCAGGGGAGATACATGTACCACATCTGAAACAAGGAGCTAGAATGCTGGAGATTGATCACAAGTCCAGAAAGTCAATGAGACTGGTGTGGGTTTTACCAACGAAGCAGACACTTTTTAAAATATTTATTTATTTATAATTGAAAAATAAATATTGTGTAGGTTTATAGTGTACAACACGATGTTTTGAAATAGGTATACATTGTGGAATGGATAAATTAAGCTAATTAACATATGCATAACTTCACATACTATTTATTTGTGGCAAGAACACTTATTAAGATGTTTTCCAAACTTTTTTTTTTTTTTTTTTTTTGGAGAAAGCATTTTGTTCTCTTGCTCAGGCAGGAATGCAGTGGGCCGATCATGGCTCACTGCAACCTCCCAGGCTCAGGCAATCCTCCCACCTCAGCCTCCCGAGTTGCTGGGACTGTATGCACTACCACACCTGGCTAACTTTAAAAAAAAAATCTGTAGAAATGAGGTCTCACTCCAGCCTGGCCAACATGGTGAAACCCCGTCTCTACTAAAAAAAAAAAATACAAAAATTAGCCGGGCGTGGTTAATCCCGGCTATTTGGGAGGCAGAGGCTGGAGAATCATTTGAAACTGGGAGGCGGAGGTTGCAGTGAGCCAAAATCAAGCCATTGCACTCACACCTGGGGGTTAAGAGCAAGATTTCTCTCAAAAAAAAAGAAAAGAAAAGAAATGAGGTCTCACCATGTTGCCTAGGCTGGTCTCAAAATCTTTAGCTCAAGCAATCCTCCCACTTTGGCCTCCCAAAGTGCTGGGATTACAGGTGTGAGCCACCGCACCTGGTCAAGACATTATTTTTTAGAGCAGTATTAGGCTTACGTCAAGATTGAGAGGAAGGTACAAAGATTTCCAACATACTCCTGCCCCGCACATGCATAGCCTCCTCTGTTATCAACATTCCCCACCAGAGTGGTACATTTATTACAATTGGTGAACCTACACTGACACACTATTATTACCCAAAGTCCACAGTTTACATTAGGGCTCACCCTTAGTACTGTATATGCAATGGGTTTGGACAAATGTATAACGATTTCCACTATCCCAGTCATACAGAGTATTTTCACTGCTCTGGAAATCCTCTGTGCTCTGCCTATTCATCATTCCCTCCCCTCTAATCCCTGGTGACCACTGATCTGTTTACTGTCAGGAGTCTCTCTCTCTCTTTTTTTTTTTTTTTTGAGATGGAGTCTTCCTCTGGCTCTGTTGCCCAGGCTGGAGTGCAGTGGCATGATCTCGGCTCACTGCAACCTCCACCTCCAGGGTTCAAGCAATTCTCGTGCCTCAGCCTGCAGAGTAGCTGGGATTGCAGGCGCCTGCCACCATGCCTGGCTAATTTTTGTATTTTTAACAGAGACGAGATTTCACTATGTTGTCCAGGCTGGTCTCAAACTCCCTGGCTCAAGTGATCCACTTGCCTTGGCCTTCCAAAGTGCTGGGATTATAGGCATGAACCACTGCACCTGGCCCATGGAGACATTTTTTAACAGATGGACAAAGACATGACCATAATTGACAATTGATCATTTCCAGAATTAAAGTCATTTGGTAAATAAGGCCCTATGGTAATACAGTAATCATAATATTTTAGTAGCACTTTACACTTTACTGTATCATCCCACTAATTCTCATAACAGTTATATATTTTCAAAAATCTATGCTCCGATTCTCATCCTTTCCCTAGCTCAGTGGTTCTTAACCTTTGGTCAGTATCAGAATCACCTGGGGAACTTGATACACTCACCAGAGCCCAGATCCTATCCTCTGTGCTCTTTATTAGCTCTCCAAGTCAATCTGATAACACACAAACATTTGTGAATCAGTACTTTTAGTTTACAATCTGACAGCTTTCAGAGCTGAAAAACATCTTAGAAATCATCCTGCTGATGTCTTTACAAGAAAGTTGACAGAGGTTTGGAGATGTTAAGTGGCTGCTCCAGGGTTGCAAAGCCAGCCAGGGCCTGAGCCATCATCACCCAAACATAGTTTTCGTACTGGATTGACCAAGGTGTCACTCCCTCCTTTCTGCTGTCTAGGGACCTCCAGGCGCATGAGTGTCCCTGCAGTGTTGGTGGCTCACAGCCACAGCTCTTGTTAGAAGCAAGTGTGATTTCCCAGAGAAAGCTGCTCTTGAGAGTTTCTAGCACTGCCTTACCTAACCACAAAAGTACTTACTCTGTCTGAGAACAATGTATTCTATGTAGTGGCCCCTGAGATAAGTTTTTAAAGCACTGTAAATTCTTCAGTTGAGGTGAAGAAATCTCCAAATTAATCTCTCCACATTAGGACATTATCACTTTCCATAGACAATCATTTCTGCATGTATCTAGGACTTTCACTTCTTTAGCTTCCTACCTAAAACTAAACGCATTCATCGATTTTCTCTGACTTTTCTCAATCTGATGCCTGGATTTTGACTCATATCCTCACAACCTGAGTCTACACATTATAAATGATACAGATACAGGATGGCACTTATTAATATACTGTTTCTGTTTTGTTTTTATTTTGTATAGGGGGTAAAAGGAGTAGAAAATGATGTGTTTTCTTCTTCTGTGAAAATATCTGGTTGCTCTTATTAAACTTTTGGCCCCCTGGAGCCTCAGCAACAAGAATATTTCTGAAATGCCCACTATGCGTCCTCATCCTTCTAGAGTGAATTGATTGATTGGTCTAGTTAACGTGACTCCTTAGTAAACTGGTTGATAATACCTGGTGCAGTGAGGGGGTGGAGGCATTTTTATCCACTCAAATTGGGATGGACTTGGTGCTACTTTGAGAGGGAAAGCTGGCAATACAGATTCAGATTAAAATGTGGGCATTCTGGCTGGGTGCAGTGCTTCACACCTGTAATCCCAGCACTTTGGGAGGCCAAGGCGAGCAAATTGCCTGAGGTCAGGAGTTTGAGACTAGCCTGGCCAATATGGTGAAACCCTATGTCTACTAAAAATACAAAAAATTAGCCGGGCATGGTAGCATGCACCTGTAATCCCAGGTACTTGGGAGGCTGAGGCAGGGGAATTGCGTGAACCAGGGGTTGCAGTGAGCCAAGATCGCGCCACTGCACTCCAGCCTGGGCAACAGAGTGAGACTCCATTTCAAAAAAAAATATTAGCTGGGCATGGTGGGACATGCCTGTAGTCCCAGCTACTCAGGAGGCTGAGGTAGGAGAATCGCTTGAACTCAGGAAGTGAAGGTTGCAGTGACCTGGGATCATGCCACTGCACTCCAGCCTGGGTGACAGAGGGAGACTTCGTCTCCAGAAAAAAAAATTGGCATTCTTTGTGCAGTTCTTCTAGGAAATTATTCTATAAAATTGTTAGCACAAGTGTGCAAAAACGTATGTACAAGGATGTTAAACATAGTGTGTGTGTGTGTGTGTGTGTATATATATATATATATATATATATAATTTTTTTTTTTTTTTTGAGACGGAGTCTCGCTCTGTCGTCCAGGCTGGAGTGCAGTGGCGCGATCACGGCTCACTGCAACCTCGGCCTCCCAGGTTCAAGGGATTCTCATACCTCAGCTTCCCTGAGTAGCTGGGATTACAGGCACCCGCCACCACTCCCGGCTAATTTTTGTATTTTTAGTAGAGATGGAGTTTCACTATATTGGCCAGGCTGGTCTCGAACTCCCAATCTTGTGATCCACCTGCCTCGGCCTCCCAAAGTGCTGGGATTACAGGTGTGAGCCACCGTGCCCGGCCTTAGTATATTTTTGTAGTAGTAATAAATAAGTAGGCCAGGCTCGGTGGCTCACACCTGCAATCCCAGCACTTTGGGAGGCTGAGGTGGGAGGATCACTTCAGTCTGGGAGTTCAAGACCAGCCTGGGCAGCATAGGAAACTCCGTCTTTAAAAATAATTTAAAAATTAGCTGGGCGTAGTGGTGCACCCTGTAATACCAATTACTTAGGAGGCTGAGGAGGGAGGAATGTTCGAGCTCAGGAGTTCAACGATATAGTGTGCCATGATTCCACCACTTCACTCTAGCATGGGTGACAGAGCAAGACCCTGCCCCCCCCCCCCAAAAAAAAAAAAAGTAAGTTTATATGTGAGTAAACAGCTGAAGGAAAATAATGATCTATTTTTGTGGAATTTTATTTTAAAAATAGAGTTGGCTGGGAGCGGTGGCTTACGCCTGTAATCCCAGCACTTTGGAAGGCTGAGGGGGGCAGATAACGAGGTCAGGAGATCGAGACCATCCTGGCTAACACAGTGAAACCTTGTCGCTAGTAAAAATACACACACGAAAAAATTAGCTGGGCATGGTGGCACGTGCTCCTAGTCCCAGCTACTCGGGAGGGTGAGGCAGGAGAATTGCTTGAACCCGGGAGGCAGAAGTTGCAGTGAGCTGAGATTGTGCCACTGCACTCCAGCCTGAGTGACAGAGTGAGACTCTATCTCAAAAAAAAAAAAAAAAGTATATACATACTAGAATACTGTATGATACTATCTGAGAGTTAAAATGAGTGAAATCTACACACAGTTGTCCCCCCTTATTTGACGTGGATATGTTTCAAGACCCCCAGTGGATGCCTGAAACTTTGGATAGTAGTGAACTCTATATACATTTTATTTTTTCCTACAGATTCATATCTACAATAAAGTTTAATTTATAAATTAGGCACAAGAGGAGATTAATAATAATAACTACTAATAAAATAGGACAAATAAGGCAGGGCGCGGTGGTTCATGCCTGTAATCCCAGCACTTTGGCAGGCCAAGGCAGGCAAGGTCAGGAGTTCAAGACCAGCCTGGCCAACATGGTGAAACCCTGTCTCTACTAAAAAATACAAAAGTTAGCCATGCGTGGTGTTGCATGCCTGTAGTCCCAGCTACTCAGGAGGCTGAGGCAGGAGAATCACTTGAACCCAGAAGGCGGAGGTTGCGGTGAGCCAAGATCATGCCACTGCACTCCAGCCTGGGTGACAAAGTGAGACTCTGTCTCCCTTCCCCCTCCAAAAAATAGAATAAATAATAATATACTGTAATAAAAGTTATGTGAATGTGTTCCTCTCTTTTCCTCTCTCACTCTGAAAATACCTTATTCTACCATATTTACCTGAAACCATTGAAAGCAAAACCGCAGTTAAGCAGGACTGCTGGAGCTGGTGAGAAAAATGCAAAATAGCATGTATTGTTTATTTGCTTATGTGTGTGGATTAACGTTATCTGTTTATCCTCTTATCTAGGATCTAAAATTAGTCAGAACTAAGAAGTGATACATATACATACTGCTAACAGTGGTTATCTTCGGAGGGTGGGGTCATAGATAATTTATTCTCTAGAATACGCTGCATTTTTTCATTGCATTACTTTTGTAATCAGGCAAAACCAAAACAAAACTGTTAAGCATAAATTTTACTAAAAAGTGAGATATATGATTCTAAAGACCATTTATTCTACCTTGGTTTCAAATTCAATCAAACTCAGTTTGGCAATTCAGTTTCCTTACAGGTTCATGCCTGTAATCCCAGCACTTAGGAAGTTCAAGGCCAGCCTGGGCAACATACTCAGACTGTCTTTACAAAACAAAAAAAAAATCCCATAGAGCTTTAATCTTTCTTCAGCATTTTGCAGATGACAATTTTAATACATTTTAGCACCTTGAATGTGGAGGAGGCCAAGACTGGGTGAAGTCGGCCTGGAGTAGCTGGAGTTAATTTAATGCAAATAAGATAGATTGGTTTGAGGGAAATATTTTGAGCCAGAGATTTCTGGTTCCCTGGAAAAGTTAATATGAATGAGAATGCAGATTTTTGGTGAAGAGGTGATAAAGGCCTTCATTATCTTCAATTAGTATTTACTGACAGTGAAAGGAGCCTGTGGCCTGGGGGCTGAATCGCCAACCTTTCAGCCCAGCCTCCAAGCCTTTCACCTTCCTGCCTACTCCGGGGTGAATTTGGCACATTTCTGTTGGATTGATTTGACTTTTGTCAAGTTCTGCCTCATTTGTGTTTAAACGTGTGTGCCTTACCTCCCTCACTAGACCATAAACTGGTGGAAAGCAGGAATAATTGTTTAAATTCATGCAGCTATACCATATTACCAAGTACCTGGGGAAGTCACAGAATAGATGACTAATAAATATTTAACTGGTTGTGTCACTTACTGTTCAGACGCCCTTTTATTTCTTCCCAAGTAAAGGACAATTTCCTGGGATCTGGTTCCAAGTAACTTCCCAGTTGTATCTTGCCTTGTGACCCTAAATGCATCCAGTGTTTTGGAGAAATGTGACTGTGAGCTGGTCCCCAAATAGAGTCAGGATCCTCCCTCCTCCGAGTAAAGCCTGACCCATCATTGCTCGCAGAATAAAATTCAAATTTTGGCATGGCATTGAGGCCCTGTCATTAATAACAAGGAAAATACTTATTCACATGCCTCCAGAACAAGTTCAAGTCTCAGCTCCCCTACCAGGAGCTCTGACCTTTGGTAAATTACTTACCCAGGAAATAAGAGTAGGAATAATGCATACCTCATAGGCTGTTAGTGAGTAATTTGCTTTGCATAGTTCCAGGGCAAGGGCTAAGTACTGGATATTGTCATTGTCATTTATTTAACACCTTTATGGTAATTATCTGTACCCCTCACCCAAGGTACAATGTTTGTTTGCCATCCATGAACCAGCAGGATTGAAACTATTGACTGCAGAAGGGTGGGGAGAAAGGAAGAACATCCGGCAGTGAAGGAACCTTGAACTTCTTTTTTATTTATTTTTTGCATTTTTTAAATTTTAATTTTAATTTTTTCTGAGATGAAGTCTCACTCTGTTGCCCAGACTAGAGTGCAATGGTACGATCTTGGCTCAATGCAACCTCCGCCTTGTGGGTTCAAGCGATTCTCTCACCTCAGCCTCCCAAGTAGCTGGGATTACAGGCATACACTACCACACCTGGCTAATTTTTGTATTTTTAGTAGAGACAGGGTTTCATCATGTTTTCCAGGCTGGTCTTAAACTCCTGACCTCAGATGATCTGCCTACGTTGGGTTCCCAAAGTGTTGGGATTACAGGCATGAGCCACTGCGCCGAGCAGAACCTTGAACTTTTTAAAAGTTAGGTTGGAATTAAAGAATAAAGGACTTCGGATACCTTGCTAAAGATTTTAAGTTTGTGGTATAGCCAATGAACTTAGAGGAGTAATGATATATTTCACTTTTCCTCTTTTTATTTGTACAAATTTATGGGTTACCTGTGCAATTTTGTCACATGTATAGACTGCATACTTGTCAAGTAAGGGCTTTTAGGGTATCCAAGTAATGATAAATTTTAAACAAGGTAATTTAGGTACATAATTGGCCAACCTCCCCAGCCTATCAGGTATTATTCTTCCAATATCTGATAATAATAATAATGAGTATTATTGTTAATAGTTACCACATATTAAATACCAATTTTATTCCACCCAGTGTATTTGGTGCTTTACATTTTCATTTATTAACTCACTTATTCACCTGCTCATTCACCTTCTCATTTATTCATTCAATGAACATTTGCTGAGCACTTCCTAGAGGCCGAGCATTGAAGTAGGCTTTGAGGGACAGTGGTAAATGAGACTGACAAGGTCCTTCCTAACCTAACTTTTAAGAAGTTCAAGGTTCCGCCAAGCGCAGTGGCTCACACCTGTAATCCCAGCACTTTGGGAGGCCAAGGCAGGCAGATCACCTGAGATCAGGAGTTCGAGACCAGCCTGACAAACATGGTGAAACCCTGTCTCTGCTAAAAATACAATACTTACTAGAGGCCAAGCATTAAAGTAGGCTTTGAGGGACAGTGGTAAATGAGACTGACAAGGTCCTTCCTAACCTAACTTTTAAGAAGTTCAAGGTTCAGCCAAGCGCAGTGGCTCACACCTGTAATCCCAGCACTTTGGGAGGCCAAGGCAGGCGGATCACCTGAGATCAGGAGTTCGAGACCAGCCTGGCAAACATGGTGAAACCCTGTCTCTGCTAAAAATACAATACTTACTAGAGGCCAAGCATTAAAGTAGGCTTTGAGGGACAGTGGTAAATGAGACTGACAGGTCCTTCCGTCATGGAATTTTCATTCTAGTGGGGATTCCGACAATAGATAGGGAAGTATGTACATATTGTGCCAAGCATTATGAAAGACAGAGCTTCACACATGTTGTTTCATTAGCTATTGATATAATCAGTATCTGGCCCCAACTCACTTTTCCATTTTCCTTTCCCATGACATACATGCTCACATACTCACAAGCACCATGCCCTTCATCTCCACTGAACTGCTTTCTGGATTTTTCTGTCTTTGTGCTTGTGCCCATACAGTTCCCTCTAACAAAATACGCTGCCGTGTATTTTTGTTTTTTGAAGGCTCGAATATCTGTTATTACTCATTTCAAATACTACCTTCTCCAAGAGCCCTTTTTCAGTCCTCCCTGTAGGGTCTAGTTTCTTCTTCCTCCATGCAGCAGGGATAGCATTTGAACTTCACATCTAGCACTTATTTAACCTGTCTGAATATTTAAAATGATTATTTGTACATATCAGTTATCTGTCTTTCTCTTCCACCCTGTTGTCAGCTGTTTGCTTTCCACCTCTGTCACTAACATCTCTTGCCTGGATTGACACATCTGGTCTGGTATAGCCAGGCTTCATCTTCTGTAATCTCTTTTCCAAACCAGGGACCCTCAATCTCCTTTCTACATTTTTCACTCCAGCTGATCCCACTCATGCGTCTGAGCACACAATTGAGAGGAGCTGCTGACAGTGATCTTATTGAAAGGCAAATCTGAGGATTTCACTGCCTTACTTAAAAACCTACCAATGGTTTTTCACAGTGAAAATACAATCCAAACCCTGTGACATGGCGCACATGGCCTTTTGTAACCTAGACCTACTTAAACCTCCAACTTCATCTCCTACTTGCCCACCAGGCCCCAACTATACCCAACTACTTGCCAGTCAGGATTTCGCCAGCCTTCATCTAGCCTTGACACATGCAGCATCCCCTGCTGTAAAGACTCATGCTAATCTCCCAGATCTCAATTGAGATGGCACCCCCTTCAGGAAGCCATGCTTGATTTTTCGTTGGCCCCTTTAATACCCGATTGCTTACTCCTGGACAAAGTGTTTTCATTCTTTATTATAATCACATGTTTAATGGTCTGTCTCTGCTGCTGGACTATAAACTCCATGAGGGAACTACCCCTGAAGTTGTTGTTCACTGCTGTATCTCCTACTGTCTAGTACCTGATGCACAGTAGAACCTGAATAAATATGTGTTGAATGAGCTCTCTTTGCATCTCATAGTCCTCTTCCAACTTTTATTTTATTTTATTTTTTTGAGATGGAGTCTTGCTCTGTTGCTCAGGCTGGAGTGCAATGGTATGATCTCAGCTCACCGCAACCTCTGCCTCCCAGGTTCAAGTGATTCTCCTGTCTCAGCCTCCTGAGTAGCTAGGATTACAGGCATGCGCCACCACGCATGGCTGATTTTGTATTTTTAATAGAGACGGGGTTTCTCCATGTTGATCAGGCTGGTCTCAAACTCCTGATCTCAGGTGATCCACCCGCCTTGGCCTCCCAAAGTGCTGGGATTACAGGCGTGATACTCCACGCTCGGCCCAACTTTTAAATATATATATATGTGTGTGTGTGTATATATATATATAGTATATGTATGTATATATGTATATAAGTATCTATATAACTATATGTATATATGACACGCTTGTTGTAAAAGAAATTCAAGCAAAACAGAATATTTGAATGCAAATATAGGTTCCCTTTTACCCTACTCTCTAACCTTCTCTCTCCAATTCTCATTCCTGGGATGTTAACTTAACGTGTATCTTTCCATTTATCTATACTATACACACACATGCACATATGCATAATACGGCTCCCACTCCCAAACCCATATGGAGTGTTTTGATAAACAGAAATGGGATATTATAGGTGATGTTTTGCTTCTTATATTTGCTTTTCAATATATTTCAGGCAGGGCATGGTGACTCACACCTGCAATCCCAGCACTTTGGGAGGCCGAGGGGAGTGGATCACCTGAGGTCAGGAGTTCAAGACCAGCCGGGCCAACATGGTGAAACCCCACCTCTACTAAAACTACAAAATTAGCCAGGAGGAGTGGCACACACCTAGAGTCCCAGCTAGTTGGAAGCCTGAGGCAGGGGAATCCCTTGAACCCGGGAGGCGGAAGTTGCAGTGAGCAGAGATTGTGCCATTGCATTCCTGCCTGGGCAACAAAAGTGAAACTTTGCCTCAAAAAAATTAATTAATTCATTAATTAATTAAAATAAATAAATAAATTCAATCTACTTTAGAGATTTTTCTATTCTCAATGTAGATTTACACCTACTATCCCATTTTTTAAATAGCTGTATATATTCTATAGTGAGGCTGTCTCACAGTTGATTTATTAGTCCACTATTAGTACACTTTGTATGTTCACATTTCACTCATGAATGCCAGTACAGCTGTAGGACAGATTTCTGGAAATGAATTGGCTGGCTCATAGAATGTAAGCATCTTTTTCTTTTCTTTTTTTTTTTTTGAAATGGATCTTGCTCTGTTGCCCAGGCTGGAGTGCAGTGGCATGGTCTCCGCTCACTGCAACCTCTGCCTCCCAGATTCAAATGATTGATTCTCCTGCCTCAGCCTCCCAAGTAGCTGGGATTACAGGTGCGCACCACCACGCCTGGCTAATTTTTTTGTATTTTTAGTAGAGATGGGGTTTCACCATGTTGGCCAGGCTGGTCTTGAACTCCTGACCTCAGGTCAGGATCCACCCGCCTCGGCCTCCCAAAGTGATGGGATTACAGGCGTGAGCCACCATGCCCGGCCGAATGTAAGCATCTTAAAATATAAAATTGTTTTTCACGTAGTTCTTAGTGGAGGAATTATCATACAAATTATCAAAAATGTTTTCTTTGTCAACCTGGTCCTTGACAAAACTGTGACAAGGGGGAAATTCATCTTTGTATTATTTCAATTCCTCTTAAAATTAAACTCTTCTGCTCCTCCCCTCTATCCCTCCCACCTTACTCAGTACACCCTACCCCACCTCATGTGACTGATACTTTTAGCAATTTAAAAAAGTGTTTTATTTATTTAGTTTGTTAGTTTTAAAAACCTATATTTAACTCAAATCATATCTTTTCTACAAATGATAACTCTTTCCAAAAAGTTAAAAAGACGTCACAGAACACTGTGATGTTAAACCAAAGACTCATCACAATAACAGCATTTTACTTTTAAGAAATATTGTGCAGTATTTCCTTTTTAACCTTTCATGCTAGATTTCAACTATGTATATCCTATGTAAACACACTAGATTAATCCTAGTCATTCATATTTATGCAGTAGACTGTCATATATGACCAGTTACCATACAAACTATAATACCATATTTTCAAAAATAGCAAAAGGCAATCTTTACGGAAGCTTAAAAAAGCGTTTAATAAAAGGCGACCAACATTGCCCTAATTTTCAGTAAAAATTACCTCTTTTTCCTACCTTTCCCCCTGCTTTGAATGGTACCTTTTATTGCATGTTAATACACAAAGATATTTCTAGCACTTCTACTTAAGTTAGCCTCTTACATGGCTGCCTTCTTTTCTGATACACTGACTTTTATCAGAAGGCACCAAGATTAGACTCCTAAGTAGTTTCAAATTTTCTGTCCCTTTTTAGGTTCCTCTAGAATAGTTTTCCTCAGAAAAGGATAACTTGAAAAACTTAAGGAACTAGAAGAAAATGAATGATGTAACACAGCAATTTGAAACTTACAGCATTCAAAAACTGTAAATATATTAATAGGCTCCTTGAACATACCACTAAGGACAAAAAGATAACTTTCTGAACATAAACGTAAAAATAGAGCACATTTATTAATAGTAGGAAAACTCCTATGCTTACAGTAACAACATATTAAATCTTACATAACACACAGCCAAAAGCATTAGAAATCCACTGCCAGATATCCTGATGCACCATTGTGAAAGTATGTCTGATACACACCACTAACATATATAACAAAGTATGGCATTTATTTCACAGAGAGAAAAGATAGTTTCATCACACAAACAGATTTGCAGATTTCAGCTTTAAGTTCTAAGGATATATTTTATTTATTTATTATTTATTTATTTATTTGAGATGGAGTCTTGCTCTGTCACCCAGGCTGGAGTGCAGGGGCACTCTCTCGGCTCACTGCAAGCTCCGCCCCCCGGGTTCACGCCATTCTCCTGCCTCAGCCTCCCGAGTAGCTGGGACTACAGGCACCCGCCACCGCCCCCGGCTAATTTTCTTGCATTTTTAGTAGAGACGGGGTTTCACCATGTTAGCCAGGATGGTCTTGATCTCCTGACCTCGTGGTCCACCCGCCTCGGCCTCCCAAAGTGCTGGGATTACAGGCGTGAGCCACCGCGCCCGGCAGACCTTTTTCTCTTGGCCTTTCTTTCTACATTGGTTTCTCCAGTGCTTTGTTGTAATAATAATCTGTTTTCTTTTAAAGCTTTCTTTAGTTCTGCTGTCCTTGAGGGCCTATGTAGGTATTTTCTTTTTCCTGTGCATTTATAAGTCCAATGTCCAAATTCCAAGCAATTCTGACATCTTACATGTTGCTTATTTGCTTCAGCTTGTCTCTGGGCTATGAGCTGATGCATGGGAGTCGCCAAAAAAAAGTGTTCTAAAAATTTATTTGGGCCAGGCGCGGTGGCTCATGCCTGTAATCTCAGCACTTTGGGAGGCCGAGGCGGGAGGATCACCTGAGGTCGGGAGTTTGAGACCAGCCTGATCAACATGGAGAAACCCTGTCTCTACTAAAAATACAAAGTAGCCGGGCATGGTGGTACATGCCTGTAATCCCAGCTACTGGGGAGGCTGAGGCAGGAGAATCGCTTGAACCCGGGAGGCAGAGGTTGTGGTGAGCCAAGATCGTGCCACTACACTCCAGCCTGGGCAACAAGAGTGAAACTCTGTCTCAAAAGAAAAAAAAAATTTTGAATTAAATTTTCCTTTTTCATGAGAAGGCATATGAATGCAAAAATTAGCAATTTTTAGTAGTAGAAGAACACTTCTTCCCTCTGTGTCCACCTTTGTTTCAGTTCATGGGGTCTCCATGCAGCCACCAGGGAAACAGCCCTCATGACTAGAAACCCAGAGGTCTTCCTAGATGCTGCCTTCCTTTAAATCACCCACAGGTAATTACCAAATACTTCCATTCCTTCTCCAGTTTATTCTGGAATTCAGCCTTGCTCTTATCACCATCATCTCCAACTAGAGTCACATTCACAGTCCTGGTCTTGGAAGTTCAGGTTGCCTTCTGCATATTATAGCCAGAGTGATTTTTTTCTAAACTATATTCTGTTCTCAGGTACCTTCTGCTAATAACCTTTTTTTCTTGAGTCGGGGTCTCACTCTGCCACCAGGCTGGAGTGCAGTTGTGTAATCATAGCTCACTGGAACCTCAACCTCCTGGGCTCAAGCAATCTTCCCACCTCGGGCCGGGCGCCGGTGGCTCACGCCTGTAATCCCAGCACTTTGGGAGGCCGAGGAGGGCGGATCACGAGGTCAGGAGATTAAGACCATCCTGGCTAACACAGTGAAACCCCGTCTCTACAAAAATACAAAAAAATTAGCCGAGCCGTGGTGTCGGGCGCCTGTAGTCCCAGCTACTCGGGAGGCTGAGGCAGGAGAATGGCGTGAACCCGGGAGGCGGAGCTTGCAGTGAGCCGAGATCTCGCCACTGCACTCCAGCCTGGGCGACAAAGCAAGACTCCGTCTCAAAAAAAAAAAAAAAAAAAAAAATCCCACATCAGCCTCCCAAGTAGCTGGGACCTCAGGTGTGTGCCACCATGCCCAGCTGATGTTTTTATTTTTATTAAAGACGAGCTGGTTTTGAACTCCTGGGCTCAGCTATCCTCCTACCCCACCCAGTCTCCCAGAGTGCTGGGATTATAGGCGTGAGCCAATGTGCCCAGCTGTTTATAATCTTTTAAAGGTTCCTTCAGGACAAATTCATGCTTCTTGGTACTCCAAGGACCTTCTCTCTCTGGCTCTAACCTGTTTAGCCTCATTTGCAGAAAACATTTCACTTATTTCCCTATCTCTGGTCCCACTGGCACCTCTACTGGTATACACTTGTGCTATGGCTTCCTGAAAGGCAATGCCATCTCTCTTTTTGTATATTCTGCTCCAACTGACTGGAATGTTCCTCCCTCTGATCTACCTTTGCTGCCTATCTCATATTCATCCTCCACGTCTCAACTGAGATAGCACTTCCTCCATGCCCCCTTCAGGTTGGCTCAGGTACCTATGTGCTATGTACTATGTGCTCATGTGCTCCCACCCCATGCTGAACATCTCTCATGCTGGCCATTCAGGTCCTTAGTTACACTTTGAGTGTAATTGCCTCTTTACTTGCTGACTCATCCTGTAGAATGTAAGTCCCCTCAGCGAGGGGATTGCATCGTGTACATTGCTGAATACCCTATGCCTAGCACAGTTCTTGTTGCAATACAAGTTTGTGGATTTGAGTGAATGTATAAATAAATGACTGGGTATATTAGATGTTTTCCAGCAGTCTGTACATTTAAACCCAGATCATAACAACAATTTCCATCTGAAAAATTTATTTTGTGCCAGGCAGGCTTAAGAGGTTGTAGGTATTATAAATTTAATTCTTAACATCATCCCATGGAGTAGACATTGTTAGCACCATTTAATGGGGATGCTGAGATGCAGAGAAGTTAAGCAACTCGCCCTCATTCATAAAGCAAGTGAGGGGCAAACTTAGGATGGTAAGATTGTCTGATCTCAGATCTTGTGCCCTTAAACTAACAGCTGCTTTGGGATTCTGCCTCTGCTGTTTTCAGTTGGTCCTGATGCTAATGGAGGGCTCTGCTGGGTACAGTGGATCTGCACTTGGTCTGGTGGAGATGTCTATATTCTCTGGTGGAGATGTCTATACTCTTCAGAAAACAAGAGTAGGTGCTTATCACTTTCTTTGTCAGAGTAGGGCCAGTCAAGAAGGGATCATAGAAGTACTTTTTCCTAGTGGGCCAGAATAAATATTTAGAATATCCAGTTTTATATGTAATGTTTAACTTTTTATTTTGAAATAATTTTAACTTAGTTGCAAGAATCGTAGAAAGAATTCCTATATACCTGTCAACCAGCTTCACCAATTGTTAATATTTTGCCCAATTTGTTTTACTTTTTTCTCAAAAAAAAAAAAAAAAAAGTGTGGCCAGGCACGGTGGCTCACGCCTGTCATCCCAGCACTTTGGGAGGCTGAGGTGGGCGGATCACCTGAGGTCGGGAGTTTGAGACCAGCCTGACCAATGTGGAGAAACCCCATCTCTACTAAAAATACAAAATTAGCCGGGCAGGGTGGCACATGCCTTTAATCCCAGCTACTTGGGAGGCTGAGGCAGGAAAATCACTTGAACCCACGAGGCAGAGGTTGCGGTGAGCCGAGATCGTACCTGGGCTCCTATAGCAAAATTGCGTCTAAAAAAATTTTTTTTGTTTTCTTTTTTGAACCGTTTAGGTTCCAGTCATCTTCCCTCTTTACCCCTAAGTAATTCAGCATGTATCTCCTAAGAACAAGGGCATTTTCTTCCATAATCACAGCAGTTATTAAATTCAGAAAATTTAACATTTATTAAATACTATTACTGATATTCGAGTTTCACAAAGTACCTCAACAACGTCCTTAGGCCAGGCAGGGTGGCTCATGCCTGTAATCCCAGCATTTGGGGAGGCTAACTCAGGATAGATGACTTGATCCTAGGAGTTCAAGACCCGCCTGGGCAACATAGTGAGACCTTGTCTCTACTAAAAAAAATTTAAAAAAGAAAAAATATATATAATGTCACTTATAGAATTTTCCCCCAATACAGAATCTAGTCTAGTGCATTTGTTATTTGTCTTTTTTTTTTTTAAAGCTCCCCCTCAGTGTTTTTCTGAACTCTTTTGAGCACGTGCCCTTAATCAAGTTCAGAGATGGCTGTGTTTGTTATGATCTAATGTGTTTGGCCAGGAGTTAGATACTGAGACCCCAGGTTTGCCCCGCTTTTGGCTTTGAAAAGTTCCTGAGGCCTCAGTTTTTTTTTTTTTTTTTTACCTGCTAACAGGGAAATGGGAGAATTGGACTTAAGCATGTCCAAAAATCCTCTCACAGCCCTCAAGGGACCACAATAAATAAATAAACAACAACAAAACATTTTGTGAAGCTTTCTTAAAAAAAAAAAAAAAAGTAGAAAAAAAGCCTGCCTCCTTCAGAATCTGTCAGTTCTGAAAGCCTGCTAAATGATTTTATTTTCCGGATGTCTTACCTCTCTGATGTTGTCTTTTCTTCTGCCATTATCTTTTGCAAATGCTTGGCTGACAGTCTTTTCATCTTAGAAGTATTTTGAACATAATATGATGTTTATTTAATGTCTCATGTGCTTCAGGAGATAATGACCAGAAGAAGGAACTGTTTACCCATTTTTTGAGCACTATGGCTTATTCAGCTCCAGACTTTCCAGAGAGCCTGTATTAATTTGTCTTTATTTTGTCAGTTTGAAGTTAGATTAGCACTTGTGAGTTTTAATCTTTCTTTTCTGAAATCTGATGTGAATTTTTTTCCCAGATTCCTTGGCATTGACACTTCATGTTCATGAGTTTCGTAACCCAGATGCAAACATTTTGCTGGAAAATCCATAAGGTGGCTGCAAAGTGGTAAAAATTTTTTTTTTTTGAGATGGAGTCTCACTCTGTTACCCAGGCTGGAGTGCAGTGGCACAACCTCAGCTCACTGTAACCTCCGCCCCCCGAGTTCAAGCGATTCTCCTGCCTCAGTTTCCTGAGTAATTGGGATTACAGGCGCCTGCCACTGCGCCAGGCTAATTTTTTCGTATTTTTAGTAGAGATGGGGTTTCACCATCTTTGCCAGGCTGGTCTGGAACTCCTGACCTCGTGATCCACCCGCCTCGGACTCCCAAAGTGTTGGGATTACAGGCGTGAGCCACCGCGCCTGGAGCAAAGTTGTAAAATTGTGAGAATGACATTTTAGCCTCAAAATTTCAAAAATAATTTTTATTTTCTCCTCCCTGCCCCCTTAATTACTATTTCAAGAGAATGGCAGATTTTAAGGTGGCAGGTATTTGTTACGTCAAAAGTTATTTTTCCTCACGGAAATTACATACAGATCTAAAACATCTGTGACTTCAAACATCTGTGAGCATTTGCTGAGTGCCTGCTCTGTTCAGGTACTACTTTGGCCCTGGGGATGCAGCAACGAATTGGAGCAATGAGTTTGGCAGGGGAGAGAGATTGTATACATATAATTTCAAAGGTCAGATAAGTGCTCTGCTAGAAGTACTGACATGCGTAAAGGAGTGATCAGCTCTGCCAAGAGCAATGAGATGAGCCTGTTCCCATGTTTATTAGCTTTAAAGCCTTAATATGTCACTTTGCAGGCAATCCGTGAATTATTCCCTGAGGGATGTTTCTACTTCACCTTCCCATTTGATACAGGTTCACTGAACTCTGAGCTCTTTGAAGGATGTAACTGCTTTTTGTATCGTCAGTGAACCAGCAGGGTGTCTAAGCTTGAAGCTGGGCACATAGTAGGCCCACAACAAACATTTGCTGAAATCACAAGTCACATTGAGGCCTGGCGTGGTGGCTCACACCTGTAATCCCAGCACTTTGGGAGTCCGAGGTGAGCAGATCACTTGAGGTCAGGAGCTAAGACCAGTCTGGCCAACACGATGAAACCAAGTCTCTACTTAAAGTACAAAAATTCCCAGGCGTGGTGGCAGATAACTGTAATCCCAGCTATTTGCAAGGCTGAGGCAGGAGAATTGCTTGAACCCGGGAGGCGGAGGTTGCAGTGAGTTGAGCTGAGATCACGCCATTGCACTCCAGCCTGGGCAACAAGAGTGAAATTCCATCTCAAAAAAAAAAAAAAAAAAAGTCTCATTGATATTAATAGTTTTCTAATAAGGGCCACCCCATTTGGTATTGTCAGAAATAGAGTTCACTCCTCTGATGTTTTCACATTAAGGAGCCAGCTAGACATGAAATACAAGTTGGGAATGGGGGAATGGTATTCCCACCCTGTAGCATGTAAGGCATGAGAGGTATCTAAGGCATCTCCAAAAGGCTGTGAATCTTTTGAATTTGGGGAAAGCCAGGAAGTTCTAGAGTAGGCAAGTCCGATCCAGTTAAGACTTCTGGAGTGACTGTGTAAGGAAGGGGAGAGGGAATATGGGGAGAAGGGATATCTCAACACAGAAGTTCCCTCAATAAAGTGGGGTGGGAATGGGGCAGTTCTGGGCAAGTTTAAAAACTGTGTGCTCTCAATTTTTCAATAAAGGAAAATCCTGGCTTGTGAGATCACAAACATTGTGAGCCTCTGTGTTTTTTCATATTTTCTACATTGAACTTGTACTGCTTTGCTAACTAACAAAAGCTAATTTTAAATAATCTTGATATGCTTGGAATGATGAGTCCAAAAACAAGATGTTTTGGGATCTGGATGGAGGAGATGTGGATAAACAGGACCAAGTGTGAGAAAGGAGCCCTTTTGGTTGACTAAAAGCTCAATATGATCAAGCAGTGTGTTCAGGCTGCTGCCCAAATGGTGATGTCATCTGGAGTATTGACAGCATGACATGTGGCCTAGTTTCTTGAGGAAATAATCAGAAATGAAGGCACAAATTTATCAACAAAGATGTTCATTGGCATTTCATTTCTAAGAGTGGGAAGTGTAGGTAAATTGTATGCTCCAAAATAGGGGCGCAGAATTAAATCATGCAATATGAAGCTATGAAAATTTATTCAAAGAATAACTAAATGATATAGTGAATATTTTTATATTAATACTTTCATATAAAAAATAAAAGCAGAAGACTTTCACCTAGACAAATATTCTCCAAACGACAGATACAAAGGGGGAATTAACAGACATAAAGTGTCCTGAGCAAGGGAGAGGATATTAGGTTTATTTTTATATAGTACAAGAAGACCTGGATAGATACTATGGATGGAAGTTATAATCCAAAACAAAGGTGGAGGCCAGGCGCGGTGGCTCATGCCTGTAATCTAAGCACTTTGGGAGGCCCAGGCAGGCAGATCACCTGAGGTCAGGAGTTTAAGACTAGCCTGGCCAACATGGTGAAACCCCGTCTTTACTAAAAATACCAAAATTAGCTGGGCGTGGTGGCACATGCCTGTAATCCCAGCTACTTGGGAGGCTGAGGCAGGAGAATCGCTTGAACCTGGGAGGCAGAGTTTGTAGTGAGCTGAGATCATGCCACTGAACCCCAGCCTGGGCGACAGTGCCAGACTCCGACTCAAAAAAAAAAAAAAAAAAAAAGGGTTGGCTTTTTTGGTTTTATCTTTACTTTACTCATTAGCTATTATACCAACAATGCTGTAACAGTGGTGACATTTATTTTATTTTTATTTTTATGTTGAGACAGGGTGGTGCTCTTTTGCCCAGGCTCAAGTGCAGTGGGGGCCATCATGGCTTATTGCAGCCTCAACCTCCTGGGGCTCAGTTGATCCTCCCACCCCAGCCACCCTGGTAGATGGGACAACAGGTGCAAGTCACCGTGTCCAGGTATTTTTTCTATTTTTTGTAGAGATGGGATCTCCCTATGTTGCCCAGGCTGGTCTAGAAATCCTGGGCTCAAGTCATCCACCCACCTTGGCTTCTTAAAGTGCTAGGATTACAGGTGTGAGATACTATGACTGGCGGAAAATTGTTCTTATTTATTTTTAGTTTTTGAGATGGAGTCTCACTCTGTTGCCCAGGCTGGGGTGGAAAATTGTTTTTAAAAGAGAAAAATATTAGCTATTGTTTGATCACCTTTAATGCCTCACCTGTCAGGCTATCTTGTTCTTTTCTGGTACTTGTCAATTTGTACACATACTTTTAGCATGCAGTCATTGTAAAGTTCACAAATGGTAGGTAGTCACGTGTTTCTGTGTTTCCCTACACCATGGCAGATCCCACTAACTCATGGCTACTGGGATGCAGGCTCAAAGTCATTTTCTTTTCTTTTTCTTTTCTTTTCTTTTTTTTTTTTTTTTTGAGATGGAGTCTTGCTCTGTTGCCCAGGCTGGAGTGCAGAGGCGTGATCTCGGCTCACTGCAACCTCTGCCTCCCGGGTTCAAGGGATTCTCCTGCCTCAGCCTCCTGAGCAGCTGGGATTAGAGGCATGTGCCACCACACCCAGCTAATTTTTGTATTTTTAGTAGAGATGGGTTTTCACCATGTTGGCCAGGCTGGTCTCGAGCTCCGGACCTCGTGATTTGCCCGCCTCGGCCTCCGAAGACTCAGAGTCATTTTCATCATACTTCTTTGAGATGCCACAACCAATCATAATAAAAATAGCCAAAATAGAGCCAGGCACTGTTCCACGTGCTTTACTTAAACTAAGTCATTTAGGTTGATTTTAACAACCTTGTAAACTTGATCCTGTTATTCCTCATTTTACAGATGAAGAAGCAGAGGCTTAGAGAGGTTAAGTCATTTTGTCCAGTTGACAGTACTTGGCATGGAGAGTGAAACTCTTCAGGCATCTTACTAAAGATTTTATTAAGCACTATTTTTTAAAAATAGGAAGACATCATTAACAATTTATTTAAAAAAAATTTTTTTGTGGCAGGGTCTCACTCTATTTCAGGCTGGAGTGCTGTGGTGTGATCAAGGCTCACTGCCACCTTGACCTCCTGGGCTCACTGCCACCTTGACCTCCTGGGCTCAATTGATCCTCCTGCCACATTCTCCCAAGTAGCTGAAACCACAGGCACATGCGACCATACCTGGCTAAATTTTTAATAATTTTTTTTTGTAGAGATAGGGTCTGGCTATGTTGCCCAGGCTGGTCTTGAACTCCTGGGCTCAAGTAATCCCTTTTGCCTCAGCCTCCCAAAGTGCTGAGATTACAGGCATGAGCCACTGCACTTGGCCAACAATTTCCATTTTACTCCATAATTTCCAAAATTATCAGGTGCAATGATTATGTAAAAGTAAAAGTCTTTATTATAATTAAGACTAGGCCGGGCATGGTGGCTCACGCCTGTAATCCCAGCACTTTGGGAGGGTGAGGCAGGCGGATCATGAGGTCAGGAGTTCAAGACCAGCCTGACCAACATGGGAAATCCCGTCTTTACTAAAAATAAAAAAATCAGCTGGGTGTGGTGGCGGGCACCTGTAATCCCAGCTACTGGGGAGGCTGAGGCAGTAGAATCGTTTGGACCCGGGAGGCCGAGGTTGCGGTGAGCCAAGATTGCACCGTTGCTCTCTAGCCTGAGTGACAAGAGCGAAACTCCACCTCAAAAAAAAAAAAAAAAAAAAAAAAAAAAAAAAAAAAAGACTAAAACTGGAATAAAGATGTTCTGTCACTGGTTATTTAAGCAAAAGCTGGGTAGTTACTTCTTAGGAATCTTAGATGGCATGAGAGTTATACTTGGGGTAAGGAGTTAGACCAGGCTCCAGCTGAGAATTTTCCAGCTTTGTAATTTTATGAATCTGTAAGTAGGTAACTTTCATAGAACATAAAAGGGTCTTCTGCTAGGAACAAACAAAACACAAAATCAAAAACACTTTTCCTTGTGTTAAGTGCATTTGTAAGCAGCTGGTTGAAATTCTTTTTTTTTTTTTTTTTTGAGACAGAGTCCTGCTCTGTCACCCAGGCTGGAGTGCAGTGGTGTGATCTCGGCTCACTGCAAGCTCCTTCTCCAGGTTCACGCCATTCTCCTGCCTCAGCCTCCTGAGTAGCTGGGACTCCAGGCGCCCGCCACCACGCCCAGCTAATTTTTTATATTTTTAATTAGAGACGGGGTTTCACCATGTTAGCCAGGATGGTCTCGATCTCCTGACCTTGTGATCCGCCCTCCTCATCGTCCCCCGCAATATTTTAAGAAAATAAAAATGAGAACAAAAATCAACGAAAAGTGTAATGAAAACAATAATGTTTCCTTCAAAATGAAAAATATTTATATAATTGATAAAACTGTACCTGGATTCAACAAGGAAAAAAAGACAGAAATCACCAATATCAGGAATAAAAGAGGTGACATCAGTAAAGATCCTAAGTATAAGCATTAAAGAATAATAGAATAAGAAAGGAATATTATGGGAAACTTCATGTCAGTAAATTTGACCCCTTAGATGATATTAACAAATTATTATTATTATTATCATTATTATTATTATTATTATTTTGAGATGGAGTCTCGCTCTGTCGCCCAGGCTGGGGTGCAGTGGCATGATCTTGGCTCACTGCAACCTCCGCCTCCTGGGTTCAAGCGATTCTCCTGCCTCACCCTTCCAAGTAGCTGGGACTACAAGTGGGTGACCCCATGCCTGGCTAATTTTTGTATTTTTAGTAGAGACGGAGTTTCACCATGTTGGCCAGGCTGGTCTTGAACTCCTGACCTCAGGTGATCCGCCCACCTCGGCCTACCAAAGTGCTGGGATTACAGGTGTGAGCTGCCGTGCCTGGCCAAAATGAACAAATTCTTTGAAACACATTACTTACCAAAACTAACACAAGAAATAGAAAATATGAATACTCCTATATTTATTAAAGAAATTGCATTTGCAATTGAAAATTTTACCCTCAAAACAAATAAAACTCTCCAAAAAGTCACATTAGGTTAAAGCTGTTCAAATAAAATTTTGTTTTTAATTCATTCCTCCATCACTCTCAAATTTAGCAATTGTATTCCTCAATGTTAGATTTTATAAGTAAGACTCTGCTACATTCCTCAGTTCTATTTCACAATGGCTTATTCTGCTTACATAGTCATTTGGTTTGCCTCTGTTCATATTTTGGCATGTATTTTAATTCGGGCCCAGTTTTTAAAAATAAACTTTAAAAAATTGAAATATGACAGCCCATCAGAAAACTACACAGGCCCTAAGTGCACAGTTTGATGAGTTTTCACAAAACAGGTACAAACTCTTGTAAACAGCATGTAGATCAGAGATAGAACACTACCAGCACCTCAGAAACCCACCTCATGTTCTCTCTCAATCACCAAACCCTTTCCAAATCTCCCCAAAGTTAACTACTCTTCTTACTTCTAATACCGTAGATGAGTTTTACCTATTTTTAAACCTTGTATAAATGAAATCACACAGTATACGCTCTTTTGTATTTGGCTTCTTCCTTTCAAAATTGTGTTAAAGGACTGGGCGCAGTGGCTCACACCTATAATTCCGGCACTTTGGGAGGCTGAGGCAGGTGGATGGCATGAGTCCAGGAGTTTGAGACCAGCCTGGGCAACATGGTGAAACCCCACCTCTACAAAAATTACAAAAATTAGCTGGATGTGGTGGCGCACGCCTGTAGTCCTGGCTACTAGTGAGGCTGAGGTGGGAGGATCACTTGAGCACAGGAGGTCGAGACGCAGTGAGCTGAGCTGGCACCACTGCATTCTAGCCTGGGTTACGGAGCAAGGCCTTGTCTCTGTTAATGACTTCCATTATTATTACTGTATCGATTTTATTGCATGAATACATTATAATTTATTTATTCTATTTATTAGACCAAATTTTTACAGCGAAATGGATGTATTATAGAATGCTCACTGCATTTTTCCTGTGTCCTTTATTGTAGCATTTTAAGGTGACAAACCTAATAAATTGATGGCATGCACACAGGGCATGATGGCATTTCCCCATGTGAAAACACAGGTTTATTTGAGTAGTGGTGATTGCTTCGTCCTCTCCTGCAGGTTGTTACAAGTAGGTCTTGAGGAGTATACAGATACTATGCAGTTTGTTACCATTTGCCTGAAGATCTTTAGCATGGCATAAAAATACATATATTTAAAAAAATTTTTTTTGAGATGGAGTTTCACACTTGCTGCCTAGGGTGGAGTGCAATGGCGTGATCTCAGCTCACTGCAACCTCCGCCTCCTGGGTTCAAGCGATTCTCCTGCCTCAGCCTCCCGAGTGGCTGGGATTACAGGTATGTGCCACCACGTCCGGCTGATTTTGTATTTTTAGAAGAGATGAGGTTTCTCCATGTTTGTCAGGTTGGTTTCAAACTCCTGACCTCAGCTGATCCGCCCGCCTCAGCCTTCCAAAGTTCTGGGATTACAGGCGTGAGCCACCATGCCTGGCCTTTTGTTTTAACTATCATAAAATTGGTATATTTGAGAAATGGGAGCCTTTGGATCATAACATTTCAGATAGATGGTTCTTTAGATAATATAAATTGTTGCATTATTTTGTGAAGATAATTGAATGGTTTACCAATAATTATCAAAAATTCTTAAAAAAAAAACCCCACATTCTTGTGACTAGTAAATATCCCTGTAAGAGAGACAGTACAGTCCAGGTTCAAATCCATGCTTTCTTGCTTACTGGCTGTGTGACCTTGAGCAAATTCATTATTTTTCTCCACTATATTTCATCATTTGTACTTACCTCTTAGTGTTATTTTGATGACTAATTAAATTAATAAAGCTATTATTAAAAAAAATAAGGAATCAGCTGGGCATGGTGGCTCACACCTGTAATCCCAGCAATTTGGGAAGCCAAGGTGGGTGGATCACCTGAGGTCAGGAGTTCAAGACCAGCCTAGCCAACATGGTGAAACCCCGTCTCTACTGAAAATACAAAAATTAGCAGAGCATGGTGGTGCCCACCTGTAATCTCAGCTACTCGGGAGGCTGAGGCAGGAGAATCCAGGATGATTCTGTTGAACCCAGGAGGCAGAGGTTGCACTGAGCCAAGGTCACACCACTGCACTCCAGCCTGGGTTCCAGAACAAGACTGTCTCAAAAAAACAAACAAACAAACAAACAAAACCATATATATATGTATATGGAATTTCGACAAAGATTTATGTTTGAAGATACTTGTTTCTAAGGTATTCATAATAGTGAAAATTTGAAACCAACCTGGAATTTGAATCCAATCCTGGAAAAGTGAGAAAATAAGTAGGAGTTTACTATTTATATAGTGAGATGTTAACAACAAAACAACATTGCCAATGAATTTATAAAAATTGTGGAGCCTGGGCGTGGTGGTTCATGTCTATAATCCCAGCACTTTGGGAGGCCGAGGCAGGTGGATCACGAGATCAGGAGTTCAAAAACAGTCTGGCCAAGGTGGTGAAATCCCGTCTCTACTAAAAATACAAAAATTAGCCGGGCGTGGTGGTGGGTGCCTGTAATCCCAGCTACTCAGGAGGCTGAGGCAGGAGAATTGCTTGACCCCAGGAGGCAGAGGTTGCAGTGAGCTGAGATAGCACCACTGCACTCCAGCCTGGGTGACAGAGCAAGACTCTGTCTCAAAAAAAAAAAAAAAAAAAAAAAGATTGTATACAGTTTGATCACAATTATATAAATTACATAAAAACATTCATAGCAAAAAGATTTGGAGTATATACATAAAAATGTTACCTCTGAGTGGTGATATTCTGTTGTGGATTTAATTTTTTTATTATTACTATTATTATTTTATATTTTCCAGAATTAACCAAACTTCTTTCCTTCTTTCCTTGCTCCTCTCTTTCTCTCTCTCTCTTTCTGACTTTTTTTGTAGAAATAGGGTCTTGCTCTGTTGCCCAGGCTGGCCTCATACTCCTTGCCTCAAGTGGTCCTGCCACCTAGGCCTGCCAAAGTGCTGAGATTATAGATATGAGTCACTGTGCTCAGCTCAGAATTAAGTTTCCGGAGCATTATCTTTCTAATCAGAAGAGAACACAAAACAAAAATTAAATCATCACTAAATATTATTTAAGGGAAAAGCAGGGCCCTTAGTTGTGAGCCAGCTTGACCTCTGGTGAGGCTGAGAAGCCTGAACCTTCTAACCATAGCTGTCCTCTTGGCCTGTTTTTCTATGGATGCATTATGTTAGTGAGTGCACTTCAGCAACTGTTTGCCAAGTTCTGGATTTTTTAATAATTCCTCTTCATCCTTTTTTATATGAGAAGGTAGTGACCGTCCTGGAAATATATGTCATTTCAGCACTCCAGTTGGCTCTGGATCCTGAATTGTTGCAGCCTGTTTGCCTGGTAATCTCCTTGTCTGTGTAAGTTGTTAGGGGCAACCAAAGGCAGCTGATCACTTAATTGTTGAAGGCCAGAAACCTGGCTCTTTCATTAGTTCCCATCATGTTCTTGAGAGCAGCCAGTGTTCGGCCTCGCCAGGTTTTCCATCCTTTCTAATTGAAATGGTATACTTTTCTTTGGTGTACTCACTGAGACTTTAGCCTGATGAGTGGTATACAGAAACAGCTGCATACTAAAACAAATTAAAATTTTTCTATTGTTGATCATAGATAATCTATTTAAGGCAGATAAATGAAACCATCTTGGTGTCAATGACATACAATAGAGTGTTTTTGTTTTTTGGGTTTTTTTGTTTTTTTTTTTGTTTTGTTTGCTTGTTTGTTTGTTTTTGAGACAGAGTCTCGCTCTGTCGCCTAGGCTGGAGTGCAGTGGCGTGATCTTGGCTCACTGCAAGCTCCGCCTCCCGGGTTCACACCATTCTCCTGCCTCAGTCTCCCGAGTAGCTGGGACTGCAGGCGCCCACCACCATGCCTGGCTAATTTTTTGTATTTTTAGTAGAGACGGGGTTTCACTGTGTTAGCCAGGATGGTCTCAATCTCCTGACCTTGTGATCACCCCTCCTCGGCCCCCCAAAGTGTGGGGATTACAGGCGTGAGCCACCGTGCCCGGCTTGTTTTTTTGTTTTTGAGACAGAGTCTCGCTCTTTTGCCCAGGCTGGAGTGCAGAGGTGTGACCTCGGCTCACTGCAACCTCCGCCTACTGGGTTCAAGTGATTCTCCTGCCTCAGCCTCCAGAGTAGCTGGGACTACAGGCGCCCACCACCATGCCCAGCTAATTTTTTTTTGTATTTTTAGTAGAGACAGGGTTTCACCATATTGGTCAGGCTGGTCTCAAACTCCTAACCTCGTGATTTGCCTGCCTCGGCCTCCCAAAGTGCTGGGATTACAGGCGTGAGCCACTGCGCCCGGCCCAGTTTTTTCTTTGCTTAAAATTGGCATCACACTGTTCCATGTTTTCTTTTTCATTTTTGTTAGGTTACTGATTGAGAATCCTCAAATACATGGAAATTGTGGGTACCTTGTCTTTTTTTTTTTTGCAAGACGGAGTTTCACTCTTGTTGCCCAGGCTAGAGAGCAGTGGCGTGATCTCAGCTCACTGCAACCTCTGCCTCATGAGTTCAAGTGATTCTCCTGCCTCAGCCTCCCTTGTCTTCATATCAAGCAGTATTGACTTCCAATGAGTCTGTTTCCTTATGTAGTCTAGAGTATTGGTATTTTATGGGCAAGTGTAGTTAAATCAAATGTCCAAATCCAGTTATTTAAATGGGCAGTAGCGTTTTGAAGAGCTTAATTTGCCTTAAAAAAAAAAAAGATTTCCCTTTCTCTTCCTCCCACCAACCCCATGGATAGTTTTTCTAACACTGAGGCTTTGAGAACCTAGTGCCAAAGCAACCAGTTGGAAAGAGAAACATCCACGTAATGACTGGTTGTTTTGTCTATGCAGTGTGAAACAAGAAGTTGGCATGATTTTATTTTTCACCTAGTTGACAGTTTTGTTTTGTTAGATTTCTTTGGACTGAAATGATTTGTTGATTTGGTATTGTGTAAACCAAGCCCAATTCCACAGTACTTCTGTGACTATTAGGAAAAAAGAAAAAAAAAAAAAAAGCAGGTGAAGAGCGAAAAGGATAATTAAACTGCTAGCCAGGAGACTTGGTGATTTTGTTCCAGCTTTGTCACCAATCAGTTATGTGACCTCGGGCAGGTCATTTCACCTCCTCGGACCTTCATGTCCTTAAATGTCCTAAAATGAGGAGTCTGGGCAAGACAAGTCCTTAGGTTCCTGGCAGTTCACCTTTTAATAATTTTTTTGACCTGGAGGCTGCAGAATAGAACTCTAGTGTAATCCTGAGATCAGTTGGTGACTAACATTTGAGTAGCTTAGGGAGAGAATCACAGGTTTGCAGTTGTTTTTTTAGAACCAGATCAGATTTTGGCTGAATTCTGACTTTATTTATTTTTATTTATATTTTTATTTTTTGAGGCAGAGTCTCACTCTCTCACTCAGGCTGGAGTGCTGTGGTGCAATCTCGGTTTACTGCAACCTCTGCCTCCTGGGTTCAAGCAATTCTTGTGCCTCAGCCTCCCAAGTGGCTGGGATTAAAGGTGCTTGCCACCACACCCGGCTAATTTTCGTATTTTTAGTAGAGGCGGGGTTTCACCATATTGGCCAGGCTGGTCTCAAACTCATGATCTCAAGTGATCTACCCTCCTTGGCCTCCCAAAGTGCTGGGATTACAACCCGCAATTCTGACTTTAAAAACTTTTTTTCCTATTTTTTATTACAAATGGATAGATGTTACTTGAAGGAAACTTAGCAAATACAAATCAACAGAAAGAAGAAAATTTAAACCACCTATAATCCGAGATATAACTGACGTAAACAGTAGGTGTACATACCTCCAGATTTATAAATATCATCTAAATACAGTCAGTTCTGGTAAAATTCTTGTTTTGAAAACATGAAGTTGTTCCAACACTATTGATAATAATAGGGAACAATTTGAGCATAATGTGAATTTTGTTTTGCTTATGCACGATTTCATCCATGGGAAATACTATGCAAACACAGAAAACTTCACCCAACTGAATCGAGCCTCATGGAAATACACATAACTTGCACACGTGTGCATACACACACACACACACACTCCTCACAAGGACAATGAGCCACACCTATTGACATGTGGTATTACAACCTTTTGTCTCATTTCAGATAACCTTCCTTCAATCACTTCACAGTAATTGACAGCTCTGCCACCCTTCCTGCCTCTGCCACCCTGGCCCAGCCACACATTTCCCTGTCTTTAGTTTTCCCCTCTGTCCTCTCAACGTGTTTTATATTGCTCCTTTCTATTTCCTGATCTTTTTTCTATCTTTTGTTCTTATATTTTTAAACTTATTTTAATTTTAATTTTTTTGAGGCAATATCTTGCTCTGTCACCCAGGATGGAGTGCAGTGGTGCTATCATAGCTCACTGCAGCCTCAAACTCTGCAGCTCAAGCGATCCTCCCATCTCAGCCTCTCCAGTAGCTAGGACTACAGGTGTCTCACCGTGCTCAGCTAATTTTTCTATTTTTAAATTTTTTGTAGACACAGGTCTCATTATGTTGCCCAGGCTCATCTCGATTGCCTCAAGCAATCTTCCCTCCTCAGCCTCTCAAAGTGCTGGGATTACAGGTGTGAGCCACTGCACCCAGCCCTTTTCCCTCTCTGTGTCTCATTATTCTCTTACCCTTTTGCTATCGATTATTTTTTCCGTTCCCATGCAAGGTGATGGGTGTGGGAACCTGGTGGGCAGCCTAGTAGACAGGGAGATGCTGGCTTCCACAAGCAAACTGCAGATTTTTTTTTTTCAAGGTAAAGTGCTCTACAGTAAGTCCTCATTAATGTCATGCATAGGTTCTTGGAAACTACCAATTGAAACAAAACGAAGTATAACAAAACCTATTAATATAAACAAGAGTTAAGTTCCCACATCAGGTTTCTGGTCACAAAAACGTCATCAAACTTCTACATAAAGACACAAAACACTTCTAATACTCAACATTGAATTGAAATAAATATGAGCTATACACACATTTAAGAAAGATTCATCAAAACAAGTGAGATAATTATTTACCAAGTTTTTAGTCAATCGGTGTGTGAGGGTCGTCACAGAGGTGGTGTGTTAAATCAAGGAGTAAATATTTGCAAAGCAAAAATTGTCAGAAGCACCTCCTACCCCCAGGCAGTTCAAAAACAAACAATAAGAAATATGGGGGTGCTCACTGAGCACTTTTGTGCTGCCCCATTTATGATTGTGCATGTGTATGATTATCATATACTTTATGAAATTTTATTTGACAATAATTTGTATTTACTCATTCATTTATTTTCCCACCCGTTTATTCCAGTTCAGGGTGGCAGGTGGCTGAAGCCTAACCCAGGAGCTCAGGGTGCAAGGTGGGAACCAACGCTAGGCAGGATGCCATTCCATTGCAGGGCACTCACACACACTCCCACACTCACGCAGACTGGGACAATTTAGACACGCCAATAAAACTAACATGCACATCTTTGGGATGTGGGAGGAAATCAGAGTATCCAGAGACAACCCAGGTAGACTTGGGGAGAATGTGCAGACTCCACACTGATGGTGGTTCCAGCTGGAAATCCATTTTTTTCTCTTTAAAATTATAATAAAAAGACATTGATCCAAATGTCATTTGAAAACCTGCTGTATTTATAAAGTGCACATTTAACTTGTGTAAAACTATGCTGTTGTTTTAATTCAGCTCTTTTTTTTTTAATGCATCACTGACAAAATTTTTGAGTGTTATGCCCCAAACCCATACATAGTCATACATGGGTACGTCTATGCCCACTTAATTTTGACTGAATTTGCCATTGTCCCAGGCCACAGACCACTGAATGCAAGCTAGACTTGCAAAGGTGGAGATCAAGTTAAAGTTATCCCAACTTTATTTAGAGCTTCTTTATTCTGATGTTTAAAATTACTTTGAGATACACTTATTGATGTACTCGTAAATTCATAGCAGAAGGTGAAATCTCGTTTTGTCTTCTGAGAGGGAAACTCTAGAAAGTAGGGATCACAAATCTCTATATGACTCAACAGTTCAAGGCTTCTTAAAAAATAAAGGATGTACCTTTAAATAGTGTTGTGGTCAAGCACACTGAGTTACAAGTTTAAAGTTTTTCTTTGGTAAAATCACAGCCTGGAGGAAGTAGACCACTTAGGAAACAGTTTAGCCTCTTATGATAAAAATGTAAGGAAATTGCTCTCCTGGCCCTCCTGGTCTTCCTCCTGGCCTTCCCTTTACCTAACCTCTTCTCTTCCCCTCCTAATTAGATGGACCACCTGAGTACATAATCTTAGGGAGTCTTTTCTAACAAGCCCTAGTCTCTCCAAGAACTGAGAGGAGTGTGACAAAGCTGGAAGGGAGTTATAGAAACAAAGCTGGGCTTCTGCCTCTCCTGTTTTTTTATTGTTTACCTTAATTAACCAATATTTGAGTTTAAATTCTTTTAAAATTTCTTTTAGATGCTTTCTGGTTGCTGTTATTTTATAACATATTGAATAATTTTTTGTAATGGTATGGAACAGAATATATTTCTTAAATCATATCCATCTGAGAATCTCTAGAAATTCTACATGTATGACTTCACAAAACTTCCCGGTGTTTCTGGGCTTTCTTAACTTTTAGGCATTCTAAAGTGAAGCCATTTATTTCACTGTCAGGAAACAAACTGAAAATGAATAGTTTCATTACAAATCGGTGCATACTTAATCAGAATACCATGCAACTGAAAACAAGAATGAAGAGGTTCTTTTTGTACCAATATGGAACAATTATAAGATACATTTAATGAGTGAAAAAAGACAAGGTTTAGAATAGGGTGCCTAGGATGTTCTGTTTTATGTAAAAAGAGGAAGAACAGGGCCATGTGCAGTGGCTCTCACCTGTAATCTCCGCATTTTGTGAGGCCAAAGTGGGAAGATTGCTTGAGTCCAGAAGTTCGAGACCAGCCTGGGCAATACAGCCAGACTCCATCTCAACAAAAAATAAAAATAAAAATAATTAGCTGGGCATACTGACATAAGCCTGTAGTCCCAGCTAGTCAGGACGCTGAGTTGGAAGGATTACTTTAGCCCAGGAATTTGAGGTTACAGTGAACTATGATTCCACCACTGCACTCCAGTCTCGGTGACAGAGTGGGACCCTGACTCAAAAAAAAAAAAAAAAAAAAGAAAGAAAAAAATGTAAATATATATTTGTATTTGCCTGTTTTTGCATATATTCTAGAAGGACATACAAGAAACTAAATACAGTAGTAATCTGTTTGGATAGGAAGAAGGGAACTGGGCAGATTGCCGACAAAGATAGAAGCAAGATTTTTACCTCGTATCTTGTTTGTTTGTTTTAAACATGTGAATGTATTTTCTTCATAAATATTAATAACAATACTTTAAAAGAGTTGCATTTGTATTCAGGAAACAGAATCATGACATATTAATAGCATATGATAGAGCCCAGTCCCTGATAGCGAGAAGGCACTTTCTTACAGGTTTATATTTTATTCATAATTCTGGGATTCTTCCCACTATTGAGATGTGTGATGGGCTTGACCTTGGGTCTTGGCTGCTCTTCTTAGTTGGAGGGTATCCCTGGAGAGGAGGAAGGGAGCCTTTTCCTTTCCCCCAGGCAGACCCTCCTCTGTTTCCCTCACATTCTTTAGCTGTCTGGATCATGCTGGAACTGGCACTGCAGACGCTAGCAGGCAAGGGGAGGAGGCAGCCACGAGTTCTGGCACTGTCCCCAAGGTGAGCTGTCTCTGACTGTAGGTATCACTGAGAAAGCACTTTGAGGAGCTGGCAAAACCAACCCCTTGCTTTATTTTGTGGGATGATGAAGATGCTAACACTGGGGCAGTTGAAAACAAAGCATATGCTCAGAGGACAATGCTATTAACGATCCTTCGCCTGGTTCAAAATTTGCCAATATTCCAAATACCTGAGAATAGTTCAGCAGCACATATCTAATTGGAAGTAATTTATTCTGTTAATATTTTGGTTTTCTGCTGGCAGAAACTCTGGGCATATGGCATTTTAAGATGTGAAGAAGGAACCCATTATGGTTGATAATAAGAAATGCACATTCATTGTTATGTTTAACATCTTGGCTTGAAGATGGAATTCTAAGTCATGAATCCCAGTGGCTTTCTAGCTGTGTGCAAGTTAAAGTACATTTCCTGAAGACTGCTGTATTTATTCCAATAACGATGATTCCGGGAGCCACCCTGGGCCTTGGCTTTGTGACAGTGATAAGAATCATCTGGGATGCTTGCTAAAAATACAGATTCCTGTACTCTACCTAAGCCTTGCCTGGAAATCTGCTTTGTAAAAACGGTCTCAGATAATGCTTATCTGTCAAGTTTGGGAAACATTGTGTTTTAGAATCTTGAGGGGAAAGTGATATTTCACTGAGTTATCCTATCTTTAGGCTGACCTCTTCCACCTGGAATGACAAATGTCAGTCTCCAAAAAGACAAGGATCTCCATGTCTGGGATGTCATTCGGTATTAAACCTGAGAGAGAACCTTCGTGGTCTTCACTTGGCTTTTACTAGTGACTCACATGCTTAGAATATTTGGCTTTTCTTTTCTTCTTAGGACAAGGGAAATTAAATGTCTGCTGTTTCTGCACAGAAGTTTTCATTTTAATTGCAGAGTTCAGAAATCTGAACATATGTAACATTTGATGTTAAAATGAGTAGAGGCATCTGGTAACAGCTACATAATTCAATTACCTTACAATTTCACAATTCACCACACTCTATTTCCTCTATCAGATGCATACGGGCTTCTAAAGGGGAAAGACTAGGTTACAAGCAGAATGTATTTATTGGTACCCCTACTGGGCACAACAAAATACCCTTCCTACACAAAATGTACTCTCATTGACTGTAAAGTAAAAACCCCCAAATACAAGGTTCTAGTTGATGAAGTTTAGAAATTAAAGTTGGCTTCTTCTGTTCTTATGCAGAAAGAGATAAAAGTTAAATGAATCCTTCTCTGGGGTTCTCCTAGCAGTAGACAGAGTCTTTTTCTGTTGCCCCAGCTGGAGTGCAGTGAGGCGATCTCAGCTCACTGCAACCTCTGCCTCCCGGGTTCAAGCTATTCTCCTGCCTCAGCTTCCCAAGTAGCTGCGATTGCAGGTGCCCACCACCAGGCCTGGCTAATTTTTGTATTTTTAGTAAAGACCAGGTTTTACCATGTTGGTCAGGCTTGTCTCAATCTCCTGAGCTCAAGTGATCCACCCACCTCACCCTCCCAAAGAAAAGTAGCCAGGCATGCTCGTGCATGCCTGTAATCCCAGCCCTGTGTGCCTGTAGTCCCAGCTGCTTAGGTGGCTGAGGTGGGAGTATGGCTTGAGCCCTGGAAATGAAGGCTGCAGTGAGCTGTGATCATACCACTACACTCCAGCCTGGGAGACAGAGAGAGATCCTGTCTCTAAAAAAACAAACAAAATCACATGTACTCCATAGATATGTATAAATATTATATACCAATCAATAAAATCTAAAATAAATAAAAAATGAAGTAGATTCATTTGTTGACACAGTCATGAGTTCTGTTGGTGAGGTTTTTAAAGCTACTACTAAGTTACGGGCGCGGTGGCTCACACCTGTAATCCCAGCACTTTGGGAGGCTGAGGCGGGCAGATCATCTGAGGTCAGGAGTTCGAGACCAGCCTCAACATGGAGAAACCCAGTCTCTACTAAAAATACAAAATTAGCCAGGCATGGTGGCACATGCCTGTAATCCCAGATACTCGGGAGACTGAGGCAGAATTACTTGAACCTGGGAGGTGGAGGTTGCGGTGAGCCGAGATCGCGCCATTGCACTCCAGCCTGGGCAACAAGAGCGAAACTCTAAGAAAAAAAAAAAAAAAAATCAAACTTTTCATTCTTCTAGTCCTAGAAGGAAGGAAGGGGAAGAGAAGAGAGGAGGAGAGCTAGGAGAGGAAGGGAGGGGAGAGAAGAGAGGAAATTCATCCGTGAATATAGGGGTGGTTGCAAGTTTTATAGGTCCTCAGTCTTTTTTTGGGGGGGCGGGGGGGCGGATGGAGTTTTGCTCTTTTTGCCCCGGCTGGAGTGACATAGTGCAATCTCGGCTTGCTGTAAGCTCCGCTTCCCAGGTTCAGGCAATTCTGCTTTGGCCTCCCGAGTAGCTGGGATTACAGACATGCACCACCACGCCTGGCTAATTTTTGTATTTTTAGTAGAGATAGAGTTTCACCATGTTGGCCAGGCTAGTCTTGAACTCCTGACCTCAGGTAATCCACCCACCTCAGCCTCCCAAAGTGCTGGGATTAGAGGCATGAGCCACCATGCCCTGCTGGGCCTCAGTCTTACTGCCTTCTTTAAGGAAAAGAATGCAAAAATATCTCACTTTTGCAAATTTTATACAATTGTATGAACATATGAACCCATTGCTATGGTTATCCCAGGATCTTGGAACAGCCCGTACTCTGAAGCTGTGGCTTCATCAGTTGTACTGTAAGCAGCTTCTGCCTGCACACCCCTTTTTGTCTTCTGAATTTGAACACTATCAATTCTATTTCCTATCCTTAAGGATTATGCGTTTCTGAGTGACTAAACGAATGAAAGTATTCCCATGACCGGGTAAAGGATATTCTGAGAGATGCGTATATGAATTCTCAGACGAGTCTTCCGGGGCACTAAAATGGGCTCCAGGATAAGTCAGCTTCTACCATTTTTCTCATCTTCCTAGGACTTTGCAATTGGATGTGTTTCCTCAGCGTCGGTATTTCTTTTTGGTAGGGCAGAAAGAGCCCAGGGTAGGGGCTCAGGAGGGATGAGTTCTAGTCCCAAGTTCGCAAACATAGAGTGGGTTAGAGTGGAAGAAGCAATAGTCGAACTGTATAATTCCCCAGGAAAGGCTGAGGCCTGGAGAGGTGTGGCCACTGACCCAGTGTGGCATAGTTAGTTCTTTGTAGAGTACAGACTCCCTGTCCAGTGCTCTTTCCTTCTTAAACTATGCTTCCTCCAGCTGTGCATTTTTGGGGAGATGACTTTTGACTCTTGTTGTCCTGGTCCTTGGTTTACTTATTTGTACAAGAAAAGAATAGAACCAGATAACCTGTAAATTCCTTTCAGTTGTACATATTTTCTAAATTTTTTTTGACTCTCCAGTTTTTTTTTTTTTTTTTCTTTTTCTTTTTTTTCCTTCCTGATGGAAATTCAGTTCCTGGATAGCCAAGGTTTTATGTCTAGCCCTAGTGTCCAGCACAGGGTTTGCTGCTGCTTTGGAATGGAGATTTCACATCTTAACTTTTCAAGGCAGGGCAGTGAGCAACATGGCTTTACCCTGGCTGATCATTGACTTCCAGAAGTTTGTTAATTTGATAGTTTTCAGAGAAGCACAGAACCAGAAGGCCTCTGACAGGGCACTCGAGGATTTGTTTCATTGCACAAATGAAGAAACAGAGGCCCAGGGACCCTCCTGGGACTGCTTTACAAACATTAATCATAAAAACATTGGAACTCAGGTCCCTGATGCTTTTCCCACTACATTATTCTCAGCCTTTGAGTTGCTTAAATAGTTAACACTGGTCCATAAGCACCCAAGTTAAGTTGTAATTAAACTGCTTCTGAAAGACCCAGGTGTCTTGCCCAAAGAAGAGACTAAAGTAAGGATTCTACTTGGGATTCATGTTATTCTTGTTTCTTTAAAGTGAAAGTCTCTATTGTTTATATATTGAAATTAAAATGTGACTTAGCCTAAGGCCGGGCGCGGTGGCTCATGCCTGTAATCCCAGTACTTTGGGATGCCGAGGCGGGCGGATCACGAGGTCAGGAGATCGAGACCATCCTGGCTAACATGGTGAAACCCCTGTCTCTACTGAAAGTACAAAATAAATAAAAAAAATTTAAAAAATTAGCTGGGCATGGTGGCGAGTGCCTGTAGGCCCAACTACTCGGGAGGCTGAGGCAGGAGAATGGCATGAACCCGGGAGGCGGAGCTTGCAGTGAGCTGAGATTGTGCCACTGCACTCCAGCCTGGGTGACAGGGCAAGATTCTGTTTCAAAAAAAATAAAAAAATAAAAAAGTGACTTAGCCTATTAACACATTTTCTTTTTTTTTTTCTTTTTTCTATTTTTTTTTTGAGATGGAGTTTGGCTCTCCTTGCCCAGGCTGGAGTGCAATGGCGCAATCTCGGCTCACCACAACCTCCGCCTCCCAGGTTCAAGCGTTTCTCCTGCCTCAGCCTCCCTAGTAGCTGGGATTACAGGCATGCGCCACCATGCTCAGCTAATTTAATATTTTTGGTAGAGACGGGTTTTTCCATGTTGGTCAGGCTGGTATCAAACTCCCGACCTCAGGTGATCCACCCGCCTCAGCCTCCCAAAGTGCTGGGATTACAGGTGTAAGCCACCGTGCCCAGCCATCACATTTTCTTATACTGTTCTCAGGTCTGTAATTCTTTCTGGCCACTGTCATAAGTATAAGGGACAATAGTTATTTTAATTTTGCTTCTAGAATCTTTTCCTACCTTTAGAAGATCACAGGTAAGTTAAGTCCTCCCTCTGTGAATTCTTCCACCAAATTATCTTCCTCCTCCTCTTCTTTATTATTATTATTATTATTATTATTATTATTATTATTTTGTGATGGAGTCTTGCTATCTTGGCCAGGCTGGAGTGCAGTGGCATGATCTCGGCTCACTGCAACCTCCACCTCCTGGGTTTAAGAGATCTCTGGCTGATTTTTTTATTTTTAGTAGACGGGATTTCACCATGTTGGCCAGGCTGGTCTCGAGCTCCTGACCTCAAGTGATCCACCCTCCCTGGCCTCCCAGAGTGCTGGGATTACAGGCATGAGCCACTGCACCCGGCCCTCTTCTTTAAAAAAAGTACATTTTTTTTTTTTTTTTGAGACAGGGTCTCACTTTATTGCCCAGGCTGGAGTGCAGTGGTGGATCATAGCCCACTGCAGTTACTAACTCCTAGGCTCAAGCCATCCTCCCACCTCAAAGTAGTTGGGACTACAGGTAACACCACCATGCCCAGCTAATTTTTAAATTTTGTATGTGGGGCGGAGGGTGGGAAGTCTTATTATGTGGCCCAGGCTGGTCTTGAATTCGTGGCCTCAAGTTATCCTTCAGCCTCAGCCTCCCAAAGTGTTGGAATTACAGGTGTGAGCCACTGTGCCTGGCCAAAAACTAGATTTCTTTCCTTGGAAGCCATCTTTGACAAAACACAAATCCTTTTGCCTTCCTGCTCTCACATTGTGCAGACTTTTGGCTGGCCCATCATTACCATAAACTACCTTATTTAAACCTCTGGGGCTCCTCTTTGAAGTGGACACAATTTCTTCATTTGTTGAAATGGGAGAATTGTGATTTTCCCACAGTTCTACAGGTAGTTGGTGGCAAGATCTGAATTTTAATCTAGGTTTTCTGAGTCAAATTCTGATATTCTTTTTGCTACCTCTTAGCTACCTGCAGATAAAATGTGAGGAATGCCACTAAGGCTTTTGAGACAACGTATGTGGGAATGTAGAGGAGGAAGAGGGTTCTTCTATTAGCTGAGGGCAGGGAAAGCTTAAGGCAAAGGCAGTATTTGAGTCTGAGCTGAGGCAAGGTAGGGGGTTCTGGGCAAACACGAGGAGTCTGTGTGTGCATCAGGGAAGTATGGCCCATGTCTGAGGGTGGAGTGTGGGCTAGTGATTATCATCAGCCGTGCCAGCACTGGCTGGGTTTGGGAGCCACTGAGTTGTGCCTGTTGGTTCCCTCGTTTATCACTGTGAGGACAAATGGCCTTTGCCACCAGCTCCTCTTGCCCTTTCTTTATCTATACATAATTATTCTCCTGTTCCTCTAGGTTTGCATATCTGTTTTCTCCTCCTTTTGTAGAAATAGGCCTCATAAAGCATATACCATGAAGGTAAAGGTAATACCTATGTAACCTGAAAAGCAAAATTCCACCATTTAGCAGCCAGTCTTGGTCTACTCGTTAGGAACTCTTTTAATGAACAAGAACATTTTCTCCTCATTATCACCTCCTTAAGTTGAATAGAAGTAGGAGGCCTAGACTTGGCCTTGGGGGTTTTTCAAGGTGATAATGAGATGGCATTCTGTCCAACTTCTGCCTTATTTTAGTTCCTGGTTTATTTGCTTTATTATCTCTACTAGATTTTAAGTTGTTCTTGCAGGGACAGTGTCATTTTCAGAGTTGAATTCCTCACTGTGTCAACCAAGGTCATGCCTGTCATATAGTAGGTGTTCAGGTAGACAGAGATTCAGAGTGGGGTTTCCAAAATTTCTCTAATGATAGAACCAAAGGGGTGAAAAAAAATTAAGAGATTATTCTAGCTCTGGGCAGCAATAACTCCTAATTCATACAAGACTAATTTCTATATCTTGATAATGGAGAGCTTTCCTTCTAGGGCCAGAAATATTTCTGTGTACTCTACCAGGACACTCTTTGGGGGATCTAGGTATTAATCAGAACATTGCTTGGTAAATGCAGAATCTGAGCAGTACATGATTGAGAGTTGCAAGGGTTATTTAACTTTTTTTTTTTTTCTTTTTTGAGATGGAGTCTCACTCTTTTGCCCAGGCTGGAGTGCGATGGTACGATCTCGTCTCACTGCAACTTCTGCCTCCCAGGTCCAAGCGATTCTCCCACCTCAGCCTCCTGAGTAGCTGGGATTACAGGCATCCACCCTCATGCCTGGCTAATTTTTGTATTTTTGTAGAGATGGTTTTCACTATGTTGACCAGGCTGGTCCTGAACTCCTGACCTCAGGTGATCCGCCCACCTGGGCCTCCCAACGTGCTGGGATTACAGGAATGAGCCACCACATCCAGCCTTAATCTAAACTTTGATGAAGTTTGAAAAAGCTCTTCTTGCCCCCAGCAAAAAGTACACCCCTTTAGGAATAGGCATGCTCTTGCCTACCACATTTACTCCCTCTCAGCCCCAGGCCTGCTTTATTCTCAGACCCTAGAAAACTTTCTAAGAGCTTGATGCCAAAAGCTTCAAGTGCAATCAATTCTGGGAATGCCATCCATTTACTTACTAAATCTAATACATAGGATTATGTGTTTTTAAAATTTTTTACTCTGAGGCAAATATTATTTCGGTCTGGACTGCTGTGTAGTGTCCAATTACGTGAGCATGAATGGATTTAAACAGAGAAGGCAGGTGAGGTCCATTTGCACCATATCTTATTTAATCTTTTTAAAAATTTTAATATTTATTTGTTTTATAGAGATGGGGTTTTGCCATGTTGCCCAGCCTGGTCTTGAACTCCTGACCTCAGGTGATCCTCCCACCTCAGCCTCCCAAAGTGCTGGGATTACAGGTGTGAGCCACCACGCCAGGCCAAAGCCCATATTCTTTACCCTACATTATAGTGCCTCCCCATGGACACTCAAGGTTCTCCCTAGCTTCACTCCCATCCTCAAAACAGTCTCATCTCTCTCCACTCACAGCTCCTTTTAGGAATGCCAAACTGCTTTTAGCTCCCTGTATGTGCCAAGCTATGTCTGATCTATAGGCGAAATGATATGATTGTTCTTTACCTGTTTGGCTGAGATCTGAGTATCCAAGACCAGGAAGTAACAATGTTACAGTGGGACAGCACAGAATTTATTGTGTGCAGCATATACTACTTAATAGATCTTTAATATAGGTTGTTTTATTTAATGCTCAGAATTATCTCATGCAGTATCAATAAGAGGACATGTAGTATAGGGGTTAGGAATTTAGGCTGGCTCACACCTAAAATCCCAGTGTTTTGGGAGATTGAGGCAGCAGGATTCCTTGAGGCCAGGAGTTTGAGACAAGCCTGGCCAAAATAGCGAGACCCCATCTCTACAAAAATTTTTTTTTTTTGAGACAGAGTCTTGCTCTGTTGCCCAGGCTGGAGTGCAGTGGCATGATCTCAGCTCACTGCAAGCTCCGCCTCCTGGGTTCAAGTGATTCTACTGCCTCAGCCTCCCGAGTAGCCGGGACTACAGGTGCCCACCACTACGCCTGGCTAATTTTTTGTGTTTTTAGTAGAGATGAGTTTCACTGTGTTAGCCAGGATGGTCTTGATCTCCTGACCTTGTGATTCGCCCGCCTCAGCCTCCCAAAGTGCTGGGATTACAGGCATGAGCCACCGTGCCCGGCCCCCAATTTTTTTTTTTTTTAATTAGCCAAACATGATGGCACATGTCCGTAGTCCCAGCTGTTTGGGGGGCTGAAGTGGGAGAATTGCTTGAGCGCAGGAGTTTGTTTCTAGCTGCATGATCTAGAGTAGGCCACTTACCCTTCTTTGCCTTAGTTTGCTTCTCTATAAAATGGGAATGATAATAATTGAACTTGCCGCGTTAGATTGCATTGAGGATCAAATGAGCCAGTACAAATAAGACACTTACAACAGTGTCTGGCACGTGTTATACTCTATCCAGAGGTTCTGTTCAAGGGTTAGCTATTATTTTTAATGTTTAATTTTTATTTATTTATTTATTTATTTTTGAGATGGAGTCTTGCTCTTTTGCCCAGACTGGAGAGCAATGGCACAATCTCAGCTCACTGCAACCTCTGCCTCCTGGGTTCAAGCAATTCTCATGCCTCAGCCTCCTGGGTAGCTGGGATTACAGGTGCCTGCCACCACACCTGGCTAACTTTTTTTGTATTTTTAGTAGAGATTGGGTTTCACCATGTTGGCTAGGCTGGTCTCAAACTCCAAACCTCAAGTGATCTGCTCCCCTCAGCCTCCCAAAGTGCTGGGATTACAGGTGTGAGCCACTACACCTGGCAATAATTTTTGTTTTTTTTGAGACGGAGTCGAGTTCTGCTGCCCATGCTGGAGTGCAGTGGCATGATCTCACACACTGCAACCTCCACAGCCCCGGTTCAAGCAATTCTTGTGCCTCAACCTCCCGAGCAGGATTACAGGCGTGCACCACCATGTCTGGCTAATTTTTGTACTTTTAGTAGAGATGAGGTTTCGTCATGTTGGCCAGGCTGGTTTCAAACTCCTGACCTCAAGTGATCTGCCCACCTCGGCCCATCAAAGTGCTGGGATTATAGGTGTGAGCCACTGTGCCCAGCCAACCATCATCTACTTTTAAAATAAACAGAAGTGGCAAAGAAACAAAACTTGCAAATGGATCTTCTAAACATAGATGACGTTTTTCTTTTTTTTTTTTTTTTGAGACGGAGTTTCAGTCTTGTTGCCCAGGCTGGAGTGCAATGGCGTGATCTCGGCTCACTGCAACCTCTGCTTCCCGGGTTCAAGCGATTCTCCTGCCTCAGCCTCCCAAGTAGCTGAGATTACAGGCACCCGCCACCACACCCGGCTAATTTTGTATTTTTAGTAGAGACGGGGTTTCACCATGTTGGTCAGGCTGGTCTCAAACTCCCAACCTCAGGTGATCCGCCTGCCTCGGCCTCCCAAAGTGCTGGGATTACAGGCATAAGCCACCGTGCCTGGCCATAGATGACTCCTTCAGTCTCATATTTCCCTTTGGAATATCTTCCTTCTCTTCTCTCCTACCACATTTATTAAGCAATTGTATTAGACCCTTGGATTCTTTAACAAACAAGACAGGCATGAGCCCTGCCCTTAAGAATACTGAAAAACTAGCTTTCAACAGTCAGAGTAGGTATTTGTCCATAATTTGGTGCATATGCTCACCTTTAATGACCTCAGTGCTTGTTTTATTCTGTGTTGGCCTTTAACATGTTCTCCTAGGTCACAAGCAGGGTAGCCAATACTGCCTTGGGCTGGTACACAAGATTTTAAAGACTTTACTGTCTACTTTTCTGACTTTTTATCAACAGCTACCACCTCTGAAATTGGTGTCTTAAGGACACCTTGGAAAACCACGGACATGTCATCTTTCATTTGAAAAGAATAGTAGCCACAGTGAGATGGCCGTGGGGTTGGGGAGGAGCAGTCATTTAGCCTGTGACCATATAGTGTTGAGTTTCACACTAAGACTCCTTAGATTTGGCTTACACCAAATTGGCAGAGATATTGGCTCACGGACGTTCAAAGAGAATTCTTTCTGGGCCAGCACTCTCAGCTCAGCTCGCAGGCTCAACTGATGAACTGCTACCACTTTATTCTTTATGGTTCCCATCTAGCATCTGGCTTCTCCTTACCTGCCTATGTGCCTAATCTGTTTCATCTGAGTAGCAAAGGCAGGATACTGATTCTTAGGGAGTTTCTTTGGTCAGTGTGGTCAGTGAAGTATTGTAGAGCACAGCACACTATTTCCCTAGTCCCCCACCTGCCACCTCTGGTGGTAATAGCCATGACAGAATGTGATAGAATCATATTTTGAGGTTTTTTTTGCCCACAAGGTATTCCCAGTGTATTTTAGGAGGCATATCTAACTTACCACAGGCATCTAAACAAGGTTCAAAGTTCTGATCTGTAGATAGGGTAAGACTGGTCTGTTTCTGCCTCTGACAGATAAGTTGGAACAATTTCTTTGAGTGCAGGCACTAAGAAGTTTCCAATGAACAGTCTGGGAGTGAGGAGCTAGAGCTGGAATGTGCAGAATGACTATGTTTAAGCCCCTAATACAGGGCTGACTTCATGAGCGTGCAACCTGTGAAGTCCTACAGATTCTGCTTAGAAGGGCCCTGCCGTTAGGTTTAGTGCTCTGCTGTCACTGTCTTGGAATGATTAATGATTTTCAAATAAAGGGTCCCCATTGAATTTTGCACTAGGCAAAATTCTGTAGCTAGTCCTGCTCATGTGCAGTAAGTACAGGAGGACCAGACAGATTGGGGTTCAAATTCAGACTCAGATTTTTGCTAGCTGTGAGATCATAAGTGAATCCTCACTTAACTCTCTGAGCCTCAGTGTCCTCATCTGTTAAGTGGGAACAATTCCTCATTGTGAGAAATACTTAAATGGGAAAACATAGTTTAAAGAGCTAGTATGGTGCTAGGCACACTGCAGATATCTGTCTACCCAACCATTTATCTGTTTGATCATCTATCTACACATCCAACAAACATTTACTATTTGCCTATTCGCATAAGGCACAATGCAAAGTTGAATAAAACATGCTTTCAAATAGCTTACAATAGGAGAGAGAAGATTTCTCCATCCACAATGATCCTGACCAACAGAATTTAAATATGGCATAAATTAGAAGACTGGTTATTATTTGCAGAAAGGTAGAAAGGAGGTAAGAGGGAAGTGTGTGTAAAATTTAGGGATGAGAAGGTGAGTCTATAATCTGAGACAGCCTAAGTCTCCGACAAAAGTTAACAGGAGCTGTGAAAATTGTAGTCTCGTTTCAACAAATTCCCCAGGAAGGAAGAGGATGATAATATGGATGAAGACAGAAGAAAAAGTGTAGGAAGGGAGATGGCAGAGTTAAAGGTCTAGGGCTGAGAAAAGAACAAAATTGGATCCAATAACTGAATAGAATATACAATTTAACACTGGCCTTGTCAAGCCAAGCAGTTGGCTTTAAAATAATAAGAGATTTCTTGTTTTAACTGTAACAGTTTTTATCAGGTTAAACATGTAAGCAGACTAGCAATGCACATAGATGGGGCAATTTACCATCTTGGTTTAATAAACGAGTTTATGTGCTGTGTTGAAACAGTGCAACGTCCTTAATCCAATATCTGATGAAGGAGCACTGGTAGAAGAATTAATTTACCACACAGTAATTAAAGAAGGGTATGCACTATATATACTGTGAAAGTCTCTGAAATGAATATTTGATAAACAATTTCTGGTAAATTAAAAACCTGAAATGTTAAATTAAATGCAAATTAAAAATCTGGAATGTTAAATTAATTAAATACAGAAACCTGCATCAAATATCATTATAGGTCTCAGTTAAATCAGAGAGGAAAAAAAAAAAAGCCAAGTAGCTCAGCATCACATCATGCCAGCGTGCACTCTTGACTCACCTGTTGGGAATAAATGAGGGTGCCAGGAGCTCAGCTTTACTGGTGAATTTACATATCATATGCACAATCATTTCTGGGCACCTTTTACTTGTGAAACTAAGTAAGGAATGAAATGAACTTTTTGCTTTATCATGGAAAAAAAGGCTAGGAGACTTATTCACATCACTGGATCCTCTTCTAGTTTGAGCTAAGGACGGCCAAATTGCTACATAAAGGGTACCCTCAAGGCAGAGTAATTCATACTGCGTGCTGGCTGAGCTTATGTCTGATGGGCAGCAGAATAATCAGCTTGCAAAATCAGGCTCAGAATGTTCCTGGAGACGTGACTTTTGCTGTGGTTTTGCTGTGGTTTTGCTGTGAAGCCCTGTTGCCCCAAAAGGGAATCTAATGGGTAGAGGTCAGCCATAACTTCTTGGATTTCTTGACCATAGGAGATGCCTATAAACCCTGACCTACTGTCATCTGACTCTTGGTTTGAACACAGAATCAATCCATCAGTCCCAGTTGCTTCTCTAGATTTGAAATTCTGTACCAGCCACTGATTTTTTTTTTTTTTTTTGAGATGGTGTTTCACTCTTATTGCCCAGGCTGGAGTGCAATGGCACGATCTCAGCTCACCACAACCTCTGCCTCCTGGGTTCAAGCGATTCTCCTGCTTCAGCCTCCCAAGTAGCTGAGATTACAGGCATGCGCCACCAAGCCCGGCTAATTTTGTATTTTTAGTAGAGACAGGGTTTCACCATGTTGGTCAGGCTGGTCTTGAACTCCTGACCTCAGGTGATCCGCCCACCTTGGCCTCCCAAAGTGCTGGGATTACAGGCATGAGCCACCGCGCCTGGCTCCAGCCACTGATTGTTGAGCTATTCTGGGCAAGGCACTTATTTTTCCTTTCTCCCATTTCCTCACCTATTAAATGAGGCACAAAATGCTGACACGTCAGAAAGCTGCCGCAGGAATAACTAATCAATGTGAGTGCTTTATAATTTTGGCTCTAACTTCTGCAAATTAACCAGCGTCCTAAAGCTGTCATAAGCCACCAAAGTAGGTGGTTTTCTTGGTCTGAGTCTCTGGGGTCTATATCATGAACACTTGAGATACATAATTTATTTTTGGGAAAAAAAGATTAGAGACTTATTTAGTGAATGGGAAACTTTACAGAATAGATTATTTTCACCTTCCCTTGGGACACATAGTACCTTGTACATATCTCTATTTTATTTTATTTTATTTTATTTTTTTGAGATGGAGTCTCGCTCTGTCACCCAAGCTGGAGTGCAGTGGTGCGATCTCAGCTCACTGCAAGCTCCACCTCCAGGGTTCACAACATTCTCCTGCCTCAGCCTCCAGAGTAGCTGGGACTACAGGCGCCCGCCACTGCGCCCGGCTAATTTTTTTGTATTTTTTTTTAGTAGTGACAGGGTTTCACCGTAGTCTTGATCTCCTGACCTCTTGATCCGCCCGCCTTGGCCTCCCAAAGTGCTGGGATTACAGGTGTGAGCCACCACACCTGGCCACATATCTCTATTTTAGCACAAATTCTGTATTGCAATTATTTTTAAAAAATACTAATTTTTTATTTTATTGTTATATTTATTTATTTATTTATTTTATTTTTGAGACAGAGTTTCGCTCTTGTTGCCCAGGCTGGAGTGCAGTAGTGCAATCTTGGCTCACCGCAACCTCTGCCTCCTGGGTTCAAGGGATTCTCCTCCCTCAGCCTCCTGAGTCGCTGGGATTACAAGCATGTGCCACTACGCCTGGCTAATTTTGTATTTTTAGTAGAGATGGGGTTTCTCCATGTTGGTCAGGCTGGTCTCAAACTCCCAACCTCAGGTGATCCGCCCACCTCAGCCTCCCAAAGTGCTAGGATTACAGACGTGAGCCACCGTACCTGGCCAAAATATAGTAAATTTTAAAAATTCATTAAAATTAACACCATTAATATATAAAAACATTCTCTTTAAAATATCCAAACGGGACAGATACAGATAAAGGTTTCTTAACGGCAGCAATCAACCCAAGGCATCCCCTGCCATTGACATGTATCCTTCTAGGCCTTTTATTTTTTAACATGCATTCACAAATATAGAAGTTTTTTTTTTCCTTTTTTTTTTTTTTTTTTTTGAGGCAGAATTTCTCTCTTGTCACCCAGGCTGGAGTACAATGGCATGATCTTGGTTCACTGCAACCTTCGCCTCCTGGGTTCAAGGGATTCTGTCTCAGACTCCCGAGTAGCTGGGATTACAGATGCCCACCACCACGCCCAGCTAATTTTTGTATTTTTAGTAGAGACAGGGTTTCACCATGTTGGCCAGGCTGGTCTCGAACTCCTGACCTCAGATGATCCACCTGCCTCAGCCTCCCAAAGTACTGGGATTACAGGTGTGAGCCACTGTGCCCGGCCAGAAACATGATTTTTAAACAAAAAATTTTGTTTACCTCAATAGTTTTGTGCTGTGCCTTATAATTCTGCAACTTGCCTTTTTTAAAAAATTGCGTAAAGTCTTGAAGAATTTTGTGTCACTGAATTATAGATCAACTTCATTCTTTACTGCTGCACAGCATGCTGCTGTATCATAAGTTATTAACTATTTTTATAACAGTTGTATTTAGATTGTTTCCGCTTTGTGCTAACATAAGCAAGCTGCACTCCTTGGCTGTGTCCTTTTGTCCGGTGTATTTCTAGAAATATAAAGAAAATTGGAGTCTATGATAAGCACCTTTAAAAAGTTAATGAATGTTGCTGATTCACCTTTGAAATTTGCCACATTATAGTCCCACTAGTAGTACATGAGAATATATGTTTTCCTACAAACTTAAAGTTGAATGTTACACTGTATCCTCCTTTTAGTCAATCTGACTGGGGTGGCGGTAGGCTGGGGAAGAGGAAACTCATTCTAATTTACATTTCCCTGAACACCAATAATACCAAGCAAATTTTATATGTTTATTGGCCATTTTAATTACCTCTTTTATGAATGACCTTTTAATATTTTCCATTCGCCCATTAAAATTTTTTTTTTCCTTTTTTTAAAAATAGAGATGGGGGCCGGGCGCGGTGGCTCACGCCTGTAATCCCAGCACTTTGGGAGGCCGAGGCGGGTGGATCACGAGGTCAGGAGATCAAGACCATCCTGGCTAACACTGTGAAACGCCGTCTCTACTAAAAATACTACTAAAAATACAAAAAAATTAGCCGGGTGTGGTGGCGGGTGCCTGTAGTCCCAGCTACTCAAGAGGCTGAGGCAGGAGAATGGCGTGAACCTGGGAGGCAGAGCTTGCAGTGAGCCGAGATCGCGACACTGCACTCCAGCCTGGGCAACAGAGTGACACTCCCTCTCAAAAAATAAATAAATAAATAAATAAATAAATAAATAAATAAAATAGAGATGGGGTGTCACTACATTGACCAGGCTGGCTTTGAACTTCTGGCCTCAAGCAATCCTCCCACCTTGTCCTCCCAAAGTACTAGGATTACAGGTATGAGCCACCATACCATGCTGACTTTACTTCTTGATGGGATAAATATCAACACATAGTAACAACAACCTGTGGGATGGGAGATACTGTTGGAGCCATCTTCGGAAAATGCAGTCTGCCAAAATATATCTCCCAAAAAGAAACACTGCAACCTCTATGAGAAACCTGTTGCTAAAAGTAAAGAGGTATACCCCAGATAACCTTCCACAGGAAGCCTGATGTGTAAAATATTCTATCAGAGACGGTATTGTGGAAGTTGGTCTGGGATTCAGGAAGCTTGGGCTATGGTCCCAGTTTTACCATTATGCAATCTTTTGAAATTAGGTATATTATGAATATCTTTGGGGTTGTTTTCTCACCTGTAAACAAGATAGTTAAACAAGATGACTACTGTTTCTAAACACTACTAAAGCCAAATCACATTTATCCCATATGTTCCAGATTGCTGTTTTCCCATTAACTCAAGACAGTTTGTGAACTCTAAATAACACATATATCTGATGGTAAGGGACTAGGGGTGAAAGTCAACAGTGTCACAATACACATTATAGCTGAAATAGATTTGAAATGTACTTTTAAGAAAGTTCCCAAGTCTAAGGTTCTGACTTACTGAATTTTTTTGAAAAGTCATGAAGAGTCCATCAAATGATGCCATGGAGAAAATATGAGTAAGAAACCATATTAGTGTTGAAGTTGGTAATTTAAATTAGTTGAGGTAGTTCAAATCATCTCAGATTAATCCTTAAACTAATTGAATTACATAGGCTATGAAATCATATTCCAAGGATAATTTCTACACAATAAAATTAGACCTTTTGTAGGAAAAGAGGGGCAGCTGAATTAGTATTAATTGCATTTATAGTTTTTTTTTAAATATTCAGTTTGTCCCAGGCAGTAAGCATCATGAGCCTACATGTTAAAATTAATACATCACATGAGACAAATGTTTAAACTGGAAGAACCAGTTAATAATTAAATTAGGCTCACTTCTTCAATGAAAGTCGAAGAACACAGACATGTCTTCAGCTAAAAAAATTTTTATTATATGTATATATATTTGTGTGTGTACATATCCACCTATTTATGTAAGTACATATATATGTGTATGTTATATACACATATAAATAATATTCTAAGGTATGTAAAATGAGGATAATACAAAGAAGCAAAACCTCAAGTGGATGGTAATGCTCATTGAAAGCTCAAATTAAACATGAGTTAAAGAACAACTGCAAGTGTACTGTCTGTTTGTTAAGCAGTCTTGTGTAAGGAAATAAGACATACAGAAAGACTTGTGGGTTTAAAGACATAGCCCCCCTTCCAGAGTGTGCAAGTGCACACATGTACATTCACAATGAAATAATTACCAGAATTAATAATAAGCCTTTGGTTTCCTTTTCTCTTTAGTAAAATCCAATTCTATCTTGAAGATTTTGTTCATGGAAAAAAAACAAAAAACAAAACCCTTCATGTTTATTCACCCACCTCCCACACCTACCAAAGCACATATATGAGATTGGTCCAGAAATAGAGTTGCAGGTCTGTGTTCTGTAGTGATTAAAAAAGAAACTTCCTTTATACCAGTAGCATTTCCCGTAGGTATAGTCAATTTCCAACAGCAATAGACGATGTAATTATACTGATGTAAATCACAGCGAGATGAGTTGAGGGGATTGGCCTTTCACCTTCTTTAATTCATTGAAAGATCTTATCTTTTTGACAGCTGCTATCAGGCAGAGCAAAGGTCTGGGAGGCAGGATATTTTTGGGGGTAACTAGTTTGCTTGGAGGAAATAAATAATTTATTGCAAACATTCAAAATAAATGAGATAATCCAAGGCTGGGTGTGGTAGCTCACACCTGTAATCCCAGCACTCTGGGAGGCCGAGGTGGGTGGATTGCTTGAGGCCAGGAGTTCGAGACCAGCCTGGCCAACATGGTGCAACCCTGTCTCTACTAAAAATACAAAAATTGCCTGGGCGTGGTGGCACACAGCTATAATCACAGCTACTCAGGAGACTGAGGTAAGAGAATTGCTTGAACCTGGGAGGCAGAGGTTGAGGTGAGCCAAGATCGTGCCACTGCACGCCAGCCTGGGCAACAGAGTGAGACTGTGTCTGAAAAAAAAAAAGAAGAAGTAAAATAATCCAGGTTTAGCAGAGAGTGTTTTTTTCTCCCCATCTTGTTTTTTTTTTTTTTTTTTTTTTGAGACGGAGTTTCACTCTTGTCGTCCAGGCTAGAGTGCAATGGCGCGATCTTGGCTCACCACAACCTCCGCCTCCTGGGTTCAAGCGATTCTCCTGCCTCAGCCTCCCCAGTAGCTAGAATTACAGGTGCCTACCACCATGCCCAGCTAATTTTTGTGTTTTTAGTAGAGATGGGGTTTCACCATGTTGGTCAGGCTGGTCTCGAACTCCTGACCTCGTGATCCACCCGCCTTGGCCTCCCAAAGTGCTGGGATTACAGGCATGAGCCACCGTGCCTGGCCTCCCCATCTTAATCATTGTCGTTGTGTACTGTGCCCTCTTTATCTCTCTGTCCATAAGTCTCTCTCAATCTTTTTCTCCCTCATAAAACATTAGCTATTCTTTCAGGCCTCCATGTTTCATATATGTGTGTGTATATATATATATATATATATATATATACACACACATATATACACATATATATATACACATATATATATACACACACATATATATACACAAACTATATATACACACACACAGACATACACATACATTTTTTTTCCTTCCTTGAATCCTTGCTGCCAGCTTGTGTGCTTTGCATTGTTTGGACAGAAAAATCAACACTGCTAGAAGCCAGCATTCTGGGAACTACTTCTGCTCCAACCGAGTCTGTGACTTACTTTCACAGTTGCTTCCTGATTTGTCGCTTTTGTTTAAGAGACATTTCCTCTTGGACAAAACCAACTAAAATATAACATTAAATGTCCAGGATTGCGTGAGAGTCAAGGCAGCTCTAACGACTATGACTGATGGGAGTTGGTGCTGAGAAAACCAGAAGCCAAAAGAGATGTAGCATTTGCCACCCAACTGGAAATGAAAAGATGCCTGAAGTTTGGTGGTTTCTCTTCCCCTCCACCACGTTCCTTTTATTTTTGTGGCAAACCTTGAAACAAAGCTGGAGGAAAAGTGCTTTTTATTTGGTGGGTGGTGGAGGTTCTGACTCAGGCTTTACAAACATGACATTGCTTGAACCTCAAGATGAACGCTCCCACAGGATTCCAGAGAAACAAAGCTGCCTGCTCCATTGTGTGGTAACATTCACCTTGGGAATTCCGGCAGCACCGGGGAGGTGGCCACACAGGTGCAGGTTTTCTGAAGCACATGAATGGAGTTGCCAGAGTTCAAAGAGGTTTTTGAACTTTAGACCTAGGCTTTCTTGGTTGCATTTGGCCTATTTGGATGGTAGATTTAGGTCTGGAACTACTAAAGCAGAAATTTCCAAAACTCTCATGAATTATTATTAATTATTATTATTATTATTATTATTATTATTTTGAGTCAGAGTCTTGCTCTGTCGCCCAGGCTGGAGTGCAGTGGTGCGATCTTGGCTCACTGCAAGCTCCGCCTCCCGGGTTCACGCCATTGTCCTGCCTCAGCTCCCCCGAGTAGCTGGGACTACAGGCACCCGCCACCACGCCCAGCTAATTTTTTGTATTTTTAGTAGAGACGGGGTTTCACTGTGTCAGCCAGGATGGTCTCGATCTCCTGACCTCATGATCCGCCCACCTCAGCCTCCCAAAGTGCTGGGATTACAGGCGTGAGCCACCGCGCCCGGCTCAATGAATCATTAAGAAATTGGATTTTGTTAATGAAAAATTAGAAGCATCCTACTACCTAATATAAGGGATTGTTAAATGAATAATAATATGTCCATATAGCCAGGCATGGTGGCTTATGCCTGTAATCCCAGCACTTTGGGAGGCTGAGGCAAAAGGATCGCTTGAGCCCCGGAGGTAGAGGTTGCAGTGAGCCAAGATTGTGCCACTGCAGTCCAGCCTGGGTAACAGAACAAAACTCTGTCTCAAAAAGAAAAAGAAGTTCATATAATGAAATAGTACATAGCCATTAAAGATGATGCAGTAAAAGATAATGAAAAAGTTTTATAATATATTGTTATGTGAAAAAAAAGTATAGGTTATAAAGCTGTGGTAATATATCATGCCACCTGTGGGGAGAAAAGGAAGGGTAAAGAAGAGTAAAAGATAGATGCATATAGAAAGAATGAAAAATATATTCCAAAATGTTAAAATGCTAGCACTAGTAATTTATGGGTAGGGGAATAGTAAATAATTTAATTTTCTTCTTTCGGTTTATCTAAAGTTTAAAATACAGAGAATATGTGTTATTTTGGTAATATAATTGTAAAAAGGAAACCTTATACAGTGCTCTTGGAGGTTCCCACTTTTGTGCTTGGCTCTTGGCACTAACTTAACAAAAAGAACAAAACTTATGGCTTCATTACGGAAGGATCAAATGATAGAAAGCCCCCAGAAATTCCCCTAGAAAGCCATAACCTTTGGGCTTGAATACTTTGGAGCTTGGCATCTATGCTCATTTCTTTCTTTCTTTTCCTTCCTTCCTTCCTTCCTTCCTTCCTTCCTTCCTTCCTTCCTTCCTTCCTTCCTTCCTTCCTTCCTTCCTTCTCTCTTTCTCTCTTTCTCTCTTTCTTTCTATGGAGTTTCACTCTTGTTGCCCAGGCTGGAGTGCAATGGCGTGATCTTGGCTCACCGCAACCTCTGCCTCCCAGGTTCAAGCGATTCTCCTGCTTCAGCTTCCCTACTAGCTGGGATTACAGCCATGCACCACCACACCTGGCTAGTTTTTGTATTTTTAGTAGAGACAGGGTTTCTCCATGTTGGTCAGATTGGTCTTGAACTCCCGACCTCAGGTGATCCGCCCGCCTCGGCCTCCCAACGTGCTGGGATTACAGGCATGAGCCACCGCGCCCGGTCTTTGCTCATTTCTAGTTCCAAGCCCACATGGTGGTAAATGAATACATTGGCAGGGTACTGGCATAGGGGTGTAGGCTTGAAGTTTCATAAGCCAAAGTGAAACTGACTTCATCATGGAAATAAAGTATTTTAGACAAATATCTGTCGCTGTTGAGTGTTCTGCTGATGTGAAAATTCTAGCCAAAATGTTTGAAGTGACGTAGCCACTTATTGCTGGTGAACATGCTAGTCCTCTTTAGTGTGTAGAGACATTCTAGGTTTGCTTGTGACCTTGGCCAGCTTTTCATCCTAGAGACTTGGAGTAGGTAAATGGGCAGTAGAGTTTCAGATCTCATGGATGAATGGCAATGTTTTAGATAAGCCATAGAACCATGAATGCAGGAGTCCCTAGTGCCCGTAAGCCAAGTAATTGCTCATCTGACATCTTTGGTCTTTTTACATTAGCCAGCAAGGTCTTCGGCATTACTAGACTAACAGGCAGGTGACTCACTTGGTCGCCCAGGCTGGAGTGCTGTGGTGTGATCTTGGCTCACTGCAACCTCTGCCTCTCAGGTTCAAGCGATTCTCCTGCCTCAGCCTCCCGAGTAGCTGGGACTAGAGGCACACACGACCACACTCGGCTAATTTTTGTATTTTTAATAGAGATGGGGTTTCACCATGTTGGCCAGGCTGGTCTTGAATGAGGCAGGTGGTTATTTACTCATGGCCCACTGTGGGCCAGGCATTTGCATACCTTGTGTCTCTCTTCTCTACGTGAACTCTGCAAAGTAGGCATGATTATCCTTTATTTTACAGATACGGAAACTGAGGCTCAGAGAACTTGAGTCATTGGGCCTACAAATGTGTAATGCCTAAGAACCCATATCTGACTGAAAACTAATGTTGAGTCAGTCATCACCATCATGATTTGACTATAAACACAAACCTCTGGCCTTACTTGATTATTTTTTAGTGGCCTGTTCAAGTCCAGGTAGTCCATAAGCTTCCCTACTTGCACTGAGCCTTCCTTTCCCTTCCTTCTTTTTTTTTCTTTTGAGACGGAGTTTCTCTCTTGTTGCCCAGCCTGGAGTGCCATGGCACAATCTTGGCTCACCGCAACCTCCGCCTCCTGGGTTCAAGCGATTCTCCTGCCTCAGCCTCCTGAGTAGCTGGGATTACAATCATGTGCCACCATGTCTGGCTAGTTTTGAATTTTTAGTAGAGACGGGGTTTTTCCATGTTGATCAGGCTGGTCTCGAACTCCCGACCTCAGGTGATCCGTCTGCCTCAGCTTCCCAAAGTGCTGAGATTACAGGCGTGAGCCACCGCGCCCAGCCCCCCTTCCTTTTTTACTCCTTCTTTTCATCCATTTCATTTTCACTCTTCCTCTATTGTTAAAAATATCTTTTAAACAAAGAGAAGCAACATTTAAATTTAAGGAAAGCAGCAGGTGATTTCATTCATTCTCCTCTGCTCTGTAGCCTCCCAAAGAGAACTGTTGCTCTTTTCAAAAAGTTAGGTAGCTATGGCTTTTCTATTTCAACTCAGGCTATTATATCAGACTTTTACTTACTAATGGGAAGAGGGAAAGAAGAGACTAGCTTTAATTGATACAATTACTTAAAAAAAATTCCTTTGTTAGGAAGATTTTAAACAAATCAGAATAGGATGGTATAATGATCCCCCATGTACCCATCACCACTCATCTTCAAATCATGAACACATTTTTTTGGAGATGGAGTTTTGCTCTTGTTGCCCAGGCTGGAGTGCAATGGCGTGACCTTGGCTCACTGCAACCTCCGCCTCCCGGGTTCAAGCGATTCTCCTGCCCCAGCCTCCCAAGTAGCTGGGATTACAGGCTTGTGCCACCACGCCCGGCTAATTTTGTATTTTTAGTAGAGACAGGGTTTCTCCATGTTGGTCAGGCTGGTCTGGAACTCCCAACCTCATGATCCGCCCGCCTCGGCCTCCCTAAGTGCTGGGATTACAGGCGTGAGCCACCGAGCCCGGCCTATAAAATTTTGTAAGTCAGAGTGCTAGTAATTTGTCAGCCATTGTCACATAACATTCTTAGGCATCTCTATCCTCTTTGTTTTGCTTTCCTCTTTTCTCCACTTTGGATTGTTTCTGCAAGGACACAGCCACATCAGTGATCTCTACAAGGTCATGAGGAAAGCTGGAAGTTCTGAATACACAGAAATTAAATTAGAGTGGTATTTTCCTTTTGGCTGTTTAAGAAAATGGAGCATTTCCCATCAACATTTACCACATGCAACTGAATTTACTGGCGATGTACCTGATTTGGACCAGTTTTACTGGAATCCCTGAGATTCAGAAGATAAAGCTCATTCTGAAATTTATGTGTTCAATTTTACCTACTTTGAGGTGACTCATTATAGCTTTCAGCCCATTTATGAAGTTTGTAAGTAGACCACTAAGCTGGTTGTTTTTCAAAGGATTTTAATCAGTATTTCACTGCTATTTGTACAATACAAGACGCCATCCAATGCTAAATCAAAGAATGCTGTGATTTTCCACAAACTGCCCTTGGTCCTCAGAACCTTGGGTAGTTAAAAAATCTGTGTGGATTGGAGGCTTAGCCTTTGTTGAATAGGGGAGACCCAGATGTTGCCTTTTTTAGGCAAATGAACTCAGAGAACAGCAGTGCACCTCAAACCTCAGTTGGGTGAAAGCACGTCACTAAAATGTGCTGACCAGCTCAGGCTAGAGGTATCAGTCTCCTTGAGGTGAGCCTAAAGGAGAGAATTTAGGGAAGGATCCTGGAGTCATGGTCAGGCAGTAGACTTAGTTCAAGCCCTGGGTTGGCTGCTTCTTAAAAAGGGATTCTAGATAAGATTTGAATCTGTCTGTGCCTCAGTTTCTTCATTTGTCAAATGGCGATGAATACGAGCACATGGTCCCTCACTACTGCCCCAGGATTGTTGTGAAAATCAACCCAAATAATGCCAGCATTTTGAATGGCTTAAAGCCCTACTCAAATGAAAAAATATTTCAATCAATATTTATTTCTTTTAATGGTAAAAAATAGCATCATTAAGAAAAAAGTTTGAAAAGCATATATCTTACCTTCTTAATACCTTATTTTAATTTTTGAGTATTATTTTTGGTCATTGTTCACATATCATGTTTTTACAGATTTAAAGTCATGTGAGAATACTATCGTATTTATTTTGCTTTTGTAGCTTAACATTTTATTATAAATATGGTTCTGGGTTACTGCATTATCTTTATAATTATTATTTATGTGTTATTACCATGGTTGAACATTTAATTGATTTCGCTTTTATATATAAAACTGTCACGAACATCTTTGTGCATCAATTACATCCTTAGGATAAATTCCCTGGGGTGTGATGAATGAGTGAAAATATATGGACGTTTTTATGGCTCTTAATAGATTTTGCCATATTGCTTTCCAAAGGTTAGTAACAATGAACCTGACACCAGCAATGAATGTGTGTCATTTAAAAAGATTATTTTAAAGCAATTATCCACTAGTCATATGTGAAGACATGTCCCAGGATTCCTGTTTGGCAGGACCTTACATTTCTGGCTCATTCATTCATAAGAAATAAGTAAATAAACAAGAAGACTGTGTATGCTGACTAAATGAAGGGTTCTATTAGTTAGGATTCTAGAAAGGCTGGCCGATTGTTGCTATTGTATGTGATACTTGCTGGCCCATTTGATTTTACAGATCTACTGATATTTTTGCAAATTTTCTGGAACATACAGAGAACCAAGAAATATTGTATTATCTGGAATCATTTGTAAAAAACTTACATAGAAGTAGGATTTTTTTTTCTTATGCTAGTTTTCAGAAACATGACTTTTTTTTTTTTAAATCAGTCAAGGTCTTTTTTGTTTTGTTTTGTTTTTTGGGGCTGTCAGATAGGTAATGCTTCAAAAGCATGCCTCAACCCTGAGTAGATATTAATATGTATGACTTACAACTACGGAATTATAATAACATTTATCATCTGTGCATATAGATCTTTCAACTTTTCAAAGCTCTTTAATATGTGTGTTTTTTTTTATTTGATCCTCACAATCATTTCATGAGCTAGGCTGAGATGGCATTAGACTCCATTTGACTGATGGGGGACTGAGGTACAAGGAGATTTGCCTAAGATAGTACCACTTCTCAGGGTTGGCATAGCTACCTGTCTCTCAGTTCTTGGCTCTTTCCACTTAACTGTATACATTTAAAAAATATCCTTGGCCAGGCATGGTGGCTCATGCCTGTGATCCCAGCACTTTGGGAAGCCAAGGTGGGCAGATCACTTGAGGCCAGGAGTTCAAGACCAGCCTGGCCAACATGGCGAAACCCTGTCTCTACTAAAAATACAAAAATTAGCCAGGCATGGTGGCACGTACCTGTAATCCCACCTACTCGGAAGGCTGAGGCAGGAGAATTGCTTGAACCCGGGAAGCAGGGGTTGTAGTGAGCCGAGATCGTGCCACTGCACTCCAGCTTGGGCAACAGAGTGAGACTCCATCTCAAAAAAAAAAAAAAAAATCTTTCATATCAATTACTGTACTTCTTAATTAGCATTGTAAAAATATGTTTGTGTAGAATTAGCTTGCCTTTTTTGTTTGATTTTTTTTTATTGACATAGGGTCTTGCCCAGACTGGAGAGTGGTGGCATGATTATAGCTCACTGTAACCCCAAACTCCTGGCTCAAGCAATCTTCCTATCTCGGCCTCCAAAGTACTGGGATTACAAGTGTAAACCACCATGTCCAGCCAGTTTGTCTTTTAAGAAGGCATTCTTGCACAATGGTATTTATTGGCTTTTTCTTTATAAAAGTAGTGGGATGAAGGAGCTTCTTTAGTTAATGTAATGGCAATAGCTATCCTGTGTTCAGTGGCTAGTATGTATCAAGCACTTCTTACTGTTTTATCTCTTATTATAACTCTGTGAAGTAGGAAGTGGTGTCCCTCACCATGTTATAAGGGAGAAAATTGCAGTGCAGAAAAAGCAAAGAACTTTTCCAATTTCATAGAGCTAGTAGGTGGCAGAGCTAGACTTGAACCCAAATCCAGCTCAAGTTGAATAAAATGATCTTTCATGTGTATCACACAGCTTTCTTCAAACATCACTTTTTGAATGGCTAGTATAACATTAATATATATAATCTCACATAAATTTTTTTATTATAAAGGAAATATACCTTCACCAAACAACATTTAGAAATATACAAAATTATATTTAAACAGTGTCTTTTCATGTATTCATATCTAAGATACAGTAAAGACTACATTTAATTAGCTGTCATCTTAGAGATGAAAGCATGGAGCTTAAGCCTCCAGTCAGCATTGTTTTTGCTCCCCCAAAGTCTAGCTTTCTGTAAAGCTTAAAGATTTAACTCATCAAGTCCTACCTCCCTGGTTTAGGTACTCTCTAGTTTCCGGTCTTGTACCTATTTAATTTGTTCACTTGGGAAGAAAGCAAACACAACAAAAAGAAATCAAGCCCTGACTTTGTACAGTAGCTAATAGAGCATCTTAAATCAACACAGCCAATGTAGCTTGTACTGATTCAAGTAATTATTTTCATCTGTAGCATTTCACATAGTCTCTGCTACCAAAACTTCCTGATACTTAGGGAACAATGGAAGGGCCAGATGTTTATTGGTACAGAGCTCATCTTTAGCTTATGAAAAGAAGATGCACTTTAAGTCTTGTCTCAGACCTCTAGCGTCACACCCCTTCTTTTCACTACATTAAAGTGGTAGTAGAAAGCATTCCTCGAGACACAATAGAGCAACTTAGCAGCCATCCTGCAGTTGGAGTTGGTATTAGGTTACTTTTTTTTTTTTTTCATACCATACCAGTTTACAGGAAAGTTGGGACGAGGTCAGGGAAGGTGCGTAATTGTTATCAGCTTTACTGAGGCCACACCTGAATGAAAAGTTTGGTGCTGAGACAAGATCAAACTTGAGTTTGGAACTTAAAACAGCAAACATCGCTGTAGAAATGAGACTGCCTCATAGAGTTGTTTTAAAGGGACCAAAGCCCAGTCTGAACAATTTATTTCGATTTGACTGACATTTTTTGTGGGCTTATGATGTGCAGCTCTTTATACTACCTAGTCCAGGGTATGCCTTAGAGCCCAGACTGGCCACAGCTGACAGCCCCAGCAGTCGGTAGCTCAAGTCCTAGCTACACACACTCTCATGCAATGCTACTTGTTATCACACCGATTCAGATCTAAAACAGATTCACTCCTGTTCCCAGAAACAAATTCCGTATAGCAAAAGCTTGGGAGAGCATAATTAACCTATATTCTGTTCTGTCCCCTGCCCCTGGTGATATACAGATCTTCCTTAACATTTTGCTCATATTCTAGCTGCTGGCATGCTGGCTGTCTTAATGAAATTCATATCTGGTCTTAGGAACTGTCATTAGATGAAAATTATTACTGAGCCTGCAAGCAACTCTCAGATGATTTTGAGAACCTCACAAATTAATTATGTTTAGAGACGCTGCAAGCTACATCGGGTCAATCTGTTTCTTCTCATTTCAATTGAATTTACCAAACATTCATTGCGTTCCTACTGTGTGCCAAGTACTGTGGTTACAAAAATGAATGGGACGTGGTTTGTGCCCCAAGGAGTTTTTTGATCTAGCAAGTGATGGATCTCATCATTTTTCCTTGCTTCTCATACAGCCATATTCTACTCTCCTCTTTTTTAGTAAAGGAGTCCTATTTCTTTTCTTTACACCACAAGTGGGTGAGTTCTTTTCCTTCTGATGTAGATAAACTCTCCTCCATCCTGCTCCTAACTCTGCGATAGTCTTGCTGATTCTCAGAGCAATAGAAGCTTTGGGAGGATTAACATGTACATCTGGATTTGAAAATGAGTCCGTTTGTCATTATCAACTAAGTAGAGGCACAACCTTGGTGTACCATGAATTTGTCAGGGGAAAAAAGAGTTATGCTGTATTTTCTAAGTTAGGGGAATAACAGTGGTTGTGATTTTAATTCCTCCAAAGCATTTGAAGGGAAGGGAGAAAATATGTACAAGTCTCCAGTCTTTTATGACTGTCTCCTATTTAGAAAAGTTTGCCGAGTCATCAGACTATTCACCGGCCTGCCTAAGGACGGCTGTTTAGAAGTTTTAATTGAAAATTTGGCCTGGATTTTTCAGTTCAGACCTGCAGACGAGAATATACATTTTTAAGGCACAATTCAAAATGAGCAACTTGCAGTGAAAATAGGCATATTTTCCAGTTTCCTATGACTAATGGCACATGAAGAGAGTCTAGTAATCACATAATTACTTTGCCATTACTAAGAAATCATTTTCAGAGTCCATGAGATGTGGTTTGCAATAATTTCAGTGGTTCTGCACCAACAACCTAGACTTCGGAGGCCCACATTTGAAGACAAAGGCCCAATTTTCATTGATAGAGCTGTGGGGAATTCTTCTAACTGAGGAACAAAGCTCGGTTTAACTGATTTTCTTTGTATTTTGTTTAAAATCCAACTCTTGGACTAGGTTCAGGAAAAAACTTTTTAGAGGATTTGTAAACTTTTTACAGATCTCAGGCCCTACTCAATTAATATACTTGCCTGATTCCATGCTTAGTTTGAGCATTTGATGGATCATATATCTTTTGATCATAAAATTTTTGCAGCTTGTATTACTTTAAACCATGATATTGGAAAAAATGGGCTGCTTTTTAAAAAAGGATCAGCTAAAGGGAAGTAAACGGTGAGCAGTATTTATACATTTAAAAATTATTCTTTGGATATTAGAGATTTTAATAAGAAAAACTCAAAGGATCCTATATAATAATTAAATTGAAGAAAAAAAGAGCCTTTATTTTTCTTATTTAGAGTTAACCTTCAGAAGACTAGCTGCAAGTTGAAAGTTGCTAAAGCTGGGTGATAGTTATTTGAGAGTTTTTATTCTATTTTTATGTATGTTTAAACTGTTATATAATAAAATATTAAACATGAAGCTTCAGAGAAAGAAAAGACTGATAAAAGTATAAAAGAAAATTAGAAAGAGAGGGGAGGAGGAGGAGGAAGGGAGGGAGACAGAGAGGAAGAGAAGGTGAAAGAAGTTAGCTTTTTGCAATTATGTGGTAAAAAGCCACAGGACCACCATCTCCGAAGCCACCGAATAATAATCATAGTTAATCATAGCAGCCCTTTACTGAATACTTATAAGTACTAGAAGTTTTCTGTGAATTACCACATTTAACCTTCATAACCACCCTTTGACAGAAGTAGTGTCAAGATCTGTATTTTTAAAAATGTAAGCACAGGCCAAGTACAGTGGCCCACGCCTGTGATCCCAGCACTTTAGGAGGTCGAGGCAGGAGGACTGCTTGAGCCCAAGAGTTCAAGACCATGAGCAACATGATTGATGAGACCCCCATCTCTACGAAAAAAAAAAGAAAGAAAGATGAAAGAAGAGAGAAAGAAAAAGAAAGAAAGAAAGAAGAAAGAAAGAAAGAAAGAAAGAAAGAAAGAAAGAAAGAAAGAAAGAAAGAAAGAAAGAAAGAAAGAAAGAAGCCAGCCGGGCACAGTGGCTCTTACCTGTAATCCCAGCACTTTGGGAGGCAGAGGTGGGAGGATCACCTGGCGTCAGGAGTTCGAGACCAGCCTGGCCAACATGGTGGAACCCTGTCTCTACAAAAAATACAAAAATTAGCCGGGCATGGCGGCACGTGCATGTAATCCCAGCTACTCAGGAAGCTAAGACAGGAGAACCTCTTGAACCCTGGAGGCGGAGGTTGCAATGAGCCGAGATCATGCCACTGCACTCCATCCTGGGCAACAGAGCGACAAAAAAAGAAAGAAAGAGAGAAAGAGCGAAAGAAAAAGAAAGAAAGAAAGAAAGAAAGAAAGAAAGAAAGAAAGAAAGAAAGACAGACAGACAGAAAGAGAGAGGAAGGAAGGAAGGAAGGAAGGAAGGAAGGAAGGAAGGAAGGAAGGAAGGAAGGAAAGAAACTGAGGCTTACAGATTTCCTGTGACTTACCCCAGATCACACATCAATAAATGGCAGGTTATCTGCACCCAGAGTCCAGATCCCAAAATACAGTACTACTTTTATAATTGCCTTCTAGAGAGTGAAGAAGCTTGGGTGGTAAAGAACTCTTCATTTAGAGCTGTGAGGTGCATTTCTGTAAAGCTACCTACCAAAGCAGTGGAAACACTTTGGAGCTAGACTGACCTCACCTTGAATCTTGCAGTTTATGGTGGTGTGACGTCAGGCAGGATGGGCATTTCTGGGCCCTAGTTCCCTCATCTGTAAAGCAGAGCACATAGTAGGCATAGGAGCACATAGAAGGAAGTCAATAGACCCTTGCTATCATTTTTTTCTTGCCTACTCTCCTCATGCCTGGCTCTGTTCCAGTAAGTGCTCATGCTGTTCCAGCTTTTTATGATAGAAAGGCCATATCAGATATACTTCAGAATACCTTTTAGCAATGAGAAGAGAGGCTTAAGAACTGAGTTCACCTTATATTAATATAGAGTCCAGGCCCACTTGAAGTATTTTTTATTGGGTAGCCAAGGCAGAAAGATTGCTTGAGGCCAGGAGCTTGAGGATGCAGTGAGCCATGATCATGCCACTGCACTCCAGCCTGGGCAACAGAGTGAGACCCCATCTCAAAAATATATATATATATATTTTTAACCACCCACACAGGGGTGCTATTACAATTGCTTATGAGACAATAGTGAATCACCTTATTACTACTGAGTCATCCCACCAGTACTGGGACAAAGATGAGCAAAAGCTCATCAGGGCTGGTCCCAGCTTTCCTCAGAAGTCTGGAAGTTCTTTGCTTTGATTTGAATATTTTCCTATTCTTCCTAAGAGCCAGTGATAGCCTTGGGGACATCGTGGCACAGTCAGGGTTAGCTACCCTGAGCCTAAGTGTGCTTAGATTTGCTGTTCCAACTGGAAAATAAAAAACAAAAAACAAAAAAACAACCAACAGGGCCGGGCGCTGTGGCTCATGCCTGTAATCCCAGCACTTTGGGAGGCTGAGGTGGGCAGATCACGAGGTTAGGAGTTCGAGACCAGTCTGACCAACATGGTGAAACCCCGTCTCTACTAAAAAGACAAAAATTAACCGGGCTTGGTGGCACGCGCTTGTAATCCCAGCTACTCAGGAGGCTGAGGCAGGAGGCCTCCTTGAACTCAGGAGGCGGAGGTTGCAGTGAGCCGAGATCACGCCATTGCACTCTAGCCTGGGTGACAGAGCAAGACTCCATCTTAAAAAAAAAACAAAAGCAAAACAAAACAAAAAAACACCCAAATTGGTCATCAGTGAAAAATCAGATTAGCCACGCAAGTTATCTCAAATAAATAACTAATATAATCAAAACACAATAATCCAGTGACCTTAACAGACCAGACCAAGAAATGTAAAGGTAACTTAATTTTCTTAAATGTGTCATGCTACATGCTAAATAAATAAGAACATAAAAAAAAAGAGTATATGAAAACAGAGGATGAAGTTTCTAAGCGCACCATGCATGTATCTACAACATCACGAATCTCTTAACTTTTCTTCCTCCACCTTCCGTACCCTCCCTGACCCCTAATTAGGATTATGTGTACTTGCCTATGAGTTCTCAAATAGCTAATGATACAAGGCTTTTCCTCAAACTCCTCCTTAGAAACATAGAACTCATTGTCATGAAACAAACATTTTCATATACTTTCTTGGGCAGGCTTTCTTCCCATTTAAAGAAAGCAATATTTACTTTTCAAATGCTGTGACTAATTTTAGCTGAAAAAATTGGCTTGCTATAACGTGGACATGGCCTGTGGTAATAGGCTAAGTATTTAATTCAGCTTTTGCATCATTCCAGGTAAAGAAGCTGGTGTAAGAATTTTTAAATTTAAAGCAGACTTTTTTTTTCTATAGGAAGACTTTCGTATTCGTAGTCATTTGTATTATAAAATAGCTTCTTATTTACAGCTCCTCTCTCAGCATTGACAGGGTAGTAAAAAGAGGCAAAATAAAACATTTTCCGGGAGGCTGAGGTGGAGAATCATTTGAATCCGGGAGGTGGAGGTTGCAGTGAGCCAAGATCACATCACTGCACTCCAGCCTGGGGGACAGAGCAAGACTCCGTCTCAAAAAACAAAACAAAACAAAATAAAAAACAAAAAACAAAACAAAACAAAAAACAAAAAACAGAAACAAAAACATTATCAGGTAAAAGCACATGGTGTCTCTTGAATATTATTCGGCAATTTTTAAAGTTTATTCTTTCTGGGAAGAGAGCCTTTAGTCATTTTGCAGAAACCACTCTGGTTTGTAAATTAACTACATAAAACATTTTTAATCTTTGCACCTTGATTTAGTAGTTCCTTACTTGATCAAATTCCTTTTAACATCATGGGAGTTAATGTCTGAATAATTATTTTAGACTTGGGCTCAACAAAGATTTCCATATGGGCAAATTCTAGGTAATGGGTGAAAAGTTTTGGTCTTTGTGTGTCAGGTGGAGGAGGAGGAAGTGAAACTTCATAGCTTTAGAAACTAATACATATTTTATTTCTGTTCTGTGTTCGATGGGATTTACAAATAGAACAAGGGGACTACCTGTGGAGGCCACACGTTGTTATATGGAAAAGTGAGACTTTGACATGTGCAAAATCCTGAGCATTATCCTGAAAATCTGTGTTCAGAAAAAACAACCCTTTAATCAGCTGCCCTTCCGATACAGGTGGTCTCCCAGGCAGCTTTTTCTGTGTGAACAAATGAACAAGGAGAGGAATCTGACTGGTCCATTAGTGAATAAGCTGCTTTTGGGGAAAAATGCGAACTGGATTAAGGCTGGATTTTCTAAGAAAGAGGATAGGATCTAAGACCTGGAGATTGGTATTTGGTTTTTACGCACACAATATCCTTTTAGTGATTCTAGTAGATCTAGAAAGGAAGTCTGGCCAACTCTCATCCACATGGGAAGAGGACCTAAAACTAGTACTATGGGAGCCTGAGTAGGCTTGAGGGTAAAGGGTTTGGGCAGGGCTGGCCCAAGGCAAAACTGTGAAGAAGGGAAAGCTTGGTTTCCAGATGAACTCCCAGTCCCAGCCTTACCCCAAGTCCAGGCTCCCAGTAACTTCCAGTGGGGGCACCACAATTGTCCTTTCCTGCTTGAGCCTGGATTGCTTGGTTGGGATCCAGATTATAAAAGATGTAAGAAACAGTAAAACAAGCAACAAAAGCCAACAATTTGTGTATGTATTTGTGATTATGAAGATAGTAGATGTTAATTACAGAAAATTTGGATATTCAATAAAAAATAAAGAAAATGGGTTACTTTTATCCATCCGTCAGAGTGAATCTTAGCATTTCTGTACATTCTATTTCTATTATACACAAATACATCACACACATTTTGGGCGGGAGTAGGGATATCACAGTTGACCTTTAAGATTATTTTTTCTCTCCTACTCATTAACATTTTTCTGTTCTATATTTCATTCCTTTAAGATCTTGTTGAACACTAGAGGAACAGTCAGTTTTGTGGCAGTGTGACATATGCACAACTATACAATAAATATCATAGTTACTATGGCAAAAATGAGATTGGGGGAAACACTCAAAAATACTTTGTCAGTGACACATGAAATAAGAGAAAGCTAATAAAAGTGGTAGCACAGTTGTACCCATGTTAAATGGTTAAGCAAGACATAAATTGTACAATAAATATGGCACTATCTCTTGAGAAAAAGCTATTGTTTACTTATGAAGTGGGCATTGGAAGGGTTGTACCTTGTGAGTTATTGTGCAGTGGTAGAAAGAAGGTTATTTGAAATCAACGGAAAGTCGTAACACCAGATGTGAATGGATGTAGCTTACTGTCCTCCATTTGGTATTGGCACCAAACATCACCGTTAAGTGATCTTTCACTCTTCAATCTTAGGACAAGTTTTTCTGTCTTTAAGAGGTAGATCCCTTCAGCCGGGCGTGGTGGCTCACGCCTGTAATCCCAGCACTTTGGGAGGCCGAGGCGGGCAGATCACGAGGTCAGGAGATCGAGACCATCCTGGCTAACACGGTGAAACCCCGTCTCTACTAAAAATACAAAAAATGAGCCGGGCGTGGTAGCGGGCGCCTGTAGTCCCAGCTACTCGAGAGGCTGCGGCAGGAGAATGGCGTGAACCCAGGAGGCGGAGCTTGCTGTGAGCCGAGACCGCGCCACTGCACTCCAGCCTGGGCCACAGAGGGAGACTCCGTCTCAAAAAAAAAAAGATGTAGATCCCTTCAAGCATTTGTTTGGAATAGATATATTTTTCGTCAAAATTTAAAATTTGATCCCATGAATAGCCTTCTTCTTCAATTAACTTCTGTATGACAACTGAAAATTTTTTTTTTTGTAGCTTTCTCATTTGCACTCACAGCTTTTCTGGATAGCTGAAAGCTTTGGAAATTGTAGGGATGCTTAAAAAGGAGCCAGTACTAGCACTAAAAGGAGCCACTTCTGCAGGATTTGGTGATTTCCACTTAGCATCTTTGCATATAGATAGTGCTTTCGTTTAAGCATGCACTGCTTGGCATTTTGAACCGTGCTTAGACAGGTTTGGGATGTTGAATTAGACAGGTTTGGGTTGTTTACATAGAAAAGCTCAGAAGTGCAAAAGAATAGCAAAACTCAATCTTGCAGCATGATATATGTGGTATATTAAAGTAGCTGGTAGATGTTTGAGGCGTATGTGCACTTTTTTTGTATTTTTATCCATCTTGGTTCAGTTGGGTGCAGTTTTCTAAGTTCATCTAGCATATTTTGCTCGCAAAATCGTGCATAGACAAATATGAAATTCAAGTTATGCTCCATTGTTCCCTAATATATCAATTATGTTGGAATACATTTGTGTTTTTCAAAACAAGTATTATTGCAAAGTTCACTGTAGTCTGATAATCACATTTATGGTAAGGCATGACCAGGTGGTAGAGATGCATAATCCTTTATCTGCAATTTTGAAACTATAAAGCTCTGAAAACTGGAAGTTTTTGTTTTTTTTTTTAACTCAGCTTAGATAAAGCTTGATCCAAAATAGGTTCATTTGTCATCAATCTGGCTTAAACTGATATAAGGCTCTTTTCCTTATTTATGTCACTTAATGTGGCTATGTATACACTTGCTCCAGAAATATTATTGCATTTGATAACTAAATGCTAAGACCCCACTATAGGTTTAAGTAATATATGGCATAAACAGCTTTCTAACATCCTCCAAATTCTGAATTCTGAAACACAAATGGTCCCAAAGGTTTTGGATAAACAACTGTCGATTTGTAATGGACAAAAATGTATGACTCATTTCGAGCAGCACATTTACATTTTAACGGGAACCTTCAGCATCCTGTAATATTTATGGGTGACCAATCACAGGAAGACTGTGGGGCCAGTAGCATGGCTGACCACTTCTTCCTTTGTTGAAGCTGTCTTCTTTGGCTCCAGAACCCCATATTTCTTCTAGTCCTTCTCTTTCCACTCTAGAACCTTCTTAATAGATTTCATTATGTGCTTCTCTTCCTTGTCCATTTCTTAAATCCATGCTTATAAAAGTATGGTCCACAGCACATCTGCATCAGAATCATCCAGGGAATTTGTTCAAAATACAACCTCCTGGGCATTAGGCCTGACTTTATAAATTAGAAACTCAGAAACTGGGGCTAGATATATGTATTTTCAATTTACTTCATGATTCAGATGTGCATCAAAGTTTGGAGTCCACTCCTTTTAATAATAGTGTTCTTCAATTTCCCTACCTTTATTCATTTCTGAGTTCCACTTTGGTCTTATACTATCAATGATCACATATATGCTGACAACTCCAGTATCTTGCTCCCCACTCCTGGGACTCTTATATGCAACTGCTAACTGGATATTGCTAACCTGGAGGTCCCATGGACTCTACAAAATCAGCATATTCAAAACTGGACTATCTTCTCCATACATTTCAATGAATGGAACCACAGCCACCTAGTTTGCCAAGCCAGAAATCTCAGCCTTTCTTTCATTGTTCTCACTCTCAACTTTGACACCCTATCTCCATTTTTGAAATTTATCTTCAAACTTTTTACTTTTCTTTTTTTTTTTAACTTTTATTTTCAGTTCAGGGTACATGCGCAGGTTTGTTATATAGGTAAACTCATGTCATGGGGGTTTGTTGTACAGATAATTTCATCACCCAGGTACTAAGCCTAGAAGCCAATGGTTATTTTTTCTGATCCTCTCTTCCCTCCCACCCCCTACCCACATGTAGGCCCCAGTGTGTGTTGTTCCCCTCTTTCTGTCCATGTGTTCTCATCATTTAGCTTCTACTTGTTAGGGAGAACATGCAGTATTTGGTTTTCTGATCCTGCATTAGTTTGCTAAGAATAATGGCCTCTAGCTCCATCCATGTTCCTGCAAAAGACATGATCTCATTCTTTTTTTTTTATTTTTATTTTATTATTATTATTTTTTAGTATTTATTGATCATTCTTGGGTGTTTCTCGGAGAGGGGGATTTGGCAGGGTCATAGGACAATAGTAGAGGGAAGGTCAGCAGATAAACATGTGAACAAGGGTCTCTGGTTTTCCTAGGCAGAGGACCCTGCGGCCTTCCGCAGTGTTTGTGTCCCTGGGTACTTGAGATTAGGGAGTGGTGATGACTCTTAACGAGCATGCTGCCTTCAAGCATCTGTTTAACAAAGCACATCTTGCCCCGCCCTTAATCCATTTAACCCTGAGTTGACACAGCACATGTTTCAGAGAGCACAGGGTTGGGGGTAAGGTTATAGATTAACAGCATCCCAAGGCAGAAGAATTTTTCTTAGTACAGAACAAAATGGAGTCTCCTATGTCTACTTCTTTCTACACAGACACAGTAACAATCTGATCTCTCTTTCTTTTCCCATTTCCCCCTTTTCTATTCGACAAAACCGCCATCGTCATCATGGCCCATTCTCAATGAGCTGTTGGGTACACATCACAGACGGGGTGGCAGCCGGGCAGAGGGGCTCCTCAATTCCCAGACGGGGCGACCGGGCAGAGGTGCCCACCACCTCCCGAATGGGGCGGCTGGCCGGGCCGAGGCTGGCCGCCACCTCCCTCCTGGATGGGGCGGCTGGCCGGGCGGGGGCTGCCCCCCACCTCCTGGACGGGGCAGCTGCCGGGCAGAGACGCTCCTCACTTCCCAGACGGGGCGGCTGCTGGGCGGAGGAGCTCCTCACTTCTCAGACAGGGTGGCCGGGCAGAGACGCTCCTCACCTCCCAGACAGGGTGGCGGCCGGGCAGAGGGGCTCCTCAATTCCCAGACAGGGCGGCCGGGCAGAGGCACCCCCCACCTCCCGAATGGGGTGGCTGGCCGGGCAGGGGCTGGCCCCCACCTCCTGGACGGGGCAGCTGCCGGGCAGAGACGCTCCTCACTTCCCAGACGGGGCGGCTGCCGGGCGGAGGGGCTCCTCACTTCTCAGACAGGGTGGCCGGGCAGAGACGCTCCTCACCTCCCAGACGGGGTTGCAGCCGGGCAGAGGCGCTCCCCACATCTCAGACGGGGCGTCGGGGCAGAGGCGCTCCCCACATCTCAGACGACGGGCGGCCAGGCAGAGACGCTCCTCACTTCCTAGACGGGATGGCGGCCGGGAAGAGGCGCTCCTCACCTCCCAGACGGGGCGTCGGGGCAGAGGGGCTCCTCACATCCCAGACGATGGGCGGCCAGGCAGAGACGCTCCTCACTTCCCAGACGGGTTGGCAGCTGGGCAGAGGCTGCAATCTCCGCACTTTGGGAGGCCAAAGCAGGCGGCTGGGAGGTGGAGGTTGTAGCGAGTCGAGATCACGCCACTGCACTCCAGCCTGGGCAAGACTGAGCACTGAGTGAGCGAGACTCTGTCTGCAATCCCGGCACCTCGGGAGGCCGAGGCGGGCAGATCACTCACGTTCAGGAGCTGGAGACCAGCCCGGCCAACACGGTGAAACCCCGTCTCCACCAAAAAATACAAAAACCAGTCAGGCGTGGCAGCGCGCGCCTGCAATCCCGGGCACTCCGCAGGCTGAGGCAGGAGAATCAGGCAGGGAGGTTGCAGTGAGCCGAGATGGCGGCAGTACGGTCCAGCCTCGGCTCAGCATCAGAGGGAGACTGTGGAAAGTGGGAGACGGGAGACGGGAGAGGGAGAGGGAGATCTCATTCTTTTTTATGGATTGAAAGTATTCCCTGGTGTATACGTACCACATTTTCTTTTTTTTCTTTGTCTTTTTTTTTATTTTTTTGAGGTGGAGTCTCAATCTGTGGCCCAGGCTGGAGTGCAGTGGTGCGATCTCGCCTCACTGCAAGCTGCGCCTCCTGGGTTCACGCCATTCTCCTGCCTCAGCCTCCCGAGTAGCTGGGACTGCAGGTGTCCGTCATCACACCCGGCTATTTTTTGTATTTTTAGTAGAGACGGGGTTTCACCATGTTAGCCAAGATGGTCTCAATCTCCTGACTTCATGATCCTCCTGCCTCAGCCTCCCAAAGTGCTGGGATTATAGGCGTGAGCCACCGTGCCCGGCCGTACCATATTTTCTTTATCCAATCTATCATTAGTGAACATTTAGATTGATTCCATGTCTTTGCTATTGTGAATAGTGCTGCAGTGAACATGAAAGTGCCTGTGTCTTTATGGTAGAATGATTTATATTCTTATGGGTGTATACCCAGTAATGGGATTGCTGGGTGAAATGACTGTTCTGCTTTTAGCTCTTTGAGGAATTGCCACATTGCTTTCCTTGATGGTTGAACTAATTTACACTCCCACCAACAGTGTTTAAGAGTTCCCTTTTCTCCACAACCTTGCCAGCATCTGTTGTTTTGACTTTTTATTTTTATTTATTTTATTTTATTATTTATTTATTTATTTTTTTGAGATGGAGTTTCACTCTTGTTGCCCAGGCTGGAGTGCAATGGCACAATCTTGGCTCATTGCAACCTCCGCCTCCCAGGTTCAAGCGATTCTCCTGCCTCAGCTCCCGAGTAGCTGGGATTACAGACATGTACAACCATGCCTGGCTAATTTTTGTATTATTTTTATTGTTATTTTTTAGTATAGATGGGGTTGCTCCATGTTGGTCAGGCTGGTCTTGAACTCCTGACCTCAGGTGATAGGCCTGCCTTGGCCTCCCACAGTGCTGGGATTACAGACGTGAGCCACCAAGCCTGGCCTTGACTTTTTAATAATAGCCATTCTGACTTTTATGAGATGGTATCTCACTGTGGTTTTGATTGGCACTTCTCCAATGATCAGTAATATTAAGCATTTTTTCAAGGCTTGTTAGCCATATGTATGTCTTCTTTTGAAAAGTGTCTGTTCATGTCCCCTGCCAACATTTTCTATAGGGTTGTTTTTTTTTCTTGTTTAAATTTATTAAATTTAAACAAGAAATTTAAATTTTTTCTTGTTAAATTTATTTAGGTTCTTTATAGATGTTGGATATTAGACCTTTGTCAGATGCATAGTTTGCAAATATTATCTCCCATTCTGTAGGTTGTCTGTTTACTCTGTTGACATTTTCTTTTGTTGTGTAGAAGCTCTTAAGTTTAATTAGTTCCCATTTGTCAATTTTTTTCCTTTTGTTGCAATTGCTTTTGGTGTCTTTGTCATGAAATCTTTGCCCGTTCCTATGTCCAGAATGGTATTGCCTCAGTTGTCTTCCAGGGTTTTTATAGTTTTGGGGTTTACATTTAAGTATTTAATCCATCTTGTGTTGACTTTTGTACATGGTGTAAGAAAGGGGTCCAATTTTAATCTTCTGCATATGGCTGGCCAGTCATCCCAGCACCATTTATTTAATCGGGTGTCCTTTCCCTATTGCCTGTTTTTGTCAGCTTTGTCGAAGATCATATAGTTGGAGGTGTGCAGCTTTATTTCTGGGCTCTCTATTGTGTTTCACTGGTCTATGTGTCTGCTTTTGTACCAGCATCATGCTGTTTTAGTTACTGTTGCCCTGTAGTATAGTTTGAAGTCAGATAGTGTGATGCTTCCAGCTTTGTTCTTTTTGTTTAGGATTGCCTTGGCTTGTCAGGCTGCTTTTTGGTTTTATATGAATTTTAAAATAGCTTTTTCTAGTTCTGTGAAGAATGTCATTGGTAGTTTGATGGGATTAGCATTCAATCTATAAATTACTTTGGGCAGTTTGGCGATTTTAATGGCATTGATTCTTTCTATCCATGGGCATGGGATGAGCATGGGATGTTTTTCCATTCATTTGTTTCATCTCTGATTTCTTTGAGCAGTGTTTTGTAATTCTCATTGTAGCGATCTTTCACCTCCCTGGTTTGCTATATTCCTAGGTATTTTTTTTTTTTGTGGCAATCGTGAATGGGATTGCATTCCCGATTTTGGCTCTCGGTTTGGCTGTTGTTGGTGTATACAAATGCTAGTGATTTTTATACATTGATTTTGTATCCTGCAACTTTGCTGAAGTTGTTTTTCAGCTGGAGGAGCTTTTGGACAAACTTTCTGCTTTTCTCCTTTCCCTAACCTATGCTATCATCACCTCTTGCCTAGACTGCTGTTACAGTGTGATCTTCCCATTTCAGACTGCGTTTGTCAAGTCCATCCTCCATAATGGGACCTGATTGACCTTTTCAAAATGCAAATCAGAACATGTCACTATCAAGCTTAAAAACATTTAAAAGCTTCTATTACACTTGCTAAAACCCAAAATCCTTACTAAGGCCTGCAAGGCCCTGCTTAGCCCTCCAGCCTCATCACTATGGACCCATACCCTGTGACATCCCACCCCCTACTTCCATTTTATATAGGTGTCCCTGCCAAGTGTTCCAGTGGCATCTCCCACTTCTACCCCAGCACTCATCAGACTGTATGTAACTACTTGCTTAATTATCCATCTCCTCCATCATCGTACACTAAACTCTATGATAGTAGGACCTTGCTTGTTTTGTTTATTGTCTAGTATTCCCGTGGAAAGCACTCAATATCTGATGAGTAAATAAATAAATGAGTTACTTCGGCATGTGTGAATGTGTAGGCAGGGGTGGGGTCTTTTATGCTTCTCAAGCAAGACCAGTAAGGATGTCTGGCCGATTCAATTTAGTTCAAGACAACTCAGTCTAGCAAACAGTTATTAATGAGTATTTATTATGCACTATTGGGCATGTCACAAAGTTGGAGAAGACAAGGCCTCTGCCCTCAAAGACGGTTACCCTAACCTAACCTGTCACTGGCTGGCATCCTGCTGTTCATGAACAGATGGTTCAAAATCACAGTGCCACTGATGTGAGGACTTCAGGAACTGCCTGATGCCTTCACTTCCCCCTTGATACCTCATCTGTCCTCACTTCAGGTGTTTGCCCAGATTATGCCCGAATTTGCCTCATTCGTTAGTATGAGAAAAGAACCGCATAATGACAGAATTCTCTAAAGAACATTCCAATTCCCCACTGCTATGTGCCCTTAGCCATTGGGAAACAAGCAATTTCCACATAAGATTACATTTATAGCAGGAGGTACAGAAAAAGCAGGAGTTAGAAAAAAATCTCAATTCTGTCATGTAATAACAGTTTGACCTTGGGCAAGTCTTGTTTTTTTGTGTGTGTTCGTATAAGTAGAGATAACAAAGCCACACCACAGGTTTTTGTGAGTATTAATGCTATTAACAAAAAATAATAATGGCTAAGATATATACAATGCTTGCTTTATGCTAAGTATTGTCTAAGAGCCTATCTCGTTTAATTTTCCTAACAGTCTTGTGTGGTAGTTACTAATATTATCTCTCCTGTTATGAGTAAGGCTGGTGAGGCTTAAGGAAATTTCCCTTAGTTCCTTTTAGTTAAAAAGCAGAGGAACCCGAGTTTTATGTGGGTGGCTTGGCTACATAGTCTGTGCCCTTAATCTTCTTGTTACCGTATGAGGTTGAGGTTAATTGAAGATTTTCTTAAAATTTCTATTCTATTATTGGGGAAAAACAGCAAAATATTTTTTAAAGGGACTTATTTTATTTCACTTTAATTCTCTTGTTTTCCAGGACCTACAAAGGGAGTGTGCTGTAAAAAGTTTTCTTATTCTATAGAATAAATGGGTGCTGTTAGAAATAACATGGCATCTTTTATGCTATTTTTTTTTTTTTTGGATGAAGTCTCGCTCCATCACCCAGGCTGGAGTGCAATGGCGTGATCTCGGTTCACTACAACTTCTGCCTCCTGGGTTCAAGTGATTCTCGTGCCTCAGCCTCCTAAGTAGGTGGGATTACAGGCGTGGGCCACCACACCCAGCTAATTTTTTTTTTTTTTTTTTTTTAAGTAGATACAGGGTTTCACTATGTTGCCCAGTCTGGTGTCGAACTCCTGACCTCAAGTGATCCACTTGCCTTGGCCTCCAAAGTGCTGGAATTACAAGCATGAGCCATCGTGCCCAGCCCCTTTATGTTATTTTTCATTTGAGCTTTTTTCTTCCTTCTTTACTGATGTATTAACTGCTATGCATACTTGGATTGCATGTGTCCTGATCTCATAGATGCCCAGCCCTTTTGGAATTGGATGGAGTAACTGGGCATATTAGGGTTGGGGGAGGACAAACATCCTTAATCAATTACTTATTAAAGGAGCTGGCTAGTTTAGGAGTCAAGATAATTCTTAAGCTCCACGGCTGTCTTCAATCCAAATTTTGCTCTATATATTATTATCTTGATTATATGGTATAACTGAAGTAATTTTGCACGATGATAAGAGTTTTTGAATAGTGCTTGCAGGCAAACAGTGACTCTAAAGGAATATTATAGTTTATAGTGTGGTCAAAAAAGAATTATATGAGTTTTTATTTTTTAAACCACTTTATTCATTCACAAATTTACACAGTACCTATTCTTTGCTAATGATTTTTAGTTTCTTTCTTTTTTTTAAGACAGAGTCTCACTCTGTCACCCAGGCTGGAGTGCAGTGGCTCAGTTTTGGCTCACTGCAAACTTCGCCTCCCGGGTTCAAGCGATTCTCCTGCCTCAGCTTCCTGAGTAGCTGGGATTACAGGCATGTGCCACCACGCCTGGCTAATTTTTGTATTTTTAGTAGAGATGGGGTTTCACCATGTTGGTCAGGCTGGTCTCAAGACTCCTGACCTCGTGATCTGCCCTCCTCTGCCTCCCAAAGTGCTAGGATTACAGGTGTGAGCCACCACGCCCGGCCATGAGTTTTCATTTCTAGGAATTTTAGAATGCAGGAAAGTGGAATGTGGACATAGGAAAATGAAATGTGATTAACATCCATTTTTCTTTTTCTTTTTCTTTCTTTCTTTCTTCTTTTCTTTTTCTTTTTTTGAGACAGAGCTCGTTCTGTCGCCCAGGCTGGAGTGCAGTGGCACGATCTCGGCTCACTGCAAGCTCCCCCTCCTGGGTTCACACCATTCTCCTGCCTCAGCTTCCTGAGTAGCTGGGACTACAGGTGCCCACCACCATGCCTGGCTAATTTTTTTGTGTGTGTTTTTAGTAGAGATGGGGTTTCTCCGTGTTAGCCAGGATGGTCTCAATCTCCTGACCTCATGATCCGCCCGTCTCGGCCTCCCAAAGTGCTGGAATTACAGGCGTCAGCCACTGCACCCGGCCTTTTTTTTTTTTTTTTTTTTTGAGATGGAGTTTGGCTCTTGGTGCCTGGCTGGAGTACAATGGCACAATCTTGGCTCACCGCAACCTCTGCCTCTGGGGTTCAAGTGATTTCTCCTGCCTCAGCCTCCCAAGTAGCTGGGATTACAGGCATGTGCCACTATGCCTGGCTAATTTTGTATTTTTAGTAGAGATGGGGTTTCGCCATGTTGGTTAGGCTGGTCCTGAACTCCTGACCTCGGTGATCCACCTGCCTCAGCCTTCCAAGTGCTGGGATTACAGGCGTGAGCCACCATGTCCGGCAACATCCACTTTTCTAACATGTTCCCACAGCCTTACTTCTGTGGGTCTCAAGCTTTCTTCGTACAAAAATAGGGCTCCACTGTAATGAAACACATTGGGGGATATGAATATTTGGGTCAAAGTCTATGGCATGTAATTGACCTCCCTGGAGGTCAAATAACCAAATTCCCTTAATTACAGCTGCTTCTAGGTAACTGAGGCTATTTATACATTCATATTGTATTCTTTCAAAGAGAAATTGGATATAGAGGCAGGAATATAAGCAATATGCTGTAACTTTAGAAATGTATGCATATTTATATACTTACGCACTCTATAGCTTATATTATAGTATGATTTATTACAGCAAATGAGCCCATCAGCAAAGGGCAATTTTTATGAAATGGCAGCAGCATTTAAAAAGCTTAAACACTGTGGTTCATATTTAGGCCTCAACCTGTTTGAAGGCACATTCTGAAATGTAGGCATAAGGCCCTAAAAAGATGTGAAAATAGGCTGGGCATGGTGGTTCACAACTGTAATCCCAGCATTTTGGGAGACCTAGGCAGGGTGATCACTTGAGGCCAGGAGTTTTAGACCAGCCTGGCCAACATTGCGAAATACCGTCTCTATTAAAAATACAAAAATTAGCCAGGTGTGGTGGTGCATGCCTGTAATCCCAGCTACTTGGAAGCCTGAGGCACGAAAATCGCTTGAACCCGGGAGGTGGAGGTTGTAGTGAGCTGAGATCGTGCCATTACATTCCAGCCTGGGAGACAGAGCAAGACTGTCTCAAAAAAAAAAAAAAAAGGTAAAAATAAACGTGCATTAAGTAAATAAGATTACACATTTAGTGAGATAAAACATGAACATTTAGAGAAACTGATATTTGGAGTATATGCAATCTATGGCTGAGAACATAGAGAGAAAATGTCTCCTAAGTGATGTTCTGACTGATTTGTATTCCCCCGAAATTCACATGTTAAAGTCCTAGCCACCAGTACCTCAGAATGTGACTTTGTTTGGAGATAGGGCCTTTAAAGAGGTAATTAAGTTGAAATGAGTTTATTAGGGTGGGCTCTAGTTTAATATGACTTGTGTCCTTTTAAGAAGAGAAGAGATTAAGACACAGACAAGCACAGGGGGAAGATCATGGGGAGAACACAGTCATTTACAAGCCAAGGAGAGACAGGCTTCAGAAGAAACCAAGTACCGACACCATGATCTCGTTCTTCTAGCCCCCAGAATGGTAACAAAATAAATGTCTGTTGTTTAAGCCACCTAGTCTGTGGTACTTTGTTATGGCAGTTCCCAGCAAACTAATACAAGTGGTTTTACCATTTCCCACTCCTTGATCTTTTTGCCCTTGTTTTTGAAGACACAAGTATTGTTTCAAGTTTTTCTTCTTGATTTGCCGGTGAATATAACATGATTCTCAGAATAGCCAACGAGGAAGTCACAAGGGTTTCATTTCTGTATTGAAGTGTTGGCTGAGTCAAGTTAGAAGCTGGGAGACCTTATATATCAAGTTTATCCTTGAACGGGAACAAAGGATAGGATGCTTATTATATTTGTAGATGACAAGAAACCAGAGAGCACAGTCAACACAAATCATCTTGATTGGCTGAATAGGAGTTAAGCTGAAGTAGAGGAAAATTCCAAAGAGAAAAATCTAAGTTCTTGAACTTAGATTCAAAAAAGTCAATTGCATAAGTGCAAGATGGGAAAGAAATAAACAGTGTATGTACTGAAAACAGTGTGAGTCAACTGAATGATGAGAATGCCCCTAAATTCAGTGTGTTTATAATCCATCAATTATAGAGCCATTGTTTCCGGTGTGTCTGGTAATAAAATGAGCTGCTTTAGGAGGTAGTAAGCTTCCCATTGCTGGAGGTGCCCAAGAAATAATTGGGCAACTGCTTCTTAGGGATGTGGCAGAGGATACATAGATAGCTTGAAGACACACCTGTGGTTGAAGTTAAACTCACATTAATTGTTTCCTGAGAAATTGAAGACCTTCTGTCCCCATGTAATTCTGAGTTTTTGGTATTGCGATTTTTAAATATTAGTAATTAGGAAAACTGGGGGAAGGAACTGGAGATAGCTCTGAAAGCCGATACCACTATTAATTTGCTTTTATCTCGAGTTATTGGTATCTTTTTTGAGAGAAGTCATTTATTTAAATGTGGATTTGGAAACACTGGTCCTTGTATTGACAGTGGCCAGCCTGACAACTTCAGTTATTGACTGAATTTGATTTATTCTGAGGTTAGTGTCTTAAATGGTGATACGTTGATCTTGGTTTCCCCTCCGACCTTTGTTGCTTTTAAGATAATCAGAAGCTGATCTATAAAACATGTGTTTGCCTGCATAGACTAGTGAAATCTTACGCTGGGAAAAGTCCCCATTTTAATAAGCTTTAAACAAAAAATTCTACCTTACATGCTAATTAGAATCTAAATTCAGGTGTTAACCTCTTTAACTGAAAGTGCATGTTGAGTAATTGCAGGAAAGGGGCCAATTTCAGGCACAGCAGTAATTACTGAATTAGTAGAAAAGTTCAAGTAGGGCTTCAGATTTCAGATCATTACTGAGCTTTCTGAGGAACAGCTAATCCTGGAGTGATTGGGCTTCTCACACCTGTGTGTGCGCTTGTTTGTGTGTGTGTGAGCGTGAATAAGTATAAAGGAAGTTCCATTTAAATTTCAAAGAAATAATCTTGCAAACAACCACAGAATTAGATACTAATATTTCTTGTTATTTAAAAATATAATTTTAATGACCTCTGAATTGACCTTTAATGCTTCCCTACTGATTTTAAAAATGAGGGGAAGTCTGGGTGTGGTGGCTCACCCCTGTAATCCCGCCACTTTTTAGGCCAAGGGTGGGTGGGGGGAAGATCACGAGGTCAGGAGTTCAAGACCAGCCCGGCCAACATAGTGAAACCCCGACTCTACTCAAAATACAAAAAAAAAATTAGGCAGGCCTGGTGGTGGGCCCCTGTAATCCCAGCTACTCAGCAGGCTGAGGCAGGAGAATCACTTGAACCCGGGAGGCGGAGGTTGCAGTGAGCCAAGATCGTGCCATTGCACTTCAGCCCGAGTGACAATGTGAGACTCTGTCTCAAAAAAAAAAAAAAAAGGAAAAAACCCCAGAATCTGTTCTATCTGATAAAATAACTTTGTTCTTAAAATTTAATCCCTGAATGTCCTGGGAATCAGCCTTTAATATGCTAAGAAGCATCTACCTCTTATATATACTCTACACTGAGGGCCTCATTGAATCTGGTTATCGCCAAAGGTTAATTAAGCTCTTAAACCTACTGTATACATTACATGATTTAATAATCATATGAAAGGACATCATGGGACGCAATGAGTAATGACAGGTAATGATGCTCCAGTGATATCCCCATCTTTGGTTGATGGTAGATGAAGCAATATGAATAAGAGTTATGAACCTCATCACATTATCAAGCTAAAGAAGTTAGCTGTGCTTTATCAAAATCAGAGAGTAAAGTAAGAAGTAAAGTGACAAAGGAATCAGTAAGCAGGACATTTTACTCAATGAAAAGGAGGAAGTTCCAAGGATGATGGTGAAGGGGGATTGTAAAGGGTGGATGACAGCTGTGCAGCAGGCCACAGGAATTATCCATCCAGGTTGTAGCGGGGCAGCGGGCTCTAAGAGAATGAATTTAAGATGAACTTGATAGCATCCATGATGTGCTTAAATACACTGGAAAAGATTGAGACAATAGGAGAGTGTGTGAAGATATATTGGCGATAAATATCTATAAAAATACACCAAGCTGAAACAAAAAGGTAAATGAAAAGAGAGAACCATTAACTAAAGAGAAAACAAAAAGTTATGAAAGATGCTATGGAAATAAATGAAAGATATCTTTACCTCCTACTATGGTATGATCAATATATCCAGGTTATATTGTTAAGTTAAATGCTTCCATTTTCCTATATATTAGTTCTTTCTCGCACTGCTATAAAGAACTACTTCAGACTGGGTAATTTATAAAGAAGAGGTTTAATTGGCTCATGGTTCTGTAGGCAGTACAGGAAGTATGGCTGGGGAGGCCTCAGGAAACTTACAATAATGGTGGAGGGGGAAGTAGACATGTCTTATGTGGCCAGAGCTGGATGAAGAGAGAGAAAGGGGAGGTGCTACACACTTTTAAACAATCATATGTGATGACAACTCACTCATATCATGAGAACAGCAAGGGGGAAATCCACCCCCATGATCCAATCATCCTCCACCTCTTCCAAAATTGGGGATTACAAGTCAACATAAGATTTGGGCAGAGACACAAATCCAAACCATATCACCCTAATAATATCCGTTTGATTATATTAAAATTAAAACAAGCAAAAACTCATCTGAGAGGGAGGTTAAAAATAAAAATAAAAACAAGAAAAATACAATTCATAAGATAAATTTAAGGCAAGGGAGGTAATAGCTAGAAATTTTAAAATATATATTGCTTTATAGATTTGATTTTGGAACCAAGTTAACATTCTACTTAATTACTAAACAAAATTAATTTTTAAAATACAATCCCTAACAAGCAAAATAAAATGAAACAAATGAACCTCACTGTGTAGCCAGTGAATGGCATTATCTCACAGAGGAAAACCATTCCGAATGGCTTTTACAACACAGTTATTTGTCTATGTGTTCTTAGTGGCATATATTCTAAGGAGAATTATTTTCAATAATTATAACTGTTTTCAATAATTAGCAGTAGTAGTGTTGGTATTGCTACTCTGAGACTATTGTATAATTATGTTGGTATCAACTGGAATATTCAGTTAAAAAAAAGATAAATATGCAAGATCAATGAAGTTGAGAAAAACCTTGAATCTGTATTGACAGTATCAACATAAACTTGTATTTTATCATTATATATCTATATCGCATATATGTTACATATACATATCTTTTATCTGTTCACTGTTCACTGGAAAAAAATGATCAACCCAGTAGCAATAAGCACCACTCATGCTCATACCATGGTATCTAAATATAATTTCCCAGTAAAATGGAAGACCAGAGCTCTTTGGAGAGAAATGTCCTACTCCAGGTCTAAAGTAGGAAATGTACAAGATGACCCTGGAACATCTTGTCATATTAGAAAACAAGGCAGCTATCAGAGATTACTGAGGTTCTGTCAGGACTTAGGAGCCAACTTGAAGAGGCTTCTGCTGGCAGACATAGGAATAATTTGAGTATATACGATAAGGGTAATAGCAATAAATAGAAATATATCTAATATGGTCACGCTATGGTTTCATAAGTGGTATTATTATTATTATAGTAATTATTTAGTAGCTCACCTAGTAATCTGTCTCTCCATTGAAGTTCTATGATACTTACTGCCTGTAACACTCATTTGATAAGGAGTGATATACCACCTTTTTTTCAATAATAGTTTACCTGTTGTATGCCTTTTAAAAATTGGCTTATCTCTTAAAAATTGTATCTATTGCCGGGTGCAGTGGCTCACGCCTGTAATCCCAGCACTTTGGGAGGTTGAGGTGGGCAGATCACCTGAGGTCAGGAGTTTGAGACCAACCTGACCAACATGGTGAAACCCTGTCTTTACTAAAAATACAAAATTAGCTAGGCATGGTGGCACATGCCTGTAATCCCAGCTACTAGGGAGGGTGAGGCAGGAGAATCACTTGAACCCAGGAAGCTGAGTGAGCCAAGATCATGCCATTGCACTCCAGCCTGGGCAACAAGAGCAAAACTCCATCTCAATAATAATAATAATAATAATAATAATAATAATAATAATATCATCTATCTATGAAAAAAATCAAAATATGGCAAAAGGTGTTTAAAAAAACTATTTCTTCACTCACACATTCCTAATCTCTTATAATTATCCCATCTATCTTTAAAAAGTAACTACTATCATATTTCGTATAGAACACTTTTTAAAAATAGTTTCCTTATCTAAGTACAGTCACGCACTGCATGACGTTTCAGTCAACGGTCAACTGCACATAGAAAGTGGTCCTTTAATATTATAATGGAGCTGAAAATTTTCTATTGCCTAGTGACGTCATTGCTGTCTTAATGCCATAGCACGACGCATTATTCACCTGTCTGTGATGATGCTGGTGTGAACAGACCTACTACGCTGCCATTCATATAAGAGTATAGCAATACAATTATGTATAGTACATAACAGCTGATAATGATCAAAACAACTATGTTCTGGTATATGTATTTTCTATACAATAGTTTTAATTGTTAGTGTGCATTTATTTTATTTTTTAAGTTAACTGTAAAACAGCCTCAGGCAAGCCCTTCACAAGGTACTTCAGAAGAAGACATTCTTATCATGGGAGGTGACAGCTGAACGCTTATTACTGCCCTTGAAAACCTTCCAGTGGGACAAGATGTGGAGGAGGAAGACAGTGACATTGATGATCCTGACCCTGTGTAGGCTGGGGTTAATGTGTGTGTTTACGTCTCAGTTTTTAACAAAAAATGTTTAAAAAGTGAAAAAAAAATAAAAAAATAAAAAATGCTTGTAGAATAAGGATATAAAGAAAATATTTTTGTGTAGCTGTACAGTGTGTTTGCAGTTTAAGCTAAGTGTTATTACAAGAGTCCAAGAATTTAAAAGAATTAAAAAGTTTAAAAAGTAAAAATTTCAGTAAGCTAAGATTAAATTATTATTGAAGACAGATTTTTTTTTTTTTTTGACATAGTCTTGCTCTGTCACCCAGCCTGGAGTTGCAGTGGCACGAGTGGCATGATTTCAGCTCACTGTAGCCTTGATCTCCTCCCAGGTTCAAGTGATTCTTGAGCCTCAGGCTCCCAAGTAGCTGGGATGACAGGTATGTACCACCACACCTGGCTAATTTTTGCATTTTTAATAGAGACAAGGTTTCACCACATTGGCCAGGCTGGTCTCAAACTCCTGGGCTCAAGTGATCTGCCCACCTTGGCCTCCTAAAGTGCTGGGATTACGGCTTGAGCCACTACATGTGGCCCAGTAAAATATTTTTTATAAATTTAGTATAGCCTAAGTGTACAGTGTTTGGAGAGTCTACTGTAGTGTACAATAATGTCCTTGGCCTTCACATTCACTTACCACTCACTCATTGACTCACCAAGAACAACTTTCAGTCCTAAGACCTCCATTCCTGCTAAGTGCCCTGTTTAGGTGTACCATTTTAAAATGTTTTATACAGTATTTTTACTGTACCTTTTCTAGGTTTAGATAGGTTTAGATTCACAAGTACTCGCTGCCGTGTTACAATTGCCTATAGTATTCATTATAGTAACAGGCTACATCCTGTTGTTAAGTGACACATGACTATACACACGTATGTTTATAGATCTCTATTTCTTTTAAAAAGGTGCACAAGTGTCGTTTTTGTAGAACAGTTCTTTCCTTGTATGTTCATTGCAGCATTATTCACAATAGCAAAGACATGGAATCAACCTAGGTGCCCATCAATGGTGGATTGAATCAAGAAAATGTGCAGTCCAGGCATGGTGGCTCACACCTGTAATCCCAGCACTTTGGGAGGCCGAGGCAGGCGGATCACCTGAGGTCAGGAGTTTGAGACCAGCCTGGTCAACATGGAGAAACCCCATCTCTACTAAAAATACAAAAATTAGCTGGGCATGGTGGCGGGCACCTGTAATCCCAGCTACTTGCGAGGCTGAAGCAGGAGAATCACTTGAACCCAGGAGGAGGAGGTTGCAGTGAGCCGAGATTGTGCCATTGCACTCCAGCCTTGGCAACAAGAGTGAAACTCCAACTCAAAAAAAAAAAAAAAAGAAAATGTGGTGCATATATACACCACAGGATACTACACAGCCATGACAAAGAATGAAATAATCTCCTTTGAAGCCACATGGATGCAGCTGGAGGCCATTTTCCTAAACAAATTAACACAGGAACAGGAAGTCAAATATCGCATGTTCTCCTAAGTGGGAGCTAAGCATTGGATACACATGGACATAAAGATGGGAATAATAGACACTGGGGACTACTAGAGGTGGGAGAAAAACTACCTATTGGGTACTGTGCTCACTACCTGAGTGACAGGTTCATCTATACCCAAAACCTCGGCATCGCACAATAAACCCATGTAACAAACCTGCACATGTACCCTCTGAATCTAAAATAAAAGATGAGGCCAGGTGCGGTGGTTCATGCCTGTAATCCCAGTACTCTGGGAGGATGAGATGGGCAGATCACGAGGTCAGGAGTTCGAGACCAGCCTGACCAACATGATGAAACCCCGTCTCTACTAAAAATACAAAAATTAGCCGGGCATGGTGATGTGCACCTGTAATCCCAGCTACTCAGGAGGCTGAGGCAGGAGAATCACTTGAAGCCGGGAGGTGGAGGTTGCAGTGAGCCGAGATCACACTACTGCACTCCAGCCTGGGCGACAGAGTGAGACTCCGTCTCAAAAAAATAAAATAAAATAAAATAAAAGATGAAATTATTTTTTAAAAAATGAAATAGAAATATATATATATATATATATATATATATATATATTTTGAGATGGAATTTCACTCTTGTTGCCCAGGCTGGAGTGCAATGGTGTGATCTCAGCTCACTGCAACCTCCACCTCCCAGGTTCAAGCCATTCTCCCCGCCTCAGCCTCCCAAGTGGTTGGGATTACAGGCATCCGCCACAACACCCAGCTAATTTTTTGTATTTTTAGTAGAGATGAGGTTTCACCATGTTGGCCAGGCTGGTCTTGAATTCCTGACCTCAGGTGATGCACCCACCTTGGCCTCCCAAAGTGCTGGGATTACAGGCGTGAGCCACTGCGCCCAGCCGAGAAATAGACTTTATAAGAGAAACAAAAATTGCACAAGTAAGCTAATTCTATAGCTACTATCTTACACCTTTTTAAATCTGAAAAATATATCTTGAGGCCTTTCACATACCAGTATATCCAGAGCTACATAATTTTTTTTTTTTTTAAGATGGAGTCTCACTCTGTTGCCCAGGCTGGAGTGCAGTGGCGCGATCTGGGCTCACTGCAACCTCCCACTTCGAGGTTCAAGCGATTCTCCTGTCTCAGCCTCCTGAGTAGCTGGGATTACAGGCACATGCTGCCATGCCCAGTTAATTTATTGTATTTTAGTAGAGATGGGGTTTCACCATGTTGCCCAGGCTGGTTTCGAACTCCTGAGCTCAGGCAACCCACCCACCTCAGCCTCCCAAAATGCTAGGATTAAAGGCGTGAGTCACCATGCCTGGCCTATGTAATTCTTTTTAATGAGTATAAAGTATCCCATTATACTAGTGTTCCATAATTTATTTACCTAATTCCACATTGATGAATACTTAGTTAGATTTATTTCAGTTTTATGTGATCTTGTGTATTTGATATTACTGTTTAACTTTACACAAGTCTATACCTTAGTTGATTGTGAACTCTTCATTAGGGCATGAAGCCTATTGCAAGTTTCATTATGTCACACACCAAAAGCTCTAGAAAATATGTACTTCAATGATGGTGTCTGCTTTGCCTTCAAATTGAAGTCTCCTTGAAAAATGTTCATACGTCATTTCAATACTGTAAATTTGCAGTTTTACTTTTGAGGTCCGTAAATAGATGCTAATAATTCATTATGATTGCCAGGGTAAACAAAAAGCTCTTTACAAAACTATAGACCACTTAGCACTTTATAGATCAAAGATAACACTTGACATTGTGTTCAGAGGTGAAGAAATAGTCACCACAACAAAAGACGGCATAATCTAGTTTGAGCTCTAAAGACTGTGTCCTGGAGATTTGGGTTGATTTTGTCTTTATGGTTCTTGCTTTATCTTAGGACCATTAGATTTTGTTTGAAGGTGGAGGATGAACAGCACACCACGTACCAACAAGCAAGACAACTGCAGACTCCCACATATTTTCCTCCTATATGTCTTTGGTGATTCGGATTCCTTACTCAAGTAGAAGATGACTTAAGCCTATCTCCATAACAATTAGCTGTATACAGAATCATTTGCTCCAAGTTCAGGAAGCTCCTTTACCTGCTGTAGAGCAGCTTCTATTGTAATAGAAGCAAAGCCTGGTAGCAGACTGAAAAGACTTGAAAGCCATTCTATGTACATGGTAAAAGTATGAAATGCACCCCAAACAAAGCCTTGAATGTGTCTGAAGATCTCAGAGTGTGATTGTTTGCATCAGATTTTCTATAAGTGCATTTGTGAGGAAGATAAGAATCTATAATAGGTATGGCACCCTGATGCCAATAGAGCATATTCCTTATATAGGTAAAATAATATTCTCATCATGAATTTAAAATGCTGAGGGGCATAAGCTACTTGGGTTTAAAGTAAGCAAACAAATGATAACACTGTCTAATAAAATAACTATTAAATGAGAGATGCAAGCATGCATGCAAGAATGGATCCAGCAGAAAAAAAGAAAAAAAATCACTAATTCACTGGCAGTCTGTTGGTTTGTATTTCACTAATGTACAGGGTTTGTGGTTTATAACGTCATCAGAGTTGTACAACAGCATTATATCCCTGAGAGCTGTGCAGGTATCTCTCTCTTTCTCTTTCTGTTCTTTGCATACAATGGGGGATCTAAGCCTGGATTCATGCCCTACCCAGGACATTTCCTTTTTGTGGCATGTGAGCAGAGCCGTTACCAACGCTAAGATTTACTGCTTTGGGGATCGGTTCAGAACAAATGTTCCAAACAGCCGTCTGCCTCGGGCAAGGTAATTTTGGACAAATTCAACAAGACTTCAAAGGAAGCCACCTACTACAATGCCTAAGGAGGATAAAGACCTGATTTAAATGAATGTATTGCAATTAGTGGGTATTTACTTTATATGTTGCCAAGTTCTGATAGCTTTCTCTAACCCTCAGGGAAATAATATGTATGTCTACTTCTGGGGAGCTGAAGAAATGGGATATGGGCTTCCCGGAGAGACAGGTGTTGTGAACATACACAGATCTAAAAGAGAGAAAAGATAAAAAGTTCATGAAAGCTGGAGACAAAGAATAAATGCAATGTTTGCTTTGAGGTGAAAAAAAAAAAAAAAGGTGAGTGTAAGTGTTGTTCTTTCAGTGTCCTCCTCCCTAGAAAAGAGACCCTCTGTTGTAAAAATCTGTTTTCTTTGAAAACAGTTTGTATTAACTAAAGAAAAGTAAAGAAAGTAAAGAGGAGGCAACATTTAATATTGATAAATGCAGGAAAGCCAGTTATTAATTAAAGGAGTCTTGGACCACCGAGCTGATTTAGGTACATCCTGAAATGCCGCGCTGTTAATCCAATCATTCAGCATGAAGCATTCCAGCAGTAGAGGAAATTAAGGATTAAACTGTGGTGGGAAGAATGAGAAAGCAAGATGCTAGATGTATAGTCTGAGTGGACTTTAATCAAATCAAGCCAGAAACAGACCAAAATGGAAATCTAATAGTACAGTGTTTTCATATTCATGTTCACAGTTTCATTCCAGACCTTACATTTACAAGTGAGGTTTAGTGTGAGAATTGTTACAGGAAAAGACCAGAATGTTCTCTTAGTATTTCTCAAAGAATGAATGAGCAAACCAGCCCAAATTTAGTCAAGAAACAGCATAGAGACTTCTATTTGATGCAAAAGAGAGGGCAGAAGAAGCTACATGCCAAACAGCTCCCTAATCTGATTTATCTTTGCCCTGAAAAGATCCCAAAGAGAGGGAAAGCAAAATACAATCTACTCTGTGTTCTTGTTTATTTCAGACAAAACACAATTGAGCAAATAAACTCTCAACGAAAAATCTACTCCAACACAGAGATTTAAAGACAGGACTAAAATGAGTAGGAGTCTGTTAATCAATAAGATTGCTTTAGTCAGATTTTAAAACTTGATTTATCGAGATAATCACCAACATTCTCTTCTGTTGGAGACGTGACCACATGCCTTCATCATATAGGTAACTAACATCTTCCTGAATTTTGGACTCAAAAACATATTTCGATGGTTAGAACTTATCAAGGGATTAAAACACTTTCTAAAAGTAGACTCCATGGAAAACTGCTCAAATATCCTTCTAGGAGTTGCCATCAGTAACATATTTTCCAGCCTTCATCATTAAATATTCTGTAAACCAGCTGAATGTTTTATGGCTGTATATTTTTTCCTTGATGTTGCAGCATTCCTAGCCTAGAAAATTTACCATTGCCCTATTATTTCTGAGATTTCTGAGACTGTTGCTATCTGATTACTCTTGTTTTACAGGAAGTAGAAAAAGAGAATGAAACTCTGTAGGGACGGGGAGTGTGGCTTCTTCCAGCATGGGACTATTTGTTTTAATTAATCTTAAACCATTTTGACATGTGCTAATGGTTGAATGTAGGTATCTGGTAGGTGTGTGGCCTGTGGTGCCTCTCCCCTGCTGTTTACTTTAGCGACTTGTCTGTCTGAAAGTTATGATACCACAAAGCCTCCTTAGGGTCTTAGAGCATGATGTAGCATGCAGACTTCAAAAAACAGCCCCGAGGGATACCCCTTTAAGCTGTTGCAGGTAGAACCACTGAGGTGAGGGCAGGGAAGCTTCGAGCAAACAATGAGGAGGGAAGCAGGTGACTTCATCCTGGCTTCACCTGGGTGCCCTGAAACAATTAGGCAACTTCTATCCAAAAAAACTGCTCTCCTTTGGAAAGATACAGGGAAATCTGTTGTTAAGTGACTATTGTCACGTTCTGAATTGCCATGTGATGCTAATTTTTCATTTCCTGGGCCTGCCATTCCATCCAAATCACATTTTGCTCAGCACGCTTCTTAACAAAATAGATCCAGTTGATTGGTGACTTTTAAGTGAGGAAGCTTTCTGATTTTTAAAAACACATTAGCAAAGGAATTTATTCTGAGATAAGGAAGAATGAAGTGGCAGTGTAAAACATAATGACCGAGGGAAAGCAGCCTTTAAACTACACACACACACACACACACACACACACATACACACAGCAAATATGAGATTTGAAATAATCAATTTCTTTAACCTGGTGATCACAATTTAGCAAATATATTTTTGGTTTATCATTTCTGAAACAATTCCTTCTAACAAAATTTAAATTGTTTATTTTCCCTTGACAATCTTTTTGTCTTTTGTTATATAGGTAATATACAAATAGAGTATTATTGTAAAAGATTTAACAATACTTCCATCACCATCCTACCCCCCCAGCCCTATGTACACAGACACAATCATGCACACTCTCTCCCGTTTTTAGAGATAACTGGCTAGTGTCAGAAGTTTGCTCTGTATTTTTTGAATCTCCTTGTGTCACATTTACATACAAATATACCTACTTTGGAGGCTTTAAATATGAACACAACTAGAAACATAATATGCCTGCTTTTTTGCAATTTTTCTTTTTTTTGCTTAATATGTCTTGGACATTTTTCAGTCAGCAGATATTTGATTCTCTGTATTTTTAAAATGGCTGCATGGTATTCCTTAGGTGGAATTAGCATCTTTCACTTACTCATTCTTCTACTGATGGGCTTTAAGGTTGTATCTTTTATTTCTATTAAATTTTGAAATCCCCTGCCCCGTGTTAGGCTGTTCTTGAGTTGCTATAAAGGAATACCAGAGTCTGGGTAATTTATAAAGAAAAGAGGCTTAATAGGCTCATGGTTCTGCAGGCTATACAGGAAGCGTGGTGCTGGCATCTGCTTGGCTTCTGGGGAGGCCTTAGGGAGCATTTACTCATGGCAGAAGGCGAAGTAGGAGCAGGCAAGTCACATGGTGAGAGTGGTAGCAAGAGAGAGACAGAGGGAGGGTAGTTGCCACATACTTTTAAAACAACCAGACTTCTTGTCAACTCACTTATCACCAAGGGGATAGTGCTAAGCCATTCATGACGTATCCGCCCCCAAGACCGAAACATTTCCAATCAAGCCCCACCTCCAGCGCTGGGGATTGTTTCTTTTTTTTTTTTCTTTTTTGAGACGGAGTCTCGTTCTGTCGCCCAGGCTGGAGTGCAGTGGCGCTATCTGGACTCACTGAAAGCTCCGCTTCCTGGGTTCACGCCATTCTCCTGCCTCAGCCTCCCTAGTAGCTGGGACTACAGGCACCCGCCACCATGCCCAGCTAATTTTTTGTATTTTTAGTAGAGACGGGGTTTCACCGTGTTAGCCAGGAAGGTCTTGATCTCCTGACCTCGTGATCCACCCGCCTTGGCCTCCCAAAGTGGAATTATGTTTCAACATGAGATTTGGAGGGGACAAATATCCAAACCATATCACTCCCACACAGATGAGAATCTATTTTTAGCAGAAATTTCCAACAAGTAGAATTATTGGATCGAAGATGTCAACTTTGCTGTCCTTTTCCAAAAAAACCTCATTTTTTCATTGATAAATTAATTACTAGCATATTTTGCATACCCACTATGTGCATGGGGCTTTAGGCAAGACATAAACATATATATCTTAGTAGGGAACATGATAGATTCCCATGTGGGGCCTATGCCTTTTCAGACAAAAATTACTTTTAAACAAATCTTGCTTTCTTTGATCATAAGACTATCCTCTAAATTAATAAAAGGCAGTGGGTCTTTGATGTAGAGCTGACTGAAGCTACTTTATTATAATACAAAAATTTTCAGTTTAGAACCTTGTGCTACATTGCCACTGAACGTTTGAGATTGGCTTTTGATTATGTGATTCAAAAGGACCAATGACTGCTTTGGGAGGCTGAGGCAGGAGGATCACCTGAGGTCAGAAGTTCAAGACTGGCCTGGCCAACATGATGAAACCCTGTCTCTACTAAAAATACAAAAATTAGCCGGATGTGGTGATGCATGCCTGTAATCCCAGCTACTTGGGAGGCTGAGGCAGGAGAATCGCTTGAACCCAGGAGGTGGAGGTTGGAGTGAGCTGAGATCGTGCCACTGCACTCCAGCCTGGGTGACAGAGTGAGACTTGTTCAAATAAAAGACAGGATAACTGTTTTTGCCTGAGATTCCCAGCCACTGACTATCTAACTATCCCTGATATGCCTAGGCAACCCAACCCCTGGAATGCGTGTTAACCCACATCAGGTTTAGAGGGCTGGACTCTTTTTTTTTTTTTTTTTTGGGACAGAGTCTTGCTCTGTCACCCAGACTGGAGTGCAGTGGCGCAGTCTTGGCTCACCGCCAGCTCCGCCTCCTGGGTTCACGCCATTCTCCTGCCTCAGCCTCCTGAGTAGCTGGGACTACAGGCGCCCGCCACCACAGCTCGGCTAATGTTTTGTATTTTTAGTAGAGACCGGGTTTCACCGTGTTAGCCAGCATGGTCTCAATCTCTTGACCTCGTGATCTGCCCGCCTCGGCCTCCCAAAGTGCTGGGATTACAGGCGTGAGCCACCGCGCCCAGCCTAGGGCTGGACTCTTGACAGTGCAGCTGCAATGCACAGCATATGGGGCTAGCAGGCTTGAGTCTGATGGTCTCTCTGCAGGACAGCATAATATGATGGGACACCAACTCTGGGCAGAGACACTTACCTGTAGCTAGTGAGGAGTAGAGCAGAGACTTGAATTCAGGTAGCTTTACACCAGAGAATGAACATTTAACCATAGGTTATCTGGCAACTATCAGTGCAAAATTGAATTTCTACAGAAAGAGTTCAGAGGACAGAGTATTTGCTGTGGGCTAGGATTGCCCTATAGGGCTTTCAGGAAGAAGCTGGGATTTGAATAGTTTTGGTTTAGGTTATGAGGAGGAAGAAGAGGAGGAATATGAAAAGCAACTCGGGACCAGGCTTGGTGGCTCACACCCTGTAATCCTAGCACTTTGGGAGCCCAAGGCGGGTGGATCACTTGAGATCAGGAATTCGAGAACAACCTGGCCAACATGGTGAAACCCTGTAAAAATACAAAAATTAGCCAGGCATGGTTGCACGCACCTGTAATCCCAGCTACTCAGGAGGCTGAGGCAGGAAAATCACTTGAGGCTGGGAGGCAGAGGTTGCAGTGAGCCGAGATGGTGCCACTGCACCCCAGCCTGGGCAACAGAGTGAGACTCCATCTCAAAAAAAAAAAAAAAAGAAAAAGAAAAGCAACTTAGAAAGGGAAAAATATGGATATGGAAAAGGGAAAGCAAAAAGTAAGATAGCAGCCAGAACAATAGCAATAAATTAACATTACTGATTGCTTTATTAATATTATGGGCTAGCACCCCGCTAAGTGCTCTACAGGAAACATTTTATTTAATCCTTAATAAATTGGGATGAGATAATGCTATTCTTTTTGTATAGATGAGGAAATGGGACTTAAATATATATTAAGTAAGCTGCCCAAAGCCATGGAGCCAATAAATATGTGTAGCCCAGTGATTGGAGGGGATGAAGGGCAAGGCACTCATGGATGTTAAGGGGCATCGTGGGAAGGGTAGAGAGGAACACTGGGACAGGTCATGGAGCGTCTTTGATATGGAGGCTGACCATGCCAGTAGGCAGTGGGGAATCCTTGAAACATTTTTGAGCACTGGAGTGACATATGAAAGGGCATCTATGAGAAAATCATTTTATTTTTATCCTTAAACTCTCCCCACTCTCTGATGAGAGGTGGAAACCCTGTGTCACTCCAGATTTATAGATGCATTCTGTGATGGCAGGTGGTGATTACAAAGGAAGATCTGAAGATAAAGCCGGAGCAGGATGACCTTCTCCTTTCATCCCTGCCTTGAGGGCCCCAGCTGGGACCTAAAATAGTCTAATATATATTGACACCTGGTTAGGTCCAACAGTGCTCCAGGGAAAAGAGCATAAGCTCTGAGACAAGAAGGACCTGGATTCAAATCCTGGCTCTGCCACTTTCTAGCTTTGTGCACATTCCTGAGTGTCTAGTTACTAGTCTGTGAATCCTAGTGGGAAGGGACTGTGCCCTGTTCACACTGTGAACAATGCCTGACTTAAAGGCTTCACAATCATTCTTTTTTGAGTAACAAGAGAATGGAGCTTTCTGAGGCTTTATCTCTTCATCTGTAAACGAGGATTATCACACCTACTTCATAAAGTCTTGTCTCTCATAAACCTAGGAATTGCAAACAATCCAGGCCCTTTCTGGACAGGGAGGCCTATGTCTCTGCTGCCATGTTATCCTGATTTCCCATGTTTTGCCATCAGGGTGGGGGTGGGAAGAGATGATGATTCCTTGTTATTTTGGAAAGTAATTTTTTCTTGATTATTAAAGTAATACATGTTTATTTTATATAGAATTTGGAAAAAATTCAAAGAAATTTGAAAAAATAGAAAACAGAAAGTAAAAACATGTTCCTGTAAGATAATATGTATTAGTGTTCATGTTTTAGACAATTTTTTTACAGTCTTTATTCTTTTCCTCTACATATACATTTTATGTAATAAAATTGTGATCATATTGAATAAAACTTTCTAACCTGTGTTTTTCTCCAGTACCATTTTATCATGAGACTTTCCCTAGATCTTAAACCGTATTTCAAAATAGGATTTTTAATGTCTGTATAAAATTTCATTATGTGAACTTCCTTTACTTTATTAAAACTTTCTCTTATTTTCCAACAAGTGCTTGGTTTTCAGTTTTTCAGTATTGGAAAGGACACGGCAAGGCACCACCTCACTAGTGGGTGCTCAAAGGTTGTTTCCAGGCTGACTGATTCAGAATTACCTGGGTAGCTTTTAAACCAGATTTCTCTCTTCCGCCCTAGATTCCTGAAGAGGGAGGTGGCTACTAAGAAAAAAATAAAAGGACCCTCCAGGTGATCCTGTTGTAAATTAGGAACCACTGATCTTGAGTTCTCAGAGGACTGTTTATTTGTTTTTTTGTTTTTGTTTTTTTTTCATAGCTGAAATCCTCTTGCCCCACACAGTGCCTGACACAGTGGGTGTTCTGTAAATACTTACTGAGTGAATTAACAAATCTTATATTCTGCATTTTAATTCTGGTTCTTGTTTCCTTGGCAGAGTCTTGAAGGTAAATTGTTGGGTTAAAATTTTCATTTTAAAAAACATTGATGGTACTTTTTAAATAAGTACTTTCTCTAAAAATCAATATATATTTATTTTTCTTTAGAAATACATATTTTTCTTTTCTTTTCTTTTCTTTTTGAGACAGAGTCTCGCTCTGTTGCCCAGGCTGGAGTGCAGTGGCGCGATATCGGCTCACTGCAAGCTTCCGCCTCTGGGGTTCACGCCATTCTCCTGCCTCAGCCTCCTGCGTAGCTAGGACTACAGGCGCCCGCCACCACGCCCGGCTAATTTTTTTTTGTATTTTTAGTAGAGACGGGGTTTCACCATGTTAGCCAGGATGGTCTCAATCTCCTGACCTTGTGATCCGCCTGCCTCGGCCTCCCAAAGTGTTAGGATTACAGGCGTGAGCCACCGTGCCTGGCCCAGAAATACATATTTTTCTTATAAGAACAATATAGATTCATAATATAAAAATTTCAAAATGTAGATATGTAAAAAGAAAAAATCATATAATATGCACACACATATATGTATATGTATATTTCCATTCAGTTCTTTTCCTGTATATATATATGTGAATATATGTGAAAAATATATATTAGCCACATATCATGCAGTAAACAAAATGTTGTGTAATCTGCTTTTTCTTTGTGGGTCTCACAATCATTATTTTAAATCCTGGTTTGGCAGTTTTTGCAATTATATTTCTAGCCTGTTAATAAATAATACCTAGTCTATTAAATCTGTGTGTAATAGGGATCTATTTTCATGGCTGAATTTAAACATTTCCAAAATCATTACTAAACACAGTTTAAAAATATTTAGTGAAACATTTTGTTTGGTGTGGTGTAGACTGCAAGTTTTCATACTTTTTGCATTTATAGGAACTGGTAAATATCTTTTGGGGAACGGCATGGAAGTGACATATTAGTAAAGCCATTTAAATAACCTAATTACCATCTACTACTATATCAGAGAAGAAATGATATTTTAATGTAGAAAATGTAAATGCATTTACTTTTCTAAAAATTAAAACTCAGTTTGAGATGTGCAGACCCTATGTCACTTTAGAAATGTAAAATGTCACATAGCAATTGTAGAGGATGTATTCTGGGTAAGAAGGATAAAGCTGAGAATAAGTTTGCTAATTTTGCCCCAGACTGATGAAAACATCGTCATTAACCAGCTCCAGTCCTTCAGTATCCACTAGATAAATGCATGTCTTGCTTCTTAGCCATTGTATTTTCCTTCACTTATTTGTGGGCTCCTAGAAGGGAGAAGTCATGTTTAATTCATCTTTGAAGTCCTAGTGCTTAAGACTGTGCAGTTAGAGTAAATGGAATGATTGTGAGAAAGCACACTCCATTTCTGAACTACTTTCTTTTCACTTTGTCACTCAACTTTCTCTAAGTTGCTCTTTAAATTGGTATTCATTATTTGAGCAAAAGATTTAGGTCACAGAGTTGGGGAACAGACCATTTTTATGCAGTTACAAACTTGATTTTCAAGATCTGGCAAGATTGAAGAAAGATGTTTAATATACATTATCTTTACATCTAGCAACTCAAACCATAGAGGAGCATGAACACAGGATTACTGTTGTACAGGTCATGTTAGAACTGCTTTGCAAATTTGGTCCCTACTTTAATGTCCCATTGCTATTTTGTGTTTCCTCTACCAGAGGCTCCATTCTCTTATCTGCCAAGCTCCTCCTCCTCCTTTAAAAGCCCAGCTCAAATGCTCCTTCCTCTATGGAGACTTTTCCCCCCTTTTCCTTCAATGTCTCTAAACTGGGAAGAAGTAGTCATTTCCATCTTCATGCTCCCATTATGATCTGTTCATGCCTAAATTTTAACACACCGTTGTGCTTTTCTGTTAAATATATAAGGGTCTATCTTTGGTGCATGTTGAAGTTCCCTGAGGGATGGGGAGGGTTATTATCTTTGTCCTCAGTATTTAGTACAATATATGATCTAGGGTAAGGAACTCATACACTAATATTTTTAGGGCCTTTTAATTTAGGATCATCAGCTATACATATATATATTTAAATCCTTTTTGTTCTCAGTGGCTGCTAAGCTAAATCCATGATGATATGCAACAAATCCAGGATGTCCTTTTGAATGGGTTCTTTTGGCTGGGTGGCTTCTCAGGCATCTTCAGCCATTGTTAAATGGCTTCTCATGGAAGCCATGAGAAGGCACTGTGGGTGGGGTGGGATGGGGCTCTTGAGGCAGATGCAGTACCCAAACTCTCTCTCCACATACTGTTGTAAGGAGGGTGGCTTGGTTCTCAACCCATTGGTCTTCCAAACCCAAATATGTTTAATCACCTACAAGTACCACTCATTAGACTACCCCTAAAAACAATAATTAGGTACCACGTTTCAATGTGAAGTGATCCATGTTACCATTGTTTCTTCTGCATAGTGACCCTCCCACTGCTGGTATTGTGACAGCTAAATAAAAAGGCCAGTAATATGTGGGTTTCTGTTTTTTGTTTTTTTACCTTGAGGAAACAAAGACTCTCCTGACGTAATGAGATACTAGGAATCTCAAAAGAGCCAAACAGAACAATAGATTCTTTTTTGTATATTATTATTATGAAGCCACTAAGAAGGAATTATTCAGCAATAACATATGGGAGACTGGTTATTGTTACAACTTTCAGCTCATCACTAGGGGAAACAACAAGTTGTTCAAAGCAACCTGTGAGGGGTGGATTACCAGAAATGCACATAAATTGTTATAATTGACACTGTCTCTTGGCTGGGCACAGTGGCTCACGCCTGTAATCCCAGCACTTTGGGAGTCCATGGCAGATGGATCATTTCTCTTGAGATCAGGAGTTTGAGACCAGCTTGGCCAATATGGCGAAACCTCATTTCTACTAAAAATACAAAAATTAGCCGTGTGTAGTGGTGCGTGCCTGCAATCCCAGCTACTTGAGAGGCTGAGGCAGAAGAATCGCTTGAACCCACTAGGCGGAGGTTGCGGTGAGCCGAGATCATGCCACTGCACCCCAGCCTGGGCGACAGAGTGAGACTCTTGCCAAAAAAGAAGAAAAAAGAAAAAAACCAACATTTTCTCTCAAAGGCAGAAATTAACAAGCAACAAAATGCTAATAAGAATCTCTCAATGCACCTTTCAAACAAAACTCTCTAGTGTTAGCCCAAAGTTTTAAAAAAGGGCAAACTTTTTTATTAAAAAAGCGTTTGGCCGCGTTGCCTTGTACATGACTTTTGGAGCCCTCACTAAAAAGCTGTTTACCCTAATTTCCCAGTAATGCCTTCATTTCTTGGTCAGGAGATTTAGATTATCTCATTACCAAGTTCCTGATTCATTGGCTTGAGGAGTTAGGTCTCCCCAACAAAAGGTCCTCTCTGTCCTCTGGGAAGTAAAAAAGCCACATATAACTCCATAAACTGCCATAGAATGCCCAGACAACTAAACTGACATCTTACCATGTGATTGGTCTGGTGCCCAGGAGCACCATGGGAGAGAATTTGAACGCTCTTGGCAGTTGAGATTCAGACCTTGACAGTTGTAACCGATAGACTGGGCTGGGGCAATGCTGATGAAAGGCAAATTCCTGAGAGAAAAATCACCCAGAGTAAGGAGTTTGGCACTGTAGACTAGATTCCGCTGCAGGAATTATGCACTAGAAAGATGCAGTGTTTCTTTTTTTTTTTTTTTGAGACGGAGTCTTGTTCTGTCGCCAGGCTGGAGTGCAGTGGCACCATCTTGGCTCACTGCAACCTCTCTCTTCCGGGTTCACAAGATTCTCCTGCCTCAGCCTCCTGAATAGCTGGGATTACAGGCACCCACCACGATGCCCGGCTAATTTTTAGTAGAGACAGAGTTTCACCATGTTGACCAGGCTGGCCTCGAACTCCTGACCTCATGTGATCTGCCCGCCTGGGCCTCCCAAAGTGCTGGGATTACAGGTGTGAGCCACTGCGCCCGTCCAAGATGTGGTGGTTCTAATGGCAGGCACTTGAACCCAATTGAAACCTGAGAGCTCTCTGAGAGGGCTGTGTGTCTTGGGAATGAGAGAGTTATGAGGTAAAACAGAAAAAAACATCATATGGGGCCCCAGCCATTTGAGAATTGGGCACTGGAAGAAAAAATGTGTTTCCCTGTTGGGTATTGGGTGGAGAGTGGTGTTAGGATTGGAGATTAGGAGGCAGAAGATAGGGAAATACAGGCAGGGGTAAGAACAGATAGCACAGGGCCCTGCTGGAAGGCAGGAGTGGGGCAGCGCTCCCCGACGGGGCTCTGAGGTCCTAGTGAGCCTCACATTATTAGGCTCTGAGTGCTGTGGGGATTTTTCAGAAACAAAAGAAAAGCTTCTAAATTTTAAATAGTGACTAATCCATGTGAAAGGATGGGACATAATGACCAACAATACAGGGCAGTGGCATTTTTAAATAGTGCCAACAATAAGAGCACTTGTAATTCAGAGGGAGAAGGGGTTTCTGGGAAGATGGTTAGAAGGGGCTTAAAGGAGGCTTAATTGAAGAGCCTTAAAAGAAAGACCAAATTTAGGTAGCTGGAGGGAGGAACACTGGGGGCAAGAAAAATTCATAAGAGCTAAGGTGTGCCTTGATTCTGTCAGCTCCATTGGATAACTCTGGTATGCCACCTATTATAACCATTGTGTTTAAGTTTTTCAGTGCCTTCTCTAGCTTTCTGGAAGTTGTTATGAGTGGACCTGACTACCTAGAGAGAGTAATACAGAAGCTCCCTGCCGATCACAGCTACCTCATTACCATGTTCCTCCAAGATGGCCGCCCCTGAGGAGAATCATCAACTGGGCTTTACGGAAGAGAGAAATCCAAACGACCATCAGCAACAAATGAAAGACTGAAGTTGAAAGGCAAGTCTTCAGATTTGAAGTAAGAGCTGTATCCAGTGTGAGGTTATATTCTGGAAGGGAATGAAATTTCTGAGGTGGCAAGATATCAGTTAGTAAACTAATTTTGTCACTGTGGCTATTTGTATAACTCACATGTGTGTACATTTCACTGCCTGAGATGAATACCTTTATCTTGGTTCCCAGTTGGTTCTATCTTAGTATACAGAGTTACTGTAAAATGAAAGACGCAAAAGAACGACAAGGTTAAGAGAATTTTCAGATAGATGATCAGATGCAGAACCAGGGATTCAGAGAAGAATGAAGTCTTTCTCCTCCCATGTCCTCCTCCCACTGGGATATCATCAAGAGTCAGTTGGAGAAATATGTCTCAATAACCTTGAACTCATCCCTGCCCTGATCCTTCTGGAAACTGAGAATCAATATGACATGTATTGATGAATTAATATTCTAGGCAGGCTAGTTCTATTATTCTGCCCAACTCGGGAGAGAGAGAAGAGTTTACTATGCAATGAAAACAATTTTCTCCCAATGTCATCTTCGCCCTTTGGACAAGTGTAGTGAGCACCAATTGAAGGGGTTGAGAAGTAAGTGGTCAGGTAAATGGCTTGACAGATACTCTGTTCCCAGTCACACTGCCTTGCACTGTTAAGTCTATTTCTCCCTAAATTATCCATGCTGGCTCTCAGTGCAACATGACTCACTGATTCTTCACCAACCCTTCAGTTCCCTTGAAGTAGCAGGTGGTTAAAAGTTTGCTGCCAATTATAAACCTCTGACCTTCAACAGCACCCTCTTCTTGACTGCTTCTGAATCTGGTGTTTTAGCAACTAAATATCAGAGATGTTGTTAAGTGAGTATTTTGGGGTTTTGGCTTCATGTTTGGTCCAAGACATTATGAAAGGATAAGGGATTCTATGGTTATTATTTTAACCATGTTCTATGGCTATTATTTTTTCAATAAAAATACAACTACCACTGTCCCAACTTTACCACTCCCCACTAAAGATCAGCACCAAAAGGGCTTCTGGGGTTTCCAGGCAACAGGTTTATCAAAGATACCATCAATTTTAAACTTTAATTAATGTCTTCCTCTTTATTATTATTATTATTATTTTTTTACAAAGTCCACAAGAATTTCATGGCTGCAGTCTCCTAGAGGAGTTCTTATGATTCATCCAGCCTGAAAGAGTGGCCTCCTTATGAGGTCAAGGCTTTCAGAGGTGTATGCAGCCTGTCACCTGGACCTCCTGGCCCTGCCCCATTTCAGGTGGGTCACTGCATGAACTGCAGGTATTGAGAGGATCTTTGCTTTTCTACTTTAGCTGCTCCATGGACATAATCCCCCATCCCCGCTTTACATTTTCATTCTTTTACATCCATTGCCTGAATGTCAGATGCAGAACCAGGGATCAGAGAGGAATGAAGTCCTTCTCCCCCAATATCTTCCTCCTACTGGGATATCATTAAGAGCCAATGAAAGAAATACATCTCAATAACCTTGAACTCTCTGAAAATCATGGGGTTAAGGGAATTTAACAGGGGTGACTACTGGTTTCTCTGGAACTCTTCCCCCTTTGAGCTTCTAGAATGTGGGCTGAATAAAACATGTGGCTTTGCCTGCAATTGCAGGGAGTCCAGAGCCACAAGCTTCAAGCTCTGGAAAGAGCCATTGGCCTGGGATATTGGTTGTTGTTAAAATGTTAAGTGAAACAGGCAGTTTAACATGCAGCAATGAGTTTCACTTACATAAAGAGGAATATGTATAGATAAAAGATCTGAATTCAGTAAATTAAAGTATTCACAGCTGCATTGTAAGATTATAGTTGATAGTTTTCTTTGTTTTCCTGCACTTCCCAGCCCACAAAGAGCATGTGTTATTTTTATCAATAGAGTTTTAGCCTTTAAGAAGAAATAACGTAAGGGTAGGAATTGTGATTCTTTCATTTCACTGTTGTGGTTAATGACTTCTATGGTGGACACCTGGCCCAGCACCTGGGTAATCTAGCATTTATTTCAGTGCTTCTTGGGACAGATGAAACAGTGGTGACTAAGTGCCAGGAATGATACTAGGCGCTTTACATAGGTTATTTTTAAATCACACTATCAAGGTAGGTACTATCCCCACCTTAATCTTGTAGACAAAGAACTTGAGGCATACAGATTAAGTAACTTATCCTAAATTACCCAGCTAGTAAGAGTCCAGGCTAAGTTTTGAGCCCATGTCTATCTGGTTCAAAATGGTTTCAAAATGGGCTTTCACTATTTCCAGCATGACTACCTGATTCCTAGTCTTAGAGCTTTATCTCTTGTCTCTGCATGTAAAACTCGGGTCTGTTTTTACCCGTGTCACTGGGTTGATTCACCCCTAAAAAAGCATTCCTCTTGCTGGGATAGTTTGGTGTTGTCATGAAGAGGCCCCCTCCCAAATTGAAAGCTGTGTGGCAGCCGGCCTTCAGCCTGAGCTCAGACTTGCTTTCATTTACTCATTCACTTCCCTTTTGTTGTGAATGTTCCCACTCACAGGCCATGGGTACACCCAGACAGAGTGAGGGTGTGGTCACCAGGAGATCACTGGTGCCCCGCAGTAGGAGTGGAGCGGCGGGGACACAGCACCCTCAGGCTTCTGCTGGCAGTGGCTCAGGCAACCCTCACCTGACCCTTCTGCCCTCAGGCTGTGGGAAGGCTGGAGCCTGACCTAGATTTTAGGGAAAAAAGAATTGAGGGCTTTCTGAGGTGAGGGTGGAGGTGAGGCAGGGCAGATAAGGCGTCTTCTCTTTAAGAGGGAAGTAAAGACTCAAATCACGAAAGGAATCAATTTAGAGTAAGTTCTTCATGTTTTAGCTTGGCTGGAGGCATTCTGGTTAATCAACTATTCTTAACAAGGGTGGTAGTGTGTGCTATACGTGGCTGAACACTTTTCCAGGGATTATAAACACAATTAAGTATGGGTAAAATCCAAACTTCACTAAATTTAATTAAATTTTTCTTTGATGATTCGTAAGACCTTCAGGATCCTGTAGTGCCTCAGGGTCACCATTAGGTTTATCATCATCCTTGATGAGGTGGGGCAGCTGAATAAAAGCAACAGATTTAAAATTACAGATCTCACTCCCACCCTGCCTACTTGGGTGGTGTTGGACAGGTGACTTTGACCTCTGGAGCCTCAGAGTCTCTTCCAAAATAAGGGTGGCAGCATTACCTCATAGGGTTGTCATAGCAGAAAACTATGTGCATGAAGAATATTGTCCTTATCATCATTACTATTAAGCTACAAGGACATCAAACTGCCAGCTGATACAATGTCTTTTTTTTTTATTTTAAGCATGTTTCAAAGCCATTTACTTTGGTCTCCTTTTAAGGAAAATGACTTCCCCAGCAGCAGGAATTGCTGAGAAAGTGATATTTAGTCAAGTGCTAAGAAGAGTGCTATAAAACATTGTTTAACCTGCAGAAGCAGTATAAGTCTGTTGTTAAAAAAAAAAAAAAACACTAAAGAAAAACATGCTTTCTAAAAAGTTCACTTCTACTCTAATTGTTTCAATCTTCTCCAGAGGTAAGCCTTTCATAATTCAGTGTGTATATGAGATTTAAATTATACTGTTCATTATTGTTCTGTGACTTTGCTTTTTTTTTTTTCAATTGACAACTTAGCTTGGGGATCTTTTTATTCTTTCTGAGAGCTGCATCTGCATAGTCTTTCATAAGATGGATGAATTTCATCTTGCTTATCTATTGCTCTGTTGATGGACAAACTGCCAGCTGATACTAATGATAGACATTAGGCTATTTCTAGTTTTTCTATGGCAAACAACGCTGTAACGAACACAGAATGGCATTCATGCACTAACTCCATTGTAGCCACTCAGTAATTGTTTATTAACCTCAGGCTGACTTAACCCATACTTCCTAAAACACGTTCTTCTTGATCTGTAGGTCGCTCCAAAGAGACAGTATCAAACATGAACACAACAAGTGATTTTTAAAAACAGTCTGGTGATTTCTAATAAGTCTGTACACTTGTGCAACTATCACCACAACTCAGTTTTTAGAGCATTTCCATGACCTCAAAAAGTTCCCTTATACCTGTTTGCAGTCAATGTTCACCCCATGCAAGATCTAGGCAACTACCAATGTAATTTCTGTCTCTACAGTTTTTGCCGTATCTAGAAAGTTCATACAAATGGAATCACAATTTGTAAGACTACGTATTGTGTTTGGCTTCTTTTCCTTAGAAAAATGTTTTTTGAGGTTCAATTTGTTGAATGTATCAGTTATTGCTAAGCTGTGTTACATTACAGAGATGTACCACATATTGTTTGTTCATTTGAATTATTTCCAGTGTAGGCCTATTTTCAGCTTATGCCTATTACGAATAATGATGCTACAAACATTTGTATACAAGTTTTTATATGGGTAGGTACCTAGGAATGGAATTATGAGAGCTTGTAAGTATGTATTTAACTTTTAAAAAGAACTGCCAAACTTTTCCAAAGTGGTTGTTTCATTTTACATTACTACCAGCAATATATGTGAGTTCTAGTTTCTCTATATACTCACTAACACTTGTTCTTGTCAATCTTTTTTATTTTAGTTTAGTTTATTTTTTGGAGATGGGATCTCTCTGTGCTGCCCAGGCTGAAGTGCAGTGGTGTGATGATAGCTCACTGCACCCTAAAACTCCTGGGCACAAGGGAGCCTCATATCTCAGCCTCCCCAGTAGCTGGGACTACAGGCACATGTCACCATGCCTGGCTAATTTTATTTTTATTTAAAAAGTTTTTTTTTTTTGGAGAGACAGGATCTCACTATATTGCTCAGGCTGGTCTCAAACTCTTGGCTTCAAGTGAAACTCCTGCCTCAGCCTTTCAAAGTGCTGGAAATACAGGTATGAGTCACTGCACCTGGCCAGTCTTTATTAATTAATTAATTAATTAATTTGTTTATTTAGTTTTTGAGACAGAGTCTCACACTGTCACCCAGGCTGGAGTGCAGTAGTGCGATCTCTGCTCATTGCAACCTCCGCCTCCCAGGTTGTAGCAATTCTCCTGCCTCAGCCTCCCAAGTAGCTGGGATTCCAGGCGCTCACCACCACGCCTGGCTAATTTTTGTATTTTTGGTAGAGGTGGGGTTTTGCTATGTTGACCAGGCTGGTCTTGAACTCCTGACCTCAGGTGATCCACCTGTCTTGGCCTCCCAAAGTACTGGGATTACAGGCATGAGCCACCATGCCTGGCCCAGTCTTTTTTATTATAAATATGCTAGTGGTTGTGTAGTGGTAACACATTGTCATTTAAACAGGCATTTTCCTAATAACTATTGATATTGGCTACATTTTCATGTGCTTGTTAGCCATTCATATACACTCTATGGTGAAGTGCTTATTGAAATCTTTTGTCAATTTTTTGCTTGGCCCATTTGTCTTTTATTTCTGTGAGAGTTTTTAATATATTTTAATACAAACTGAGTATATATATATATATATGCACATTTATACATGTTACATTAAACACATTTATACATGTTACATATATAGATACATGATCTATAAATATATTCTTCCAATCTGTGGCTTGTTTCCTCATTTGCTTAGTGGCGAATTAGAAGAACAAAAGTAATTTTGATGAGGTATAAATTAGTCAATTCTTTCTTTTATGGATCATGCTTTGGGGGTTATATCTAAGAAATCTTTGCTTAACCTCAAGGTCACAAAGGATTTCTCTTCTATTTTCTTCATGATTGTTATGATTTCGAAGACTAGATGAAGCTAAAGTTCTCTATAGGCCCTCCTGAGGCTGAAATCAGAAGGACCATGGAATGAAATCTACAGAGTAGTTCTTCCCTACCTTTTCAGGGTAGTTTTCACAGCTTAGCTAGATTCTGTACGTACAAAATCAACCAAAGTTGCTCTTATTATTGACTCCTCAAAAATTTTTACCAAGAAAAAAACATAAGATCATGTTTATTTAGGAGGATTAGGAAATATTTCCTTTGAGAAGGTCATATTTATGTCCTAAACCATGAATAGAATGTTCTTCTCAGTGTGTTATTTTATCAAACAACTGTAGGGCGATTTCTCTCAGGCAGTAAAAAGGCATTTCCTATTTACCATGGTTTTGACATGCCATAGTTTCACTTGCTTCTCTTTATTCCCAACAACTCACTTTATTTCTCTAGGTAATGAGAGTATTATTTATTAGCCTTTAACAAGGTTCTGTGTGTGTGTGTGTGTGTGTGTGTATGCACATGAGTGTGTGTTTGTGTGTGTACTCTAGACTTACATTGCTCCTGATTTTTGGAACTCTTCTTAGCCATTCATATACACTCTATGGTGAAGTGCTTATTGAAATCTTTTGTTCAATAAGCATCTCATTTATTCCAAACCTTCATTGATTATAGCATATACAGGTCCTCATTCTTTATTTGAAATTCTTAGGGCCAGATGTGTTTTAAAATTCATGGTGTTTTGACTTTAGAAAGATAGAACAGTGAATATGCTGAATTAATATAATATTCTCAGGGAGTCAAGATGACTAATATTCCACACTATGAACATATTAATCTTTTTAAACATCCTGAATATTTACAAGATCTGAAATAAATAAAGACTATAAATGAATTCACATCAGTTCAGACTGGATTTTGTAACATGGATTCAGGTCTGGTCAGTTTCTGGAGGCAAGTAAGTTATTTAAAAAAAAAAAATCTGTCCATTTAGAGCACTTTTGGATTTCCAAATTGAGAGTAAGGGCTTCTGGATTTGTGTTTCCTAATGCACTACACAAGCTACCTGTTGTAGTATACTGGGTTCCTCAGCCTTAGTGGACCACTGCTGGAGCTGTGAACGGTGTCATGTTCTAGAAGACATGGGGAAGCATAGACATTGGCGAGGCTTTCAGTCTGAGAGAGTTTTCTGAAAAAAACGTTTTGAAGAGAAATAATTTCCACTGTAAACAGTGCTGTGGTTTATCTTGTCCTCTTCTGAGGGAAGATTTTCTGCCATTTGAGATCAATATGTGCTTTTAAAAATAATTCCTTATCTCCTACTAATTCTAGTGCAGCATTTGCTTCATGTCACAGACTCTCAGACACAGATGCCTAATACATTTTTCTAGGGGTGCCTGGATTCCTGGCTTGGGGTGAAATTATATCTTATAAAATGGAATTGAGTCAAGCTGTGGTATATTTGAATCCCATAGACAGCTAGATTATACGATCAATGGCAGCTCACAAACACATTTTAATCAGCAAGCAGTTTGGTGCTGACCCAACAGCACCTGTGCAAATCTTTGGCCCATGTTCCCAGGAAAAACAAGAGCTTCCTTGGTACCCACTACTTCTTTCCTCTTGAATAGGAAGAATCTTGTCATTTCATCTAATGGCACTCCAAGAAAAAATTACAGAAGCAATACATACTTATAAACAAGTAATACATATAAAATATTTATACAAGTAAATTATATGCAAAAGTTTATGTAAATATATAGAGTTAAAATGTAAAAGCCCCTCATTGCAACTTTCCCACGTCATCTCTGCTACCCTCTTCAGAGGTCACCACTTACGGTAACTTGCATGTGTTACTCTATGCCGTTTTCTTTGTAACCGTGTATGTGCCCACACACACATACATTCACACAGTTGTGTTTATAGGCAAGTGGGTCATAGTCTTCAAATTGTCCTGTCACTTGCGTTTTTTTAACCATCTACTGGAAACATCTTTCCTTGACACTGTTATCCTTTTGATGGCTGCAGAGCATTATCAGGAATGTATTTCACTCAGTCCCCAGTAAAAAACCCATAGGCAATTTTTTTTAATTACACAGTATGCTTCAATGACCTTCCTTATTCATATTTTTTGCATACATGTATTTTCATAGAATAGATAGTAAAAAAAATTTTTGTTGTTTAAGAGCCCACTCCCAATAGTTGCTTTAGTAACTCCAAATTTCAGCATTTACCATGTCCTTCTTTTGCTTCTCCAGAAAAGCAGTTTGGGGGCATTGCTCATCTTTCCTGGAACATGAGTTTCTATTGGGGTGCAAATGGGGACAATAAAGAGGTTTATTTTTGTTTACAAATTTGGTATACTTCTGGTTTTGCCTGTTAGCTATTAACTTGATGTCATAGTCTTTTATTTCCTCTCATATATAGGACAGGTCAGATAAAATAAAACAAGAGTTTGCCTTTAGCTGTGTAAATTGTTGCAACCTTTTTCAGAGGGCCCTTGACAATATCTACTAAAATTTAAGATGTTCATGCCTTTTGACCCTACAGTTCTATTGCTACCTGGCATCATGGAAATTATTTTGAGACCTGAAAGATTTTGTTAAGATATGAATCTCAGCAGGTTTTAGAAATCTGTTTAAATAGTTCATTTCATGCAAATGCTGCAAAACACATATAAAACTAAATGTTTTAATTCATAGAATCACAAAATTTTAGAGCCCTAGAGTTTAAAGCTATAAGGACTTTTTGGTACTTTGAAAAATGAGGGGATTGGATTAGTTGATCTCAAGTTTTTCCTTTAATTCTTAGCATTTTGTGGTCTGTTGTTCCCAGAGAAAAGATAATAGTAAAGGTAGAACGATGACAGTGATCCGTGTAGTACTAGTGGAGGAGCCTTTGCATTTAGGACAAGCCCCTTTATTGCTTTCATTCCTGAGGTAGAAATTTTCTCTCTTCATTCTTTATTATTGTATGGTCTTGATCTCTTATGTGTGCAAATATTTCCGGCAGCTTAGAGCATTCTTTGATGTGGCTTTATTTTCATAATTTTTACCGAGGAAGGTTAATTGGTGGAGACATAACCAAACTAAGAAACAGGTTATCTTTCTGAGTATGAAGAGTGGCTGCTAGTTAACTTTTAATTGCACATGTGTAGTATTTTCCTACGGAGTAGATGTTACCTGATGTAATTGAAGACTGTTCAACATTTGTTCAATATTATAGGAGGTGTAGCAGGAATTGTGGCTGCAGAGATAAATGAGGTGGAGTCCTTGTCCTTAAATAGGTCATATTTTGGACTTAAAAAAATCCAGTGACACTGGGGACAGAAGTAGGGTCAAAGGGTGAAACTCCATGGTGATAGCTTTTAGCATAATTTAAATATAATCCAAATGAAGCTAAACTCCTATCAGCCTTGGAGTATAAATAAGGTCTTAAAGATTATGGATCTAATTATGATGATCCTTTATGCCCACTTACATGATCATAGGACACCAGCTTCCCCCTCCATCTCTTCCAGTTTCTAGAATAGGATCAAGTGCATGCATGCTCTCCCAATCTGGTAACCCATCATGTCACCTTGCCTCTGGCTTAGCTGTGATGACAGTGCTTCATTGGCACAGGTTTCCTCTGCTGAGCTGTTAGTGTTCCAAAGACACACCATAGTCTCTGACAGAGCTGGAGAGGAATGGTCCTCTTCTCAGCTCTCGGTACATTTTGTTTCCTGGGCCCCACAACTGCCCTGCTTGTTCCTCCAATGATGTTCTTCAAATTCTCCCTCCATAATCTTCCTCATCATGGTGGATCTAAACCAGTTCCCCAGGCTGTGTGACAGGGCTGCATGGGCTGATAGCATGTTGTCTCTCTGTTCTCCTTGCCTGTTTGTTTTTTCCTCATTTTTCCTCTGTAGTTTCTTGCAGGCACTACTGTCTCTTTTAGAGAAAAGCAGGTTCTTCATGCACATCTCTTCAGGCAAATAGATGCCCAGGAGCATGGCCGGCTTACTGGTTCCTCAACAGCCAAATTTCAACATAGACCATGTCTTATTTGACTTTGTATCCCTAATGTCAGCTAATTGCTTGCTACAGAATGGACCTCGAATTCTTGTTGAATTAATGAGTCAATGTTTGTTAAAAAGTACATATATTAATTCCATGAAGATAGAACAGAGGTTTCCCAACTTCATGGTCATGCCCACATTTGTAAAACACTTGCCCAAGATTAAAGCTATATATTGTCTTGATCTACAATATGGTTTTAAAAGATTAACAAACAATTATTTGGAAAAATATGCACAATTAAAAGCAAAACAACTTGTGCTACCCCCAGGAAGTTATCAATATTATGGAGAGGAGCAGATACCTGGGTGAAAGGAGACAGGAAAACTGGGAGTAGGGGAGAGAGGGAAAATCGTTACTGAGGATTCCCACTGGAACTCCTGGCCATCTAGCTCCCAGGTTCTAACTCTGCGGTGAGCAAGTTCAGTTTCTGGTTTTCTTTAAACGGAATGTTTCTGAATAAGCATCAATTCACGTAGTTTGACAACCCCTACTCAAAAAAAGCTTCCTTCTATTCATTTCCTCTTGTCACCTGGCTCCTGGAGGGGCGTTTTATAACTACCAATGCAAATTTGCTTCAGATTGGGGCCAGAGAGAAGATATGGAGACTTAAAACTTTTAGTCCCTCAGGCAAGGTCAAGGCTGACTGACTTGTTTAGGGAAAAAAATCTGTGATCTTGGTCTTGTTAGTCTTATGTTCAAACATACTGAGCTTATCAGCCTGGACAAGGAGCCCTGATTGTTCACAAACCAGCAGACTCTCAGAGGTCTTGCCCTGTGCTTTAAAAGATTTCAGCAACAGTTGGATCTGGTGTTTGAGTTCTGAGGAAGCTATGCTTTGATGAGGACATTCCCATGGTGGTACAGAAGCAAGTCAGAGCCAAAAGCCAGGAGGGAGAGGGGGCACTCAAAGACTAGGAGACTGAGCATGAAGATCCAGTACAGAAGGTCCCAGATGGGCCTGGAGTCAAGGTGCACAGGCGGGAGTGGGTCTGGAAAGAGAATGAGTTGGGAGAAAGCCAGGAGGGTCCAGCATGATGGCTATGAACAGGTGAACACCCCACCTCTTCCTAGGCCTGTGTTTCTTGCCAAATAAGTGGGCAGATGTGTGTGTAATAGATAAACTTCAATGGGCCAGAGGTTGGTGGGGAAAAATATACCTCCAACAAAATATAGCTTAACAAATGAAAGAGCTAATGAAACTGAAATTACTTCCAATCAAGAGACCACCTGGGTATTTCTTTTCTTTTCTTTCCTTTTCTTTCTTTCTTTCTTTTTTTTTTTTTTTTTTTTTGCGATGGAGTCTCTCTCTGTTGCCCAGGCTGGAGTGCACTGGGGCCATCTCAGCTCACTGCAACCTGCACCTTCTGGGTACAAGCAATTCTCCTGCCTCAGCCTCCAGAATAGCTGGGATTACAGGCACCTGCCATCATGCCTGGCTGATGTTTCTATTTTCGGTAGAGATGGGGTTTCACCATTTTGGCCAGGCTGGTCTCGAATGCCTGACCTCAAGTGATCCATCCACCTCGGCCTCCCAAAGTGCCGGGATTACAGGCATGGGGCACCTCGCCTGACTCCACCTCGGTATTTCTATGTGACCAATAAGATATTCGAGCTTTAATAAAACTTTTAGCAGATTTTATATAGTTGTTTAGAAAAATTGTCAGTTAAAAGAATTGACATTATCAGCAAAAACTGAGTGACATTTATCATTTTCTTTTAGTGAATACTTTCTTTTCCCTCTTTATGGTATGACATTTTATTATTGTTTTCCCTGGGTTATTTTCTGAAATAAAAATTTACTTAGATATAAAGTCACCTGATTTATGTTAATTTTTCAATTAAACATTTAAAATGTTAATGCTTGATTTAATTTAAAAAAATCACTGTGTCCCTACTGTCAAACAGTTTATAAGATTACCCTCTCTCTTTTCTTGCTAGCACTTGTCACGTCTGTGAGTAGCTAATTTGGGTTTTGTTTTTTACTCTATACTATATATAGAGAGAAATAAATACTATACATATAAGAATAGTATAGGGTATATATAGTATACTACACTATATATATTTAATACTATATATAAATATATAGTATAGAGTAAAAATATATACTATATATACTATAGTATATATAGTATATATTTTATGTATTACACATATGTGTGTGTGTGTGTGTGTACTGTAAGCATCTTCAGGGCAGAACTATACTGATCTTGCCCATCTTTTTTATTTCTAGCACCTTGCACAGTGTCTGGTACACAGTAGGCACTTAATATTTGCTGAGTGACAGAATGAAGGAGATGAGATGAGGTGAAGTGATTAAACCAATGAGCCACACCTTGTAAAGAAGGCTGTGGGTGTTATCAGAGTACAGAGCAAAGGGTGCTGACCCTGGAGGTCAGGAAGCCAGCAAGGAAAGCCTCTTAGTGGTGGTGTTTTTTGACTGAATCCTCTGAGCCAGGTGAAGAAGAGAGTGACAATAGTCCAAAGGAAAGCATGGGAATGTTGGGAACTGCTACTCATTTGACATTGGCTGGAAGAGGGAAACTTTCTGTGAGAAATGCCAAAAACAGTGAGAGGTGGGGCAGGGTGCAAGATCACAGCATAAAGGAACCCATGTGTGCCAAGGAATGTGGAGTTCTTTCAAAGATGGTGGGGAGCCCTGACGTCACTGTGACAACAATAGGAAGGTCAGATTGAGAAGGAGAGACTGTGAAGGGACTCTGCTTAGGACACCAATGCACTAAGCCAGGCACCCTCTTTTTTTTTTTTCAACTTTTTTCTTGAAAACTTTATTAAAATAAGGATTAAACCTGAAAAAAGAACAATCAGAATGCCAGCCCTTTGTATAAAATCATCAAGAAAAAGGAAAGAAAGAGAGAAAGAAAGAGAGAAAGAAAGAAGAGAAAAGAAGAGAAAAGAAAAGAAAAGAAGTCAGGCACCCTCTTTAATTTCTTCTCATCTCTCTCTCACCGACGCTCTCGACAGGGGAGTGCTCCACCCCCACAGTCTCTTCTTTTTCTCTGTCCATTCACTTCCATTCATGCACTGCAAGAGGGCTCTCCGCCCTCCCATTGTAGACCCATGGTTCTTCATTCCCCACACTTCACAGTCACACTGCTTCCCCTGGAGCCCCAGTCACCTACTTACTCAATTTCAGTTTTCAGTCTTGGTTTTGTGAGACTTCTTGACCACTATATTCTCCTTAAAGTGTTTTTTGAATTGGTAATTCCTTCATAGTTCAAACCGGGAAAGCACAAAACAGAGTGAACAGTCTCTTTTTATCTTTGTCCCTCAGTTTTCCATAGGCAGCCACTGCTGTTAGTTTCTTATATATCCTCCCAGAGGTTCTTCATAGATATATTAGAAAAAATGCAAATTTATTTGTATTTAAAACAAATAAGAATATAGGTTCTTATTTTTTCCCTTCCTAACAGAAAAAGTAGATATTGCTCACATCGTTTGGCTTTGCATTTTTTTCATTCAACAGATGAAAAAAATATACATGTGTAGACACTGGGCTTCTCATGGGCATCTGACACTCACTTTGTTCTGAACTGAACTACTTCCCAAAGCTGCTTCTCCTCTTATATTCTTTGATTCAGTGGTCCTGGTGAGTAGGGGTTATGTCCATTTATCTAATCTCTTAAGTCAGAAACCTGGTAGGCATCCTTGACCACTCCCCTAACACCATCTAAAATATCAGCAAGCTCCACCTTTTCCCCTTCTTCATTCCTACCATCATTGACTGAATCTAAGGCTTTTATCCTTCAGGAATCCTTTGCTGAAAGACTTCTCCCAACTCATCTAGTTGTTTAACCCTGCAGCATTTTATATATATACCTATATCATTGAAGTTGCCATCGCGACTGATTTATTAGTTAGTGCCTTTCACCAGGCTGGGCAGAGATGTACCAAATTCATTTTTACTGATAAGGACGTAGTGAATGCTGAAAGAATGATTACAAGAATAAACAGAAGACGTTCAGAAGAAAGTTCACTTGGTAAACAATTGACAGCCTTAGTGACTATTTTTATGCATTGAAGCAGTGAGAGGGACCAAGGTATCTCAAAGGATCCAAGGTTTTTGGATTGGCTGCAATGAGCAGAGATCAGTGCTATAGGAAGGAGAAAGGCTTTCTTTCACTTTTAGACATGGCAATATGAGGTTTTCATGGGACATACAGTCAGTGGTTGTACATACGATTTGAGAGCTTAAAATAATCTAGAGAAGTAAGTTCAGAGAGTTATCAACACCTATGGTGGTTGATGTAAAAGTGTGGTGAGATCCCCTTAACATAATGTATAGTGAGAAGAAAAATGAAAAAAGAATCCTGGGGAGGACCAGCATTTAGTGGGGTGAGGAAGAAGAGAAAAGCAGCAAGTAAAGGATAAAAGGTAAGAGTGTTGTGCTAGAATGCAAAGGAGGAGAGGATTTCAAGTAGGTGGTTTAGGGGTCGAGTGTCAATTGCTGCCAAGGTGTTCAGCAAGATGAGGACAGGGGTTTAACCACTAGATTGAACACCTTGGAGGCCTTTGGTGACACTGGCAATGCCCATTTTAGTGCAGTGGTAGGTAAAGAGGTGACTCAGAGTGAGAAATTGGAGGCCGGGGGGTAGAGGACCCTTTCAGGAGGCTTAGCTGTAAAAAGAAGAGGCACAATAGCTACAGGGGCATGTGGAGTTATGGCAGGGGGTTATTTTTAAACTTTCTTGAAATTATAAGTAGAGTTCACATTCACTGTAGAAAATTGGAACAGTACAGGAAAGTATTAAAGCCGCAAGGGTCCAACCACGCTAATCCAAAGAATGCTGCCCTTTTTTTTTTTTTTTTTAAACTATTCCTTCCAGTCTTTTTCTTGCATTTTCACTGAGTTGAGAAGAGACCAAATGGGTAATTGTAGCCTTTGCTTCTGCATGTACAGAGGATTTGGCTATAGCATCTGTCCCCAAATTAATCACCAGGAGTGATTTGGCTGATCTAATTGGCTAGATCCCTTTCCTCCCTGACTGCTCCCTGGATATTTCTCCATATGGAGTTATTTAATTAGACAGAAATAAAACTTCTTTCATAAATTCATTCATTAAAGATTTATTAGTTGTCCATCATGTGCACTGTGTTATAGTTGCTGAGGGATGGAGTAGTGAATAAGACAGACACTTATCACCTCATGATGTTTGAGTAGTGCCATTTGCAGACAGACTTCACTTCCGCCTCTATGATATACAGATATTGCACTCATCTGTTAGACATACAAGGCTCCAATGTTTACTTGAATGACATTCTCACTTGACAATATTTTCCCCTGACATTAAAAACTGCAGAAATGTCCTCATCATAAAACTACCAGGAGCACCTTTGAAATTAAACTGGCTCCATATCTTAATACGATTTCCCTAGTACTGATTCCTAGAAGAATTCATTGGGTCAAAAGACCTGAACCTTTTAAAGGAGATTCAATATCTTTTGTCAGATTGCTTTCCAGAAAGGTCCTACTAATTTACATTCTTTAACAATGGTATACAAAGATGCCTTTTTTACCAGAGAGAGGATTAATTTGTTTATACGCTGAGTTGACTGAGCCAATAAAAAGGGAAGGGATAAAGATGAAGAAGATGAGCCAGGTGTGGTGGCTCACACCTGTAACCCCAGCACTTCGGGAGGCCGAGGCGGGCAGATCACATGCGGTCAGGGGTTTGATACCAGCCTGGCCAACATGGCGAAATCCCATCTTTATTAAAAACACAAAAATTAGCCAGATGTGGTGGCGCATGCCTGTAATACCAGCTGCTCAGAAGGCTGAGACAGGAGAATCATTTGAACCCAGGAGGCAGAGGTTGCAGTGAGCCGAGATTGCACCACTGCACTCCAGTCTGGGCAGTAGAGCAAAACTCTGTCTCAAAAGAGAAAAAAAAAAAAAAAAAAAAAGATGAAGATGGAGCAAGATCCCTGAGAAGTAGTATTGATGGAATCTGGAGATGCTAGAAGTTGGTTTTGTAAAGGAAGCCAAATATCCCTCCCAGTGAGACGGAAGTCAAGGTGTGTGGACCCACAAAGAGTGTTTGTGTGTGTGTGTAGGAGGACGGAGAGCCAAGGGTGTTCCTAGTTGATGGCCTTCACTCCCTTCCCATGCTAGGAGGCAAGATCATCTTGACAGAGAAGAGTAGATAAAGGGAAGTAGGCGCATAGCTAGGGGAGAGGAACTATGTAGAAAATGGGACACCGTCTAAAAGGTGCAGATGCCCAAATAACATAAGGTCTAATTGTGTTTATAATTATAAGCAAAAACATGATCAGTGTTACTAAAACTCTGCTTACAGGGTATAGTGCAATTGAGAATTGGCAATTATTTTATTAATTTGATGAATGTTCCAAATTAAAAACACCAGGTCAGCGTATGTTTCCGATCTAAATTATACAGTGCAGTTGACTACAGTGATCAAATTAACCAGCTGATTGCCAAATCTCTATTTCTCCCTGTCCTCTGTGGACATAGCTTAAAGAACTAATAACTGAACAAGACTCTGCCCCAATCTATTTTGGGATAATTGATGTCTTTGTATTCATATCCCTGCAGCTTGGTATTAAACACTGAAGCTTTGTGTAGAATATGTCAGTAGGCGATTTACTACCTCAAAAAGCAGTCTTTCTCTTGTAAAGGCTTATCAATCAGAACTTTGGAGAGAATTTTCCAAACTCCCTAAGGAAAATTATATTTCATTGCTATGAAAGATATTTGATTTTGTGCATTTTGCTTCATAAAATGAATTTGTTTCAGATTCTGAATACTTATGATTTTTGTTTGTGTCTTTATGAATTACTTTAAAGCAATTTCCCTTTTACATTTAAATGGTTTCAGTTCTTAAAAACATTTATGTTCACCAGAAGTTGGCTTTTTTTTTTTTTTTTCTTAAATGAAAAGTATAAGGGATTTTAACCTCATAAAGAATAAGGAAAATCAATTATGGTGAAGAAACATTTCATTTCTTACCGTTTAAATATTTCCTTCCTAAATTGATGGTTGATGTAATGTAGGCTGTAAAAAGAGAGGAGGCAGTTCCTGAAATACCTTGGGCTCTAAAACCCGTTTTGTGAAATAGCAATGTAATTTGAATATTTTAGGAACTGACTTCAATGCTTTGAGCTTCCTTTGTATGTTCTTAAACGATGCCTTAACATAGCATTTACTTATATGTTAACATGAAAGTTATAAGTTGTCTTATTGTAACGTTGACTTGTCCCTTCAGAGAATCAGCCTTCCATTACGCTCAAGTATTCATCAACCTTCAGGGCTGGGATGGTATAAAATAATGGCATGACCGGGCCAGGCATATAAGGATTTCCCTCCTCTCCTCATTTTTATTTTTATTATTTTGGGTACACGGTAGGTATATATATATATATGAGGTACATGAGATGTTTTGATACAGACATGCAATATGAAATAATCACATCATAGATTTCTCTTCTCTGGAAGAACTTACAACCTGTTGAGGTTTGCTAGCAAACCAAACTCTAACAAAGAACACTGTTTATTTTTTCTTTTCTTTTCTTGAGATAGATATTTTTTATTTTAAGTTCTGGGATACATGTGCAGAACGTGCAGGTTTGCTACATAGATACACATGTGCCATGGTGGTTTGCTGCACCTATCAACCCATCATCTAGGTTTTAAGCCCTGTTTTGATTTGAATATTATTCAATACAAGTGAAGATTGAAATGTGGACATTTATGCTAAGAACAGCTTCTGGAATTATAGATTTGCCTTGTATTCTTACCAATTGTAAGATGGATAAACAAGCAGAAATTCAAAATGACATAATTATATTTCTTTGCATCTGGATTTTATTCTGTTCCTGGTTCAAGTTTCAAGATTGCCAAGAATGACGAGTTGGACTTGGTCTAGTTACTTCCACAGCAGCAGGAGGAACATGTGTGTGACTCAGGATAACTGGGGAAGCCTTGGCTAGGCTTTCCTCATGTCAACCTACCACTCAAAGGGAGAAAACCTCCTGATCAGAGGTGCCCAGAACCCAGGTTTGGTGGGGTTGGTTGAGGGGTGAGTCTGGAGAAACTAGAAATCTAAGGGGGTGTGTGTGTGAACATGTTTTTTGTTTTTTGTTTTTTTTTGACAGGAAATCCATAATTTTTGAATGCTGGCTGAGGTCTGTGACCTCTGACTGAATGGTTTCCAAGCTCCGAATTCCTAGGTAAAAGCCCAGACTTTACTCTCCTTAGAAGTCAATTTTTATGTCACTTAATATGGAGCGTGTTCCTTTCCATCACTTAATCTTCCCAGCCTTCTTTTTAAGTTTTGAAGAAATAAGAAGATGCTTATATTTGAAGAAAGGGAAGGCAGCACTATGCTTACTTACTTAACAGCAGACTTACTATGCTGTTAAATTTTCTCAAAACTCTCCATTTCAAGTTTTTTTCTGGCTACATTATGCTTTCAGAAAACATTTGCTGAATATTCTGTGGTATTTTCTTTCCAATGAAAATATATTTTGATATTTATTGGCTAATTTCAAAAGTCAGATTTTTTTCTACTGTTTTAGTTTAAAAAAGGAAATAACTTATTTTGGATAGTATCTGTTTAAGCAGTAGTTAACTAAATGGTGGTGAAATGTTACAAGGTGATGTTTTCATTTGTTCCGGAAGGTGATGTTTTCATTTGTTCACAGTTGCTGAAGAAGGGAAAGGCTCTCTGATTTACGTGTAAGCAAAACAATCTAAACAGTAGGATAAAATCATGTTGGAATGGAGTTGTGTGTGGATGCTCCTTTGAACCAAATCAGTTCCACAACTGACCCTGTCAGGGACATATAAATGTATGTATTTGTTTCAGGTGGTGATATCTTTTAATGTTTGTTTCTCTCTCCATGAAATAATATAAAGCAGTTGTGATGCATGCAATAAAATTCCATTTATATGAGAATGATACGTTAGCTGTGTTGGTGAATAAAATCTGCTTTACCAACCTTCATTCATTTATTAAATAAGCGTTTACTGGGACCCTATTATGATGTTGAGATGCAATGATTAATCAATAAAACAGTTGATAGCTGTTCAACTTATAGCACGTAAGTAACAATTGAAGTAGCACTTTCTCCCCTCTGCCACCTTGCTGATAGCAAGCTATAGCTTTGAGTTGCACAGTTTGGGAGTAAGAGAGACAGGAAAAGCACTATAGAGAAGAGGGCATTTGAATTGTGTGTACTTTGCCAGGAAGCTCTTCTTTCCTTTGTAAGCCTGCCTAGGACTGTAAATAGTACTTCCGCTGTCACTGGGAGACTGGTTATATGGTTGCAAGGGTGTCCTGAGGAAGTTTTCAGCATGGTTTTGGTAGAGTTGTTGCTACAGGGTGTCAAATGAGTTCATTCTGCCTGCAGAAATTTAGATAGCAGTGGTAGCAGTGAATTAAATCTTATAATTAAGTTTAAAAATCTTAATGTCTTATTCATTGCATTTTAAGCATTTCCCTAAAGTGCTACATGTTTTTTGGTTTTCCAGTTAGCATTTTGGTGTGGATACAGAAGACGAGATTAACACAGATCAAGTAACATGGAAATAAAAAAGGAGACAATGCTGGATGATACAGGGGCAGCAACAAGAGGAGAAAACCCAAGCATTGGCAAATGCCTCATTATCCAAAGAACACTGTAAGTCTGTCTTGGCCATGATGCTCTTTTCACATCATAATAATGAACAATTATATAGCACTTATGATGTGCCAGGCAGTTCCAAATCTTTGCATATAATAAGTCATACATGAATGCATAGAAAATAGATGCACAGATAGATAAGTGAACTTAAGTTAATTTGCCAAGGATTATTTCCATTTTTTTTTTTTTTTTGTAGTAAACTCTACTTTAGAAATGGCTTAAAGACCCCATTCAGGTGTCATTGAAGAAAAACCTCAGTCCTCAAGAACAAATGGGCATTTGGTCACCAAGCTAGTACCAGATGAAATTAGCCAGGTTAGCATCCTTTAGGTAGAAATTGTCAGCTTTCACTTGGTTCAAATCCATTGACTACTGAAACTGCTCAGAAATCACTAAATTATTGCTATATCAGAAAGTACATTAATATCTTGCAATGTCATAGGCTCACCAACATGAATAATAATGATCACAAGTCTGTGCCAATAAAATAAATGGTCATTTAATACTTTTAGACATTTGATACCAGAAAATGGTTTATTATAGAGCTTGCAACCTACACATAAACTTCTAGTATCTGGTTATGCCAGGTGTGTGTATGTTTCTGTATACGTATGTGTGTGTTTTGGCATGTATGCTCACACGTATACCAACAAGTTCATATGTACCTGTAGTTAATGACTTTATCAAAGATATAAAGATGAGAAAATTGCTGTATGGCCTTATAATCTTTCAAAAGTTGCTGTTGGCTTATAGACAGAACATTAAGAAGATATCTGTCTTGGAATTTTTTGTAATTGAGAGATCCCAGGAATAGGAGGCAGCAACCAAGCCTGCATGTAGGGATCAAAAGGTCATAGGTGGGATGAAAGGAGAAATACAGAGACCTAAAACCAAGCCATGTGTGACACTTTGGGTGCAATAGTGAGTGCCAGGAGAGAGTAGCAGGAGTTGGCGAGGGGTCTGAAAGTGGAAGGGTAACATCGGGTAAGGAGAGAAATGGAAGTGGTAGATGGGCCTGACCTTCTCATGAGTCAGCTTTGCTTTGTGTTTCTGACTCATTCAATTCCTGGTCTTGTCAGGGCTTGATTAGGTAGATAATGGCCCAGGTAATTTTAAGAATTCTCGTGTGCACATTTTGAAATCAAGCATTACTAGGCAGAACCTCAATCATTTTATAAAGTAGACATTCATTACACATTGATTTGGATTTTGGGATTCTATTTTGATGTGCTGGGAACACCTCCTTTTCCCTTTTTCTCTGCTCTTACTTACGAGCTGCCTTTATTATTTTATTTACTTTTTAATGAAGTTGTAATCATACATATTTGTGGGGTACAATTTGACATTTTAATACATGTATTTGTTGAATAATGATGAAATTAGGATAGTTTATGCATCACCTCATGCATTTATTATTGTTTTGTGATGAATACATTCAAAAGCCTCTCTTCTAGCCATTTTGTAGTACAATATCTTACTGCTAACCATAGTCACCCTACTATGCAATAAAACACCAGAACTAGCCTGGGCGACAGAGTGACTCCGTCTCAAAAAAAAAAAAAAACCACCAGAACTAATTCTTCCTACCCAATTGTAACTTTTTACCCATTGGCCAACCTCTCCCCATTTTCCCCACCATCCCCTCCCTAGTCTCTGGTAACCACTGTTCTATCCTCTACTTGCATGATATCAACTTCTTTTTGGATTACACATATGAGTGATATCTTGTAATATTTGTCTTTCTGAGTCTGGGTTATATTTAACATAATGCCCTCTGGGCTTATATATGTTGTCAAAAATGACAGGATTTTCTTCTTTTTTATGGCTGAATAGTATTCCATTGTGTATATATACCACATTTTCTTTATCCATTCATCTGTTGTTGGATACACAGATTGATTCCATATCTTGGCTATTGTGAATACTGCTGCAATAAATATGGAATTGCAAATATCTTTTCACATACTGATTTCATGTCCTCTGGATATATACCCAGTAGTGGGATTGCTGGATAATATGGTAGTTCTATTTTTAATTTTTTGAGGAACATCTATATAGTTTTCCAAAATGGCTGTACTAATTTACATTCCAGATAACAATGTGTAAGTGTTCTCATTTCTCCACATCCTCATTAACCCTTATTTTCTTGTGTCTTTCTGATAATAGTCATTTTAACTGGAGTGAGATGGCCTCTTATTGTGGTTTTGATTCCATTTCCCCGGTGATTAGTTATGCTGAGCACTTTTTCATATATCTGTTGGCCACTTGTATGTTTTCTTTTGAGAAATGTTTATTAAGGTCTTTTGTCCATTTTAAATCAGCTTATTTGTTTTTGCTGTTAAGTTCCTTATATATTCTGGTTATTAACCCCTTGTCAGATGTATAGTTTGTAAATATCTTCTCTCATTCTGCAGGTTGTTTCTTCACTCTGTTAATTGTTTCCTTTACTGTGCAAAAGCTTTTTGATATAATCCCTTTTGTCTATTTTTAGCTTTGGCTGCCTGTGCTTTTGAGGTCTTGTTTTTAAATCCCTTGCCCAATTTAATGTTGTGAAGCATTTCACTTATTTTCTTCTAGTAGTTTCATAGTTTCAGGTTTTACATTTAAGTCTAATACATTTTGAGTTGACTTTTGTATATGATGAAAAGAAGGCATCTAGTTTCTTTCTTCTGCATGTAGACATTCAATTTTTCCAGCATCATTTATTAAAGAGACGGTCTTTTCTCCAATGTGTGTTCTTAGCACTTTTGTTGAAAATCAGTTGGCTGCAGATATGGACTGCCTTTAAAAAAAAAGCTTTAGGCCAGTGCAGTGGCTCATGCCTGTAATCCTAGCACTTTGGGAGGCTGAGGTGGGTGGATCACCTGAGGTCAGGGGTTCGAGACCAGCCTGGCCAACATGGCGAAACCCCATCTCTACTAAGAATATAAAAATTAGCTGGTCGTGGTGGCTTATGCCTGTAATCCCAGCTACTCGGGAGGCTGAGGCAGGAGAATTGCTTGAACCCAGGAGGCGGAGGTTGCAGTGAGCTGAGATTGCACCATTGCACTCTAGCCTGAGCAACAGAGTGAGATTCCGTCTCCAAAAAAAAAAAAAAAGCTTTAAATTATTTTAGATGCAGAAGCCTAGATGCTACACATAAAATATACAAGTATAGAAGGAAAAGTTATGCATTTATTTATTAGTGCAATAAATATTTTCTCACACTTCTTGCCAGGCACAAAGGACATGGCCATAAATGAGTCAAAAGTCTTGCCCTCATAGGGTTTACAATCTGGTGGGGGAGAGTTAACTTTCTCTTTCTAGTCTTTTACAGGTTATATCAAGCAAACTATGTGAATCAACCTGGAATGTTTTAGATTCACTCACTTGTGAAAAGTTCAGAAGTTCAGTTGGGAGTAGCAATATGAGAGCCTGAATTTGTCTTTGGCTTCAGTTAGTCATTGGATTCCCAAAGGTAGTGTCTTCTTGATTCCCAAAGGTAGTGTCTTCTTGACAATGTGACAGGCTTTCAGGTCTAGATGTGAATGTTGATGAGCAAATAGGCTGTGGCCTCGAACAGCATCCTTCAAATTTATGTGAGAACATAAATTTTAATTTACTCTCCCATCTTTAACACATTTCATAGAATGAAGGCACTTTTTTTTTTTTTTTTGCTTTTTTTTGGTTTTGTTTTGTTGTTGTTGTTGTTTTCAGACAGAGTCTTGCTTTGTCACCCAGGCTGGAGTGCAGTGGCTCAATCTTGGCTCACTGCAACCTCCACCTCCCGGGTTCAAGTGATTATCCTGCCTCAGCCTCCTGAGTAGCTGGGATTACAGGCGCATGCCACCATGCCTGGCTAATTTTTGTATTTTTAGTAGAGACAGGGTTTCACCATGTTGGCCAGACTGGTCTCAAACTCCTGACCTCAAGTGATCTGCCCGCCTCAGCCTCCCAAAGTGCTGGGATTACAGGTGTTAGCCACCACACCCATCCAATGGCGTGTTTTTTAATAGCTAAGATAAAATATTATTTTACTGCTTAACTCAGCTTTCATAAAAAGTCTGAGTCACTTTTATCAAAGAACATTTCTTAGTGAAAATAAAAGCAAAGTATAGAAAATTCGATTTTTGAATATGATCAGGAAAAAATATAGTGCAGTTTCTGAAATCAGATGAGATTTTCCTGTTTCTGTCTCTGTAGTGATACCAACTCTTGTTTAAAAAAATCATAGAGGAAGACACTATAACCAACCTTGTATGAATTCATAGAAGACAATTTCCTTCTTTACCCCGTTGAAAATCTCTGACTATTGTTACTATTATTATTTTGAGACAGAATCTTGCACTATTGCCCAGGCTGGAGTGCAGTAGTGTGATCTTGGCTCACTGGAACCTCTGCCTCCTGGGTTCAAGTGATTCTCCTGCCTCAGCCTTCCTAGTAGCTGGGATTATAGGCATGCGCCACCACACCTGGCTAATTTTCTTCTTTTTTTTTTTTTTTTCTCTTGAGATGGAGTTTTGCTCTTGTTGCCTTTGGGTATAACCCGGTAATGGGTTTGCTGGGTTGAATGATAGATCTGTTTTAAGTTCTCCAAATTTCTTTCCACAGTGGCTGAACTAATTTACATTCATACCAACAGTGTATAATTGTTCCCTTTTCTCCACAGCCTCACCAGCATCTGTTATTTTTTGACTTTTTCATAGTAGTAGCCATCCTGACTGGTATAAGATGGTATCTCATTGTGGCTTTGATTTTAAATTCCCAAATTTTCAGAGTTTACAATGTTTTGTTGAGTTAAAAATATGATTAAGACTATTAATGTGCTATTTAACCAAGATAGTGTTTGCTAAAACAACGTAATTTTTTTTTTCTTTTTTCTTTATGAGATGGAGTCTCGCTCTTGTTGCTCAGGCTGGAGTGCAATGGCACAATCTCGGCTCACTGCAACCTCCGCCTCCTGGGTTCAAGCGATTCTCCTGCCTCAGCCTCCCGAGTAGCTGGGATTATAGGTGCCTGCCATTATGCCTGGCTACTTTTTTGTATTTTTAATAGAGATGGGGTTTCACCATGTTGGTCAGGCTAGTCTCAAACTCCTGATCTCTGGTGATCTACCCTTCTCGGCCCCCCAAAGTGCTGGGATTATAGTCGTGAGCCACCATGCCCGGCCAGAAGGGTTAATTTTAAAATGTCCTGCACCTCAGGAAACTCCAAAGACTACAAAAGGATATTCAAAGAGAGAAGAAAAAAATGAACAACTTGGAATGTAATATTAGTAGAAGGTGGAAAGAAGGCAGTCGTATTCAACTTCTTTTTTCTGTGTTGAGCAGCATGGTCTCTAGACTCTAAAATGTAGGGTATATATTCTAGGAGGATACATTTGACTAAGATAGAATAAGAATTTTACATTTAAATAAATCCATAGTTTCCCATGGAGTCATGCCTCCATTTTTGAGTGAAGTACGTAGGATATGTCCATAGTCTACAGATGTAATGAGCAATCCAGTGCTCAAACTTAACAAGAGGTTATAGACAATGTGAGTGGAGACAGTAGATAGGAAATGAAGTGATGCTATTGATGTTACCAAAAGAAGAAAAAGTTGGACTACTAAATTTTAATGCTGACCTTAGGCAATAATTGAAAACAAATTATATATCTGATGGTTGTAAGTGCCTAAAAGAAAAGCAGAGACATTTGTTTTTATTGGCTTGATTGAAGAACCAAATGCATTGACTAACTGTATGTTAATCTCAGCAAGATGATAGACCTGTGAAAACCTGTGGGTATCCAGTGCAGATTAAATGGTAAAAGAGTGGAATGGATTAACAGTATAACTGTATGACCATGAGAAATTCTTTAGAAGAGGGAAGGGTCTAATCTTGATCCTGCTCTGTTCGGTGTTTTTATTAATGACTTGATGTTGGCAAATATGATGCTCCTCAAATATGCAGAGAAGTCTGGATTGTGAGGGAAGTTAATACAATAGAATACAAATGGAAAAGATAACAAATGCCTGAAATAATGGGTCTTCATTAACAGGATGGCCATTAACACAGATTACTATAAACTTCTGGATTTAGGTTGGGTGTCTGTGTGTTTTTAGAAAAGTTTTGTAACTTCTCTGAGCCTCAGTTTTCTTGACTGAAAAACAGTAATACAAATGCCTACCTTGTAGAGTTGTCATAGGATTATAAATGTGTAAAAGACTTGGCTGAGGGCCTGACATATAGTATGTGCTTGATAAATGGTAGCTATTAGTATGATAATTATCATTTTACCAGTTCTTGAAGACAGAAGCATGTGTGGACTTTACAGAGTAGGATAACTTTAAGAGTCACTGGTCCCAATGAGCAGGGTACTCACAAGCAATATTAGGGGAGAATATGAGGACAACATCTTTATGAAGTCTGAGCTCAGGAATAGATTTTAAAATTTTGATAAAAGTGGCTTCTATTAGAAGCAAATCTTATTTAATTCATACATCTGGAAGAAGACTCCCAAACTGTGGAGTTTAAGGTTGCAAATAATGGAGACTAATTTGAGGCTAGGTGTAAATGCCAATAGAGATTAAACTGCTGAAGATTTTTGAAAGACTGTTAAAGTATTTGTTAGTGCTCTATTACAAAAGTTTCACAGATACTGAGTGGTCTGCTCAACCTTATTTTCCCCATAAACTCTGTTACTCTTCATGTGCAATTTTGTAGAAGGCAAAGCTTTTTTCAGTTACGTTGTACCATAGAAGAAATGCCCGTAGATGAAACATTTAAAGGTAGATGAAAACTTATATTTACTTGATACCTTATTCTTAATTCCACAAACAACATGTAGCTAGGAAAACAATATAGACAGAGAGGTACAGTGGAAGAGAGTCTTGAAGTAGGTCTTGGGGTTGCTGGGTTCTAGTCCTGATTCTTCACTCATTAGCTGTATGTTGTGGGCTGAATTGTGTCCTGCTCCCAAATTCATATGCTGAAGTCTTAACCCCAGTACCTCAGAATGTGACTACATTTGGAGATAAGTCTTAAAGAGGTGATAAAGACAAATGGGATCATTGGTGTGGGCCCTAATCCAATGACGGGTGTCCTTGTAAAAAGAGGCAATTAGGACAAAGATACACATAGAGGAGTGCACATGAAGACACTGGGAGAAGCTGATGTCTTAGCTCAGGCTACTACGCAAATACCATAGACTGAGTAGCCTGAACAGTGAACATTTATTTCTCTCCATGTTGGAAGCTGAAAGTCTGAGATCATGGTGCCAGCTTGGTCTGGTTCTTGGTGAGGGCCTTCTTCCTGGTTATATCCTCGTGTGGTCTTTCCTTGGTACCTGCATGCACAGAGAGAGAGAGGGGGGCAGAGAAAGAGAGAGAGAGAGAGGGAGGGAGAGCTCTTCCTTCTTTTATAAGGGCATTAATCTCATCATGGGGACCTTGCCCTCATGACCTTATCTAAACCTAATAACCTCCCAAAGGTTCCGCCTCCAAATACCATCACATTGGGGATTAGGGCTTCAACATATGAATTTTGGAAGTATACAAACATTCAGTCCATACCTGATGGCCATCTACAAGTAAAGGAGAGAGATCTCAGAAGAAATAAATTCTGTTGACACCAGAACTGTGAGAAAGTAAATTTCTCTTCTTTGAGCCACCTAACCTATAGTAGTTTGTTATGGCAGCCTTTGTAACCCTGGGTATTTAACTTCTCTGAATTTTCATTGTCTCATCTGTAAAGTGTGGTGATATTTTATGATATAAAATGGATGATATTTTAAAATAAGTAAATTCACCTATTTTAAACTGGGGGAAAAGATGACAAAAAAAGGAATAATATTGAATAATGGTAGCTTTCTAATTTCATTTATTTTTCTAAAAGTCTGAGAGTAAAATATAGATACATCCTGATTTGAAAGGACCAAAAACTCTACATAAAACTAACTAACTAAATAAATAAGTAATTATTTACAGGAAAATTCCCCAAATCATAATACCATCACTTAGAGAATACTCCAAGGGAATTTTAAATAAAATTTGATTCTCTCTCTCCAAAAATGTCAATTTACATGAACTTTCCAGAGGTATACCTATTGCATAAATTAGGACACACCGTACTTGTTAAATACTTAAGCTTTGATTTCATAAGAGATTTCAGGATGCTGAAAGCAACCTAACCCTGCTGTTGTTATTGTAATGCATGCATAGACCGCAGTTGATAATCAGAGCTGTGTTGGGCATTCCACTTTGCACCTCCTATGGCACCAATTTTCAGAAACTGTTAGAACTCAATGGAAAAATCTCACCTAAGATTCATCTGTGAGCTAAATTACAGGGGAAGCCATTATCATTCATTTTACATGCACTATTGGTTCAGGTTGTCAGCCGAGCACCTCTGGATCACAGGGGAGGATTTTGCTAGCTTTGAGAATCTGAGAATTGAAATGGTCAACCAAGTTATTTCACTGTCCTTCTCATCAATAAATACTTTTTAATCTAACCAAAATGATGTCTAAGTCTTGTCTGAGTTCTGTAGCAGGGTTGGGATAGAGGAGTAGAAATTTAAAATCTTGTTAGAAGAGACCAAACAAATACTAAACAATTAGGAATCAATTAAATGTTAAACTCTATGGAATTAAGTAGAAAAGTATTTTAGAGAAAGGCAAGGTGAATATCAATTTGAGGAAATCTGTTAGGCTGATGGAAGAGGTGAGACTTGGACCAGGGTTTTGAAGTGGGAAGCTTGGAGTAAAGGATACGTGGGTGCACGTTAAGGGGAAGGGTGTGTTTGTGTGTGTGTGTGTGTGTGTGTGTTATGCATGGTGCTCAGGCACTGTTTTCTGGGGTCGTGGTTGGGGGTAAGTGTGAGAGGAGAAAGATCATGAGCAAAGACATGTAAGAACCTAGATACCATGGGTAATACACTTAGAGAAATGTGACTGATGAGAGGAAAAAATGTGCCCATTTACTGTCAGGATTAGGAGTCTTATTTCTAAGTCCTTACAACAACCTACAATATAAGTATTACCATTGCCATTTTGGAAATGAAGAAACTGGGATTTTGAAAAATGCATTGATTTACACATACTAAATGCACAAACCACCTGAGTCTTCATGAGTTTGTCTGGCATAGTGGGAAATAACAGGTCCACATGGATATCACAAACTAATGGAGACCACTTGCTAAAACTAGGGCTAACATTATAATATACTTTGTGCTCCCGAGTTTCTTGATGGGATCAAACTGAAGGTCATCTGAAACTGAGATCACATCTTGCTTAATATCTCCTCCCCTCCCCACATATTCTCTCCTGTATCCCTCATGCTCCCTCTCCAGAAAACACTCCTAAAAAATCACTTGAAAAGAATCCCCATCTAAGTCTCTGCTTCTGCGGAACACTACCTAAGACACCAGCATTTGCCAAATAAGGCTCCAAATTGTGATCAATGCATACAGCGTATCATTGCTGCAAGTGAGGACTCATTGTGTAGTGGAGCCATCTATCAGACAGCATTGTGCTGAGTGGGATGTTGGTGGGAGGTAGTCATAACCATTACCATTAGCCAGTGTGGATGTAATAAGCACTTTACCTGGATCTTCTTTCCTAAAGCTGATTTCTAACCCTATGAGTTAGGTTCTATGATTGTCTCTGTGCTTACAGATATGGAAACTAACATTTGAGAGAGGAGATATGATTTGCTCACGGCCACACAGCTTGTCAGTGGCAAAGTCAGGATTCCACTACACCTGTGTTTAACATTGCAGCTCCAAAAACGAGTTTGTGCTTACTGGAATATGTAATTTACTAAACATGTAACTTATTAGAATATCTAAGAATTATGGCTCAGGACAGTAAAGAGTTCTACTCAACTTGCAGGGGCAACCTATAATGGTATATATAGTGTAATCCCTTTAAATTAGCACAGAATTATTTGAGAACTCCTGGGCATAAAAGAGAATGGCAAATTGGGCAGAGAAGTTTGAAGTAAGTAGAAGATATGGTAACCACATGATTAATTAACCAAATGGAACACTATTGAGGGCAATAGGAGATGCCATTAATAATTACACAAGGATAATAAGTGTAAGACAGACTGAGCAAATCAGGATGTATGATCACTTCAGTAATAGGAGGCAACAAGGAGCTATAGTAAGTTCTTGAGCAGGAGAGCGAAATAATTCTTCTGTAAATGGTGTGCAACATGATTTGGAAGAAACCTTGGAAAGTAGGAGAGCAGGAGACAGGAGATTGTTCTACAGATACTAATGTGGTCTGTCTGAGTTTCTGTCCTGGCCTCTGGTTTTCTTTCTAGTTCACTGCTAGAAATGGTGGTTCTTTCTGGACCTCAACATGCTTTCCAAAGGCTGTCAGCCAATCCTTTTCCCAGGACATCTGAACCCTGTTCTGGTATTCCCACCCACTGGTTAGATCCTTTGTTTAATTCAGAAGGACTTTGCCCTGGAACCAAATATCCTCATTCTTTTTTTTTTTTTTTCTTTTTTTTGGTGGTGATGTTGTTTGAGACAGGGCCTCACTCTGTTGCCCAGGTTGGAGTGCAGTGGTATGATCTTGGTTCACTGCAACCTCCGCCTCCCGGGTTCAAGCGATTTTCTTACCTCAGCCTCACGAGTAGCTGGGACTACAGGCAAGCGCCACCACGCCTGGATAATTTTTTGTATTTTTAGCAGAGATGGGGTTTCAGCATGTTGGCCAGGCTTGTCTCAAACTTCTGACCTCAGGTGATCCATGCGCCTCAGCCTCCCAAAGTGCTGGGATTACAGGCATGAGGCACTGCGCCTGGCCCAAAATATTCTCATTCTGCTGGTTCTACTTTCCTGAAATATCTATATCTTCATGGGGTATCCTGTGCCCCAGGGGCCTTGTGACTTTTCCCATAGAAAACAAGGTCTGGATGAACAAAAAGAAAGAGGTGCACATTTCCCACTGAGAATCTCAGACATTTTGCCTAGATAGATTTGTCCTAAAACTTACTTCCCTCTGCTTAATGTAAGTAAAGTGAAAAAGGTCATTTTGTATAAGTGGTCCTTTTTTTTTTCAGCCTTATACTCCTGAGAATTTGTGGCAGTTCTGGGTTAAACGATGAAGGCTTCTTATTCTCATGTAGGTCTCACAGCCTCTTGTCTCCCTGAGTTTTAAACACATTGCATTACCTTTCCAGAGGTAAGATTAGGGTCAATAGTTTGAATTTGGGTTTCAGAGGGGAAAGACAGAGGACCTAATATGATTGATGGAGAGCTCCTTTGCAAAAAGGGGGTGGGAGGGAGAGAATGGTGTATCCAGCAAATCTCCAGGGTCTGCAGAGATTTAAAAATATGTAAAAAATATATATTTATATATATATTAAGCTTGTAGCTTATGTCCTTTGGAATTGAAACACATGTTCTTTCACAAGGCAGCTTCCTGTGTCCCTGTCCTTTGGAAAATGCTGCCTCCTGGTCTGCTTGTGTGGAGAAAGAATGAGGAAGACAAGGAAATTAAGGAAGGACCCCTCATTATGTGAATATGGGATTTTGTTTCTAAATACAGATAGATTGTCCAATCTTAAAAAACCCAAACTTGTGAAATGGGCTTTGACTGTATTTTTCTTTCTTTCTTTCTTTCTCTCTCTCTTTCTTTTCTTTTCTTTTTTTGAGATGCAGTCTTGCTCTGTCACCCAGGCTGGAGTGCAGTGGCGCTATCTCAGCTCACTGCAACCTCCGCCTCCTGGGTTCAAGCGATTCTCCTGCCTCAGCCTCCTAAGTAGCTGGGATTACAGGTGCATGCCACCAGGCCCAGCTAATTTTGGTTATTTTTAGTAAAGACAGGGTTTCACCATGTTGGTCAGGCTGGTCTCGAACTCCTGACCTCGTGATCCTCCCACCTCGGCCTCCCAAAGTGCTGGGATTACAGGCGTGAGCCACCGCGCCCAGACTCGAGTGTATTTTTCTACCTTTACAACATAGTGAAAAGCACCCAAACTTTAGAATTAAATAGATCTGGGTTCAAATTCTAGATTTATTGTTTAATAGTTATATGACTTTGGATAAGCTCTATAACCTCTTAGCTTGATTTTCCTCATTTATAAAATGTCAGAGAAAAATAGCACCCCTTGAGGTTGTCATGCAGTATAAATGAAGTACTATTTATCAGGTCTCAAGCATGAAGCTTGGCACACAGTGGAGTGGAACTGTTGCTTCCTCAGACACGGTACACATGGGCTAATATCTGCACTTTGCATAGCCCACTCTAAAGGAACGTATCACATTATCTTATATTTAGTTGTCCATGTGCCTGCCTCCCCACCAGAACACCTGTTTCTTTTTGTAGTTCAGAGCCTGACATACAGGTGCTCAGAATATAGTCATTGGATGGAAATTAAAAATAAAATAATCTTTAGTAGTAACCTAATTTCCAGGCAATATTCTCTTTATCTGGAACCTTGACAAAACTTTTTTCTTTTTTTTTTCTTTCCTTCCTTTTCTTGTCTTTCCTTCTTTCAGTTGTACATTTCCAATGCTGTTTTTTCTTTGGTAAAATGGAGTCCCTCTCTAGGGGCTGCTGTGAGGATTACATGACTCAAGTCTGTGAAGGGCTTTGCACAGGACCTGGTATAGTGCAGTTGTTTGGCAGGGGCCATGGAAGGGTGTTGAGACAGGGTCTCACTCTGTTGCCCAGACTGGTTTTGACCTCTTGGGCTTGAGCAATCCCCCTGCGTTAGCCTCCCATAGCACTGGGATTACAGGTGTGAGCCACCATGCCCAGCCTAGTGCAGATAATTGTGTAAGTGCTTCTGATAATTGTGTCCAACTTGTGTATTTGCTATTACAGAAGAACAGCTTTTGAGGTAATTTATGTTGAAATTTCTATCTCTTAAAAACATGTTTTCATTACAAAACTAATACATGCTCACCATTAAAAATTTGGCAAATATAGAAATAGAGACTCCTCAGTCTAATGATTGGCTCCTTTCTGAGGCTTCTGTGGAGCAGATTTATGGTGGGCAACATTCTTCTTGCAAGGCATGAGAAAATTAGAAACCTGGACTGGAATACTCGCACAGAACCGCAGATGTAGAAATTCTCAAGCTTGGGCAGTCTAGACCTAGAGCACATGTCCTGGTAAAGCTCCTGAATTGGTTTGGAGAACCTAATCAATGATAGGCTTACCTACATGACACCTTTCATTCCAGTCCGTGTTTCTGAAGCCTGCCTTGGTGAAATCACAGCGTGGCTGCAGAACTGACATGGGCCCAATTGTCCTACCACTCGTAGCATCACCACCTGGACTCAGACAGCTTTGGCTACTGGTCCAGACACCTGGCTCTCAAGCCCTGATTTTGGTGAAGTTTGTCTAGTGTTGGTTTATAAAAGCCTATAGTGTCAGCAAGGTTCTGCCCACACTAATAACCCTACTCAACTAGTTACAGTTGTCTCATCAGCTGCTTTAAATACCTTCTCTCATTTTGGAGCACCTAACAACACAGAAACCCAGCCCTGTCTCTCACTCAATGAACTGACCCTTTAGTGGTGGATCTAGTGACTGTGTATGGAAATGGCCCATATTAGCAGTGTGGCCACACACGTGCTTATTGTCTTCTCTTTCTTTCCATAAGTGAGGAGCATCACTAAGGGTACACCAACAATTTTATTCTTTTGATTCAACATCAGAACTTCCAAAGTGGCCCTTCCTGTCCATCCCCGTTGTTTCAGTCTTCTTGAGGCCCTAACATGTGCTATCCTATAGGGTACTTCAACCCCGTTACAATCCACATTTTCAGTCCAACTTCTTGGAAAAAAAGATGTAGCCAATACCCAGCTGCTGCAGTTTGCTGCCCAGGAGTTTATCACCATTGTCCATAAGTCCATGCTTCTCCAATGCTATTTTCTTTGCCAGGAATATTCTATCTCTTGGAAAAGTCCTGCTATTTTACCTAATCTGAATGTTGCTACGGTAAAATCTTAGTTGATTCTGGAAAACAGTTATCCACTTCTTTCCAATGCTTTCAGAGCCCACAGTTTTGCCTCTTTTACTGCCCTTATAGTATGTTGTAATTATCTATTTATACATCTGTCTCCTCCCACTGGAATGTGAGATTGTGGAAGCCAGCAATAGCTCATATTCGCGGGTGCATCCCCAGCGCCTAGCGCATAGTAGGCGTGTAGTGTTGATTGGAGGAGTGACTAGTGACTAGAATCAATGTTCTTTTGCTCATGGAAAATGGCTTTTAGGCTAATATGCTTTTGTGATTTAGCAAAAAATGATAAAGTTCAAAGTGGAAAAAAGTTTCCTAACCTGTTGTGACATACAGCAAGAGATTTTATTGCATATTTCTGTTTTTATCTGCCATATGGCTTTCCATTCACAAACTGCTCTAGTGAGAATTAGTTTTGCAGGTAATTTTCTAATGATTGTCTTGGGATAAACAAATTTATCAGACTTGTTTGGCTAATGTATTCAAGGAGGTTCACAGGGGAAAAGATTAATCATCTAAGAAGCAAGCCGGTGTCTGTCATTAGGCGGAAGGGTCCAGAGAGATGATCGGAGCTGAGCGAGTGGTTGCTATGACTGCAGATACCTTTCTCTCCCTTTGTGAGGTCAACAGCAGCTCCCAAGCTGATTGGCTAAAATTAGATTATCCTGCTGACCAACTATGGGGAGTTAATTTCATCAGAAAGAGAAAAATGGTAGGAAATCCTGCTGTGATGCTACAAAGGAATTTTCTTTAGAAACCCAGAGTCCAAGTTTGCTTTCATTATAATTAATATGTTCCATCTAATAAAATAATTTAAGGGAAGCAGACAATAGCATTAGTCTATTATTTTGTATATCCATATAAGCTTTAATCTTGTTTGTCCTAAAACCAACTCTCAAAGTTAAAGTTACCTTTATTTTCCTGTAAATACCTTCCATAACCAAAGACTGTCATCGTGTATGTGTTTATATAATTGGAGATAGGCTAATTGTGAAAAATACAAAAGGAGCTGGCACAATTAAAGGTATCTGCTTACAGGGCTCTCGCCCTAGGGAAATAGTAGGCACAAAAAACTTTAAGCAGAATCATTTACCTTTGGATTGAGAGCATAGTTTTAATTGAATTTGAATAGAATTCTGCCTTCCAAAGGGTTCTTTCCCTGGAAGTCTTATACTGCCTACCCTCTGGCTTTCCACCTGGTAAATCCTTTGTTCTGGAAATTAATCACCACTGACCTGGCTTATTACATTTATTTCTGTACAGAGAAAATACAGACGTAGTTCATCTTATGAAAAATAATGTTGTCTGTTTGCAGGCTCTACTGAGTTATAAAACTAAGTGGACGTAAAACACAAACCAAAGAAAACCAACCCAAAGATTAAAAAAAAATTTTTTTTTGTTCTTTTGTGACTATGGAAATAAAATATGATTAAGAAAGAATCTGAAATAATTTGTACCTCAAACAACGATGTCACAAGTTTACCTGTATAGCAAACCTGCACATGTACCCCTGACCCTGAAATAAATGTTAAAAAAAAACACAAAAAACAGAAAAACAGCTAACATTTATGGAATTCTGGAATTCTGGATACTCTACATGCTTCTATCTATATGATTGCCAAATCAACATGTTTTAAAAATTAAATCAACCTATTGAGATACATTTGGTTGCATGCTGAAGGGCTAATGAGAGGGACTCAAGATGCCCCTTTCCTGAGAGCCATGGTCGGGGGATTGGAGATGAGCATGTACGTATAAAAGGTAGTGATGCACTCCAGGCAAAATAAAAACATTACTAACAATCATTTCAAATAGGAAGCACTATGGGAATTCCTAGGAAGAGAGAGTGAGACTACAATGGCTGAAATGATCCAGTTTCGGATATTTCTTAGAGAAGACTGGGTAGAGAGATGAAGAGATCACCATCACGATGTATATTAATGTTACACATCATTGAGGATTTGGGAAACAAAGACAAAACACCATAGTTCCATTGCCCTCATAATAATCACTATATTAATCACATCTATTGAGTACTTATCCTATTTCAGCCACAGCACTCATTTACCTCCCCACAATACTTCTCTGAAATAAGTTATTATTTTTATCACTATTATTGCATTGTAATTAATGTGAGGAAGTTGAGCCATAGAGATTAATCCATCTAAATTCACACTGTTAATAAACTGGGGAGCCAAAATTCAAATCCAGTTCCTCTTGTTAGCATTTTTTGCACGAGTCTCTGCTTGTTTTGCATGAGTGTTATGACAATCTTCATTTTTTGTTACTTTTTCACTTATGTTATTGTATAAATCTAATGATCATTTTTGATAGCTACATAATATTTCATTGAGTTATTTGTACCACCAGTTACTCAACATTCCATTATTGCTGAACTTTAGTATTTTCAAATTTTGACATTTTCTGGATAAGATATTTTTCTGTTTATATTAAGGCTATCATATAACCCATATCATAGGGTTAATTTCTAAAGTTGAAAGGACTCTTTGAAAAACAATGTTGTCAAATTCTCTTTTGTCAATAATACCAGGGCACTCAATGTACTGCATTCTTGACAGCTTGGAAGAATCATTAAAAAAGCAAAAACATAAAACAAAAAAAATGAAAAATGTTGATTGATAGGCAACAATAAGCTTCCTGTTTTATGCTTTTCCTGGTCACTAAATAATTTATGTATTTGTTAAAGCATATTTATTGAGCACCTCTTGGTCTTGTGATATATTAGTGGGCAGCATAGATAAGTGATGATATATCTGTTTCCTAATTCTATTCAAACATTTTTTTTCAGATAGGACATTTTAAGTATCACTATTATAGTATGTGGGAGGAAGATGATTAGAAGGGAGAAAGATTTCAGGGAAACCAAGTTCAGATACTATCTTAATAGAATGGCTAGATAAGTATTCCACGACCAAACAATTTTAAAAAGGGAAAAGTGGGTGCACAAAACATATAGGATCACAAACTCTTATGAGTTATCTCAATGTTCTAGTGGAATTTCCTTATAATGACATTATTAAAAGTCTCCATCCCAGGCTATTGGATTTAATAAGAATTTTGTAGATGCATGTGAGAAACTTTCAGCTCGCGTTTTCATGTATTTCTTTCTCTTCCTATCTTTTAATACTGTGGCTGTTGGGTAGTGGTGTTGTATAGCTTCACATGTGGGTTACATTTTCAAGTAGGAGTGATGTGGTTGTGGTGAGAGATGTTGAAATTTGAGTCGTAATGGCATATGAATAGACCTAAGATAGCTTTATCTCATGGTCCCTTCGGGTAGAAGGGGAGAGGTTGTCATCCATCCTCCCACTACTTGCAATAATGCAAGCATCATATAGCCAGATAGTTTGGTTCTAGAGTATGGCTGTCACACAGCCAAGGGCTGTTTGAAAGTGGGTGTATGGTCACACAATTGATTCCTGTGGTTTTAGAGAATGGATTGTATTGAAACCAACCATAGTCTATGTTTCTGCAGATCATTATTTGAGACAAACATAGCTTGCAAAACAAAATATTTGTTCATTCAGAGGTCATGCATGCTAGGTTATTTAGCTCAGTACTTACTGCAAAGTAAGTGATCAATAAATATTTGTTACTTTTGTCATTTATATTTTTATTCATGTTAAATTTGCTGAAGTGTGATTTTTTCCTCTTCATATTCCAAAGGCATCTAGAAGTGAAAGGGAAAAAGGAATAGCATCAGAGATGAAAGAGAAGGAAGGATCAAGGGGGGAGCTATTTTTAAGACTGGGCTGCTGCTCTGAAGTGCATAGGAAGAAACAAGAAGAATAAAGAGACTGATGATGAGGGCAGAGGAGAGATCAACGGTTAACTGTGTAGAGTTGTGGGAGCAGGTGGAGGGTCCTGGACAGGAAGAACAGTTTAGTGGAAAACTAAAGAAATGTTAGCAAGCCAGGGCTCTGAAATCATGATGAAATTTAGCATGCCTTAGGCTAGGCACTATTCTGTTTCTAAAGCCATGAGGTATGGAAGGCCATACTTGCTCTCTATTGCATGCCAGGTTGTGCAAGGATTTGCAATTGAAAACAAATTGCCTTATTGCTAGAGAGAAATTAAAGACTGGAGTGAGCTTGGGAATGACAGGCTGATAAACAATTATTTTGTTTCCTTGAAAGCAAGATTACTGGCTAAATGTTGAAATTTCAGTTAACTAACCGCACAGTGGGCCACATGGCTTGTTATGCATAAGAAGCAAATGGAAAGGTCCAGCCATGATTGTGATCCTGGTCTGACAAGGTGGCAAAGGCCAAATGGACTCCTTTTATGCTGAGCACTTCCTGGAAGGAAAAGGCTGATGATTTCTCTGTCCTCCTCTGAGAAGTTTGCTTAATTTTGTCTGAGCCCCTAAGGAGGGAGGGGCAACATCTAACTGGTTTGTGGGCATACAAGTTGATCGGGGCCTACAAAGAGGATTGGCAGGCAGAGTCTCCACAGACCAAATTGTGTCTCAGCCGATACAGAGCACTACCAAGTCACTGCGTGTGTGGTTGTGTCAGTGTCTGCTACAGGAAGGGACTCTGTGGTGGGCTCAGGACTGGGGCATTGCCAACCATCCACGTGGCTCAAAGCAAGTCCCTTCACCCTGCAGGGGTCCAGCTTTATATATATGTAAGGTAAGGGCACTGGACAAAGAGCCCTCTGGGTGCTAAGAGTCACGACCTAAATATACCTGTAGTACATGGGCCTTGAGGATTGTTGGGTCCACAGAAATGTTGGCTGAAATGGGAGGAATAAGATAATTTCCAATTGTATTTTCTCTGGCCCAGAGAAATTTTTTAACCTTTTCCTTGCTTCTGTGTTGTAGCCTATTAGATAGTTTCAATTAGTTCTTCCCTATTGTACAGTAATTGTTTATCTGTCTTGACTGTGAGCTATTCAAGAACAGGGACAGAATTTTTCTTGTAACTTATTTAGTTTTGAAGAAGTAGTATATTTACATGATTCAGAAGGTACAAAAGGGAAAACAGTAAAGTCTTCTTCCCTCAGCAACCCATTTCCCCTTCCTATTGGCAATCAAAGTTATTGTTGTCGTGTGTATACTTGCAGTTGTCTTATGCATGCACAGACAAAAATATATGTACTGTATTCACCTTCCTTCTGTTCCCAATACCTTTTGTGGACAAATACTAGTTAGTACTTGTTCCACATTTTCTGCTTTCTGCTTAATGCTATATAGTGAAGATATTTTTACATATTATGTAATGAATTACCTCAGTCTTTTTTATAGCTGCATGGTATTCCATTTTGTGTATATGTCACAATTTATTTAAAACAGTCTCAATTTGATAATTAGGTTGTTTTTAATCTTGTGATATTATAAATAATACTGTAATAAATAATCATGATTTTGCAGGGGTGTGTGTGTGTGTGTGTGTGTGTGAAAATTTCTAGTAGTAGAATTTTTGGGTCAGGTATATATGCATTTTCAATTCTAATAGATATTGTCAAATTGCTTTTTATAGAAGTTGCCTCAGTTGACAGCCTTACCAGTAAAATTCAGAGTGCCTGTTCTTCTACGCTTTCACTAACATAATTGTGTATCTCGATGGGAACCTGAACTCTTGCAGGGGCTTGGGTTCTTTGATTAGGAAGATCAGCCAAATCTATCCACTTGGGATTAGTACGTGTTCTCCAGCATTGCTGCCTCTTATCCTCCCACCTCCTACTTGTGGCAAGGGGGAGGGGGAGGGGGAGGGAGGGAGGGGGAGAGAGAGAGAGAGAGAGAGAGAGATTTTGTGCTAATGAGACAAGTGGCAGATAAGTTCCTAAAATGTGATTTGGGAAATGCCAATGGGGTCTCTCCTTCACAGATACTTATCCCATCAATTTAATTTGATTTTTTTTAAAATTCCACATTTGAATTCATTCCTTTGCTTAAGATTTTGTCTCTTATCAAAACATAACTGATTAAGTCTTATCAGTCATTTGCACCCTACTATGAATTATTTCCACCGTAAGCAGTTTTGCTGCGCAGGAAGTCAGGGAGAAAGATGGGAAGGAAAAGATTCTGAAAAGGGAGATGAGAGAATATTCAAATGTCACCTGTTTAACAATTTTAGCTACGTCTACTGTCTCATTAGAGACATCTCTCTAAAACCAATTTCGGTCATGTCATTTTCCTGCTTAATGTACTTCCACGACCCTCACCGCTTTTAGGATCAAAGATACATTTAGCATGGCATGCAAGGCCTTTCACAGTCTGGTTTCTGTTGACTGTTATAGCTTCTTCTCTTTTAGTCTTGGCCCTTTAAACCACAGTTACAGTTAGCTTCTTGCTACCTCTGAAGTGAATGATTACCGTGTGTATCCTTTACCACCTTTCCTAATTTGAACTCTGAAGGCCATTCTGAGGGCTTCCTAAAACATTTGTGCCTACTTCCATCCAAGCAGAACTTCTTCAGCATTATAATTTCTCTTAAATTAATTGTTGTTAGTTTAATTCCTATCTCTTAATAGACTATAAGCCTCTAGTAGGCAGGAAGTTTTTTTTTTTTTTTTTTTTGTCAAATCTTTTTTTTCCATAGGTTATCGGGGTACAAGGTAGTGTTTGGTTACATTAGTGAGATTTTTAGTGATGATTTGTGAGATTTTGGTGCACCCATCACCCGAGTAGTATAGACTGCACCCTATTTGTAATCTTTTATCCCTTGCCCCCTGTATTAGTCTGTTTTCATGCTGCCAAGACATACCTGAAACTGGAAATAAAAAGAGGTTTCATTGGACTTACAGTTCCACATGGATGGAGAGGCCTCAGAATCATGGCAGGAGGCAAAAGGCACTTCTTACATGGCAGTGGCAAGAGAAAAATGAGGAAGATGCATAAGCGGAAACTCCCAATAAAACCGTCAGAACTTATGAGACTTATTCACTACCATAAGAACAGTATGGGCGAAACCGCCCCCATGATTCAAATTATCTCCCACTGGGTCCCTCCCAGAACATGTGGGAATTATGGGAGCACAATTCACAATGAGATTGGGGTGCGGACACAGAGTCAAACCATATCACCCCTCTCCCAACCTTCCTCCCAAGTTTCCAAAGTCCATTGTATCATTCTTATGCCTTGGTGTCCTCATAGCTTAGCTCCCACATATCAGTGAGAATATACAATGTTTGGTTTTCCATTCCTGAGTTATTTCAGTTAGAATAATAGTCTCCAATCTCATCCAGGTCACTGCAAATGTCATTAATTCATTCCCTTTTTATGGCTCTGTAGTATCCCATTGTAAACATATACCACAGTTTCTTTATCCACTCATTGATTGATGGGCATTTGGGTTGGTTCCATGATTCTGCAATTGCAAATTGTGCTGCTATAAGCATGTGTGTGCAAGTATCTTCTTTGTATAAAGACTTCTTTTCCTCTGGGTAGACACCTAGTAGTAAGATTGCTGGATCAAATGGTAGTTCTACTTTTAGTTCTTTATCTTCTTTTAGTTTTTCTTTATTTTAGTTCATTGTGGTTTCGATTTGCATTTCCCTGATCATTAGTTATGTTGAGCATTTTTTCACATGTTTGTTGGCCGTTTGTATATCTTCTTTTGAGAATTGTCAATAGCTGTGACATAATTAAACTAAAGAGGTTTCTGCAACAAAAGAAACAGTCAGCAGAGTAAACAAACAACCCACAGAGTGGGAGAAAATGTTCATAATCTATACATCCAACAAAGGACTAATATCCAGAATCTACAAGGAGTTCAAACAAATCAGCAAGAAAAAAAAAATCCCATCAAAAATTGGGCTAAGGATATGAATAGACAATTCTCAAAAGAACAGCCTTCATCCCTAGATCTTCCCTCTGACAGAGCCTATCCAAATGAGAAGGAATCAGAAAACTAACTCTGGTAATATGACAAAACAAGGCTCTTCAACCCCCCCCCCCCAAAATCACACTAGTTCACCAGCAATGGATCCAAACCAAGAAGAAATCCCTGATTTACCTGAAAAATAAGTCAGGAGGTTAGTTATTAAGCTAATCAGGGAGGCACCAGAGAAAGGCGAAGCCCAGTGCAAAGAAATCCAAAACACGATACAAGAAGTGAAGGGAGAAATAGTCAAGGAAATACCCAGCATAAAGAAAAAACATTCTAACTGGTGTAATGGCAATCATTAAAAAGTCAGGAAACAACAGGTGCTGGAGAGGATGTGGAGAAATAGGAACACTTTTACACTGTTGGTGGGACTGTAAACTAGTTCAACCATTGTGGAAGTCAGTGTGGCGATTCCTCAGGGATCTAGAACTAGAAATACCATTTGACCCAGCCATCCCATTACTGGGTATATACCCAAATGACTATAAATCATGCTGCTATAAAGACTCATGCACATGTATGTTTATTGCGGCATTATTCACAATAGCAAAGACTTGGAACCAACCCAAATGTCCAACAATGATAGACTGGATTAAGAAAATGTGGCACATATACACCATGGAATACTATGCAACCATAAAAAATGATGAGTTCATGTCCTTTGTAGGGACATGGATGAAATTGGAAATCATCATTCTCAGTAAACTATCGCAAGAACAAAAAACCAAACACCGCATATTCTCACTCATTGGTGGGAACTGAACAATGAGATCACATGGACACAGGAAGGGGAATATCACACTCTGGGGACTGTGGTGGGGTGGGGGGAGGGGGGAGGGATAGCACTGGGAGATATACCTAATGCTAGATGACGAGTTGGTGGGTGCAGCGCACCGGCATGGCACGTGTATACATATGTAACTAACCTGCACAATGTGCACATGTACCCTAAAACTTAAAGTATAATAAAAAAAGAAAAAAGAGAAAACAATCAAAACTTCAGAAACAACGGACACACTTATAGAAAGGCAAAATGATCTGGAAAGTCTCAGCAATAGAATTGTGCAAGTAGAAGAAATAAATTCAGAGCTCGAAGACAAGGGACCAGTCCATGTCACAACTCTTTAACCATCTTTTTCCGAATATTATTTCCTGTGATCTTTTGAAAGTTGACGGATAGTTCACCAGACTAAGCTCAAATTGATTTGGCTTTCAGTCGAAATGAGGCAAGCTGAAGAACAGAATATCTTTAATTAGCAATATCATGGTTTATATAAACCCAACAAGGCCTCATATCATTTTGGTACTAGGATAATGTTTTTCTTAACGTCATAACATTAGTAAAATTGATCCGTAATGGTGTGTGTGTGTGTGTGTGTGTGTGTGTGTGATTTATGTAACTTGAGTGTTGGCTAGGATAGCTGCTGAAGTTTATAGCAATGTCAGGGTAGTATTAAATTGGTATATAGTCCAGACTGCCCAGTTTTGAATCCTGGCTTCATAACTAGCTTTATGACTCTTGATGCACAACAAGACATTCCTTGATCTCCTCAGAGGATTGGTTTCAGGACCCCCAGCAGATACCAAAATCCACAGATACTCAAGCTCCTTACATAAAATGATGTAATATTTGCGTATAACCTATGCACATCCTCCATATACTTTAAATCATCTATAGATTACTCATAGTACCCAATATAATGTAAAATATAGTTATTATACCATATTGTTTATTATTTGTATTTTTTTGAACATTGTATTGTTATTATTTATTCATATTTTTTCAAATATTTTCGATCCATGGTTGGTTGAATCCTTAGTTGTGGTACCCATGGATACAGAGGGCCCACTGAACTTAACATTTCTGTCATTTGTGTTATCTTCTGTAAATGGGCTGAAGATAATAGTAAGAACTTCATGGATTTTTTTGAGGATGAAATGAGTTAATATATGTAAAGCGCTTTCAACAGAACTTGGCACATAGTAAATGTCCAATATATGTTAGCCACTGTACATGATACTGGGAGCAGATGAGAAATAGTGGTGTTTATGCATCCTGGGTTGAGGTTTGGTGTGGAGAATATGTGCCTGCTCTTGGCCTTTTCTCACATTATCAGGAAAGGCTAGAGAGGGAGTAGCTAGATCAGGGTGCTGTAGGTGTCCCTTACAGAAGAGCAGCCCCTGGGGAATAAACGCAAGCTATGGAAGGAAACTTGACCAGGCAGCTGAGTAGGTTTCATGATAGTTAGAGTAGGTGTATATGGCTCAACATTAAAATGGTCAGGTCCCAGGCGCTGGTGCTACCATTTTGAGGCTGAGGTTCTTAGTGGAAACTGACAAGACAAAGTAGATTCTAGGGCCTGTAGAAACTCTGCAACTCATGTCTCAGACAAAGGGCTAGATCTGTTCTCCATAAAGAACTCTATAAGACAATTAAATAAGCCCACCACCGTATTAAAGGAGAGCAAAAAATAGAAATAAACAGTTTGCAGAAAAAGAAGTAGAAATGGCTTTTAAGCACATGAAAAGCCACTCAGCCCCACTCATAAAAGAAAAAATGTGAATTGCAACTACAGCAAGATTCCATTTTTCACCTATCAGATTGGCAGTGTAAGAGTTTGATAATACTAAGAAATGGCTCTCTGCCAATTGGCGCGACTTTTACAGAAAGACATTTGTTAATATCTATCCAAATTAAAAATGCATATGCCTTTTCACCTAGCAGTTCCACAGGTAGCAAAATGTCCTACATATATATTCCCAAATGTGTGAAATAATCCATGAAAAGTTTATTCATTTAAGCATTGTTTGTAATAGCAAAGTTTTCAGAACGTCCTGAGAGCCCACCAATAGGACTGGCTAAATAAATAAGTTTGCGTCAATTTAATGCAACTGTAAACAAGAACAAAGAAGTACTTTTTGTGTAGACATGAACTCCAAGATTTTTTGCTTTTTTTAAAAAAGGCAAAGTGCAGAAAAACATGTCTAGTGGGCTACTTACTCCTTGTGTTTAAAAAGGGAAAACAGGCTATATACATACTTATCATCTTATGTATATGCATATGCATAAATAGGTGATATAGATTATCTGTTATTTGAAATGCTTGAGACCAGAAGTGTTTTGGATTTAGATTTTTTTGGATTTTGGGATATTTGCATTATGTTTACCAGTGGCGTATCCCTAATTTGAAAATCTGAAATCCAAAATAGTCCAATGAGCATTTCCTTTGAGGGTCCTGTCAGGGCTCAAAACGTTTCAGATTTTGGGGCATTTTGAATTCTGGATATTCAAATATGGGGATGCTTAACCTGTACATTATTTGCCTGTGTGGAGGAAAATTGGGGGATAAGTGAGAGAGAAACTTTCCACTTCATACCATTTAGTAGTGCTTGAATTTTGAATCGTATAAATTCATTACCTATTCAAACTTTTAAAATAGAAATATTGCATCCTGATCTCTAATATAACCATGGAATTTAATGTGAAAAGTGCGTTTTGAAATACTGATGAATGCAATTAATCATATACCACCCTACTCCTGTTCCTTTTGATATCCAACAATATTTGAATAAATTTGATGCCCCAGGAAGACACTATGGGCTTATCCTATAGCTCCTTACATCCTGGTGTTTAGATCAAGTACTGCTGAACATGCACTTACCACAGTGTGAGATGGTTTTAGTGGCATGAGTAAGGCTTTGGAGGAGGCAGAGCTGAGCATAAATCCTGTTTATATTATCATTGGCTACATTAACTTGATTGAGTTGCCTAATCTCTCTATACCTTGATTTCTTGATCCGTAAAATGTAAATAATAACTATTCAATGCTTTATCATGAAGTTGACCTTCACTCCCCTGATATGCCATGGGATTTCAAGTTGATTTAAGGACGAAACTCATTAACAAACAGCTTTCTGCATTAGTGTCCCAGCTTTGCCTCTGTTAGAGCCATGGTAAAGCTGACCAAACTTACCTCTTGCCCCTTGTTTCACTAAGTCCCTTGTAAATGACTCCAACCCACTGTTTTCTGGTTCCTGCCGCCTCTTTGAAGTTGGTCTCCATTTCTTCCTGGTCAGTCAATTCTCTTTCTAAGGTACACTCAACTTGGCACTAAGAATGTGCTTCTTACCCTCTTTCCTATCCAAAGCCTCTGGAGGCATTTTAGATAGTTGTTTTCTCACGGTTGAGAGAAAGGGAATTCCTTTCACAATGGGATTTGGGGGCCAATCTATTGTGTCTGGATCCCCAGGGACATGGTGGCAATCACACTTATCTTGGAAGGATTTGTGCCAGGGGTGCAGGGGTGGGTTAGACTCTTCTGTCTTCCCTTCCTCTAACTGCAGCTCCTACTTACCTGTGGCAACTTTCAGACGTCTATGCTAACTGTTCATCAGAGTTTGGCTTGGTGTAATTTACAATCAGATGTACATAAAATGTGTTTGTGTCTTGCAAACTGTTTACTTAAGCAATACTAGGACCTGTTACTACATGACATCAAAAGCTCTGAGGTAGTTGTTTTATGGTCAGTCCAAAAAATGATCGAAGGTTTGGGTTTATATGTGTTCATGTACTTTAATGGGAGAGAAATTCGCATATGGTTAATAGATTGATTGCTATGATGAGATAGAATGCTTTTTGAAAAAGTTTCCCTTTAAAGTCAAACATTAATCACTTTCAAGGTGGAGGGAAAGCAGAAGTGAGAAAAACCCAGACTGTCATAGGCTAGATTTCCCCCAGATATTATTGCTGCTTCTGTCTCTACAGCCGAACATAACAGCTGGTGAATAGGCAGAAACTGGAGAAAGATCTTTTCTTGCCTTTAATCCAGTATGCTGTTTTCTTGTGCCCGTTTTACTGTAATTCTCGGCGGCCATGGGACAAAAGCTGTTGACTGATACATGCAATTACCTCCTCTAATATTGCTCTCAACTGTCGGGCCTGACTGACAAAAGTGGATGAGGTTTAGTTAAGGTCTGGGAAAACACTCTTAATAAAAGACATTCCCATCTGTATGATCACACCCTCCCTCAGACCTTTTCATCTGTTTTCTAGAAAGATAAGGTCTGGTGATGGAAAGTTAAAACGTGGTGCTGAACTTGGACATTAGCAACACCACCATTTACCTCAAAAAAATTCTCCACAGTGGTGTGTGTGTGTGTGTGTGTGTGTGTGTGTGTGCACAGTTTGCATTTGCAATGATGGAAATCAGTTTGGATCATTGGGCAGAGTTTCCCCAGAAAGAATAAGAGGCTCTTTTAGAATGTTAAACGAGATCCTTATTGGTTTCAGCCCTCAACTGATTATTTTGTAGGTAAAAGAAAGCCTGAGGAGGCTTTCCCCTCTGAGTTTTTCCGTGGATTGCTGGACTCTGAGGCCCTCATTCCTCTTGCAGGAGGTGTGCAGCAAAACTGTGTTGAATGAACTGTAGATGGAAATTCTCTCCTTCCCACCGAGGAGCCGCTTCAGGTTGCAGACTCCCAGAATGCCACACTGAGAAGAGGAGGGCTAAAATTCTAGAGCAGAATCCCTGGGGCAGCCCCTGCTGAAGAAGGGTGCATCTGTTGAGAATCTCATCACCGCCCCCACCCCGCCCAGCCTTCAGTTTAGAGGAATTTCTAGTTCACGCAGAATGAAGACAAGATCACATAAGTGAGGACGACGCCCCATTTACAAGTGTGGTTTGGAAGACTGAAGTGGAAACCTTGGGAAGGTGTTCTTATAAAAACAAAAAACTGTGTGGGTTGGGTTGTGTGCCTGCCTTTTGAAAGGCCTGCTGGTCGTTCTGAATGCAGACTGCTGGCCATGGTGCAGATGGAAACCAATTCTTTAGGAAGGCTGGGCAGCACTTGGCAGAGCCTTCTCCCTGACTGCTTTGATTTGTGTGCGTGTGTGGGGAGGGGGTTGGGACTGAAGAGGTTGCAGTTTATTCACACACCCAGAAGGGAGCTAATCCAGGTCAGAAGGAAGTCTGCTCCCTTATCAACAGTTAGGTAGCTTTTCCTATCAGTTTTCCCTTGTGTTGGCACTCAATTTTCATAATACAATACGTAATGTGATAAGGCCTACCCATTATTAATAGTAGCAATAGCATGGCAAGGTTATTCCTATGCAGTTTTCTTAAAGAACAAAGGGCCAAGCTACTGATGAAGCGAAATTACCTATGATTTTAGAACCAGGACAAAACAAATTATTCTCTTTCAAATATCTGCAGACTCTACTTAAAAAAGGTTTCTCTTAGTGATAAGCCCACCTTCCACCTCCACCCTTTCCTCCTTCATGTGGAAACTATACATCAAGGTAACACCTGTTTGCTTTCTGTAGGGGCCTCAGAGTATGTCAGCTGGGGTCAGACGGGAACAGGAGTCTGGCTCAACACACATTTATTGCACTCCTGCTTCATGCCAAGAAATGCACCAAAATCTGGGACTGTGTAACACAGCAAAGGAAAAGACTCATCTCCAGGAAGCCCCCTTGTCTAGGAAGAGAAATTGAATATCAGCATAAGGTGGTGAAAAGCTATGAAGGAGATGAGTGCCACGAGTCCATGGAGGAAGGATTCTAGCCTGGACAGGTGAGGAATGGCTTTCTGGAAGAAGCAGATGCCCCAGCTGAACTTTAAAATGCCCACGTGAAATGAACTGTCTGTATGTTCAACCAGCAAATGGAGTAGGTGGCCACTGTTTAATTCTGGAATGGGGAAGTGTAAAGGTGTGGTGTGTGTGTTTACCCCTACTTAGGGATTCAAAACAGACAGTAAAGAACAAAAGTCTAGCCCTTTGAGCATTCTCCATGGGACATTTGAGGTCTAGCTGGCCCCAGAGAAAGAGAGACAGAAGCAAGGTCATATCCATTTGAGAAAATCAAAGTGTCTCCTCCAATTGAGTCTGGTGTCCTTATTCCTGGAATAGCCATCCCTACTGCTCTGGTGCTGATTTACCTCCGGCAGTTCAGTGCTTCCTGGAAGGTAGGCTGGGCTTTTTAACAAAGTGACTCCTTACTTGACATGTTTTACCCATACACAGAGGCCACTGCACTATGTGCAAGAAACAACAAAAAATTAAATGAGACTCAATGCCTTCCTTAGGGATCTAAAACCCCAGTAACACAGATAAACAGGTAAACAAATAATGGCATGATGGTGTGATTCTATAGCAACAGGAATAGAGCACTGCAGGGCCACCGAAGGAAAAGGTGATGACCTGGCTTGGATTCAGTGATAAAAAGGGGCTTACCTCCTTTCTCTGTTTCTGCTAATAGCCAGTGATTACCCCATGCTTTTCCCATGTTGGGCATAGCTATAAGTACTTTGGACATAGCGGCACATTTAATCATCATGCAACAATAAGAGGAAGCTGAGGCAGACAGAAGTGCCCGAAGTCACATACTTGAAGCCAGGACTTGAACCTGGGCTATCTGGTTCCTGAATCCATGCCTTTCACTAATAATTACTTACCCTCCAATGAGGAACAAGCTCCATTCTGGCCTTTCTTTAGCGAAGGCAACTGCCTGAGCTCATGGTCTGATCTGGCTTCTGGGAAAGAGAAAGCAGGGGAAACGTCTAGAGATGGCATACTGGGAGAAGAAATTTCTTGCTGTGGAATCCTGCCCCCATCTCCCACCCCACCATACACAACCCCACGTGCATTTACACCTACACGCCGTGTACACATGAACATTTTTTCCCCTACTCCCATGGGCCCCAACTCTGTCTTTTCATCAAAATCACCCAGAGTTTTAAATAAAATGCAGATGTTGAGGCTTGTTCCTAAATTATAATCTTGGGCATCTAAATTTTTTGATTAAAAAAAATTGACATGCATGCTTAAAGTAAAAATTTAGACAATACAGCAAAGAATGTGTTTGTACCCCTCCCACCTAGCTCTTGGTTCTTCCCAAAGGCAAATACTTAACCGTTCCTTGTTATCCTTCCAGAAAACAATATATGCATATATTCATCTTTTTTTTTCTTCCTCTGTAGGTGATTGTGGTGAATAGTCATGAGAATCTGGGAACTGGCTCCTGCTCTGTCTATCTTGGAGATGCATCTTTTGTGAGAGGACAGGGCAAGAATAGGGAGGCTTAGGCAATGGGGAGTTTCTGAGTAGATAAAGCAGATGGCAGAGCAAAGGGACAGAGCCTGGCGAGAGGCTACTCCCTGTAGCAACCTGCCTAAGAGTGAGAGGAAAGCAAGGCATGGCTATGAGCACATGTAGTCTCAGCTACCTGGGAAGCTGAGGCTGGGAGATCACTTGAGCCCGGGAGTTCAAGACCAGCCTAGGCAACATAGTGAGACCATGTCTCTTTAAAAAAAAAAAAAGGGAGAGAGAGAGAAAAAAGGTGACAATTCCCCCAATACACATCAAGTACATAAGAGTTAACAAGGACACAGTGGCAGAAAATAGTCAGAACTGAGCAAGCATCAGTGAGGAAATGCTTTCCAGAGGAGACTTGAGAAGTCTCAAAAATGAAAAGAAAGAGTATTTGGTGTAGAAAGAATGGCATGAGATGTGAAAGCTCATTCATCCATTTATTCCAGGTATATCTTTTTCTTCAGTACTTTGGGAGGCAATAGGTGTAATAGCAAGAACATTCAGGTTAGTGGGTTAGTGTGAGTCTGCCATATGTATGAGGGTTGAATACACATTAGGTGTGGTAACTATCATATGGGAGGCACTGCAAGGTGAAGGAGACATGTCCTCACATTTGGTCTTTGGGAGGCGAAGCAGGCAGAAACCCAGGTGCAAAGTGGCCAGGGTTTTCCTAATGCTAGATAAGTACCTGATGTGTTGGAAGGGTGGAGTAGAACTAGAAACTCCTGGAATTTCTTTTAAGAACGAATGCAGGACCTCATCAGCCCGAGTCTTTAAATAAGTCATACATTTTTGGTCACCACATTCTGGAAGGGGGACAAAAAGATCTGTCGCAGACAAAATTTGGAGATATTTAAGGCTTTGATGACTTTGGCAAATGCTTGGTTATAGTTCTGTGGTCTGTTTGTTTTCTAGAGTCTCCATGAATTGCAAGGGAAAACAAGTGGTACACTGGCATTTCTATTTGATAACCTGTTCTCTTTGGAATTCCGGTTAGAAATCAAAGGCTTACTTGAGTTTTAATGCTTGCAGGACTTCAAATGCTTTTCTATCTTCCTAATAATATATTAACATTTTCTGAAGACAACATATATCTGGAAAACAACATTATTTACTCAAATAATTTTTTTTGAAAAATGGACCAAAAAAAAAAAAAAGAAAAACCAACAAAAACCTTTTCATGTTGTATCTCAGACTAGCCCAGGTTGTGTTCCAAAATTTTTTTGCTGAATGGTCGTTTCTGTAATTGAAAGGCCCATGATTTTTTTTTTTTTTTCACAGCACCATTTTGCTTTTTAAAATTTCTACTGTGTGCCAGGTATGGTTTTGGCATTGCATCCTTGCAGGAGCACTGCAAGGGAATGATTGTGCTATTATCTTCATTTTACAGACGAGGAAAATGAAAGCAACAAAAAGTTTCATATCTTACCTAAGGTCTTCTTGTTCTGATAAGTAATCAAGCTGGTATTTGAACTTGGGTGCCTCAACATGAAGGTCAAGCATCTCATTTTACAGATGAGCCAACTGAAGTCCCAAGATCACTCACCTCATTGGTTACAGATCTTGGAGCCCAGGGACTCTTACTTCAGGACCAGTATGCTTTGCATGACGTGCAGGATGTATCTGAGACACAAACTGTGGTTTGTTCTCTTTTCTTCCCAATGCATCCTGTGTACAGTCTCCCTACCCCCTTCCCCCATGAATCCATGTTTGTCGTTTCCCAGGAGCTACAGATGATGGTCCCAGACTCTGTCCATTCTGATCTTTGGCATGGACCCCTAAATCCAGCCAAATGCAGCACCCACAGTCCCTTGCATGAACAAGATATGGGCTTTTCTATCTCTGTCATTATTCACCATTTACTGTGGTTGGCATGCCTTCTTCCTGCCAGCTCCACAGTTCGAGGTGCCACTATTCTTTCAGATGCTTCACACATGCTACTTCTTTTATGAAACTTGCAGAGTCTCAGAGTTGCATGAGATTTGTCACTCTTGTTGAGGGAAAGAGGACAGAGTGGAGAAGAAAAGGGAAGGGAGAAAATGGGTGGAATTCATGGCCCTAGATATGAAGCTTGGAGATGACTGAAGTGATAGATGACTCCAAGGATAATCAATAGCCATGAGAGTTATGGCTTATTGAAAGCTTACTATTTCTTGGGAGAGTGCAATGTTATCATCTCCTTAAATTCTCACTGCAAGTCGTCAGGTTTCTGCAGCTGGGATTTAAGCCCAATTCTGCCTGAAGTCAAAACTTGTGTTCTCTTTCACTGTTGTCTCCTAAGACAATTGGTTGTGAGGTAGAAAAAGAACTGGATAATCCTCAAAATGGAAAATTAAAAAGATGAAACTAAATTGGGGTCATGGATTGAGACAATACAGTGAGAGACACTGGAATTGGAAGAAATGAGGCATGAGGCCAGAGTGGAGCTCCCTTAGGACACCGCTTTTGGGTTCTGGAGCCTTTATTACAATGAGGCAGCTCAGGACTTACAGTGTTCATCTGAGTGCCGGGAATCGTACTGTCATGGTGCTTCTCATGGCTTTTGCATCTTGCTTTGTGTTATAGGGCTTTGGGTTCACAAGCTCTCTGAAGGAGCTGATTGTGAAGGCAAGGACTGTGTCTATGCTTTTTTTAAGGAGACGCATAGTTTGTCTTAACCAAGTGGACACATGAGAGGCACAGAGAGGGGTGCACCTCAGTCTACCCAAGGATATGGAGTGGGGGCTTCATGGAGACCTGAGGGGCCCAGGCACAGAAAAGAGACAAAGTGAGGGAACACTTGAGGCAGATGGCAGGGCACATGCTTAGGGAGGAAAGCTTGGAAAGGCACAGGCAGAGTGTTTAAGGATGTGCCCAGCATGTAATCTAGAGAAAGCAGTCAGAGGAAATGAGACTGGAGAGGCAGCTCGAGGCAGGGCATATATGTGAAAGTCACTCACACCCCCTCTCATCATATGACTCCAGGCAGTCCTCCAACCTGTCCTCCAACCCACCCACTCGAGCTTCCTGCCTTCTGACAGGTTTCCTTATTTCTGAGCCTCTCGTAACAGGCCCAGGATATCCTTCCTTGCTCATGTAAAGAATTCCACTCATCTTTCAAGGCATTTTAAACAGAAGTCCTGTGAGGCCTGCCTTGAGACACTCACACTCAATTTACTTTCTTCAGAAGTGTCTTTTCTACTTCTCTGTTCTAGCACAGCCACAATGTTTCATCTGCTTTCCCTACTATTGTGAGGGCTTCTTCCACAAGAAGAATTTTCTCTTCTCTTTGCACCCCCATTGCCAGCACATAGTAAGCGCTCAGCACATTTGATAATGGGATGGCTCTGGTTTTACATTCCTGTATTTTTCTGGCAGATAGTGAGTAGTCAGCGGGGACTCATGCATGACTCTGGGAAAAGTAGAGGGTAATTTTTTTATTTGCTTTTCGAGGGCTGATCAGGGCTCCTTATTTTTATGGCGGCCAGCATCCTGCTCACCCTGACTCCCTCCAGCTTCTGGTACCTGCATATCCAGGCTATGTTAATTTCCCTGCATTTTTCCTCTTTGTCACTTTTTCTTTTTTTTCTTCAAAGAGCGTCGCAATCTCTCAGGAGTTTGATTATATTGCAAGATGAATAGGATATTTGAATTATGCTATTTAAATGAGTCATCTCAACCCTAGTGTAATTGTTCACCCCCTGTCACACTAAACGTGACCTACATTTTTAAAAGAGTGCTTTTGGCCTGAATAGAGGACTGCTGAAATTGTTGGGTTCCAGTTCTCAGCAATTTATCATTTGTTATCACAGAGTGTGTCTTTTGTTTCACATCTGGGCAGATGCGAACTTTTAAAACTGTCTCTCACTAGACCTATCAAAAGAAGCTGCTTTTATTTGCAAAAAGAAGGTGAACTGATTTCCTGGGTGTTTATGTGTGTGTGGTATGTGGAGGGGCACAGAGGAGCAGCAGAGTTCATTAAACAGAAGATGTCTGGTCTTGGCTAAGCAGTTTAAAAACATATAGGAGTACTTATGCTGAATTGATTCACATTTTGGTTCTGTGGCCTGAAACTTGCTTGTTTCACCCTTCTTTTTTGAGAGTTTTGGTTGCTCTAAAACTAAGCCTGCATTAATGCTCTTCAGATGGATCAACTGGGGAGCCCTGTCGTGCCTTACCATTTTTTCATCTTGGAGTCAAGCTGCAGGACAGGATTCTTATACTGCCCAAATGATTGGAGGCACATTTCCCTCCATTGTCCATTTCTTTGACAGGCTGTGGAAACATAACTAACTCCAAAGCCACCTATCAAAGTTCATGAAGGTTTTAGTTAGGAACTGGTGGTTTTGTTGTTACAGATACTTCAGTTATTCAGACTGTGAATTTGAGTCACAGCCTACTAGGCAAGGCCCATACTGAGATACAAAGGAACTGAACTTTCTAAATTAGAGGTGAGCAGCATTTCTGAAGTGATAGATAAGGTCCTTGTACTACATTCATTCAGCAGATATTGATTGTGTGCCCATGAATCAGGCATATGTGTAGGGCGTTAATACAAAAGAAACTGGCCCCTACCCTCAAGAAGTTCACAGTCTAGTGAGGTTGACAGGCATGCAGATGATAACATAATGGAGGCATGCAAGAAATGCTGTGGAAAATTAAGACAGCACAGTCTGCCTGAGGAGAGTGGTCAACGTTTAATAGAGGAGGATGTGCTTGTGTTGGAACTTGTAGGATGAGTAATGGTGAAGGCAAAGGCTACTGTGGCTAGAGTCTAGTGCACGATGATGGAGATGAGGTGGTCAGAACACGAGGGTTCTTGTATGTCAAAGTATGCTAGTTTTACACCATACATTTATTATTATGAATTCAGCTGCGAGGAACAGAAATCTGCAATTCAACTGGCTTAAACACTGAGGAAAATTTATTAGCACATGTAATATGTTCAAAGGCAGTTCCAGGATAACTGAATTCAGTGGCTCGACTCTGTCATTAAGGACTTAGGTTCTTTCCATTTTTTTCGCTCTGCCATCCTTGGTATGATGGTTTGCTCTCAGACTTGCTCTTCTCCTGATCGCAAGGTGACCAAAGAGGAAGAGAGATTTGTTTCTTTGTTTTTGAGGTTTGTTGGTGTTTGTTTTGTCTTGATTTGTGTCTTTTCAATCAGTAAGGAAAATCTTTCCTAAGGAGCTCCCCTGCCACTCCCATCAGACTCATCCTTATGCCTCAGTGGCCAAAAGTGCATCACGTGCCCAATCCTAAACCATTCACTGGCAAGGGGAATGCAACCACCATTACTGGCTCAGACCAATCTTGATTCACTCCCTGGAAGAACTGTCCCACTTCTTCTGGATTATATGGCCCAGGTAGAGGATACTGGAACAAAATTGGGTTTCCGATAGAGAGTAGGAGAAAGGGAGACAATTGATTGCTGAGTTGGCAACCAACAGCATTTGCTATGGTAGATGATGAGAAACCAGTATAGATAATTGAGCAGGAGTGGCATGATCAGTTATGTTTAAAAAAAGTCCTATCAGAAATGTAGAGTTGAGCTTAATAGATAGAAAAATTGAGAACACATGGAACAGTCTTGTGAGCAGCCAAGGAACTGATCAACACACATGTGGAACTGGAGCTGAAACTTTTCTGGAGTCATTCTTCTGTAGTGGTAGGAGGGGGTATTTAGGGGTAGAAAGGCAACTAATGCAGAATAGAGATTTACCAAGAAGTTCCTTATGGTACTGTGGCAAACATGCAAGTTTTTAAAAAAAGGTTCAGATGATAATGTGGTCCACTCAGAGGAGCCACTGTGGCGACAGAATGCTAGCATTTGGGAACTGGTAGTGATCTTGATGTCATCTAGTTCAAGATCTTTATTTTACAAGTTACAGAACTGGGACCCAGGCAAGCAAAGTGATTTGTTAAGTTCCTATGTGTGGTCCATGGCTGAACTAGAACCATGCCCACAGATTTTCTGACTTTCAGCCCAGGGCACTTTGTAATGGATTCTCAGGGCCCTCTCTCATGGGGTTTAATGTGTCCATTCGGGAGTGCTGTAGAAGCTCCACAGGCCCTCTTCCTATGTTTCTCTTATCCTTGACAACAATTCTATTGTTGGAATTTTGTTGTTGTTGTTGAAATATGGTTTTGGTTTCTATAAAAATGCAAATAATACTGATAAGTATAATGTTTTAAGCTCTTATCATTCATTTGGATCTTAAAGTGAATGTGTCCTTCTTGTTTTTTCTTTGAAGCAGATTTTAATGGGGGATGGGAATAAGAAATTCAGGGTACTGGAAACATAAAAGGAAAAAGGAGGCCCTAAGAAGAATCCCGAAGAAGAGAAGCTGGAGGCTGAGGGTTCATTACTTTGTTGAGGGTGTTTCTTATGACACCAAATAAGACCCATGGTGCCTGAGATACTAATGAGAGGCAATTGCCGTCCTAGTGTGAGGTGGGGCCTCTGGCCCACTTTTCTTGACAATCTAAACATCCATTCACAATGACCCAACTACACTTCTTCACTCTTTCCTTTGGTCTTCAATGTGCCTATGCCTATCCTCCCCAGAACATATATAGTTTTGGCTAAAATTGCTATGCAGAAACTTTTGGAAATTCACCCTGGTAGACAGAGCATGACAGCAGGCATTAAAAAAAAAAAGTTCAGTAAAAACAAGAAAATGGTTTGAGAATCAAGCTCTTACTGAGAAGGAATCTTAGCATTTTGGAGCTGGAAGTGACCCTGAAGTCATCTGGTTCAAGACCTTTATTTTACAAATGAGAAAACTGGGACCCAGACAAGCAAAGTGAGTTGTTAAGTTCCTCCTATGTGTGGTCCATGGCTGAACTAGAACCATACCCATAGATTTTCTTCCCTTCAGCCCAGGACTCTTCGCTATGGGTTCTCACCAAGCTTAAGTAAAGATTGATCTGTAAAATCAATTTATTTCAACTTTACTTTTGAAAATAGTCCAAAGTATTAATATATTAGTTTATTTTCTTGGTGGTATGCCAAACATTATAAAACTGCTAGTTTTAGATGTAGACAGTGAATAAAGATTGAGCTAAATCTTTATAGATTGTGGCCTTTTGGGGCATTTGGTAAAAGATAATCCTGTTTCTGTAAAACAAATACTGAAAAGAGAAAAAAAAAAGCACATATATATGTGTATGTCCATCTAAGATTGTTTAAGCCTGGAAAAACATGGAAGGATACATATGAAGTTGTTATCATGGGTTTGCCTGACAGTGCTGATGCAGGTGGAAGAGGAGGGATGGGAGAAGCTGTACAAATGTATGAGAAAGGGACTAAAAAGGGATGTCTATGATGATATTTATATAAATTTATTTCTAGGTGTGGCTGTATATTGAAAAAATGAGTAAAATACTTTAAAAAGTGATCTGGAAAATGAGAAAAGAAAAATGATTGTAATTCTCATGTGCGTTTAAAATTATAATGTGTCAAATGTTTGTCTAAATTGGATGATCACTAAGAATAAAATTAAATTGGAAATTTTAATTAAAGGTGCTAAATTAAAGGTGCCAATATGTAGCTGGACATACTCTTCTATTTTCATTTACATTTTGTTTTACTTTCACCCACTTGCTATGTAGTTTTTCATCTCATGCATTTTTTTGATACTTTATGTCAGTAGTGGCTGAATTGTATTTGAAAAATATGTATCATGTATAATTACATACCCACAATTAAAGCTAAGTTTATTTCAAAATTGCGTATCGTTTATTCTAAAATGTGAATTTGATCCATCTTAAAAAAAATCCTTTAGTATTTTTATGATGCTCTTATTTTAAAAAACCCTCAAAGTATTAGGACGAGAACTCTGAATAAGCTAGTTCAGTTGACATTTTTAATCGAGATCTTGTAAACCCTTTTCTAAAATTGTGCTTAACGAACTGTAACTGCTTCTGGGTTCACTCAGTACATCCATTGGTACTTTTAATTGTGGAGAGACTAAGTGCATTCATTTATACCATCCCTCCCTCCACCTCCCAAATACCTCCCAGTGCACACAGGTAGACCAACAGCATTTATTAAGCATTTATCAGGTATCAGATACTCTCCTCACAATAAACTAGTAAAGGCAAATATGCCCATTTAATAGATCAGGAAACTGAGTCCAAAAGTGATTAAGAATTTACTCAGGTGAATGAACTGAGCCAGGTTTTAAATCCTGGGCTCTTTGAATTCACAGGTCAGCTTTGGTTTTTTTTGTTGTTGTTTTTTTTCTTTTTTTGCCATTTGTTTACTACACAACCTAAGCCATGTAACAAGGAAAACTGGAAGGGTTTTCTTACTCCAAAGACTTTACCCAGGCATTGTTTCTGAGATGTGGAAGAGGAGATGGAAGAGAAAGAACAGGAAGGGAAAGATAGGGACAGTCTCTATTCACTTGAATGCCAGATTTTCCTGGGAGAAATGACTGTCTTGGAATAGTTCAGTCTTGGGGTAACCGTCCTCTAAGAACCTCATTCATTTACTCCTAAAACCAATACCTAACATCACTCACCTGGCTTCCAGAATATTCTAACGTTCTTAAGGCCATGTCACTCCTACCATGTTCAAGCAGAGAGAAATGGAGCTTGGAAATATTCAAAGGCACCAAAATTAGAATAAAATGGGGGCATGGGGTCTTGATTTGAACAGGCTGATTTTTTTTTTCCAAATCTTGGCACCCCAAGGGTAAGCTTTCTTTTGTTAAGTAGCAAGAGTTAAAAGAAAACTCCAGGAAAAGGAACACTCACTGTAATCTCCTATGGCCTACAATAAAATGAAAATGAGGCAATGTGGACTTTTTTTCGCCACCACTTTGGACCCTCTACCAATCCTAAGATTCAACTGAGTGAAAATGTATTTGTTATGTTTATTTTCCTCTGACACATGCACTTTAAAATTAAACTGTTCTTTGAGTTGGTTAATGGCGATAAATCCAGGGAGCCTATTTGACATTTTAAGTCATTAATTGTTGCGTAGGCTTCATCAATTGTTTTAACAGAAGGCTTTTGTTTGCTTCCTACGTATTTAAGATTTTTTTTTTTAACTTTTAAATAGGACAAAATAGCAGAGGATTAATATTTTCTTTCTGTTGGCTCAAGCAGGAATCCAAGACAGATTTCGATTCTACCATGTCTGATTGATAACTTTGAGAGCACCTAGCCAGGTATTCTGTGATCAAGTGTGTAAGCGCTGGAGAGTGTGTAGCAAAAGAAACTACACAGGAAGGGGCCAAATCACTTTTTTTTTAATTGCCAGATAATTTTAGAATAAGTTGATGCTTAACACAATGTAATCTGACATCTCACACAGTGTATAGTATAACATTGCTGTGTGTATAGTCATACAATCACGTTCTGGGTATGATTGCTCACATAATGTATTACAAATTAAATAAATATAATTAAAGTCTGTCTTTTGAGTTTCTCACAGAAAAATTATATTTGACACAGGTTAATACAAATTAAATACAAGATTAGAGTAGGTATAGTTGTTTTGGGTATCTGATACCCACCATCTGCCCATTTCACAGTGATATAACTACATTCTGCAATAATAAATTATTAGTTCAGGAGTTTTCAAAACTAGGAGGAAGATGACCCAAGATATTTCAAAGGGCGGCATCAGAAATAACAATCAAAAGTAATTATAAAAGGAAATAAGTACAATTACACTGGTGGTGTTCCAGCCTTCACTTGCTTTATTTTGCCTTTTCATTGGATAATTAGAGGATCCTAAAAGGCATCTTTACTGTCTTTACCCAAGGAATTATGAGCTTTCATGTGCATGGTATTGGGAAATTGTGATCTATTGCTGCCTAGTTAGGAAATATGCTCTAAACAGCTCCTAAGACACTGCTGAGCATTAAACAGATACAAGATAATTAAAAACAGTAATTTTTATACCCTTTAAGTTCAAGGAAATTAATAGCTAATTTTAGGGGTAGAAAAGAATAATTAACTTGAAGATGCTCACATTCTCTTCTTGATGATAGGGGCAGCTGATACGAACGCTTTTTTTGAACTAGTCCCCTAATTTCTAAGTTTGGGACTCAATCATATGGAAAATGGAATATCAGAGCTTTTGAATGGATTCCTTAATCTTGCCTCTGAACTTGCTTATTTTATAGATTCTAAATTATGAGCCACAGAAAATAATGTTTTTCCAATTTTTTTGTTGAGATGTTATTCACATACCATAAAGTTCGCCCTTTTAAAGTGTACAGTTTAGTGGTTTTTAGTATATTTACAAAATTGTGCCACCATTATCACTATCTAATTTTAGAATATTTTTATCACTCTGTCAAAAATCCCCAACCCCATTAGCAGTTTACTTTCAATTCTTTCTCCCCCAGGTCCTGGCAATCACTAATCTACTTTCTGCCCCTATAGATTTGTCTATCCTATATTCTCCTGCCCTTCCAGATGAACTAAGTCATACTGATTATTCTGTCCCTCCTATTCTGTCAAGAGTCCTTTGCACTCTTCTAGTAAGTACTATTTCTATATTGAAAGACTTTCTATATTGTAATATTTCTGTATTGAAAGACATGCTTTCTGGATTTTTTTTCTTTTCTTTTCTTTTTTTTTTTTTTTTGAGACGGAGTCTTGCTCTGTCACTTAGGATGGAGTCCAGTGGCATGATCTCGGCTCACAGCAACCTCTGCCTCCTGAGTTCCAGCGATTCTTCTGCCTTAGCCTCCTGGGTAGCTGGGATTACAGGGATGCACCACCACACCCGACTAATTTTTGCATTTTTAGTAGAGACAGGGTTTCACCATGTTGGCCAGACTGTCTCAAACTCCTGACCTCAGGTGATCCACCTGCGTCCGCCTCCCAAAGTGCTAGGATTACAGGCGTGACCACCATTCCCGGCCAATTTTTTTTCTTTTGAGACAGAGTGTCACTCTGCCAATCACCTGGGCTAGAGTGCAGTGGTGTGATCTTGGCTCATTGCAACCTCCGTCTCCTGGGTTCAAGTGATTCTCCCGCTTCAGTCTCCCGAGTAGCTGGAACTGCAGGTGTGTGCCACCCACCACACCTGGCTACTTTTTTTTTGTATTTTTTTGGTAGATATGGGGTTTTACCATGTTGGCCAGTCTGGTCTCGAACTCCTGACCTCAAGGCGTTCGCCCACCTTGACCTCCCAAAGTGCTGAGATTACAGGCATCAGCCACCGCGCCTGGCAGCACTTTTCATATTGGGACTTGGTGAAGTAACACATTTGTTGGGCACCTACTGCATGCCAGGCATTGTGCTATGTACTAGAAATACGATCTGTACCACAGGATCATTTAATACTCAACACAATCTTAGAAGTTTTATATTATTACAATCCTTATAGACAAGAAAGTTAAGGTCCAGGATTTCCCAGCTGGTAAGTGGAAGAAAAATTATATGAACCCAAGGTTGGATGGCCTTTTCAATCCACACTTTTGCCACTATGGTCACCATCAGGAGCTTTACATGAATATTCCTCAAGTATACCCAATTCAGTGCCTAACACTCAGTGTGCGTTTGGTCCATGTTTAGTGTTGGTGTTGGTTCTCCTTACACATCTCTATTGTAGATAATTTAAGAGTTAGTAAACATGTTTTCAAAAGTAGAAGAAATGTTTAGCCTCACTAATTATTAGAGAAATGCAAAGTTAAAGAAAAAGGAGGCACTGTTTTATACGTGCTAATAAACATTTTTAAAATGACAATATTCACGTGTTAGCAATATTCAAGTGTTCGGTATAGCCTTACATTTCAGGTGGAAGTGTGAACTTTAACAGTCCGTTGAATGCAATTCCAGTTAAAAAAAAAAGTTCAGTCTCCATGACCTGTTGCAGTAATTTAATGTAGGGAATGGAATAAAAAATCATATATATATATATAAAAAGAAAAAAGGTAGAGGTTTATTTACAAAGACATTCACAACAACATTATTTCTAATGCCAAACCATGATTCAAATTCCTGGGAATGGATTAATGAATGGTAAGGTATGGCAGATATCTTCAAATGTAACATTAGGGAGCCATCAGAAATGATAATCATAAAAACCTGGAAATTGTTTGAAAAAAATGAAAAGATTAAATGCAGACTTAAAAGCTTTGAATATAACTATTTAACAATTTACATGTGCAAAAATGTTTTTAAAATGTAGGACAATATCTGGCACACAGTAAACAGTAAGTATTGATTGAATGAATGAATGACCAAACAGAAACAGAATAACACCTGCATGGTATGTAATCTCATTGCTAGAAGTTACAAGATTCAAATAATATACTATGATTGAAGCAAGGTATGTTTAATAAGACTAAATGTTACATAGTGACTCAGGAAATGTCAATTGCTGTAAATGATTATTGCAGGTCTAGGAAAAATTTAATATTCTTGGTGATATATACATGCAAATAATTTATAACAAATAAAACTTTAGAATGTTTAGAGAATGGTGTAATTATCAACAACAGTGTAAATAACAATTATCATAGCTTTTAAAAATTTTATCTTATTTTGTTTTGTTTTATCATAGCCTTTTAAAGATGGTATAATAGCATCATTTTACATACTTGTTTATAATTTAGTATCTAGTTCCAAAAATAACATAGGTTAGCTAATAATGATAATGAGTAAAGTTTAAAAAACACCTATTTTGAAGAAAAGATCCACATAGGAGAAAGAAACAAAGACAAAGGCCGTAGTGGGTAAAAAAGAGAGAGAGAAAGAGAGAGAGAGAGAGAGACAAAGACAATTGTGCAGCCTCCAGAGTTGAGCTGGTTACTATAACTGGCAGTGGCAACCACGGGTAGAGAAGCCCATGATGGGTTGTATAACAGTCCTTACAATTTCTTGGATGATGATAACTGCCTGCCTCAGTGCTATAAACATTCCATATCTCTTTTGTATCCTCAGAGAAGAGTCGAGTAGCTACGGGGGCTGCCAAACTACTGGAGTTCATATTCTAACTTCATTGCTTACTATGTTATTATATTACCTTGGGCAAATTCCTCAATCTTATCTGTAAAATGGAAAAAATAATTGTATCCCCTTCACAGGGTTGTTTTGAAGCCCAATGCTTGACACACAATAAAGTACTCAATGTTAGCTATTCTTATTATAATTCTGAGAGATATTATTATTCTTTTCTTACAGAGAAGTAAACTGAGGCTTACAGATATTAGAGGCAAGATTCAAACCCAGTCACATTTCAAAGCCTAAATGCTTTTTCCCACATCTCATCAAGTATATTGTTGACAGAAGAGGATGTCCATTTTGATGAGCTATCAAAGAAAAACAAATTCTTCACTCACCATTTCATACGTCTGATGAACTGAGAAATTTTTTACAGACTACCTTCTACCTCCATGCATTTCAAACTGTGTTTCTTCTCCATTATAGATATATTTTTGGGACCAATTTCCTGTAGGACATTTGTATTGTGGTATAACATCTGGTCTTGTACCTTTGTTTCATGATACTGGGTGAATTAGCACATTAGAATGGCAGGCATAATCCCAAAACCCACTCTTTATACCGGAATGGCTAGCAAAGCAGATAAATATATCCTATTAAATCTAAACTAATATATCCCCAGATTAACTTCTCCTTAATTGGATCTCAAAAATACCTCCACTTCAAGGCTAGCTGACACAAGAAGTGTGACAAAAGGAAGGTCAGAGTGGAAAGAGACCAGAATGTTAACTGACTGAGATGAAAATTTCTTAATTTTCCAAAATTTTCCAAAGCATATGATAATGTGTACATATTGCCAGGGCCACTCCCAGAGCCTTGGAATGGGCCTGTACAAGTGAGGGGATCTGGAGCTTAAGGCTCATTAGCTTCATGAAAAATGTGTCTTTGATTGTCACATTCCCAATGTAAAGGTTACCAATGACTTTTCGCTTTGTATCTTCTTAATATATAGTCAATGCATAAATCTGATGGCTGTACAGAGTGTAAAAGAACATACACACACATACGAATTACATACAAGGCAAAAATAAGACTTGTGTCTGCCCTTCAACTAAAAAAGCATTTTCAAGATAATATAATTTTGAGTGGCATAATCTAAAAACATTTTGTTGTATATATGAAAAGGCATGGACGTATAATCCATACTTCAAGGAAAGTACCTTATTTTCAATGTACTGGAAAGATTATAGCCTATTAATTGGCTCTGGTAGGAGGGAAAGTTTATTGATCTTCACAGCTCCTGGTTCTTCTATCCCACATCTTGAAGGTCTGCTCCTGAGCCTCTCCCCACTGTCACCACTGAGGAACGTGTCTCCACATCTCTTCAGGCCCTTCGTCACTGCCACTGCTTGGATGCTTGCCATCCACCTCAGACACTGGAAACAACCACGAAGGCACTCTGCCTTGCTTCTCCATTGTACTTTTACCTACCCAGGGCTACAGCAATCTACAGCTGTACCTTGGCTCCCTTGCTCCTGGCTTCTTTCAGAATAGAAATTAACTCAAGTTGTTAGAGGGGGAAGAACTGCAAATTGTAGCAGAAAAATAGGCTGTCAAATCAAAGGAGAAGGAAGGTGTTCTAATTTTGGCCACTGCAAATACATTAAACCACTTATTGAAGTTTTCTTGGTGCCTTAATATTACATGGCCTCATGGCCTTCACTCCAGGCACCTGAGATTAATCAGCTTTGAAGGAAGGTAGACAGTCTCAAACAACAAAACAAGAAATAGGACACCCCAAATCTGGGGCCAGTCACTGTGAGACTAGAACATAACAGACAGCACATCTGAATTTTGTAAGGTCACAGAATAGCTGTTTCTATTCAGGAATTCTTTGGTATCCAAAGAAAGAAGGTGGTGAGAGCCAAGTGCAGGAGGAGGGTAAAGTGGATAAAATTCTTTGCTTACATACATTAATTGGTAAGATAGATGAACTCTGGGAGTAAGTTATGTCTACAGTAGTTCTTTGAGGGGAACAGTTATCTCTCTAAAGTTATGGCCTCAGGAAGAGAGGAGAGTAGGAAGTTTTGGCTTAGCTATTGGTAACAGTGGCAGTTAATTATGGCATTTCTTATACCTAGAATGGGTGTTTTAAAGACTGAATTTTATTTGTACTTAGTTATTCTTAAATGTAAAGTGCCTCTAGCCTTTACTGGAATATTACAGAAAAGGCCTTTATTTATCAACTGTAGGTATTTCATTTTTTAGATGCCAACAACATAAATATTATTAAAATGAAAATCCTCTGGTTTTAGCCCTCAGATGGATTAGCAGAGGAGATATTTTCAATAACTTTTGGCATCTGGCAAGATACCCACACATACTCTCTTTTCTCCAACCCCAACCTAGAGAAAAGTTTCAGCTAGATTTGCTTATTTGGTTTGATATGTGGATATATAGCCATAGCAAGTCTGGGAGCCTGTGGCCTGCTTAGTTCCTAGGGGAGCAGACCATCAGTTCAGCTCAGTGCCCATCAGGCTTTAGGATGGTGAAACTGTCTTCTGCACTGAAGGCCAGCACTTTGCTTTTTTGTACTTCATCATCCCACAGCATGTAAACCACACCCCTACTCATCATGCTCAGCTTCTACCTATCCTGCGAAACCAGAACATCTCCTACTCTATGTCAAGCAAACATTTGTTTACAGCAGTTCCAGCATCACTGATGGAATTAAACATGGCACTACTACTCTCTACCAGCCATATCCAGAGAGGAGCATGGTGGCAATTGTTATGCCCTACAGTGGGAGATATCCTTCACTGCCAGCTCCTATAGACCTTGAGGTCCAGAAGGAATGTCTAACATAATGGTGGCTGGTGTGGAGTACACTGTACTTCTGTACTTCGGGCTGATTTATTTCTCTTTTCTCTCTCCCTCTTTCTTTTTCTTTCTTTCTTTCTTTCTTTCTTTCTTTCTTTCTTTCTTTCTCTCTCTTTCTCTTTCCCTCTTCTTTCTTTCTTTTCTTTCTTTCTTTCCTTCTTTCTTTCTTTCTTCTTCTTTTTTTGAGATGGGGGTCTCAGTCACCCAGGCTAGAGTGCAATGGCATGGATCTCAGCTCATTGCAACCTCTACTTGTGAGGCTCAAGCAATCCTCCCACCTCAGCCTCCTGAGTACCTGGGACCACAGGCACACACCACCATGCCCAGCTAATTTTTTGTATATTTGTGGAGACAAGGTTTTGTCATCTTGCCCAGGCTGGTCTCGAACTCCTGGACTAGAGTTATCTTGAGTCTTGGCCTCCCACAGTGCTGGGATTATAGGCTTGAGCCATCGCAGCTGGCCTTGATTTCTTCAACAATCTGTTCACCTTACAGATGGCTGTTTTTATCTGTTTAAAATCTTCTTGTAGAAGATTAAGCTTGATCCCCAGACCATGAACTAATCTAGCAGAATTTGCTTTTTCTAAATTGGTCTGTTTGGTCATGGAGGCAGCAGAAGGAAGGCAGTAGAAAGAAAAGTTGAATAAATTGGTCTTCCTCCATGTGAAGGGGTCTTGGTCATGCAGCCTGGTATCGGTACCATGGCTTGGACCATCAATTATTATCCTTGGCAGGCTCAGGACATCATTTGGTGGTTTCCAGAAAGATCATATCTGTGAGTTCAGGGAAAGAAAATGGTGAATTGGAAAGACCACGATCCATGTAGAAATTGAGATGGTGATGGAAACTTTGACCAAAAAAAAAAATAGATTTGTTGTGCTCTTTATAATTTATCTTGAAACTGTCTATCAAGTTCTAGTTGTTCCTATTCAAGGGATCTTATTCTTGTGCAGGCTTTAGTTGCTAAGCTATTCTGAGAGTCCCCTAAACACTGGTGTCAGGACCAGTGGGGTGAGACAGCTTCAACTGTTAAAGAGCCATAAAAAGAAAGAATGCAGCTCTTCCTGTATGTCAAACCAAAAAGCAGTGGTGTCCAGAAAATGCAGTGTGTGTGTGTTAGTGGGGGGATCATTTCCAATGAGAGACAAAGATAATTCAAGGATCCAAATTTGTTCCCATGTTGTTGTCATTTTAGAAGGCATAGCAGAAAGTTGGGTCTAATTTCTATTTTTATTTACTAATACATCTCTTCCTGAAAACACACTGTTTGATCTGAGTTCTCTGACTTCAGGGTATAGAGATGGCAAATGCAGATTAAATTCATCTGTCAACAGTGCCTGGAGGTGTTCTTGACTTTGGCAGAGCCTTCTTCTCTACCTCCATACTTGTCCCCATCTTAAACCTAACAAGTTGAGAAGGACACTTAGACTGGTTTGAAAGTTTGCAGTCTTTTATCCTCCTCAGTTTGAGAGGAGGAAGGAAAACTTATATACTAATTGCCTCTATTTTAAATTTTATTTTAATTACCCACTTTTAAAGTCTGGGTGAAAATGTCACTAATCAAAATAATGGGTTTTCCTGATCACAGTACAGTCTTTTGTCCTAGTTTTCCCATTTCTAGGATATTTCTGCTGTACAAATGAAAACCTTTGATTTTGGAATAGGAAACAAGATTCTCACAGCAGGGCAAGTGCTAGGCTGGCTGCTCTGATAAAACAGGAGCCATGCTTGGGAGTATGGAGAAAGGAGGACATTTTCTCCAGTAATGTGTGGTCAGAACCATGGGGGAAGGCGCACATGTCCTGTCTGGGACTGGAAAGAACAAAGGCCTTTGAAACAAACTGAGTCTTGGTTTCATTTCTTAAAAGCTGTATAACTTTGGATAAGTTGATTCACTAAACTTTGCATGCATTACAGTCCCCAGAGAGCTATCTTCATACACATTTGAGGAATCTACCAAACTTTCTAATTCAGTGTCTTGGGTTGGGCTTGGAAATTTGCATGTCTTCAAAAAATTAGCCAGCCATAGTGGCACATGCTTGTAGTCCCAGCTACTTGGGAGGCTGAGGTGGGAGATCACTTGAGCCCAGGAAGTTGAGGCTGCAGTGAGCTATGATAGTGCCATTGCACTCCAGCTGGGTGACAGAGAGTCAGACCCTATCTCAAAAAAAAAAAAAAAAAAAAGAGAGAGAGAGAGAGAGAATTTGCACTTTTAACAAGTTCCCAGAGGCCAGACTTTGAGAACTTAGATTAACCCATCCCAATATTTTCACTTATGAAATGGTGCTAATGTTACCTACATCACAGGATTGCTGGGACAATAAAACCCACCTTGCATTGAGCACATACCAGCCAGGCATTATACTAAGCATGTTACAAGCTTCCTATCACTCAATTCTCACAAAACCCTCACGAGGAAGGATTTGCTTTGGAGAATTTGCTGAGTCAAACAGCTAAGAAACAGTAGAAGCAAAATTTGAACTCAGACAGTCTTGGGACCACAACCCATGCTCTTAACCATTCCCCTAGGCCATCTTTGAAATTAAATGAGATGATGTGTAAGGGATCTATTACGGTGTCTGGCACATGGGTGCTTAATATTTGAGTAACTTCTGGTAATTTTGAGTTCTTTCTTGAAATGACACGGGAAGAGGAAAAATGGAACTATATCTAAGGTGCTATGCCTGAGTGCCTGAGTTCCAGTGGTTTCTTCTACTTTTTTTTTTTTTTCGAGACAGAGTCTCACTCTGTCGCCCAGGCCGGAGTGCTGTGGCGTGATCCCGGCTCACTGCAAGCTCCGCCTTCCAGGTTCACGCCATTCTCCTGCCTCAGCCTCCCGAGTAGCTGGGACTACAGGCACCCGCCACCACGCCCGGCTAATTTTTTGTATTTTTAGTAGAGATGGGGTTTCACCGTGTTAGCCAGGATGGTCTCGATCTCCTGACCCCGTAATCCACCCACCTCGGCCTCCCAAAGTGCTGGGATTACAGGCGTGAGCCACTGCACCCGGCCTCCAGTGGCTTCTTCTGTTACATGCTGCCAGGCTGCTGCTGGTGGCTGGGCTCCTTGAGCCTCTTTGCTTCCTTTGCTTGTATGTCAGAGAAAAGGGATGTCCCAGGAGATGCACTTTCCAGGGGTTTCACCACACTATGGTGTCTGGTGTGATTCATCATGCTTCTGTTTGTTTGTTTGTTTGTTTTGAGACAGGGTCTCGCTCTGTCATCTAGGCTAGAGTGCATAGAGTGCAGTGGCGCAATTATGGCTCACTGCAGCATCGACCTCTCCAGCTCAGATGATCCTCCCACATCAGCCTCCTGAATATCTGGGACTACAGTCATGTGCAACCATGCCCAGCTAATTTTTCTTTTTTCTTTTTTTGTATTTTGTGTAGACATAGGGTTTCACCATGTTGCACAGGCTGGTCTCAAACTCCTGGGCTGAAGAGATCTTCCCACCTCGACCTCCCAAGTGCTAGGATTACGGGCTTGAGCCACCACACCCGGCCCTTGTCACGGTTAAAACCCTCAGATTTCACTCTCTCAGGTTCAGACAAACTCTCAACTCCAAAGCAAGTAAAGTTGTTACACACACATCTTCCAGAATGGCTCAGGTGTGACCCGAGGGAGTGTAATCCAGGGCCAAGCTTTGGCATTCTCAGTAAAACTTGAAACCACTGAAATTCAAACATATTACCTTGAGCCAACTTTGACTCTCTGGCTGATGTAATAATAACACTTTAAAAATATCACAAGACAGGACATACAGAACATGAGAAGCTACTGCTTACTTGTTGCATCGTTTTGCCTTTAATGAAGGTCTGTGGGATGACTCTGCAGGGACTGGAAATTGCTTCCAGGAGAACTGACTCAACTTATCACTAGCAAGCCCCAAACCAAACCTCTGGTTAAAAAAAAAAAAAAAAAATCCCCCTGGTTCAATGCTTTAATAAACATCATTGTTAACAGAAAAAAATGTTGCTATTATGGAAGATATTGTAACTGATAACTTCTCTATTTGGCTGTATTTGGAAAATAATGTCTTGAAACTGAAACAAGATCTTCAACTTTGCCTTTCTGACATTTTTTCATTTGTACCTTGAGATATATTAGCCATACAGCTCAAACAAATTCAGTAAAATTTATACTGCAAAAATCTGACACTTTGAAAATTTAGAGGGATTTTTTTTCAAAGTAGGAAATACAGCAAATCCAATTATTTATGGTTGCAACTGGAACTATTCCATTTACTCTGGGTTTAACAATTATTCCCTTGAGAAGGCAATAGGGATTGCCAAAGGATAAGGGGAATAAGTGGGGATATGATTTTACTTTTGTAACTATGATCATTAAAACAATATACATACATATATCTACATCATATATTTTTCCACAAGTTATTACATATTGAAAACTAAGACTTAGGAGAAATGCAGAGTAGAAAACATAATTGACAGAACTGAACACCTTTCATCAAGAACAGTGCATTTTTCTGGCCCTGCAACAAATGGTCTGAGCAAGTTGTTGAAGCCCTGTTGTAGACTGCATTTTTTTTCCCATCCATGTTCCTTATTTCCAGAATGAGATGTTATGATAATTACTGGGACAAGGTTAGCAAATGAATCTAGAGCTCTGTGGTAGAGGGTGGCACCGGAAATCAAAGTATGATTCTGTTTTGGAATTTTGACATTCTAAGATCTATCTAACTTCTCTGACTAAAGCTTCCTACACAGACACAAATACCAGATCCTAGTGCCTGTAAAAATTCCATTGCTGGTTACTGCTCTGTGGTCATTAGCTGGAGACCTTTGATGTTTTCTATCTACAAAGTTTCTAATCTTTCTGAGAAATAAAGCATTCATTCTTTTATCCTTTACATTTAGCGCTTTAATTTTCTAATTCCACCTTCCCCTTCCCCCATCTTTCCCACTTTGCAGATCTCACAGGTGTCTGGTCAGACCCGTCAGGTGGGTCTCTGTTTGCCTGTCATTTGGGAAGCTGATGGTCTTACCTGGGCATGGCTGATTGCACAGAGCAGAACAGGGGTTAGTTTGAATTGCAGGTGTGAGCAATCAGTGTAGATCAGCACTAATCCATCAGCTATTAGAACAGCCAAGCTGCAGCAGACCCAGCAGAGAGAGCCAAATGCTGAGTGTGAGTGTGTGTCTGTGTGGGTAGTCAATGGTTTCCAGTGCTGAGGGATTTTGCATTTGCAGAACGTGGTCTCCATGACTCTTATAATGACACTTCTTCATTGAGGCCTCACCCTGTTCATGCTGTATGAGAAACCATGGTGATCGGAGAAAATAAAGAAACTGATCACATCTTCAGGTGGCTTATAACCCAGAAGGGACACAATGATATATAACACAAGGGGTAACAGCTCAGGCTATAGAATTCTGGGTTCAGATAACCATTCTGTTATTTATCGTCTGTTTGATCTTGGGTAAGTTTCTTGTTTTCACTAACTCATTTTCTCATCTACAAAATAGAGATAGTACCTATTTCAATGAGTTGTCTCTGGCAAATAGTATGCACTAAGTACATGCTAGTTGATGTTAATTCTACTATTATTATTAGAGAGCAGTGCATGTTAAGGGATATGGAGTAAGAAGAGGAAGATACTCCTCCTGCTCTGGGAGGCCAAGGAAGATTTCGGGGGGCGGAGTGGGATGTGAAGAATTTGAACCTTGAAGATTCACACATGATCAGAAGGAAGTGGCATAAACAAAGACTGTTCTGGGGCCAGCAAAGAGTTTATTTGGGTTGATTTGATAGTTTGGAGATAAAGGTCTATGGGGCCCAGTTTGTCAAGGACTATGCTCTCTCTGTAAGGTTTTTGTCCTTTCAAAACAAATTCTGTGATATGAGAGGCCCGGCATCCATTTATCAAAAGATTCCCTTGCAAATATTGTCACTGTGATCCACCTGTCAAGCAAAAAGCCAGGGCACATAAGAAGGTGCACTTTTCTCTTTTGTCAGTAAGGTTGAGTGGCTCAATATGCATTCCTTGAAAAGTATATTAGAAGAACTTTCTATGTCTGGGAGCATTTACTTTTGATTAATTTTAATACCACAAACCTCAAAATAGGAGGAGGTTGCCCTTGGGATGCTCTTGTGCCTTTAAGCTTCATATCAAAATATGGAACATAGCCTGTGATTTCCATGAAGCTGAAGGCAGCTTAAGGCTGAGATACTCAGAAAGGTGACTTGTTGGCAGAATTGATCACATTGTCAGGTAGATGGAGCCATATATGAAGTAAAAATCATTTGTCATTTATTAGTGGGGAGACTTTGGAGCAAGTCACCTCTTCTTCCTATTACCCAGTGGCTACATTTATAAAATTAGGGTGTCACACTGATCATCAGTAAAAAATCAAATATTTCCAAGTCTTTTTCTTAGGCAGCAAAAGCCCTTTAAGTCAATCAACCCAATGCAGAATCCCAATATATAAAGGAAATAAAAGCAGGGTGGAGGATCCTGCTGAGGCCTCAGAGTACTCTGCCTTTTGCCCTACCCTGAGAGTGGGGCAGAGATGGACAATTGGGCCTCTGTGGGTCTGGTGTCCAAGCTGATGAACTTCAGGACTGCTGAGATTCCTCATATTTCAGACATGCTACAATCCTGTAACAGTGTAAATTACCATGACACAGAGGGCTTGGAGGTTTCAATTTTTCCATTAACTTGATTGAAAAGTTTTAGAAAATAAAGTCATCTTCCATGGGCCTCTCTGTTAAAAAAATTGCTTAATATTTATTTATACAATGGTTTTTCCCAGACATATTTCACTTGAATATACTAGAGCTCAAACACCAAGTGCCCTTTGAAGAAGGGCATTGAAATACAACAGATTGTATGTATGTTGGAGATATTCAGCTAGGAAGCTATCTTCATTAGAAATGATACTGAAGTGTTTGCAGTAAAAGTCTTGTCTGGCATTGGAACAGAGGTGAGGAAACTTAAAGGAATAGGTTCTCTGAGCTGTAGAAGAGGCTTCCTCTGGAGCTGGTTGACCCTTGTCTATTGATGATCCTCCAAGTGAGAGTAGCTGTGGTCATACAGAAGGGCAAATGCTCCATTCCTAAGGAATTTGAGGAAATAGGAAAGCAGCTGAAAGATGCTAATATCCTAACCCTTCAAAAGTATCCCTGTCCATTCCTGCTGTGTTAGAGCAGTTAATACTAAGTTGGAGAAGATAATGCCTTAAAATAAGGGCTTTGCAAGCCTCCTAGTATTGTTATCCTCCAGCAGCCAACCTTAACTGGAGAAGAAAGTCAAGGCCTTGACTGTCTCTAATGCTACCAAAACCTTGGACCACACTCTAAGCAGGACGATTATGCACAAACCGCAGAATTAATGCATCATAGACTTAGAAATCATATCCTATACCCAGTCACCAACTACTATCTAAGAATATCTGTGGCCAGTGGCATGCTCCATCTCAGAGAAGCGGGTGTACAGGCCAGAGGATTCCCATGAGCTTCTTGAGCCACTCAAACTTCACCTTAGTGGCTGGGAAGCCCTGGAGCTAGCAAGGGGACGTGGTTGTCTCCTCTGTGACTCATTTACAGTCATGTATTCAATAACTGGGTTTTATCCTGGAAGATTTTATCTTCAGAAAGTCTCAGATTCATCAATAATTCCGTGAGAGTTACACTTGAAATTCTATGATAATTTCAAATTCTATGCTAATATTGTATTAGTATGCTAATATTTCTATGCATCTAAATCTAAATGCACATTATTATACACTTTTTGAAAGTAAAACAAAGAAACAAGCCCTGACAAACAGAGAAGTCAATGGCAAGTTGAATTTTGTATGGTGACTTTACCAGAAAAGATAGCTAATTATTCCTGCTGTGTAGGATTATTCTAATTCAAACTCTAATACTTTGAAAAGTCCCTTAACCTCTCCAGTCCTCAATTTCCTCTTCTGTAACATAGATTTAATAAAACTTACTTTGCAGAATGGTTGTGAGAAGCAGAATGTATATATTTTTTACCTTCTTAGAATGGTAGTGGCTTATTATAACTAATAACTAGTAACTTTATTATTGTCACTTTTAGTTTCTATTTGCCAATCAAATGATTCTGTTGATCAATTGTGTCTGAACCATGAAGCCGTTAAACACAAACTACTTATTTAAACTTTTCTGAAACACTTACCCTACCAACGATTGGAGATTAGACAAGCTATGTCCATACCTAGAGCACATGAGCAATGGTCCGTGGTCAACTGTCTAATGACATGTTGACATTCTGTAAATGGGAAGTATGGATTCATTATAAACCTTAAAGGAATACTAAATAAGTTACTATAATAGTTTAAGTTACTACTAGTACATGGTTTAGTCTTTTTGAAGGCAATTCTTATATAGTTCAGTTCAGACCAATTTCTCAAACACACAGGATTAATATTAAATAAACACATTGACAAAGTAATGTTAGGGAAGACACTCCAGACTTGCTAGCTTAGTGCTAATGTGGACAAAGCTTAAATGGCTAATTCTACCTAGAAAGAAAAGTTTGAAGAGCTATCTCCTCTCTATTCTTTTGACTAAGGCTATGCTGTTTTTCTTAGCTCATGTGAAAAAAAAAATACTCAGAAAAAGATTGCTAGGTATTTCTTTCCTTTGGTGTATTTTTTTTCAGCCAAAGTATAAGACCTTGCTTAGATGACTAGCAATTAAGGAATTTTTGTGGTTTATTTCCTGATCTAACTGCTTACTTCTGAAGAAAGCAATTCTGACAAGCTTCAGTTAACCTGGATCTTACCAAAACCATAGTGCCAAAAACATTTTTGAAAGATTCAGATAGAAAAGCCAGGCTGGAACTTTAACAATAAAACGCTTCTTAAGGTTCTGTTTCCTAGGTCACATGGACGTTTTTTCCCCCTTGGATACTGATTTTGTAGAAAATAATATATTTTTCTGTGCATTAACTTCATGTTTTAATAACATTGGAGACCTGCAGCTGAACAAGAAGTGAGGCAAATAGTCAAATCAATGATGATTATTCTTACAATAATACTTTGAATTAATAAAGCCTTTACTTAGAAAGATTTCAACATTTTTTTAAATAAATTTTACCTCTTTTCTCTGTAAGCATTAGTTGAATATGGATTTGAATTTTAAGTCTCTTTCAAGAATTGTTATAAGGAAGAAAAGAACTTTTAAAATCCACTTTCTGGGAGAAACTCAAAGATATCACATTCAGTGTCAAGATGTAGAATTGCATCCTCCTGATTACCGGTAAATGCTGAGTAGTGCTAGCATCAGGGGGGCATGAATCAGCAGCTCAAGTGTGCCCCCAAGGATTAGATATTTTCATGTCTCTGTCTGCCATCTGTGGTGTTGACTTCATCTGATGAGGCTTTACTTAATGTTGCAAAATGACTGCCAGCAACCGCTAGGGCTGTTTGCTGTCTGGTTGGCCCAGTAGGTGCACTTGATCATTTTTGCTCCAGTATTCTCTGCAGCTGTCCTGAGGTTCACTCTGATGGTACTGGCTTAGTTGTGGCTTTGGGAGGCCCATGGACTGTGTCTGTTGGCCAGGAAAACACAGCCAGGCTCCATATCTGGAGCCCTGAGCACATGGTCCAACAGGCGAGGATACATTCCTCTGGAGTTGCTGATAGGCAGATAAAACCTAGACTGAAACACAGAAATGTCCATGATATTGGTCACCAATTCACAAAGCTATGCTTTGGGAAAATACTGTTGATGATAAAAGTCCGGTGAGAGTGGAGCCGGTGAGTAGAGACAAGAGGGTAGAGATACTAAGGACTTTTGAGCAGGAATATGACAAAGCAAAGTGGCAATTTAGGCATTTAGGAATGGTAATGATAATGACAGTAATATCTTGCGGGACTAGTGCTTAATACTCTCCAAAGCACTTTCGCTTACTTGAGAGCTCTGGATCCTTTTGTAAGGTAGAAGGGGCAGGGCATATACCTATTTTGCAGATGAAATAGGGGTCCAGAGAAATTATTTACAGCTAATAAAAAAGCAAGGATGATGATTCAATCCTCTTAACTTTTTGTATAGTTCTCTTTTAACTATATTATCATGTATGATACAAATTATTATATTAACTACACCAAAGAAGATTACTGATATAGTAATTATTCACAGAATATTTAGTGAATGATTATAATGTACCAGGAATTATGTTTGTTGTTGGGGCTGAAGGACTTTACTAAGAGGTAACACCACATAAGCCAAATTATTGATCATCAGCTAAATAAAAGCACAGAGTGATACAAGATTAATGTAGCCTTGAAAGAGGTGGAGGTCCAGTTAGGGAAGTTTCCTGGAGTAAGAGCATCTCAACTAAAACCTTCAAGACAAATAGGGGTAAGGCAGATTCACGATAGAAGACCAAGAGTGTAGCAAGAGCAAACCTTTCCAACAGGAAACAGCATGTACAAGGGTCCTGGGGCGAAAGCATGCGATGTAGAAAAACTGCACAAAGTTCAATACGGCTGGAGCATCAAGTGCCATTGGTTGAGTCATAGAGACGAAAGAGGTTGGAGAGATGGGCTGTGGCCACACCATAAAGTGCCTTGAATGCTTTAGTTTTTTACTCTGAGGGAATGAGGGGACATGGAAAATGTTTTACAAAAGTCACTCAGCTTAGAGAATGGAAAATGGGTGAGAATAGCGGGAGGAAATGGGACAAGAAGCCTATTATGACTGTTTCAGTCAACAAGGAGTGAGGTAATGATGGCTCAGACTAAGGTAGTGTCAAAGGAAGGGAAATAAGTATGTACATGGGTTTTTGAGGTATTAAGATTGCAAACATACAAAATATTATTTTACTTCAAAGAAATAAGTAATGTCTATTCAGAACACTTAGTTTTATCTTTTCGTTCAAGGTTCACTTAAAATTTTTTTTCATTGAATTTTCTTTATTCAGCAAACATTTATTGAAGCAACTTCAACAAGCCAGATATTCTAATACTCCAAGTGCTGGCATTCTTGACATCTAAGTTGTTTAGAATACATTTGCTTCTTTCAGGTATATCACAAATTGGTCAGTTTCAGCCTTATTATACTTTATTTTGGAATTGTTCTGAATTAATTTTATTTCGAGTGTAAGACAGTTGTGAGATAACACTTTTTTTGCACATATTCCTAAGCTAAAAAAACATTATTTTTCTGATGATACCTGGGAGAAAGTCAAAGACATGTCTTGAACAAATCACTTTACCACTTGATATATAACTGTAAAAATCACTACAAAAATTACTCGCACTGCATTTTGTGGGGCTTGCTGAAATTTCAAAATTAGGACAATTCTATATCCAACAGATGCAAATGAGAAAAGGTATTTAGCTCCTGCAGGGAATAAAAGGATGTAGGCAAACATGCAGTATTTGTTTACTAATTAATTCAGCTAAATTTTGATGAAGTCCGATGTTTGAAAACACTCTATTTATTTATGGAATTAAAAGTCCATATGCTCCTCCATTATCAGCAGGCTGGGCACATTCTTCACCCAGGTATCAGCTCCTCTAGTAATCTCTAAGCTGTTGTGGCGCTTTACAACTCTGGCTGATAAAGGCAATTCTAATTTAGTGCACACGTTAATTATCAGTAATATTAAATAAATATATTGGAGCTATTTACATGTGTCATTTGTAGTTGCTGTATGCTAAGGAAAATGATTATAATTGTTCTTATTAGTTATCATATTTCATGTTTCTGCAATGAAATTCTTTTTTGGGGGGGGTTGTTTTGGGTAATATCTTAGTGAGGAAAAAGGGTTTATAATATAAAATGTTCACAAGGCACTGAATAGTGCTTTTTAATTCATTAGTCATATTTTATTGAAAAATTCCTTTGTGTTATTTGTTTCTGAGCACATGTAAACCAGGTTAAAAAGCAGCAGCCAGTGAATCTTCCTTAGTAATAACTGAGAAAAGAAATTATAATAGAGAATAAAAAACAGAATACCTGTGAGATTTGAGAAAGTTTAGATTTCTCTTTATTTTTGTACATAGTTCTGTTACGAGTTGAATATGAAAACATGAAGCATACCTTTTGTTGCCTGAATATTTCCCAACTGGAATCCAACTCATAGTAACCCTGCAGGATAATTTGTTTCCATAGCATCTTTTCCTAAGCTGAAAGCATTTCACTCTACCCCATATTGAATAAAAACTTATATTTCTAATATGTGGATTACCTGTCTGCTGTAGACACCTGATTAATTTTCAAAGTTGATTCAGTATTCTAAACTTTGCTATGACAATAAGAACTGCCAGATGTTCACTTGAATTGATTTATATAGAATGATGCCTCAGTTATTTAGTGCAATTGGGGGAATCAAATATTTCAAAAAATGGATTATTTCCAAATAGCTGAAGTTCAAATCTTTAAATCATTTTCATCCTGAGCACTATGTATCATCCAAAGCTCAAGTCAACATTGCCTTTTTTGAAAATCCTTCCCTAATCTCTCTACCAGCCCCAGTTAGAGTTTATGCTCCCTTTCTTTGTACTGCCACACCATTTTGTGTTGTAAGCTCCTGTTCTACTCATCTGTCCTTATCAGCCTCCTTCCTTCTCCCTCGCCCTACTAAATCACTGAAAGTTGGAACTCTGTCATACATTAATACTTCCAGTGCCTTATGCCACGTCTCATATACAGTAGATAGATTTTCACCACGTACTTGAAGCTATTTGAAAATAGAACATACACTTTCCTTTAAATAAAGTTTATTTAAAAATAATAACCAAAGTTTGATCACTTATGTTTATCGTTATGGTCCAGAGGTCCATACACCTTCCAAATGTATATCTACTCATCTCACTGCTGTTCGTCTCATGGTTGAGCTGCCTAGGGTTTGTGTTCCCTTTATTAAGTTTCTAGAATGAGGTGAGTTCTTGGTGTCAGATCTCTAGAGCTGTTGCAAAATGCTTTGGGGTCCTGTGAGCTGACTCCAGACATCAGGGTGTCTGCCCCTCCATTCTTTAATTGACCTTTCACTTTCTTCCATTTCCAATGACCCTCCTCATCTCTTTTCCCTTTAGCTTTGGCAATTGTTGGCTATTAAACCAAGTGCCATGGTTTTCAAAGCAATCACTATCCTTTTTTTCCCAGGACATAAACCAACTCATCCCAACACATCTTATGACATCTTTTTGGCTAGTGTCATTACTGAACTCTAGATTTAATCACATTCTGAATGCCTAAACTGAATATTTAATGTGTCCAGAAAGCTGCTTTCTAGAAGATTGAGGTATTAAAATAATTGATTCCCATTTCGAATGACTCAAAATTTGTTTTGCGACGAAAAAAAAAAAACCCTCTAGAAATGTAATTTTAACTTAGCAAGCAAAAACCAGAATATGCACAGGTATTACATTTATTTCAAGTAATTCTATAAAATTTTTTACTTTAAATTACTTTATGGTAAGATTCTTCATCCATTTCCTTTAAATTTTTCCTAGACTCTTACTAGTCTTTTAGTATCACATGACTCTTACTTTAGGACTTGCTTCTTTCTTTCTTTCTTTCTTTCTTTTTTTTTTTTTTTTTTTTGAGATGGAGTCTCACTCTGTTGCCCAGGCTGGAGTGCAGTGGTATGATCTTGGCTCACTGCAACCTCCGCCCCCCAAGTTCACGCCATTCTCCGCTCTCAGCCTCCCGAGTAGCTGGGACTACAGGTGCCCACCACCACACCCGGCTAATTTTTTGTATTTTTAGTAGAGACGGGGTTTTACCGTGTTAGTCAGGATGGTCTCGATCTCCTGACCTTGTGATCTGCCCACCTCAGCCTCCCAAAGGACATGCTTCTTTCTGAGAGCTAACCTAGATACTTTCTACAGTGATTTTTGTCTCTTTTTCGCTGCACCATTTCCAGTGAAGGCACAGGTTTTTCACTTACTGACATAGTCCATCCCTTGAAAGAATTGGTGACTACTCTAGAATTTATGTTTTTCCCTTAATTGTTGCTCCTTTCCAAGATGCACATTAGAGCAGCATTTATCAAAATGTGATCCATTGGCCATCTGCATCAGAAGAAGGCTTATTTAGTATTTACTGTAAAAGTTCCCCAAAACTCCACTCTATGTATTCACTTATTCACTATTTCACTATTCGGCTTTGTATAAAAATAAAAGTAATACCAATAATAAGGTGAGATTAAGTAAATTTAGATTATGGTCCACTCTGAACCCCTGATTATCCTCCTTGTCTGTTCAAAGCCAGCCTGTTTAATTATGTGTTATAGTGTTTAAAAGGCCCTATAGAGGTCAAATAATCTTTCTCAGTTACATTTGAGAAATTCTCCTGTGTTTCCAATCCCAGGTTGGATTCTCCTTTCTATCCATCCTCACTCCAGGTGACTGCATCCAGTCTCATGGCTTTCAATGACATGTATGCGCTGATGGCTTCCAAATTTATAACTCTGGTCCAACCTCTCCCCTGCACTCAGACCCATATATTCAATTACCTATTTGTCACCTCCATTTGAGTGTCTAATGGGCATCTCACACTCCATGGCCAGCAAATCTTAAGATAACTGAAACATAATTCTTGACTTCCATCCTAACATCTAAAACCCATACTACTTCAAATCTTCCCCATTCCAATGAGGATCACTACGTTTATTTATCTTCTCAGGCCAAAAATCTAGGAGTCATTTCAGATTCCTCTCTTTCTCTCATTTCTTACATCCAGTTCATTGGCAAGTCCTACTGGTACCACATCCAACATATATCCTAAATCTGACCAGTCTTTGCTCCCTTCGCTACTATCATGCAGCTTCAAGCCACTATCCAGTTGGCTTGAATAGTTCTTGTAATAGCCTTGTCACTGTTCTCACGGCTGTCACTGCTATCCTCTACCCAGCAGCAGAATCAGCTTTTTATAACGTTAGTCAGATTGCATTATTCCACTACCCAAAACCCTCTGAGCCCCCAGCCATACTTGGAATAAACCTAAGGTCCCTACCATGGTCTACAAAAGGCTTACATGATGTAACCTGCCTGCTTCCCCTACCTTCTCTCCTACCGCTCTGTCCTTGTTCACTAAGCTCCTGGCATGTTTCTACCTCAATGTCTTTGCATGTGTTGTTTCTTCTGTCTGGAATCCCCTTTCCCCATGTATCACCCTGAATTTTTCTATCACTTCCTTTAGGTCTGTGCTCCAATCACCTTATTTGAGAGGGCTTTCTCATTTAAACTGCCATCACTCTCCATTTCCTTACTCTGCTTGACTTTTCTCCAAAACATGTACACTATCTGGCATTATATTACATACTTATTTTGTATGTTTACTGTCTATATTATTCCTGTCTGTGTTACTCTACTGGGAGCAGCACTTCTCATGCATTACTGTTTCTTCAGGGCCTGGAACAGTATAAGCACATAATATCTTTTGAATGTGTGAATTTAATCCATGTCCCCTCTTCCTACAATACTTTAGTTAAATTGTGGCTTAGAGTTTGAAAGAAAACATTTTGAAATTTTTCTATGGCCTAAAGTGACAACGACATCACTCAAATTTGGGTGGTCATTAAATTAGTCTGTTATTTATTTATTTATTTCTGAGACAGAGTCTTGCTCTGTCACCCAGGCTGGATTGCAATGACATCACTCAGCTTTGGGTGATCATTAAATTAGTCTGTTAATTTTTTTTTTTCCAAGACAGAATCTTGCTCTGCCACCCAGGCTGGAGTGCAGTGGCACGATCTCAGCTCACTGCAACCTCCACCTCCTGGGTTCAAGCAATTCTCCTGCCTCAGCCTCCTGAGTAGCTGAGATTACAGGTGCAAGCCACCACACCCAGCTTTTTTTTTTTTTTTTTTTTTTTTGGTATTTTTAGTAGAGATGGGGTTTCACCATGTTGGTCAGGCTGGTCTCGAACTCCTGACCTCATGACCCACCCACCTTGGCCTCCCAAAGTGCTGGGATTACAAGCATGAGCCACCAAGCCCAGCCTAGTCTGTTAATTTTTACTTTTTTATTGTTTGAAATTGTGTCCTTAAATCTGATCACACTTATTTTATTATTGAGACCTCTCTTTTTCTTGGCTGAGCATTCCTAGAGCCTCATAGCTGGGCCCTCTATATCCCCAAATCTAAATTATAGCACGACCATAATTGTTTTTATCATTTGATATCACTGTGAATCTGCAAGTATAAGTAATCCACAGAATTTCTTCTGAGACATTTCTTGATTTTGTGTTCTTATTTATAAGTTAGATATACTTTGGACATGTTTAGTTATGTTTTTGCTCTCCAAGTGGCGATGAAAATATGTTAAATTGGATATCAGAAATATTAAAAGCTTCTTTTCCTTAGCTTGGCATCATCAATTGTGCTCATGTAGGTAGTTGAAGATATTATGCCCAGAATTTAGTATATGCATTAAATGTGATAGTTCACTAAGAAACGTAAAAATAGAACAAAATGCAACACTTTGCTCACAGATTGGAGGTGAGGTGATTGGTATGTTAATTAAAGGTGACCTCAACACTCTTAATATTAACCTCCTGATTTTCTCCAGTGTTTCAGGTGGAAAAAAATTATTCTTCAATATTCGTAAGAATGAGATTGGATAAAGGACACAAATGAAGTCCAGACCAAGTACAAAAACATGAGCTCCTTCTCCTGGCTGCTCAACTAATGCAGACTTAGCCTGAGGATGAGATAACTATCTCAACAGCCATTCCATTGCTCAGGCTTCAAATTATAGTAATTATGACAATTTGTGCCAATAGCCACGAGGTGGGATTTTTGATGTGGTTAAAAATAACATCTGTAAAACCCAATAAAAATTACATTTTGCTAATTTTCTGATAAGATACTGTTTTAACTATACTGTGTCTTCTGCCGCTGCCAGTTTTCAATTAGAGCATTCCTTAAAAAAATTTTTTTAACCCATTTTGTTTCCTGGATCCAATTCCATCCTCAGCAATGCATTTGTTTTAATGCTGTTAATTAATTGTTTTGTGTGAATTTTGCCTTTCATACTGATAGTAATCTTCGAGACTTTATTAATGTGCTGATTGCTAAATCTTGATACAAAAGGACCAATAGCACGACTCAGCTTGTTCTTTCTGGCTTAGAAAACAGAGTTCCCATAGCGGCCTGCTCAGCCAAGTCAGTGCAGAAAAGGACAATGATGAAGCGAATAATAGGGCTACTAAAACGGGTTGGGTCTGCAATTCTGTTGGGCTTGGAAATTGCTAGCTCGCTCTAGGGGCACAGCCATTGGTGATATTTCACAAAGAGAGGCCCTCAAATGCATTGTAACAGTGCATCGTGTCTTCCTGTGTTATGTTTCCTTACACCCCTTTCCTCTTGATTAATTTTTGATAAAAAAAATATATATTTTCCCATCTCTTTATTTCACAGGTGATAAATTTGAGGTTTGGAGAGCTCAAGTGGCCTACCCAACTTAGCTCAGAAGGTGGATGAGTACCAAAGGCAGGACCTTTTGATTCTCCTCTCATTGGTCTTCCAATTTAACCATGTGGCCTCCAAACCAATATGTTTGTGTGTGGGTAGCGCCAACTGCTGCTTCCTCAGAAATCATTTTCTCATCTTTGCCCTTTGTTTACTTCATCTTCTCTCTAAACAAACAAATAAAGCTCCTTCTTGATCTAGCAGCCTCCTCCAGCCATCACCTCATCCCTTTCCTTTCCTTTTCTTCACATCTATACTTTATAAAGAATAGACTACTCTTGTTGACTCCATGTTTTCACATTCACTCAACAACATGGTACCACTAAACTGAGACTAGTTGGTGACAATATTACTCAAACCAATCTTCTCTCTTCCTTTCTGTATTAGTCCATTTTCACATTGCTGATAATGACATACCTGAGACTGGGAAGAAAAAAAGGTTTAATTGGACTTACAGTTCCACATGGCTGGGGAGGCCTCAGAATCATGACAGGAGGCGAAAGGCACCTCTTACATGCTGGCGGCAAGAGAAAATGAGGAAGATGCGAAAGTGGAAACCCCTGATAAAACCATCAGATCTCTTGAGACTTATTCACTACCACAAGAGCAGTATGGGGGAAACCATCCCCTTAATTCAAATTATCTCCCACCGGGTCCCTCCCAGAACACGTGAGAATTGTGAGGGTACAATTCAAGATAAGATTTGGGTGGGGAAAAGTGGATAAAGCCCGGTAGAAAAGTGGATAAAGCCCATGTTTTTCATCATTCAAATCATGCATGCCTCACCTGAAACCTTGCAGGAGCTGAGCTGAGTGGGTAGAAGGGGACAATAAAGGACAAGTGGGAAGGGAGTGCTTAGCTACTTAGGATATAAGGACCGAGGGCAGCCAGGCCACAGAGCTGTGAGGGCAAGGGCCACGTCTGTTTTGCTTAGTATCATGATCCCATCATCTGTTGAATACTCATCAGTGAGAGTGGTTTCAGGTAAATATTTTTTTTCTCTAATTACTATGGGTTGCAAAGTAAATGGGAAGTGAAAAGGTAAAGGAAAATGTAGTCTATTTATTCAAGAAGTTTGGTTGTTAAGGAAGAAAAGAGATAGGGTGATGAGTAGAGGAACTGTGGAATCAGAAGTTTTTGCTTTTGGTTTTTGGCAGGGGGTCATTTGAAGCAACTTAAATATATTTATAAGAGTAGCAAAGAGGTAGAGGAGAGATTGAAGACAAGAAGAAGATATTGATAGATTGAGATCCAGGAGGAACAATGTAGGATACACTCACACACACTCTCTGCCACACACACCTTAACGGACATTTGGCTTTTTGCCATACAGTATAAGGGCACCAGAGTTTTAAATCTTTTGATCTTTAGAGGAAAGTCTTCCTCTTGCTATTTTTTTTTTGACAGAGACTTACTCTGCCACCCAGAGTAAGACTGGAGTGCAGTGGCCCGATCTCAACTCACTGCAACTTTTGCCTCCTGGGTTCAAGTGATTCTCCTGCCTCAGCCTCCTGAGTATCTGGGACTATAGGCGCATGCCACCACGCCTGGCTAGTTTTTGTATTTTTAGTAGAGATGGGGTTTCACCATGTTGGCCAGGCCGGTCTTGAACTCCTGACCTCAAATGATCTGTCCTCCTCAGCCTCCCAAAGTGCTGGTGTTACAGGCATGAGCCACCATGCCCAGCCTCTCTTGCTTTTGTTTCTGAAAACTTTCTGGTATAAAATGCCTAGTTCTGGAAAAATGTAAATAGAAGAAAAGAGAATTTCATCAAAGTATGGAAACACTAGTCACACACACATGTTATATATATATATATGGTATATACGAATTATATATGTTATATAAAATATGATATATATATTTAAGGAAAGATTAGGGAAGCTAGGAAGGGTCATAAATGAAATAAGATTGACCATGAGCTCTATTTTTTTATACATTAAAAATTTTACATAATACAACATTTTTATAAAGCACTAAACAGTTGCCAAACTCAAATGCTCATTATTTACTCACTCATTGAGTTTTGAAATGACTGTAAGACCTTGGGTAGTCTACAATGATAGTTAATTCAGTACGTTAATATCTTTAGTGAAAACTGCATTAGATAATTTTTTTAAATTCTGTCTCTTTAATTTTTTGATCTGATAGGTAACAAATGAGTTAATTAATTGCTTTATTGACAGTTATTTTAATTATTACTAACATTGAGCATCTCTTATATGCTTATTGGCTATTTATTATTCTTCTTCCGTGGTTGAATTTTAAAATATTCTTTGCCAATTATATTTATTTCCTGTAACAAATTACCACAAACCTGATGGCTTAAAACAGCAGAAATTTATTCTCTCACAGTTCTGGAAGCCAGAGTGGAAATCAGTATCGCTGAACAGAAATCAAGGTGTCAGTAGGGCCACACTTCCTCTGGAGGTTCCAGGCGTGAATCTGTTCCATGCCTCCTCCATCTTCTTGTGGTTACCAGCATCCGTTGGATTGTAGCCATATGACTCCAGTCTCAAGGCTAGCATCTTCAAACAGCTCTCTGCTCCATCTTCACATCAACTTCTTCTCTGTGTATACAAAATCCCTTTGCCCTTTTGATCTGATCTGAATGTATCCCCCCCAAAATCATGTGTTAGAAACTTAATCCCCAATTTAACAAATGTTGGAAGGTGGAGCCTAAAGGGAGGTGTTTAGGTCATGAGTGTTCCATCCTCATGAATGGATTGATGCTGGTTATAAAAGAGCTTGAGGCTGTAAGTTTGATTTATTATTCTTTCTTGTCCTCTTGCCCTTCCACCCTCTGCCACGGGCTGGTGCAACAAAAAGGCCCTCATCTGCTGCCAGATCCTCGATCTTGGACTTCTCAGCCTCTAGAACCATAAAAAATAAATTTCTGTTTATTATAAATTACCCAGTCTTAAATATTCAGTTGTAGCAACATGGAATGAACTATGACACCCCTTCTTATAATAATACTTGTGAGTATTATTAGGGCCTATCCAGACAATAATCTTCTCATTTCACTCTATTCCCCCAAAATCTACCCAGGAGATCCAGAGTTAAGGACAGGTAGGCCACAGAGCTGTGAGGCTGTCTGTTTTACTTATCATAATCCCATTATATGATTAACTGAAACACACCTTCATAGCCTCTTTATCCTTTTTTTTTTTTTCCTTTTGTCAAATAAAGTAACATTCACAGATTTTAGGGTTTAAGATCTGGATATCTTTTGGTATAGGCCATTTTTTAGTCTACCACACTCATCTTTATACTGTCCTTAAAAAAAATAAATGTTTTATATTGGAATAATTTTAGATTCAGACAAATGTTTTAAAACTAGCACAGTGTTCTCATTTATCTTTCACCCAGTTTCCCTAGGATGATTTTAAAGATGTTTTATTTCTCTAAAATTGTGTTTCAGGATTTTTAGGTGCTAATAAATTTGGGTATAGTGTTTATTTTTAGAATAAAGTGTTTTGAAAAAAAAATCTATGTTGTCCTTTTTAATTAAAATGAGATCCCCATTATCCATCTCCTACTTTTCCAAAACAAGGAGGCAGAAGAGGACCATGATTCTGGCTAAAAATCAAATTGATATGTATAGCAAAGTCACACAATTCCACTTGGACCAACAACTGGAAAACAGCCATGACTGTCAAATATAAGAGAGGATTTTAGTAATATTAATGTGACAATTCCCAAAGTTTCTTTTATACCTTGTCAATACATTTCCATATAGATTTTGTTTAATTTGCTCAAGAACAGCTTGGCATATTTTAAGATTTTATTATTCGGAGGAAAAATTGAAAGTAGTAGATTTCAATTTTGTGTCACTGTGTATTGAGAAAAAGGGTATAGCCTAGTTGTCCCATTCACTAGTCCCATGCTATGTCATCAAATAAGATATTGAATATATTGAATTAATTATATACAGTCATGCATCAAATAATGATAGAAATACATTCTGAGAAATGCATCATTAGGCTATTTCGTCATTGTGCAGACATCACAAAGTGTACTTACGCAAAGATGTACTTATGCATAGCCTGCTGCATATCTAGGCTATGTATGTGGTATATAGCCTATTAGGCTACAAACCTGTACAGCATGTTAGTGTACTGAATATTATAGGCAATTGTAAAACAACGGTAAGTATTTGTGTATCTAAACACAGAAAAGATACAGTAAAAATATGGTATAAAATAAAAAATGGTACACCTGTATAGGGCACTTACCATGAATGGAGCTTGCGGGACTGGAAATTGCTCTGGATGAGTAAGTGAGTGAGTAGGAAGTAAATGTGAAGGCCTAGGACATTACTATACACTATTGTATACTTTATAAATACTGTACACTTAGGCTACACTATAATTGTTTTAAAAGGTCAATAATAAATTTACTTTAGCTTACTGTAACATTTTTACTTTATAAACTTTTTAATTAAAAAAACTTTTCTACTCTTTTAATAATGCTTAGCTTAAAACACATTGTACAACTGTATAAAAATGTTCTTTATATCCTTATTCTATAAGCTTTTAAAATTTTAAATATTTTTATAATTTTTATATTTTTTCACTTAATTTTTTAAATTAAAAGCTAAGTCACAAACACACACATTAGCCTAGGCCTACATAGGGTCAGGATCATCAATATCACTATCTTCCACCTCCACATCTTGTCCCACTGGAAGGTTTTCAGAGGCAACAATATGTATGAAGCTGTTATCTTCCATGATAATAATGTCTTCTTCTGGAATATCTTTTGAATGATTAACTGCAACTGTTTTAAAGTTAACTTTTTAAAATAAGGAGTACACTCTAAAATAATGATTAAAAATATAGTATAGTAAAGATATAAGCCAGTAACTTAGTCGTTTATTATCATTGTGAAGTGTATACTGAACATTATTGTATGTGCTTTACATTTGTATAACTGGCAGCACAGTAGGTTGTTTACACCAACATCACTACAAACAGGTGGGTTATGCATTGCGCTATGGTGTTAAGGCAGCTATAATGTCACTAGGCGATAGGAATTCTCAGCTCTATTATAATCTCATGGGACCACTGTTTGTTGTCCGTTGTTGATGGTAACGTTATGTGGCTCATGACTGTATAACTTATTGAATATTATGGAATGTGATTTGATCTAAACTCAAAACAATGTCAGTATATCTAGGCGGTTCAGGTAAGCCACTCTAAATTTCACACACTTTCAGGCATTTGGTGGGAGGAGCAAATGATCAGTGGCTACATTTTCACATCCTTTTGTATTTGCTTTCTGAGACTTGATGTTTGTCATCAAATATAGATTTGGCAATAGAGATCTGTGGACTGATTTGTTGGGATTAAGGAAACAGAAGGTAAAATTCTATTTAAAGACTCGATTTAGTGATGACACATTTTTAACTTCTTTATGACCAGCCGGGTTAATATCATGAAGAATCAAGCTGACTCTTAGTATAGGCAGCAGAACAATCATCTGTTTTCCACTACGCCATCTGGAGAAAGCTGCTGGTTGAATGACATTGTATATGATGTATGAGAGACTAATGAGAAAAGCAAACCTTTTATTAAAGTTTGAGATCTCAGAACTCCTCAAGCCACCAGTCTTCAAATATTGTTTTCTCAATGGCTTTGGGCCAATTACTTAGCCTCTTTACCTCAGCTTCTCAATTGGAAAAATGGGAACTGTTATAGTGTGATTAATTTATCTCCTAAGGGGGTTGTTTATATTAATTAACTGCTGTTAAGAGCTTTGAAAATGAAAAGTGCTAACTGCTTATGTCATGATTACCCATGGAATAGTGGAATATGATAACTGCTTCACTAGATAAATTACTAAACCTGATACACACAAACTGTGAAATCAGGGGAGGGGTTAAGAACCAGGGCAATGAGACAGCTGAGGAACTAACCTCATCAAGGAATATATTAGTTATGCTTTAGCCTTGATTTATGCTGTTTAAACTACCTTCTGAAATATATGTTTAAAATTTCATAATGCAGGCATCACATTTTGCTTTGCCAGTGCCTATAATGACATTTATTTCCTGGATATATTTCCTCTATAAACCTAAAGAAATCTGCCTCAACTCATATTCTGAAAAAATTTTATTATTTCAAGTTACTCCTTTTGAGTGTGCTCACACCCACCCACAGACAACACACAGATTGTTACTATCGATAGGGTAGAACATTCTGCTTCTTATTTGCATTGTTCGAAGCAAACCAAACACATTAGTGGTGCATAAATGGCTATTTCTTGGAGCCAGTGGATTTTTTTTTTTTTATTATACTTTAAGTTCTGGGATACATGTGCAGAATGTGCAGGTTTGTTACATAGGTATACATGTGCCATGCTGGTTTGCTGCACCCATCAACCTGTCATCTACATTAGGTATTTCTCCTAATGCTATCTCTCCCCTTGCCCCCAACCCCCCGACAGGGCCCAGTGTGTGATGTTCCCTTCCCTGTGCCCGTATATTCTCATTGTTCAACTCCCACTTATGAGTGAGAACATGCTGTGTTTGGTTTTCTGTTCCTGTGTTAGTTTGCTGAGGATGATGGTTTCCAGCTTCATCCATGTCCCTGCAAAGAACATGAACTTATTCTTTTTTATGGCTGCATAGTATTCCATGGTGTATATGTGCCACATTTTCTTTATCCAGTCTATCACTGATGGGCATTTGGGATGGTTCCAAGTCTTTGCTATTGTGAATAGTGCTGCAATAAACACACACGTGCATGTGTCTTTATAGTAGAATGATTTATAACCCTTTGGGTATATACCCAGTAACGGGATCGCTGGGTCAAATGGTATTTCTAGTTCTAGATCCTTGAGGAATCGCCACACTGTGTTCCACAATGGTTGAACTAATTTATGCTTCCACCAACAGTGTAAAAGTGTTCCTATTTCTCCACATCCTCCTCAGCATCTGTTGTTTCCTGACTTTTTAATGATCACCATTCTAACTGGCGTGATATGGTATCTCGTTACAGTTTTGATTTGCATTTCTCTAATGACCAGTGATGATGAGCTTTTTTTCATGTTTGTTGGCCACATAAATGTCTTCTTTTGAGAAGTGTCTGTTCATATCCTCTGGACACTTTTTGATGGGGTTATTTGTTTTTTTCTTGTAAATTTCTTTAAGTTCCTTGTAGATTCTGAATATTAGCAATTTGTCAGATGGATAGATCGCAAACATTTTCTCCCATTCTGTAGGTTGCCTGCTCACTCTGATGATAGTTTCTTTTATACTGTGCAGAAGCTCTTTAGTTTAATTAGATTCCATTTGTCAATACTGGATTTTGTTGCCATTGCTTTTGGTGTTTTGGTCATGAAGTCTTTGCCCATGCCTGTGTCCTGAATGGTATTGCCTAGGTTTTCTTCTAGGGTTTTTATGGTTTTAGGTCTTACATTTAAATCTTTAATCCATCTTGAGTTAATTTTTGTATAAGGTGTAAGGAAGGGATCCAGTTTCAGTTTTCTGCATATGGCTAGCCAGTTTTCCACATACAATTTATTAAATAGGGAATCCTTTCCCCATTGCTTGTTTTTGTCAGGTTTGTCAAAGATCAGATGGTTGTAGATGTGTGGTATTATTTCTGAGGCCTCTGTTCTGTTCCATTGGTCTATATATCTGTTTTGGTACCAGTACCATGCTGTTTTGGTTACTGTAGCATTGTAATACCATTTGAAGTCAGGTAGTGTGATGTCTCCAGGTTTGTTCTTTTTGCTTAGGATTGTCTTGGCTATATGGGCTGTTTTTTCTTTCCATATGAAATTTAAAGTAGTTTTTTTTCTAGTTCTGTGAAGAAAGTCAATGGTAGCTTGATGGGAATAGCATTGAATCTATATATGACTTCGGGCAGCATGGCCATTTTCATGATGTTTGTTCTTCCTATCCATGAGCATGGAATGTTTTTCCATTTGTTTATGTCCTCTCTTATTTCCTTGAGCAGTGGTTTGTAGCTCTCCTTGAAGAGGTCCTTCACATTTCTTGTAATTTGTATTCCTAGGTATTTTATTCTCTTTGTAGCAATTGTGAATGGGAGTTTGCTCATGATTTAGCTCTCTGTTTATCTATTATTGGGGTATAGAAATGTTTGTGATTTTTGCACATTGATTTTGTATCCTGAGACTTTGCTGAAGTTGCTTATCAGCTTCAGGAGTTTTTGGGCTGAGATGATGGGGCTTTCTAAATATACAATCATGTCATCTGCAAACAGAGATAATTTTACTTCCTCTCTTCCTATTTGAATACTTTTTATTTCTTTCTCTTGCCTGAATTGCCCTGGCCAGAACTTCCAATACTATGTTGAATAGGAGTGGTGAGAGAGGGCATCCTTGTCTTCTGCTGGTTTTCAAAGGGTATGTTTCCAGCTTTTGCCCATTCAGTATGATGTTGGGCCAATGAATATTTAAGGATATTAATTTACTTCCTCTAATAGTCTTTAAGAAATTCAAAAAATAAACATGTGGAACAAAGAAATAAAATGTCAAACCTTAAGTTTCAGCTCTTACTGATGAGGACTGTGTTTTGGCATTGACCGTATCATTACCTACCTAGTTATGAGGTCATACTTCTGCATAGTTCATTAGAATTTATCTTTAATTTTATAGCAAAGCACAACTGCAAAGCCAACGTGTTTTGGTCAACATTTATTGCATGGGTATTTTTTTTTTTCAAGGGCGTATATTAAAGAAAACTAAAGGGACAGAGTCTCTCCAAAGTTCTTTGGATTAAGAGTCTTAATGATACTTTAAAATATTTCATTCAGAGTATCATTTCGGGAAGTTTCTCTAGCAGTCTAATGATTCACAAATTATATGTAATACCATTTCATTTTGAGACAATTAATAGACTTTAGAATTTTTTCTCAATTTTTCTTTCCTTACTTATACATATGCCACTTTGTTTTTAAAAAGGATTTAAGGCAGCCTCCTTTATTAGAACATGCCTTCTCTATATTGCAATATAGTCCTCAAAGCTGAGGAACATATCTGGAGTGGGATATAGGAAAGCACAAATTTAAATTAATTCTCACTGGAATGCTTAATATTCATACCTAAGAGATACCACGGTATAGTGAAAAGCATATCAAATTTTTAGTCAAAAATCTGATTTTCATTCTCTGGCACTTACTTGATGGTGCAATTTTGACAAATCTTTTGGCTTCAGTATTCCCACCTATAAGCTGGAAATAATTTCTTCATCATTGACTTACTATAAGGATTAAATGATTAATGTTCATGAAAGAGTGTCTGGCATCTGGTAGGCACTACACACAATTTATTTATCTTTTTTGGACAGTAAAAATCCCTACAAAAGGGCCATTTTATATTTTTATCTAAAAATTGTGCTTGCATCAGTTTTATTTCTGTAAATAGTTCATTCATGAATAATTCCTACAACTATAATGTGGTTGTAGCTTTCTCATGCCATAATATTTATATTAAAAGCTAATTTTTTTTTTTTGAGACAGGGTCACCCAGGCTGGAGTGCAGTGGTGCAGTCATGGCTCACTGCAGCCTTGACCTCCGGGGCTCAAGCAATCTTCCCACCTTCTGAGTAGCTGGGACCACAGGTGCACATCACCATGCCTGGCTAATTTTTGCATTTTTTTGGTAGAGACAGAGTCCCACTATGTTGCCCAGGCTGGTCTCGGATTCCTGGGCTGAAGTAATCTTCCTGCCTTGGTAACCCAAAGTACTGGGATTACAGTCATGAGCCAATGCACCCAACCGCTAATTTTCTTTTAAAGAATTGAATTTTAAGGGAAAAAAAGGCTTGCCCTTGATTATTTTTCAGTTGAGAAATCAGTGGTGTGAAGGAGGTATCCTATGGCTTCATTTTAAACACAATCTTTCAGAGTGATGAATGAGGGTATATTTTACGACTTGAGTTTGCTTAACAATTTAAACTTTTACAACCTTTAATTTATGTGTCCCTGAATTCTCTATTTTCAGGCTTCAGCTACTACTTCAATGAATAAGGCATCAGTCCCTTAGACAAATGACAAGGAAATCCTCATATAATCTTAAAAAGAGAGAGAAAGGAATGAGGAAGTGCCTAAGCCTAACAGGAATAAGTCTTTTTCAGAATCCAAGCCCAAATAAATATTTGAATGAGAATGGTGTCTTCATATGTGTAGTGGAAAATAGGTCCTTTTCAGGCTTCAGATTTTGGCAGGCTGGCATGTTGACTTTATCACCTCGGGATCACTGGGGTTTCGGACGCCTTGCTGCAGGCTTCATCATGCGCATGCGCATACCCCCTACCTGTTGGGCGCCAAGACCAGGCCGCAGGCCCAGGCCTGTGAGCCGCTTCCAGGAACATCACCTGGCTGTCTTCCGCCTTGGACCCCAGCCTTCAACTTCCCCTCCCTGTTGTTTAATCAGTCTTCATCAAATGTCATTTTAGCTATATCTACTTAATATCCCTGGAAGTCAGAAGTCTCTGTGCAACAGATAGAACCAACACATCTCTATCCGAAGATAAGTTCCGCTTTCCTCATTTCAGTTTGATGATAAACTCCATACGTTTGGATTAATTGGGAGGAAAGGCAAGAGGCCATATAAAAATGTTTGCAAGTTTGGGTTGTAGACCTAAAAAGGTTTTAAAAGGTCTAAGAAGAAGTGTAGACCACAGCAGTCTGGTAAATATAGATCTTTAACAAGTTCAGTTTGTTCATACAGTGCAGTGGGCAGTTTAAAATGCCATTTGGGAGGTATTTTAACAATCGTAAAGGTGGATATTGCCCAGGTTGCCCCCTTTATTGGCTGATGTCTAAGAGAGGGATGGACTCGAGAGGCCATTTCTGGGGCAGAAGACTCTGCTTGGTACCCAGTGCTCAGGTTCTCACCACCAGTGGTCCCCAACCCCATGACCTGACGAGGCAGATACCCAAAAGTTAGCTTGAAGAATGTCATCACACTCTTATAAGAAGTAAGAATGCCAGAAATAATATATTATCCAAATGAGAGTCATCTGTTGTTTGTAAGTATTTTTAAGTATTTGCAAAGTTTTCAAAAAATAAATAGCTTTGCTTGCTTTTTGAAAGTCACTCCATGAAGAAAATGGTTATGTCACATGCCTTTTCTTAGTTCACTTCAGGCTTTATCTTTGAGAGATTAAAAATTTTAATTATTACAAGTATTATATTAAAGTAACAAATCATTGTATATCATTAGCACTTTGATCTGCTTGCCTTTTTGAACTGGATCTCTCCCCCTTGACATAAGCTTTGTTCTTTCAGCCAGACTTTTGTTTGTTTGTTTCAATAGGTTATTGGGGAACAGGTGGTGTTTGGTTACACGAATAAGTTCTTTAGTGGTGATTTCTGAGATTTTGGTGCACCCATCACTTGAACAGTGTACACTGTACCCATTGTGTTTTCTTTTATTCCTCCCCCCGACACTCTCCACCACCGAGTCCCCAAAGTCCATTGTATCATTCTTATGCCTTTGCATCCTATAGCTTAGCTCCCAGTTATGAATGAGAATATATGATGTTTGATTTTCCATTTCTGAGTTACTTCGCTTAGAATAATGGTCTCCGGTTCCATCCAGGTTACTGCGAATGCCATTATTTCTTTCCTTTTAATGGCTGAGTAGTGTTTCATGGTGTGTGTGTGTGTGTGTGTGTGTGTGTATACATATATATATTATTTTATTTATCTACTTGCTGATTGATGGGCATTTGGGCTGGTTCCATATTTTTGCAATTGCAAATTGTGCTGCTATAAACATGCATGTGCAAGTATCTTTTTCATATAATGACTTCTTTTCCTCTCAGTAAATACCCAGTAGTGGGATTGCTGGATCAAATGGTGATTCTACTTTTAGTTCCTTAAAGAATATCCACACTGTTTTCCATAGTGCTCGTACTGGTTTACCTTCCCTCTGACAGTGTAAAAGTGTTCCCTTTTCACAACATCCACACCGACATCTATTATTTTTTGATTTTTTTATTATGGCCATTCTTGCAGGAGTAAGGTGGTATCTCATTGTGGTTTTGACTTACATTTCCCTGATAATTAGTGATGTTGAACATTTTTTCAAATGTTTATTGGCCATTTGTGTATCTTCTTTTGAGAATTGTCTATTTATGTCCTTAGCCCAGTTTTTGATGGGATTGTGTTTCTTGCTGATTCATTTGAGTTCCTTGTAGATTCTGGATATTAGTTCTTTGTTGGATGTATAGATTCTGAACATTTTCTTCCACTCTGTGGGTTGTCTGTTTACTCTGCTGATTGATTCTTTTGCTGTGCAGAAGCATTTTAGTTTAATTAAGTCCAATCTATTTATCTTAGTTTTTGTTGCATTTGCTTTTGGGTTCTTGGTCATGAAGTCTTTGCCTAAGTCAATGTCTAGAAGAGTTTTTCTGATGTTATTTTGTAGAATTTTTATGGTTTTAGGTCTTAGATTTAAGTCCTTGATCCAACTTGAGTTGATTTTTGTATAAGGTGAGAGATGAGGATCCAGTTTCATTCTTCTGCATATGGCTTGCCAATTATCCCAGCACCATTTGTTGAATAGGGTTCCCTTTCCCCACTTTACGTTTTTGTTTGCTTTGTCAAAGATCAGTTGTCTTTCAGCCAGACTTTGAGAGAATTGGCAAGGCCCAGGCTTTCAACAGTCATCAAGAAAAGGAATATGATGTTGATACTAGTACTCAGCTTACTCCTCGGAGCAAAAGCTGGAATAAATAACCAATTTTAAAATAAGAAAAATGGTCTGGGCTGGGCTCAGTGGCTCATGCCTGTAATCCCAGCACTTTGGGAGACCGAGGCAGGCAGACCATTTGAGGTCAAGAGTTTGAGACCATCCTGACCTATATGGTGAAACCGCATCTCTACTAAAAATACAAAAAAAATTAGCTGGGCGTGGTGGTGCACGCTTGTAATCTCAGTTGCTTGGGAGGCTGAGACAGGAGAATTGCTTGAACCCAGGAGGCGAAGGTTGGAGTGAGCCAAGGTCACACCACTGCACCCCAGCCTGGGAGACATAGTAAGACTCTGTCTCAATAAAAAAAAAAGAAAGAAAGAAAGAAAGAAGAAAAAGGAAGAAGAAAAGTGGTTTGATTCTTGCGAAGCATTCACCCAAATTTGTAAAGCTAAGGGTCTAATGAACCTGCCAATGACTTTGTGGAGAATTTATGAGCTTTTTACAGAGATTGATAGGATTAAATGAGATAATGTTTGTAGAGTGCTGGGCACAGAGTCTGGCACACAAGGAAGCACTAAATTTTAAAAAGCAATTGTAACGCTGATAATACTGCTTGTTATAACAAGTCTCCAGAATTTATTGAAATCAAAGAGTGGGAGAAGTGGAAGATCATGTCAACCATTGCTCATATAGCTCTTCTACAGTGCTCCAGTATGTGATATATGATGTACTCGGGAACTTCTTGGATTCCTATGGAAACATCTCCCTTTTTTATAGTCAGATTTACTCTGGAGAGACATTCTACAACACTTCTCAAACTGCATTGGCTTGCACTCCTCTGGCATTAACTATATGCCAGTAAGAATAGTCTGGGTTTTATTGACAGAAGGATAAAATTCTGGGGTCTTATCATTTGAGTCCCCAAACAGTCAACTCTGGCCTTGGCTAACAACTTTCCTCCAGACTTAGGAATACATCCTGGGTTTCCCAGGATATCGTCATCAGTTTGTAACTCATTTCATTGCCCTGACTCTGTTCTTGACCAACCTGCTGTGTAAGAACCATGGCTTCTAGTGGTTGTTCAAGACTTGGCAGGTGAACTGAACTCTAAAATGATGTTTTACAGTAGGACAAATCTTACTCTGGCTGGATCTGAATGCAGCAGCTTCACCTGGGAGGTAGATTGCATGTGGAGGAGGAGAGGCAGGAGTATGCCAGCTCAGTCTGAAACTGGCTTAAGTCCCGAATCACCAATAACTTTTCCGAAAGTGAACCCCATTTCAATGACCAACCTCAAGCTGACCTTCAGGACTTGGCATCACAGTCAAAGGGCCAGACCCCCACCAGGAATGGGAATGTCTTCAGGTGCACTTGGCCTGCAAACTCAGTGAGTGGCTGTCCACTGTTGTGGCCTGATATGGTTTGGCTCTGTGTCCCCACCCAAATCTCACCTGGAACTGTAATAATCCCCATGTGTCAAGGGCGGGACCAGGTGGAGATAACTGAATCATGAGAACAGTTTCCCCCATGCTGTTGTCGTGGTAGTGAGTGAGTTCTCACGAGATCTGATGGTTTTATAAGGGGCTTTCTGCTTTGCTTGACACTTATTCTCTCTCCTGCCATCCTGTGAAGAGGTGCCTTCCACTGTGCTTATAAGTTTCCTAAGGCCTCCCACCCCCAGCCATGTGGAACTGTGTCAATTAAACCTCCTTTTCTTTATAAATTACCCAGTCTTGGGTATTTCTTCATAGCAGTGTGAGAACAGATTAATACATGGCCATTCTGATTTCAAGAAAGCAAATCCTAAAATTTTAGAATTAATGTACAAAGGTTTTATTTTGCCCTGAGGATACCAGATGCCCCCTAACAGCCTCTTTTCAGAGAACAGAAGCAGAAAGTTATTCTCCATTACTTGTCACTTTCTGTTTCTCTGTCTTTGTGCCCTTGTGGATGATTGGGTTGTAAGTGACATTGTGTGGGTGGGGGGATAGGGATTTCATAAGCCTACACCAGGACAAGTGGGGCAATGAAGCTGACCTAGGGGAGACTGAAATCACAGCCTTCCCTACATAGAATTTAGTCTCCTGGTTATGACTGAGGCCGGTTTGAGGGCAACTTAGGAGGGATGGCTCTCCCTCCCCTTTTCTTGAACCTTAATCCTTTTCCTTCCTGCCTCACTCCCCACACTTCCACCATGCTCTTTATATTTCCTTTGTGGCTTTTTAAAAGCCCCCAAAGATATGCATCAGGCTGTTAGTACTGGTTAATCTCAGTGAGGATATTTTCACTTTAAAAGCTCTCTCTACATTTTTGGATAATACTACTTGTTGCTTTAAGCATTTATTACGTTTGGAATTAAAAGAAAAAGTTAATCTGCTCTGAGAAACAAGAAAAAACTAAAATAAAAAAGAACAAAAAACCAAATTAATAAATATATGTATTTTTTCCTTTATCACTCCCCTCCTCCAAGGCTTCTGGCTCAAAACTGATTCTTCCTTCTATCCCTGATCAAAATTTTTATTTCCAAAATGCTGCCTTTTCAGCTAGATAGTGATCAAGTTATTTGGTTAAAGTAATTCCACTAATGTGTGTGTGAGAAGTGTTGTTGGGTGATGTTGATGTTGACGATTATCCAAAGAGTGTCCGGAGGGCATTTGCAGAGCACGTTGGCCTGGGTGGTAATCCCCCTACTGTTGGCTTCATTTAGAACCTTGAGCATGTCACTTCAAATGCCTGTATCTCTGGCTTAATTCTTCATCTAACATGTGAAACTAAGAAAATAATACTGCTATGCTTGCTAACCTTACAAAAATACAATTTTTTTCTTAGTCTGTGATTATCCATTGCATTTTCTCCTAGGCCCGGTGGAGATGGTGGTGGTGAGATGCAGGGAGATGGAGAGAAAAATGGGAGCACCACCTTTCTTTACAAAGCCAAAAGCTACATCCCCATTGACCTAGATGTCATAAGAGTTTTTTTTTTCCCCAAAGGTATATGCACCCTCAAGAGTAACTTGTAGTTAATAACCATCAAAACTAAAATACAAACTGCTTTGCTTTGTATACTTTTTAGACTGACATGACCAAAATATGATTTCTTGATTGTCATTTCATTTTTCATAGGGCACCATGATGGAGAATCGGCTTTCCCAAGGACACACATACCTTTGTCACACCAAGCACCACCTTGTCCTCAGACTGTTCTTGTACTGGCTTTGTTTACAAGCCAGATCTTTTTTTAAATGAGAAAAATCAAATGTTCACTTAAGAAGTGAAATTTGAATAAAATTACAGTTTCAGGCAAAGCCTATATTATTTTTAAAATCAGCGAATAAAGCAAGGGATATTAAATCATGATCTTCACCTGAACCAGTTCTTTCTCTCTCTCTTTTTTTTTAATAGTATTCCTATAGTAGGAAAATAATTCATCTGGCTTGATTGTGTTCATTACCACATAGCTGGCATGGTTGTCTCACGCAAGCACCAAGAAGATATAGAGCTAAATCAACAGACCATGATTTGTTGGCTCTACCAAGTATAAACTAGCCACTGGAAAATCAAGTTGAAAACATAGGACAAATCTATGAAAGAAACAAGCCACAGCTTGCAGGAAAGAAAATGTTTGCAGAAAACTCCAGCATTACAGGTTTATCTAAGGTGTGGTCTCCAGTAAGCCTCAGTAATTACCCAGGATACCACAGCTAGTGGCTGAAAAATGTGCTTCATGGACTTAACCCTTTCACCCTACCCCTAGACAATTTCTTAGAGGAAATTGCACTACAGCCAGATTTAGCTTAAACAAAAAGACTTGTTTTTACTGTAATTGAAGTTGTTTTTAAAACATTGCTACTACGGTCTACTACAGATATTTCTTAACTGTGAAATTTAGCTTGTTCTTCCTATAATAACATAGGTTTATGAGTGGGTAGGACTTCATTTTATGATGCATCATGGTTGAGAATCTTATACCACTTGGGGGCTTTGTGGTTGAGGGGTAATATGGTTTAGGAAGAAAAAGGAGCTGAAAATTGCATTCTGGTCTTGTCTCTGGCCTGAAGCAAATTTCTTCATAACTTGAATCTCAATTTTCTTATCCTATCCATGGCATTATGTGGTCTCTGAGGAACCTTTTAGCTCTAATTCTCCATTTTTCTATTCTGTGAAAGTGTGACATCAAGAAGCAGTTCTTTCTAACTGTATCCACAAAAATACGTCTAAGTTATTGATTGTCACATCTGGATTCAGAAAAGCCATAATATTTGGAGATTGCTTTATTTTGTTAAATAATGATAAAACTGAAAAAGCACTTGCTTGGTTTGAATTGTACCCAAGTTAAAAAAAAAAAAAATCTTTACTTATTTTGCTTAACTTGAAAATGACCTGATTTGTCTCACTCTGTGTTTTGGAGTTTTACATCAAATTAACATTTATATTTCCCCTGAGTATATTTCAATGTTTTCTTGCCAAAGGATTTTAGTTTTGCATAAAATTTAGGGTTTTAGGTAGAAGATGCCTGGATCTACACCTGTATTCCTTCTAGAAGCTACTGCTTTACTTTGCTTTTATAATACAAATAGCCCCTTTCCCATAGAAACTGTGCAAATACCTATAGCTAGTGGTCCAACAAATCCTATAGCCAGAAGAAAATTCAGGCATAATCTCATCCAGCCCCTCACATTTTTGATGATCATAGTATTATAATAATTAATAACTATCATTCTTTGGGTACTTCCTGTAAAGCCAGATATTCTGCTGGGCATGTTATGTTCCTTATCGCATTCAGTTCTTAAAACAGCTTTGCAAAGTAGGAGTTATTATTCCCATCCCTGAGCAAGGAAAGTTTAAGTAACTTGCCTCCAAGTCCATACACTTAATAACTGTTGGAACTGAGACTCAAACTCAGGCCTGTAAGAATTTTGATCAAATTCTTTGATCAAATCCTTTGATTTTAAATTCTAGTGTACAATGACGATATCAAAATCAGAGACATTGTAGACAGCCTCAAGTTAGAGAACTCTGCATGTCGTGTTTCCTCTGCACGGAAAACTCTTCTCCTCCCCATTCTCCATTCCATTCTCCAAACTCCTACCTACACCTCCTTTAGAGCAAATGGCCTTTCAGCATTACTTTCTGTCTTAAGAGATGAGATCAATCTCCTCATCACAATTTTCTTCTTTCATGGCCTCAGTACTTTTCTTCCACAGCACCTTCCTAGCATTTACAAAATGCAAAAAAAAGTGAAACTTTTTTTGATTATTTGATTAGTATCAGCTCCATAAGGACAAGGGTAGTGTCTGACATTTATTTTTCATTGTTGTTAAATTTAAATAAACTTTAAAAAAGAATAAGTTTACATTCACAGAAAAGCTGAAAAGATAGCACAGGCAATTCCTATATATTCTGCATGCAATTTCCCCTACTGTGAGCATCTTGCATTAACTACTATGGTAATTACCTTGCCACAACTAAGGAAGGGACGTTGGTACGTTACTATTAACTAAACTGTTCTTTCTTCAGATTTCATTAGTTTTTATTTGATGTCCTTTTTTCACTCCAGGATTTCATCCAGGAAACACAGTATATTCAGATGTTATGTCTCCTTAGGCTCATTTGTTCTCAGACTTTTCATAGCTTTTGATGACCTTGACAGTTTCGAGAAATATATCTGTATAAAGTCCAAAAGTTTGTCTGATGTTTTCTTGAAGTTATACTGGAGTTAATGTGCTTTGGGGAGGAAGACTTTAAAGGTAAAATGCCTTTCTCATACATCGTATCAAGGGTGCATAATATCAACATTACTTATCACAATATTAACCTGGCTGAAGTAGTGTTTGACAGGTTTCTCCTTTAAGGTTACCCCGTTTTATCTACCCCATACGTGCTCTACTCTTCAGAACTACATTACTAAGCATATCCCATATTCATGGTGTTTTTGTAGGGAAATAAGCTCTACCTTTTTTAAGAGGTTATATCCACAAACATTATTTGGGATTTTTCTACACTGGAGATCTATCTCCTCTCATTTATTTATTTATTCAACTATCTATTTATATCAATATGAACTCGTTGATATTTATTTATACTTTGGGTTATAATCCAAAGCTGTCATTTATTTCGTTGCTCAAATTGTTTCATCTTTGACCATTGGAAACTCTTTCAAATTGGTTCCTATGTGCCATTGATATGCAACCCCTATCCTTTGATCTTTTAAGCAATTCCTTATTTTTTTTGTCATTAAAAGATGCTCCTGGCTGGGCATGGTGGCTCACGCCTATAATCCCAGCACTTTGGGAGGCTGAGGCAGGAGGATTACTTGAACCCAGGAGTTTGAGACCAGCCTGGGCAACATAGTGAGGCTTCATTTCTACAAAAAAATAGAAAAATTAGATGAAAGGATTGCTTGAGCCCAGGAGGTTGAGGCTGCAATGAGCCATGATTGTGCCACTGCATTCCTGCCTGGGCGATGGGAATGAGACCCTGTCTCAAAAAAAAAAAAAAAAAAAAAAAAAAAAAAAGATTCTCCACTTCCAGGCCTATCTTGTATATTTCCCGCCCCAGCTTTAGAATCAGTTAATTTTTCAAGAACATCTGATCCTTTTATTGAAAAATGGTATTAGAAATCAAGATCGCTAATAGCCTGTCATTACTTCCAGGCCCTCTCAGTGGAGAGAATTAGGAAATATATTTATGTGTGTGTGTGTCTATAGCAACCCATGTATATGCACATAACTGTAATTTTTCTCTATCAAACCATCTGCATCTATATAAGCTAAACATGAGTTCACACTGATGTCTCTGAATCTAGTCCAGTACCATGTGGTTCACTCTAGACTTCCCTCGTGGCTTATCTGTAAATTTCTATGCCAGCTGGTAGAAATCTGGTTCTTGTCATGCACCATCCATTTGCTCACTTGTTCAATCTTAGTATATATGTACAGCAATTTCATAATTGTTAGCCTATACCCCCATGAGAAAAGTCACCAGCTAGAGTACAGTAAGCACAGTACAGTTTTGTTTAGTCTTGCAGTTTCCAGTAAAAACGCAATTTTTCAAAGTTACTTAGGTCAACACCTTCCCCAGACCCCCCGCTGACTTATTCACTTTTTATATTTATTTATTTATTTATTTATTTTGAGACAGTGTCTTGCTCTGTCACCCAGGCTGGAGCACAATGGTGAGATCATGGCTTACTGCAATCTCAACTCATTGGTTCAAGTGATCTTCCTACCTCCACCTCCCAGTAGCTGGGACTACAGGTGCATGCCATCATACCCAGCTAGTTTTTTGTATTTTTTTGTGGTACAGGGTTTTGCTATGTTGCCCAGGCTTGTCTCAAACTCCTGGGCTCCAGGAATCCACCCACCTCAGCTTCCCAAAGTGCTGGGATTACAGGCATGAGCCACCGTGCCAGGCCACTTATTCACTTTTATTTGTTCCAGAACATAGAACAATATTTGGCATATAAAAAGCATTTAAAAAATACTGGCTGAATGAGTAAATGACATAAAAATCATGAAGGAAGGGTCTCATATTTTTTCATTTGTTACCTTTTAGTGAAGATGACCTTGACAACCGATATATATTGCAGTCCGACCCCACATTCCCTATATGCCTTCGCTGATTTACTTTTGTTCATAGAACCTATCATCATCTACATATTATCATATTTGGGGCATGTTAGAACAGCAGTGATTATTGCAATAGAGTCTACCATTTATCCATGAATACTTCTTGCCATGAGCTTTAATGAGACATTCAACTGCTGCAATATATTTCATATGTCTATCTCTCACTTAAAAATTAGTATGCCTGTATCAAACATTTCCTGTATCTTATAAATATACACACCTACTCTGTACCAACAAAAATTTTTTAAAAATTAAAAAAATTTTTTCACACATAATCTTATTTAATCCTTCCAAGACCCTGTGAGGTACGCAGGGTAAATGCCTAAAGATGACAAATTGAGGTTCAGAGGAATAAATAATGTGACTCAAATCACACAATTAATCAGTGATAAAGTTGGGATTCTTCTGTTAGCCACTATATCTCCCGGGAGCATAAGCAAAAGATATCTTGGGAATGGGGATGAGATGGCGCTGATCGAGTTAGACATGGCAACCAGGGCCCTGAGATACCCTTCTACCCCTTCCCCCCACCCCACACACCCACCTGGGAGAATACCTGTTACTGGAACAGAATGAGCATGACTTCATAAAGAATAGTTCATGTCTTTAGTAAAATTTACCTTCCATCACTGGTAACTATGGCTGTGATAAACAGAAACAAATCTAAAGATTTTTTTGCCTTTTATCCTTTACCATTGGAGAATCACTTTAGAGCAACTCAGAAACACACACAGTTGGGCCAGCTTTGTTTCTTGGCTAATGGGAGAGTATGAACTGAGCCCAGATGACCACTTTAAGGGGCTGTCATAAGAAAAATTTAAGCAGAGAGGGCATGTGGATGAAGAAAGAAGGAAAACCAAGTGATCTTACTTTTATTTAAAAGTAAAAGTCAACACCTTCCCCTGACCCCCCCACTGACTGACTGACATTTTTTTTGAGACAGGGTCTTGCTGTGTCACACAGGCTGGAGCCCAGTGGTGAGATCACATGCAAATAAAAGTCTTTTATTTTTAAGGACTGTTCCATGAGCTGTTATGTTGGTTATTACGCTGGAGAGCAGGGTCAGGGAGTAACTGTGGAATGATTTGACCAGCAGCATGTATTCAAATATGTGGAATGACAGATTATCTTGCCTTTTGCAAGGCAAGTTTACGTTTGGTATTGTAAAGCACATTAATGCATAAATATGACTTTGTTCAGACTTTCCTTATATAAATGCTAAAATGGTATTTGAGTCAGTTCCAATGAGAATATATGGTTCTTAAAAGCCTAAAGTGCAAATTAAAACTATCTTTCCAGCTTCCACAGCACCCCTCAGCCTCTCACCACCACTTATAAGTAAGTTTATAGCTATTTTATGTTAAAACATTTTAACATAAAATTTAACATAAAGTATTCCCTGGAACATCTAGGCTTGGCCTAGTAGCTACTCTGATCTTGACGAATCTATAATCTGACTTTCACAAAAGTCAGTTACCTAGTTTCTTAAGTAGCTTCTTTTAGTTCTCTTCTCTTCAAGATAATGGGAATGGGAATGATTTATCTGCCAAAGGAGGCTGTAGTGGGATAATATTGAGCACACTCTACATGTTGTATTTTGGTCTATATTTACTACACACATACACTTGGGGATTTTCTGACAGGAGGCAGGAGGGTTGGAGTAGATGGTAAAAAGGGGAAAGGTGGGAGACAGGATTAAGAATTGGCATTCCTCTCTGAGACTGGAGTATTGGTTAGCTATTGTTGTGTAACAAAGTACTCCAAAATGTTGTGGCTTAAAACAACAAACATTTATTATCTCAGTTTCTATAGGCCAGAAATTTAGGCGAAGCTTATCTGAGTGGTTCGTGAGGTTGTAACCAAAATGTTGGCCAAGGCTGTGGTCATCTGAAAGCTTAACTGGGGCTGGAAAATCTGTCTCCAAGATAGTCATGTACATGGCTTACATGTTAGTCTGGGCCGCTGGCAGGCAGCCTCATTTCCTTCTATGTGGGCCTTTTCACAGGGCTGCTTGAGTATCCTCATGACATGGCAACTGGCTTTCCCCAGTTGTAAGTGATTCAAGAAGGTGAGGCAAAAGCCTCAATGCCTTTCATTATACAGTCTTGGAAGCCATACCTCATCATGTTTGCATACTTTATTGGTGATACATATCAGTATTATTCAGTGTGGGAGGAGACTACACAAGGGTGTGAATACTGGAAGCCTGATTACCACCACTTAGTTTCTGTATTCATAAACCTAAGATAATATTTGCCCAGGCTGTCTCAGTGCTATTGGGAGACTCCCATGAAATAGTGGATATAGAAGCTAGACATGAAAGAGCATAGAAGTATAATGCTTTATCATTATGCATGTCATTTTTAAGTTATTATGGAGAAAATATTTGCTGAGCACCTGCCATGTCTCAGGTACTGGGTAACAGTGATGAACAAGACAGACAAAGTCCTGCCTTTATAGGCCTTACCTTCTAGTAGAAAAAAGAGGCCACAGGCAAGTAAAAGAATAAACAGTAATGATGAAAGTGTGTTAGGTTTACATGTAAGAAAGAACAGTATCCTCTAACAAAAAGAAGTTGGGCACTGAGGCTAGATAGGGGGAACTACAAAATTCCCCTCTGAGGATTCAGTTTCTTAGCCAAGATCTAAAGGATAAGATGGAGACAGCCACATAAGGAGAGCTGAGATATCACTGGAATAGGGCTCATTACCAAACAGATTGTAGAGCTCCTAAATTGAATCCCACAAAACACCAAACTACGTATTTTAAAGGCCCACAGGAGTCCACCTTGCCTGTAATGCAGGTATTAGTCATTGTCTCGAATCCTAGAATTATGAAGGTTGTCCATTGTGCTTCCCATTCAGGGAAAACTGCCTATTGACCTGTCTATAGAGGGGTGGTACCTAAAAGAAGGAATCTGAAAGATAGTTCACTTAGCAAACATCTGAGTATTAGGATCCACGACTCCCCTCCTAGCTTCACCCCTGCCCCATCACCATGCTGCCAGTCTTACAGTTTGCCAAAAAGTAGATAAACCCCTGGAAGGGCCAGAGGAGAAAACAATTAGACTTTTCTGCTCCTCTTGCTTCTATTCCAGGTGTTCATGGGGGCCAGCAGAGGATCGGAGGAAAGAGATTTGAAGATGAGAAGTGGAAATAAAGCTCCACGACAGCCTTCCCTGCCATTTATTCAAGACCAAGCCTCTTACACACATTTTTATATCTCTTAGTTTGAAGAATCTTTCAGAGCTGAAGGGATCATTAGACACAAAGGAAGTTTGCCCTAGCAATGTTGGTTTCTGGGTTATTTTCTACTTAATTTTTAAAACCATACTCTTGTTTTAGTTATTTCTTATTTTTGGATCAGAGCAGTAAAGGTAATTCTTACAATTCTCAGCCCTACTAAGTAAACATAGACCTGAGTGGAGAGAAATCAGGTAGCCTTAGTTTTGGGAGTGAATACAAGATAAGGCAAAATATGTCATTAGGTCCTGGCTCTGAATCCTTTTCACTGAAGTCTAGCAGGAGTGTCTTTTGCATGAGAAGGTTTTACAAAGAGAAAATTGAACGCAGGAGACATTTCCAGATCCCTTGGGGGTGTGTACCCCTTCCCTTCACCCCACCTGTATCAGAACAAGCCAAATGAGAATACAGTACAACACCCAAGCAGCTGGCAAAAGGCAGGCTTTGAGCCTGCAGAGGCCTTAGAAAGAAAACTAAAAGCCGGCAAACCCCCCAAACCACTTTGTTTTAAATATGTTTTTCATGTTAATTTTAGTCATAATAGATGATGAAAATTAAAGGAACACTCTATGGAAAATCGCTGTAAAGCCCAATACAACAAGTCGCTTCTTGGCCAAGAAACGTAGCTGACAAATTGCTTCAGGATCATGCTGGATGAAGCCTTATTATGGTTATTAGCTATATGACTTAGGGCTGTTTGCTACCTTTGATCTAGCCCACTACCATCAATGTTACAAAAAAGAAGACCAGGTTATGGCTACATAAGACCCCTGAGTTCACACTCAGAAGCCTGGCAGTCTGGCATCATAGATACAGGCATGGGCATTGATGTCAAGTGGGTCTGAATCTCAGCTTTGCTGCTTCCTGTCTTTGGAACTTTGGGCAACTCAAATCTCCCCAAGACTTCTTTCCAATGGGAATGAAAACAGTATATGCTTCCCAGGCATGTTGAAGATTCAATAAGATAATGCTGATAAAACAAATTTCGTAGTAAGTGCTCAATATATATTCGTTATTTTTATTATCATGTCTTTTTACTTATCTTCCTTCATTTGAAAAGGTCGCTTTTGGCCTATTGGCAAGTGGATTCTACATGTATTATCAATTGCATCTCTATTTTTTTTTTCCATAATAATTTTATTGTTTTAACAACAAATCCATCCATCCAGAAACTGTAGTATTTACTCAAACCTATATAGGCCATATTTCTGGAATTATACTGCTTTATGTATTTGGACAACCACAGCAATACTGTTAATGAATGAATATAGAGCAGTGCTGAAGTTGAAGTTATGACTGCCAGTTAGGTGGGATGTGTTTAAGACAATTAGTGTACAATTTTGGGAAATCATTTTAGCCATGTGGCAATCTTCCTATGAGCCATTATATTAGTCTAGGGATCCTTTTTAGAGATGTTAGCTGAAGATTTTATTATTCTTTAAAATTCATCTTAGAATATCTGGGAATAGTTGAGCTGATTGGAAAAGGCAGTGGGAACTTTAAGTTCAATGTAAATTATCAATGTGCTTTAGAAAAATTAAAGACCTCTTTAATTCTCTGGTGCTTGATATGAAAAGCATCCAGACTAGCACAATAGGTCACACTTAAATGATTCTCTCCTTAAGAATTAAACTGTCTTTGCGCCATGCATTGGTGGAAGAAGATAATCAGATGCAGCTCCCCTAACCGAATCTTTCTTAAAGGAACTGACCAGGTAAAAGAATGGAGTTACCGTGCATGAAAAAAGAAAAATACAAAAATAATTTGACCTGCGAAAAGAATCAATTTTTCTGTGTACTGGAGCAAGACGCTAACAAGCATTACAGTGAGCCCTTCCAGTATTGAAACACTCTGTAAAGGCTTTGCTTCAGCAAGAAAGGCATCCATGGGCCAGATTTCAGCTGCAGGATGATTCAGCCACCTAGATCTGAATTCATAAAGAGTTTTAGATAGGATATGTCTGTAACTACCGGAGGTTGGAATTAGCTGCAAGATTGTATGTGTGTGTGTTGTGAGTGGGGGTGATTATTAGGATACTGAGGATTTATAGCTCCATAAAGAAACAGAATATTACTTCTATCTGAGATTGCCAGCCACCACAGAACACTTCCCTGTGGCTCAACTCTTCTTAAAAAGAGGACACTTTTGTTAGCATTAACATAGAAAGGGCATAGGACTAAATGGGGTTGATAGATTTAATTTCTTCTTAATAAGATGATATTTCACCTGAATAAGGTGGTGGTGGGTAGGGATGGAGTTGGGGAGGGCTCCATTTTTGTAGTGAGATTGCATAAAGCTGTCTGAAAAGCTCTGTCATACTCTCTAGTGAAGAGACCTTTTAAGTTCTTCATAAATTTGAAATTATTTCATTGTAGCAAAATAATTATAGCCATAAATTTGCATTGACTATGTGTGAACCACTGTTCTTTATATCCATTTTTAAATTTAATGCCCATAACAACTCCTTAAGGCAACGGCAGATATTCTTAATTAACAGATTGGCAAACTAAGGCTCAGAGTGGAACAAGGCACAATGGTAAGTGGTAAAGTAGGGATTTGAACCTGAGTCCATCCAAATCTAAGATGCTTTTATGAGGCTTCGAACCACTATGTGATCATCTTGATTCTATATGGTCTTACTTGTCCCATGGTGAAGTGCAGGATTCCCCCATAGGGACTGGAAACATGCCCTGTGCTGTTTCTCAAGAGAGGGAGCTACTTTCACGTTATGGCACTGCTCATTTAAATAGTTCACATGTGTCTGTTGGCTGAGTGTTTTTAAATGTTGGTCATAAATATACTTACTAGGACATAGTATAAAATATTTTAAATTGAAACTATCAGACAATACTGAGTGCCTGGTCACCATAATTACAAGAGATATAACACAGTGATCCTTCAATTTCTAGGGATTTACATAGCAGCCCAGATGAGAAGGGTGGTTGAGGACATGTTGAATACCTATATGAATCTATTTTCTTTTATATGGAATAAGTATGTTAAGTGCCACTTAAAACTCCAGTGTGGGAACAAGTGACTCTAATCTTTAGTCAGTCTCACCTACCCTCTAAGAACTTTTGGTCACTTCATCAGTTCCCCTGGCTTCTTGATCGATGAAACTGGCTTAAATGGAACTGTGTAAATGAAATCAGATAATGTGAAAACACTAGCAAAGTAAACAATGTGAACAAAACAGAGAAATTGCTAGAGCAACAAACTGACTGAGGCAACTGGAAAAACTCCAGTGTGCCAACTCTTGTGTTCAGTTTCTCCATATCATTACCTATTGGCCATCTGTTCTCTGGTCAAAATTCTCCGCCATTTCCCATCCCCAAATGAAACATCCTGGAAAGTGGGCTCCATCCCATATTCTTCAATCTAGTTAAATAGCTTCCAGCTAAAAAAAAGTTCATATATTCCTACCAAGGATATTTTGAATCCAACAGGTTCAAATAGACTGCAACTCACCTTGCAAATAAAAAAGGATAAGAAACCTAAGTTTATCTAAAATTTCACATTAATTCTGCGTGCCAGAAAGTACAGAAAGCAGGGACCAAAGTGAATACTATTGAGGTTAAGTACTTGAACACAACCTTTGTTCTGAAAAGTACAGACCATAATGACAAAAGTCTAGACAGTAACAATGACTTCTTACTAAGTCATTTTTGCAACTAAGTATTGCAAAAAATAAATAAATAAAGGTGGGGGAGAGAAAGAAAAGAAGGAGAGGAAGGAGGGAGGGAAAAAGAAAGAAAAGGAAGGAAAAGTAAAAGAAAAAAAGGACAACATAATGGGTGCTACGAGCTGTGTACTTCCAGCCAGTTTGTACAAAATATTCAGTGGGTCAGATGCATGTTGGCAGCTAATGATGCATCATAATACACTCAAAAGCCTTCAGAATTTGTGAGCATTGTGGCAGAATTTTGCAGGGAGAGGGAAATTAACCAAAGTTGTTATTGTAGTTTATAATAAGTCAGATGTTAGAGACCAGCACAAATCTGTGAAAATAGACTGGATTTTCTTAAAAGCAAATGGTTTTTGTTAGGGGTTTATTTTTCTCATGTCAAAAATATGAAATTACTTCGTAAAAGGAAGTGGTAAAATCTGCACCACTCAAAGTCTTGGGGATGTATTCACGTGTTCCCACATGTTCAACAGTTATTGAAAGTGTGGATTCTCATTTTACCTGCTAATCCAGTGCTTGGAAGTATTCAACAGGGAGCTTAGCCTTCTCCTCAGGTTTGTTTTCTGAGCAATGTCAGTGAACACATTCTATTACAAAATACTCTCAAATGTTTACAATTTTAGAACTTACTTTATGATCAAGTGTTTTATATGGTTCATCTATGGTGAGAATAAAGCAACAATTTCTGATTAATATATATAGTCTGGCAAGTTTTCTTTGAAGAGAATTCGGGAAATACATAGTGAATGTATACATTTCATCCGTATACACTTTTAAAGTGACTCTGTGATGTATGATAATGAAACAAGCTTTTTAGCTGAAATAATGGAAAAGGTTCCCAGAACTGAGAAAAGAGCAACCTTGGCCTGAGTTTTTTTTTAGATAACTGGCTCAATTCTGTAATTCTCCTTTTGCTGTAATCTCACACCATCTTAAATTTAGACTTTTGAATGAAAGATGGAGAGGAACATCATGCAAACTTTCAATGAAGCATAAATGATCCTAAAGCAAAACTTGATCTTTAAATTTCTATGATACGCTTCAAAAAGTTTAAATGTATTGAAAAATTTTTAATGTTTACAAATGAATAGAATATTAATTACTTCTGACATATAGCAAGGACAAGATATTAAGTCACTTTTTATTAAGCCTGTAACATTACATGTATTTTATATTTTGGTAAATATAAAATATATTTTTGTATTTCATATATAATATATACATTAAATATAACATATACATTAAAATTATACATACACACAAATATATAATTTTTAAGGCAGTATTAAGGAACAGTTTTTATCCTCTGAAATTAGTATACAGGCAAGATTTATTTACTTCAAAGGTCACGATCCCTTAGCTTCTAATTTCCTGGGTCCTTACTGACTTCAAAGTTTGCAGTTGTTCCTTAGTTGCTGATTTCCTGGGTCCATAATGCTGAGTGGAGCAACAGATCTTTTAACCTGGAAAGATGGAGAAACCAGTAAGACCAAATTGACCTAGCTCTTATGTTACTCTCTTATTGACTTGGAAAAGGAACATCAAGTTCTGTTGAGAGACATCAATGGTATTAGTAATAGTAAAAAGCACTAATTATGCTTTACATGCATATAGCGCTCAGAATTTCTGTGTGCTTGCATTTGTGTTATCTAATTTCTGAATTCAAGTGGTGGTAGTGTACCTTAAACTGTCTACAAAGCTACAGGACTAAAACAAAAAGAAAAAGTAATATACTCATTGTTTTGAACCAAACCACCATCCAAACTCTGAATTTTGGTTTTCTTCTGGTACTATGAAGCATTGGTGAATGGAATATGCGTTTTCCATATCATTTCTTTAAGAGATAAAATAAAAATGGTCATTTCTGCTTATTTGGGGACTTTGTCATAGAAACACACTGTAAAAATAGGCTGTAACCACTTGGGACCAATGTTGCCAAATGCATGTACTGAGCACACTGTTGATTCAGGCTGAAGCATTCACTCAGCTTAGTGATTATCTAGCATTATCTCAGTGGATAATGATTTTAATACTTCATAATACTCATTATGGCATTAGTGGTTTCATATTAATAAGATATTAGTTTTGTTATTCAGGGAATCTAATACATGAAAGTAAAAAAAAATCAACCCTAAAGCCTTTATTACCCAACAGGGTTTTTGTTTGTTTGTTGTTAATATCAAAAGACCTTTCTTTATTAAAATAATTATTTGAGCTTTCATGATTCTATCTCACTATTCTTAGTGTTAATTTATCTTGTTCCTTGACAATTCGACCCTTGTGAATGCCATACTTTGCATTTGGCTATAGTTGATCCAGGGAAAAATGTTAGATTATCTTATTTTAACTTCTTAGTTTGTTTATGCAAAGCAACTTGATCTCAATGCTTATCTTTCATTCTGTACAGATTAATTATAAAATGTACGTAGATCAAAAAGCAAAATTTGGGGATAATGTCATTATATTTGGAAGCCAGTGACTTTCGAAGGTTATGAATGAACAGAAAGTCCTTTGGTGTAACATCACTCATCTTGTTCTTACGACGAAGCATGCAAATTGACACAGGAGAGTGCCATGTCAAGGTTTATGAGAGGTCTGGCAATGCAGATGAAGGCTTTTACTGTAAAGACCGGGGAAAATTGCCTGAGGAGAAGTCTTCCTTTAAAACCATAATATTTCCCAAGGAGTTTTAGAATTTTGAATTTAATCCCAAATGAAGCAAATGTAAAATCTTGGAGGAAAAAAGTACACACATGTATATGTATATATATACACACATAGACACAGAACACATGTAGCTCATAAGACGATAGCTCTCCTAACTAGGTTACAATGTCTAATGCACAATTATAATTAAAAACAGGACTGATTTATTTATTTAATAAATATCTATTGAGGACTTGCTATGTGTCTGGCACTGGGCTAAAAGTTAGAGATACAATTATGAATGAAATATAATTTTTGCCCCAAGGAGCTATTTATTCAGTATAGTTCCTTGTCAGATCTCACAAGTATAAACCTTATTTTTCAGTATAAATAATAGCAGCATATTCTAAGTCTTCCTCATATACACTACATCATCGTCTTACAGTGAGCACAAAATAAAGAATTTGGATGGCACAAAGTTTGACACAGAAAATAATACTGTTAATAACATCTTCAAATTAGGAAGGCACGTGAAAGATATACTAGATCTATTCTTTTTCATAAAATTGAGATTTTTTTCCTCATAAAATTCTTTCTTGCAAAATTTTCAGAAATGTATTTTTAAATCTATGGTTTAATAAACTAATTTTAGTTATTTTGATACCTCCCAATTTCTTATTTTAGCCAGTTCTCCCAATAACAATGGAAGAATACATTCAGGGAAATTTGATTCTATTTCAAGTGACTCATGATGAAGTCTAAGGGAACTTACAAAAAGGATTTACTTTTCAATGCATTTTTTGGAAACTGAACCAAAAGCTTTAAAAATGCAGAGTGGTCAGTAAATTCAAAACTATGAGAGTTGAAGGAAATACCACCAACTCAGAAATCATGCTCTTTAATTTCTTGAATTTGGGGAAATACTGATTTTTATGAGACTTCAATGTGTGTAAATGAAAAAACCATTATTGATGGTGGTGATTTTTACATATTGAAGAATGTTAAAATAGGTTTTTTACATCTTGAGCTTTATGGAAAGTAATGGCTTAAAATTTAAATTTAGGGGCATGAGGGAATGTGAGGTGGCGCTCAGAATGGTCTGGGAATAAGAACCCATGTCATGGAAGTTTTAAAACAGAGGTGAGGATCCTAAATATATCAGGTAACTCTTGATATTATATTAAATGTACTTTGGAGATTGCACTGTAGCACACTAAATAAGTAAAAGGGTAGGTATTAAATGTTTTGTGTAGCATTTTTGCTGGCTTCCTCAGTCTAGTCACTGAAGACATTATAAAGATCACACCGATTGAAGAGCGTATCAGAACATTTATGTACCCCAAGGTGAGCCCCAGAATGAATACAATTCACTTCTTTTGCAAGTTTAAAGTTACATATATCAGACGTTGACTTCTGGACCTTTTGCCACTAGACACAAGTGATCTTTGAGATGAACTGATGCTACTCAGTACTTCAAAGAATGCTGGACAGTTCCTGAGAATCCTTGAACAAAGCCAGCCTAGTAACACCAACAAAAGTGCACCATGTTCTCCAGTGGCTAGTGGACCAAACAACAAAATTTGACAAATCTGTGTGAGTCATCGTGATCACAACTTGGCTTCATTTCTGTTTGTAACTTAGCCTCTAGTTTTAAGTTGATTTTCCCCCCAGATTTTAAGGTGAGCCTGCTGGCAAAGAAGACACGCATACATTTCAGCAATATTAACTTTTAGTTATCTCAAAACTCTTACACACACATGCACATACACATACATGCTCCACAATTTCCACCATGGGAAAGTCTCTCAAAAGTGTTTCTCTTGACATCAAAGTAAACAGCAAGTTTGAAGAATAGCACTATTTTGCTACAAATGTGACAAAAACTGCCTTTGCAAATAGTATTGCCTGTTCTCATCTATGGTACGTAATACAGAAGTTTTCTGTATATCACAGAATCACATAATGCTTTTTGTTCAAATGCTACATTAGTATCAAATTACCTGTTTGCCTAAAGTTATCATACCAAATTCTCAAAATTAAGTATGTAAAGATTCATATAGTTTTTTTATTTTTGGAAGAAGCAAAAACATCCAAAGGAGAAATTTGAATGATACATGCGTGAATGAATGTTGTCTTGTTTCTTTGAAGTTACTTTTCAAATAAGTCTTCCATGCTAGCTGTAATAAACGTATGTAAGTGAGCTCTGAGATCTAAAAATTAGGTTGCCCTTTGCTCTTGGAAATCAGTGACGATAATGTGGAAATTATGCCACAGGAAGGTATCATTCCAGTGAACAACCCTGGCTGTCCAATTCTGATCTAGTTGCAACCTGAGCTCAATAGCTAGGAAAATAGCAAACCAGTAATTGTGTGAATCCAATCAGGGAACAAAATCTCAGAATACTTCAGCAAGTAAGAAAATGGAGTTGTAAATATCAGCCTTGTTTATTTCCCATTACCACAGCTGGAGGCAAGAAAAGAACATGGTTTAGTATAATACAGTCAGGTAGGAATTATCACACACAATGAGGTTGAAAATTCTAGAGAAATATTAGAAAAGGAAAGCACAGCACCTTCATGAAACATATTTGGGTGCGGCTACCCTGTCCCATCGCCTCATTTAAAAATCATATCTAGTTTAAAGACAAAATTACTTTCAAGTCTATAACAGTAGCAAAGCTGCCCTTTGTTGCCCAGGAGTAACTTCAGAACATCTCTGTGAGCCAATATCATTTTTTAAAGAAGGATATATTTTTCACACCATATGTTTCGATGATAATTTTTGCAAAACACTCTAATAACCAGATAGTTATTAAACAATGACAGCTGATACGCCATGCATCTTGGAAACAAATTTGTGTAACAACCCATTATCTGTGCACCATTCACAAATGCTGAACATGAAGTAGCTTGTATCAGCCAGTATTGGCAGCTCAACTGTGTCTGTAAGGACAGCTGCCAATGAGTGCATCCTGTGCGGCTTAAGGCCTTTCTATGTATACACAGGGCCTACACACTTCATTCCTTCAACCTTCCCCAAAAGCCTGTGTCTCTCTGTACCTTTCCTTTTTCTTTTTTTCCTTTTTCCTTGTTTTTTTTTTAAGAGACAGAGTCTCACTCTGTTGCCCAGGCTGGAGTGCAGAGGTGCAATCTCGGCTCACTGCAACCTCCGCCTCCCAGGTTCAAGCAATACTCCTGCCTCAGCATCCTGAGGAGCTGGATCTACAGGCGCACGCTGTCACGCTCTGCTTTTTTTTTTTTTTTTTTTGGATTTTAGTAGAGACGGGGTTTCACTGTGTTGCCCAGGCTGGTCTCGAACTCCTGAGCTCAGGCAATCTGCCCACCTTGGCCTCCCAAAGTACCTTTCCTTTTTTCTTATTTTTCTTCCGAAATGATCCTCACATTTCCTTTCTGACTTTTACACCATTGACATCTAATACTTCTTATGAAAAAAAAGTCTTTCATCTTTCCTATGAATAATGGCAATTAGAAGCCAGTTCAAGGTTTCTTTAAATCTTAATCAGTCAGTCTGACACTAAATGTTAATCTTTTACTGCAAATAAGGCAATAAGAATAGCAATAGGAGAATAATAAAGATGTCACTAGAACATTTGGTAAAGAGAGTACAAATTCAACTTATCAAAACCTTAGCAAAAAGTCCCACAAACCTACTTCATATATACCAGGGCTCCAGACATCATCTATTCATTGTAGTAAAGACCAGAAACTAGAAAGAAGAATGATAGTGTCCAAGGACTAGTTCATTTATAGTTCGATTATAGTGTTTTTATTCCAGAGGATATGAATTGGCTCACAAAACTATATAGAAGACAGTAAGTTAAATGTAAATGAAAAGGAATAGAATAAAACAAAGATGTGGACATTCAATAACGTAAAACAGAAACCAGTTAGGAAACTTGGTCCTTTTGGGTTGCTATAATAAAGTACCATAGACCGTGTGGTTTATAAATAACACATTCACTTCTCAGAGCTCTGGAAGTCCGAGGTCAGGGTGCCAGCATGGTTGGGTTCTGGTGAGGGCCCTCTTCCAGGTTACAGACTGCTGACTTCTTGATGTATCCTCACATGATTGAAAGGAGGCGTTAGAACTCTCTGGTGTCTCATTTATAAGGGCACTAATCCCATTCATGACGACTCTACCTTTATGACCTAATTACCTCCCAAAGGTTCCACTTCATAAGACCATCACATTTTAGGGGACACATTTAGTCAATAACATTTCACCCCTTGTCCCCTCAAATTTATGTCCTTCTCACAGGCCACACCTTTAACACTTTGCTCAGACCTCTGTCTCTGAGAGAGTATCCAAGTTCGTCACTCACAATTTCTACCTTCCACAAAACACCTAGGCCACAATTCAGCTAAGTTGTAAGTTATTTTTTCTCTCTCTCTCTTTTCTTTCTTTTTTTAAATTTATTTTTATTTTTATTTTTATTTTTTTTTGAGAGAGTCTCACTCTGTAACCCAGGCTGGAGTGCAGTGGTGCAACCTCAGCTCACTGCAACTTTCGCCTCTAGGTTCAAGTGATTCTCCTGCCTCAGCCTCCCGAGTAGCTGGGACCACAGGCATGCGCCACCATACCTGGCTAATTTTTTGTATTTTTCGTAGAGACGGGGTTTTGCCATGTTTGCCAGGCTGACGTTGAACTCCTGGCCTCAAGTGATCCCCCCACCTCAGCCTCCCAAAGCGCTGGGATTACAGGCGTGAACCACCGTGCCCAGCCTTCAGCTAAGTTCTTTGCTGCTTTGTAGCAAGGATCACCTTTTCTCCGGTGTCCAATAACGTGTTCTTCATTTCTGTCTTAGACTTCATATTTTTACTGATAATCTTTTTAAGGCAATCTGAATTTCTTCTAACAACCACCTCAAAACTCTTGCATCCTCAACCCATGATCCAGTTCCAAAGCCACTTCTGCATTTTAAAAATATTTATTACAGCAGTGCCCTACTTCTCAGCACCAAAAATCTGGATTAGTTTGTTATGGCTAACATAACAAAATACTACAGACTGGGTAGCCTTAAACAAAATAAATTTATTTTATCACAAAAATTCTGGAAACTGAAAATCCAAGTTCGAAGTGTCATCAGGGTTGGCCTCCTCTGAGGCCCGTCTCTGTGGCTTGTAGATGGCTGCCCTCTTGCTGCCTCGTAGATGGCTGCCCTCTTGCTGCCTCTTCACATGGTCTTTTCTCTGCACATGTATGTGTGTCGCTGGCCTCTTTGCACATGTGCTAGTCTCCTTTTCTTCTTCTTCTTTTTTTTTTAAACATTTACCGGTTTAAGAAGGATATTTTAAAGAATACAAATAAACAGCCAGATAAAGAGATACATAGGGTGAGTTGTGGGGGAAGAGGTGTGGAGTTTCCATGCCCTCCTGAGATAACACCTTCCAGCAACTTCCACACATTCAGGTATCTGAAAGCTCTCCAAACCTTTGGGTTTTTATAGGAGCTTACTAATTTCCTCTTCTTCTGAAGACACCAGTCATATTGGATTAAGGCCCAGACTAATAGTCTCATTTTAACTTAATTACCTCTTAAATTCTTAAAAATTTATTTTTATTTTTATTGATACATCATAGGTGTACATATTTTTGAGGTAATGTGATATTTTGATACAATGTGTAATGATTCAATCAGGATAATTAGAATATCCATCACCTCAAACATTTATATTTTCTTTGTATTGGAAACATTTCAATTCTTCTCTTCTAGCTACTTTGAAACGTGCAATAAATTATTGTTGACTATAATCACTATACTGTACTATCAACTGCTAGAACTTATTCCTTCTAACTGTATTTTTTTTACACATTAACCAATCTTTCTTCATCTCTCCCACAGTCTGCTACCTTCTGCTTTTCCCAGCATCTGGTAGCCACTAACTCTCTACCTACCATCATGAGATCCACTTTTTTAGCTACCACATTTGGGTAAGAACATCCAATATTTGTCTTTCCGTGCCTGGCTTATTTCACTGGAACCTCCAGTTCCAGCTCCTTCTATGATTCTGCAAATGATAGAATTTCATTCTTTTTGTGGCTGAATAGTACTCCATTGTGTATATATGCCACATTTTCTACATCCATTCATCTGTTAATGGACACTTATGTTGATTTTATTTCTTGGCTATTATTAGCAGTGCTGCAACAAACATGGGAGTGTAGATATCTCTTCAATATCCTGATTTTCTTTCCTTTGGATATATACCCAGCAGTGGTATTGCTGGATCATATGGTAGTTCTATTTGCAGTTTTTTGAGAAATCTCTATACTGTTTTCCATAATGACCTTACTACTTTACATTTCTACCAACAGTGTACAGGTGTTCCCCTTTCTCCACATCCTTACCAGCATCTGTTATTTTTTGTCTTTTTTATAAAACTATTCTGACTGGGGTGAGATGATACTTTATTATGGTTTTGACTTGCATTTCTCTGATGATTAGTGATGGTGAGCATTTTTTCATATACCTGTTGGTCATTTGTGTGTCTTCTTTTGGGAAGTGTTTATTTAGGTCTTTTGCCTAGTTAAAAAAAAACAGATTATTTGTTTTATTGCTATTTAGTTGTTTATATTTCTTAGATATTCTGGTTACTAGTCCCTTGTTGAATGAATAGTTTGCAAATATTTTCTTCCATTCTGTAGGCTTTCTCTTCACTTTATTAATTGTTTCTTTTGCTGTGCAGAAGCTTTTTTAGCTTGATATAATCCCATTTGTCTATTTTTACTTTTGTTGCCTATGCTTTAGAGGTTTTACTGAAAAAATCTTTCCCCAGACCAGTCAATGTTCTATAGCATTTCCTCAATGTTTTCTTCTAGTAGTTTCATAGTTTCAGGTTATACATTTAAATATTTAATCCATTTTGAGTTGATTTTTATATATGGTGAAAGACAGGGATCTAGTTTCATTCTTTTGCATATGGATATTCAGTTTTCCCAGCACCATTTATTAGAGACTGTGCTTCCCACAATGTATGTTCTTGGCACCTTTGTCAAAAATGAGTTGGTCATAAGTGTGTGGATTTACTTCTGGGTTCTTTATTCTGTTCCACATATCTGTTTTTATGCCAGTACCCTGCTGTTTTGGTTACTATTGCTCTGTAGTATAACTTGAAATCAGGTAGTATGATGCCTCCAGCTTTTGTTTTATTGCCCAGGATTGCTGTGGCTATTTGGGGTCTTTTGTGATTCCATACAAGGTTTAAGATTGTTTTTTCTATTTATGTGAAGAATGTCATTGGTATTTTAATAGGGATTGCATTGAATATGTAGATTGCTTTGGGTAGTATAGGCATTTTAACAATATTATTCTTCCAATCCGTGAGCATGGGATATCTTTTCCCTTTTTTTTTTTTTTTGATGTCCAATTCAACTTCTTCATCAGTGTTTTGTAGTTTTCCTTGTAGATATTTTTTTACTCCTTTAGTTATATTTATTCCTAGGTATTTTAATTTCTTATAGCTATTATAGATGGGATTGTTTTCTTGATTTCTTTTTCAGATTAATCACTTTAGTGTATAGAAACACTACTGATTTTTGTATGTTGATTTTGTATCCTACAACTTTACTAAATTTGTTTATCAGTCTTAAAAGTTTTTGTGCAGTCTATAGATTTTTCTAAAGATAAGATCATGTCACCTGTTTGGATGCCCTTTCTTTCTTTTTCTTGCCTGTTTGCTCTGGCTGGGACTTCCAGTACTATGGTAAAAGTGACAAAAGTGAGCATCCTTTTCTTCTTCCAGATCTTAGAGAAAAGGCTTTCAGTTTTCACCCATTCAGTATAATATTGGCTGTAGGCTTGTCATGTATGACCTTTATCATGTTGAGGTAAGTTCCTTCTATACCCAATCTGTTAGTTTTTCTCATGAAGAGATGTTTAATTTCATTGAATGCTTTTTCAGCATCTATTGAAATTATCATATGGTTTTTGTTCTTGATTCTGTTGATATGCTGTATCACGTTTATTGATTTGTGTATGCTGAATCATCCTTGCACCCCTGGAGTGAATCCCACTTGATTATAGTGAATGATCTTTTTAATGTGTTGTTGAATAAGCTTAATTACCTCTTAATGGCCCTATCTTTAAATACAGTCACATTCTGAGGTATAAGGATTAGGGCTTCAAAATGAATTTTAGGGGAGCACAATTCATCCCATAACATGGGAGTTGAGGGAAAAACTGGTCTAAGTTTCTCAGCACTAAAATGAATAGGGAAAGCTGATCAATTGCACAATTCATGTGTGGGTAAATCAAAAACAGAACAACTCCTGAGGAGAGAACAACGTTCCCTGCTTTTAACACTTGACAGTCTTGTGAACAAATGATCTGTCTACCTCCGTAGACAGAAGATGGGAGCAACCTGGAGTAATGTCACTAGGGGTATTTGTTGGCATCAAATACTCTACAAATCACTGTGGTGTCTGGGTGTGTTCAGGGAAATTCGAGCCAGGGGAAAATGGAATTTTAACTAGATGCAGATGTGCTAATGTTCAGCTAGTATCCTCTAAGAAGATGTAAGGGTTAGAGACCTAGGAAGGAAATGGGTTTCAACAAGATGGGATCTCTCTGGGGGAGTAGAACATCTATATCACATAGGTGACTACTGGGGAGACAGGCAACATTTTAAAGACTGGGGATTTTCAAGAGTGGAGAACCTTGGAGGTGCTGATTGTGACCAAATGTTCAGCTCAGAGGGCCAAGTAAGACACCCAAGTAGGGGATTTTTGCTGATGGAGTTTGGGGCCACAATTGAGATGGCAGTTCAGGAGACTGGAGGACTAGCAAGTGTGGTCTGAAGCTGAAAGAAAAGTCTTTTAGAGAAGTAATGAAAAAGTATCCTTTTTTCTAGGAAAATGAGCGTGTGTGTGTGTGTGAGAGAGAGAGAGAGAGACAGAGAGAGAGATAGGAATGGGGAGAGAAAGAGAGACTGACTAGCTGAATCTGGAATCATCCTTCAAATAACAGAGTCCAGAATATTAGATGGCAGGAGAATAAGAGATTGATTAATACTTCAATTTGGAATTTCTAAATAAAACTGCAGAAACTGTGATAACAATACTTTGAGTTTGGCAGTTTCAAGCGTGTAGAATGCTTGTTAGTGCATCTGAGCCTTGCCAAAGTTTTTTGAGGTCTGCTGGGCAAAGCTGTATTCTCTTTAATTCACACTTGAGACTGAGACTCAAAGGAATTAACTGACTTGCTCAAGATTATGAAATTGATGGTAGGATGGGCCTCCACACAGACTAGGTTTTTTTCCAAGGCCACAGCCAGTGGTTGTTCTTCTGTGCCCAGCAATCATTCTCTTGAATAGACTATTGGCCATATTGTGACTTGTATCACAGCAGTGTGAGGGAGAGAGCATGCTTTTGGTGTGGCTTTAGGAAGAGTACCAGCTCTTTTACCATCTCTCCCCTACATCTCCCCCAACCCCCATACCTTCTACTCATACATACATTTTGAGGCAGGATGGCTGCAGAAAATAACCCAAAGTGAGTGGCAGTTGGAAGATAGCTGGGAAGTAACTGTCTGAGGGGGCCTTGCTTCATCAAAATGACCACACTGGAAAATAAATAAAATTAATCAAATGATATTTTTGAGGACAGGCAAAAGTAAGTAAGGAAAAACTGATTCAACTGTCTAACAATAAAGTGAAAATGAATAGCATCAGCGATCTTTTAAATCCAGTGTTCTGTTTTCAAATGAAGCTTTTCTGCTGGGGCCCAAGGCCCAGCCATCACGACAAAAGTCCAATGTCAAACAATGAAGAGCAGTACTAAAAGTACAAGGTCTTTAAAAAAATTGTTAGAACTTTTTAATTTAAACCTACAACCGTAATTATCTTGTGCCTTTGGAGAAGAAAAAAAGGCAAACTTTTAAACTATTACTTAATTTAATCAAGACTCAGATAAAATTATTCCCATTTAAAAGATATGTAGAGATAAGGAATAGTTCAATCATCCAGAATGTCAGGCATGGAGCATAGATTAGATTAATTTTATGGAATTAGCCCCAGGTCCTGCTAATCCTCTTACAGGGCTGGTCTTTATATATTCAATGGAGATTTGACAAACCAAGAATGAAATCAGATATCTGGATGAGGAATGCACCATCTTCATTTCACCCATTCTGGTTCACATGAATGAAAATTACTACACTAATTATAAACAGAACTCCAACGGCACTAAAAAAATTGGGAATGTTCCTCGTGTCTACTAAAAATACAGAAAATTAGCCGGGCGTGGTGGCGGGCGCGTGTAGTCCCAGCTACTCAGGAGGCTGAGGCAGGAGAATGGCGTGAACCCGCGAGGCGGATCTTGCAGTGAACCAAGATCGTGCCACTGCAATCCAGCCTGGGCGACAGAGCGAGACTCTGCCTTAAAAACAAAAACAAACAAAAAAATGAGAATGTCTGTGCTTCATCTCTGTTACAGCCATATTTTTCCTCACATTCTGCTACCAAATCATGGTGGGTTAACGTAGTGAGTTAGGGACCTTGAGACCATGTCCTACCTGGTTTTAGGAATGTTTCACTTCTACAAGATTTTCTTGCCTGGTTTACCACATGCTGTCCCAAAAGGAGACAGATGGCTCGCTCAAACAGGGAAATTAAGGAGAGTGTAATGAAGGGAGTATTCACAAATGTATGGACAGAGTGTAGGGAGATCAACCAGGGATGGTGAAGAATTTGGGCGCTAGCAACAACAGGGAGCTCTTACCACTCAGCCTGAAGGGGCAAGCGAAGGAAGCAACCCCAGGACTCCAGAGAGACTTGTGGCTACACTTGCAGCCTGTACACACAATCCAGGCACCTTGGCAATAGGAAACATTCCACTTCTATACCTAATGCATACATCTTTAAAATATGCGTGAGTTAAATGCGTAAAATCCAAACAACAGACTTAAATATTATGAAGATTTCCTTTCTCAAAGAGCTAAAAAATAAATGTGTACACAAACGTCAGTGGTGTAATTTCTAGCATTGCACATATAGTTTGAATTTTGTTCATTTCCTTCACAGTTGAGCGTCTTAACTCAAGTATTCAATTGAAGCCAAAAATCTCTCTGACATGCTCAATGATTTACTTTTTATCTCTTTGACGTGCCTAATGATTTCCATCTTTTTTTGGATTGTGCTTATGAAATCTATACATCTTATCACTAGCATCAGCACATTCACTTTTCTATTTTCAGATATCTGAATGAAATTGTAAGTGCAAAATATTTTGAACATTCAAATAATTGAATAAATTCTGCTATGCAAAGATGTCAATGCAGGGGAAATTCAATTCTTGCTCAGTGGATTCTATTACCACATTGAAATATTCATTGCCTGAATTATGAAAGTCCAGATTAAGTATATATGGTCAATGTATATTGATAGAGGGTAGCAATTGTACAAATATCAAACATGACAAAACTTGAGAATTACTGTATTTGTTTCTCAGCTTCACAGTAGATTAGAAATAAGAAGTAGCAGCTGGCAGTCTGACATTACAGGCTGAAAGAGAGATGCTACAAAAATCAAACACTGGCCAGGTGCGGTGGCTCATGCTCGTAATCCTAGCATTTTGGGAAGCCGAGGCAGGTGGATTGCTTTAGCCCAGGAGTTCAAGACCAGCCTGGGCAACACGGTGAGACCGCATCTCCAACAAATAATACAGAAAAAATTAGCCAGGATGGTTATACATACCTTTAGTCTCAGCTACGTGGGAGGCTGAAGTGGGAGGATCGCCTGAGTCTGGGAGGTCAAGGATGCAGTGAGCCATGATCATGCCACTGCACTCCAGCCTGGGTGACAGAGTGAAACCCTGTATCAAACACACACACACACACACACACACACACACAAATCATATCAATCTAGCAATATTTTATAGAGAGTATTTCCTTACAGACCTGGGGAGAGCACTAATAATTAATTTATAAGAATAATTCGGTTATTGCAAAGCAATTTATTTGTTTTTCTGTTTAAAATGCAGATAAGTGTTTAAAGCATTTTAGAAAGATCTCTGTTAAAGAAATGAGATTGGTCACCTAAAAAGGTTAATTCTCCTTCTAAAGGAAATTCATGTAGGCAGCAGAAGAAAGAGAAAGATAAGAAGCAATTTCTAGAACTGCTAATCATACTTTCTGCATAGATACTTCTTTCTAATAAATTGGATTCCTATACCTCAACTGTCCCCAAGATAGAGGAAAGTCTAGGAAGAAGACGTTAATTTGGGGCCACTTATGCAGGATGGTGAGAGTTAATTCCACCTATCTTTTCCCTACTCACCTTCCAGTGATGCGGGAAGGAGCCTTGGTATGATCATTTACATCATAGAGGTCAGCAAAGGCTATGAATCAGCACCCCCAACCTTCGAGCTAGTTAAAAATTCACCAGCACATCCTTGACTGGGGCTCCTGTTTCTTTTCCTGATCTTAGCTCCCCTGGTGATTCTTTTAAACAAACTTCTTAATTATAGGAAATTGCAAATACATATACAAAGATAGGCAGAGTAGGGTAATAAACTCCCAGTATCCATCATCCAGTTTTAATAATTATTAATTCATAAACACTATTATTTCATTTCAACCACACTCACTTGTCTCTTCCCCAGGTTATTTCAAAACATACCCCAGACATTATACCATTTCGTCTGTAAACATTTCTAAAAGATAAAGACCTTTATAAAACTCTAACTACATGCCATTATCACTCAAAAAATGATGATACATCTTAATATGTTCAAATATCCATTCAGTGTTTAACTTCCCAAATGTCTCATAAAAATTAAAAAAATAGTTTCATATTTAATCAGAAACTTAAAATAATGTACACACATTGTAATTGATGTATCTTTCAAGTTTCTTTTTGTCTACAGGATCCCTCTGTACTTTTTTTAACCTCCTTTGTATTTCTTTGTGGAGGAAACCAGGTTGTTTGTCCTGTAGAATTTCCCTACATTCCAGCATTCAGGATTTTGCCGACTGTATCCACTGCATTCTTTTGTCATTTGTATTTGCTATAAATTGGTAGTTGGATCTAGAGGCTTGAAACAATTCAGTTTCGATTTTTATAGTAAGGATACTTCAGAGACAGTGGTGTATTCTTCTGTCAGGGAGCACATACTGTCCGATTACCTGCCCTTTTGTCACGTTAAAAGGAATTGACACATATTGCTTATATTTGTTAATTAACTAGAGATTGCAAAAAGAATATTCCAATTGTCTTATTCCTTCTCCATTTCTTAGCTGAAATACCTCCATATATTGAGAGAAACTTACCCTCTTTTAGTTCATAAGAAGCACAGTTTGTTTAGGAAAGTCAGGATTCTACCAAATACTAGATTCTTCCCAATGCTTTGGAAACTGGATAAGCCACTACCCTTCCCATTTACTTGTTCGGATCAGAGGTACAACATCCTTACTTTGTTCCTACTGTCCCTTAAAAACTTTTTTTAGCCATATAAGTGTTTCCCTTTTGTTTATTATTCTCCAAGACACTTAATAACACTCTTTGTTAGAAGAACATACTTAATTTTGAGGTGTATAAGATGGCATATAAAAAAGGATTGCTGTAAATACCCCAAAGTTAAATCGTTTATCTAAAACTTATGAGAATCATTTAGTTAGGAAAGAGTACCAAAAATCACATGAGAATGGAGAGAAGTTCTGAATTGATTTGACTTGTGTGTGGTTATCACTATATTAAATAACAAATTTTAAATATAATAAGAAACTAATACTTCAACTTAAATAACTAAAAATATTCATTATTGATAGAAATCTGTAAATACAATTCAATATTGGCAGAAAACCTGAAGGCATTTTTGTTTGAATTGGCATTCTAATTTCTAGTTAGGCTTTAGAAACACCTCATCTTTTTAAGAAGGAACAATTGTTCTTGTTCCAATTTCTTCAAAATTTCCTTTGTACCAGATATTGACCTCTTACCAGGTATTGACCAGCTTGATTACTTGAAACCGTTGTTCTGAATGCTAATTCTCTTTACATCCATGGCCAAGAAGTAGTGTCTTTGAATTTGAAATTCATGGGTAGATTACATGAAACATCCACTTCAATTTCGAAGCTTAATTAATATTCCTATTACCTTGTAAATTTGTTTTTGAAGGAAAAGATACGGTTCATGGTAGAGGTAATTTAATTAATATCACAAATATTCAGCAAATAGTAAAGAGGTTATTTTTGCTGTTGGTCATATCACAATTTATCTTTCTAGTGTTTCTGTGTGTATTTATGTGTATGTGTGTGCCTTTTTCTAAAAAAAGTTTTCTCCCCTTAATCTCACCAATCTGCTTATTTTAAGGAATTGTAACTTGTGCAGACCTTTTAAGTTTACTGAGACCAGATACCATTTATATAAACCTTTTAAAGATCCACAATTCTCAGGTGAATAAGTCTTATGTGCTGAAAGGAGAGAGATTTGAGCTTTGTAAGGTCATTTTTTGACACAGGATAAATGCTTGAGAAATATTTATTGATTGAATACAATTTAAAATCTGATCGATTTCTTGATATAACATTTGGAGCGACTATGGCTGCAGAAGTGTCATCATAGACATTTGGTTTTCAAGCAATTCTCTTTTCTCTTCCTCTCTCCACCAACTCCTACCCACCCTCTCTTCTTCCCCATTCTACCAATCTCAATTTTGTCTTTCTTTCTTAATAAAAGATCCACACTTAGAAGAAAAAACCAATAACTAAATGTGATTTCAGTCTTTTCCCACCCCTCCTGTCAGCTTGGCATTTTGTTAAATGTTACTACTTTTCACTTTCAAAAAGATTTAGCCAACAGCATTCAATCTACTTTCTACCAGGTAAAACTTGCCCACCCCCTAACCTTTAGGTCATTTCAATCATGTTATTTCTCCCATAATGCTAGAAGTAATGGAGTAGACAGGAAGTGAAAGTAGAAGTTATATAGCTCTTTCTTTTGTTTGCTTGTCTCTAACTACCTTAAACTACTTCCTTCTAGTCTTTGTAACAACAGGACAAAATGGTTCTATCTAAGTGGTCCCAAAGCCAGCCAGACGTCTGTAACCTATTATTATGACCTTTCTCTCATCAGTAATTGTTCAGCAATTTGTGCCTAAAGAAGCCTTATGGCCCCCAGTGCCTGCATAAGATATGGTGAAACTTGCTTGAGGGCTAGCTCTGGCGATTATCACATACCAAGATCTTACAGGTCACCCAAATGCAAGAGGCTTAAAATACTTTAAAATATTTGAATAGTGAAGTGATGAACATGTTGTTAGAATGATCCTTTAATTTCATTTTAATGAGGATCCACTCATGGCCTCCTGTTCTCAGCTTTGCGTCTATTATGAGGATGTCTTTTTGGTAAGAAAGCCAACTAAGAGGTTTTATGTATGTTTGGTGGAAATGAGAAACATCCATTCAAAAAACAAACAAAAGAAGAATAAGAAGAAAAGAAGTGAAAGAAGAGAAGGAGAAGGTGGAGGATGAAACACTGACAAAGAAACCCATATTGGTGTTCATCAGTTGCTTGTAAATGACAAGCTGTTATTTGCCTATGCATGGGGATAGTGGGGGGCCAAGCACCAGTGAGCTGGAGATGGAGCAGTTATATAAAAGAGACATGAACAGGAAACTAGTTTCTTCTTTATGTTCTCTGTGTATATTGTTTTCTTCCCACATACCCCTTTTGCCATTGCCTTCTCTCATAGTCAGAATTTTTAATAATCATTATCCCTTCAGGTAGCTTTATGCAGCCAGTGGACATTCAATAAATATTAATTAATGACTGCGATGTATCATGCATTATGGACTGTTGTATTTCTCTTGGTTCACAACCCATTAGCCTAATTTAAGTCTTAGAGACCTTATAGAAAATACATTAGTAATGACAGCAAGCCTGTAAAGAACTGCTTTTGGTTTCATGATGTTGAACACTTAGGAAATTTCTCATATACTAGTGAAAACATTCAAAAAGCATTTGTTGTGGGTAGTTAAGAAGCAGATGGGTGATTAGCATGGATATCCTTCAAGGTTCACTTCTAGGGAAATTTGAGATTATTCTTTAGTTTGATACAAAGTACTCTGCCTCCATTTACCATTTCCCTATGCTTTGCAAGCACTTTTTTTCTTTTCTTTTCTTTTTTTTTTTTTAGTTTTTTAGAGGCAGGGTCTTGCTCTGTCACCCAGGCTAGAGCATCATCATAGCTCACTGCAGCTTCGAACTCCTGGGCTCAAGGAATCTTCCCACCTTGGCCTCCCAAAGGACTGGGATTACAGGTGTGAGCCACTGTGCTCAGCCCCTTTGCAAGTTCTTCTTAATTCATTTTAATTGTGTCTGTTGCTTATGGTTATCTGCCCCCCTCCCCCACCCTTCTCCATAACTCAGTCAGTGAAAAAGGTAAAAGAAGTCAGAAATTTTTCTTTGAGTTGCTAGAGCTCTATCCACCAGTGACTGCTAAAGTGGGCTCTGTGTACCCCAGGGATATTCACAGTGATCAAGTAGTGGTTCTTTCATTTTTAGTTTATTTTAACTTTATTCTTTATATCTATCTTTCATGTGTATTTTCTTTTGCATGTAATATATTAGTATTATATCAGGCAATCAACAGACAAAAAGGTTTTAAGATGCTAGGAGAAGACAACACAACATGATGGAAAGAGAATAGGTAACAGTAATGAGGAGATTCAGGAGATAATGAGGTAAGTTTGTTCGGTCCAAGATAAATAATCCTTGCTCTCTTGAAACCCAGGAGTAACTTACATTGTACTAATTATCACAAAAAGAGGGAGAAAAAGGCAGTGGACAGGGACAGTCTTTCTTGCTCTGTTTCTGGTTAGTTTTCTATAGACTTTTCTGTTTTCCTCACAGAGGTTGGGAAGACAGATGATGATTATTATAAGCTAAAAAACAAATCTTCATCAATTAGGTTTGGCCATGAAAGTTACATTATATCTATAAAATAATTTTTTTCAAAGACCCTCAGATGTCTTTGGATATATATAAAGTGCTTTGCTTAAGAATTTCCAATCTAAAAACACTCACAGACAGGAACCAAGCCATGCTGCAGATGTGGGGATTTCAACCCTGTTGGCACTAATGGCTCTGTGAAAGCAGCATACTTTATCTTAGTCGATGATTCACAATGTTTGTGCATAGCTTTGAGATGTTTTAGCAGAACTACTTACCCCGCAATGTCCAACTAAATGCAACAGCAATGGGATTGTGGAAAGTGTTCATAACGTGAGGTTTGAAAATAAAGTAAAGCTAGCCAAACAATTGGAAGTGGAAAGGAAGTGTTGGTTGTTGCTTGGACATGGAATGAATTTTGTCCAAATGAATCATTCTACAGGACAAAGAGTGAATTACCTAAAACACAGTACCTATATGAATTACAATAATCATAGAGGAAATTATGTGAACGCAAAATCTTTCGAGGGGGTGCCTGGGTGGTAGGTTTCAAGTCTTTCCAAACAATAAGCAATTGTTAACTGTGTATCCCCAATACACTTATATTTATTGATTATATACAACGTACATATACAACTATCACTAGCTAATATCTCAGGGCAAAATTCACATTTGGGGCAAGACAATTCATTAACAACAGTGGATATAAATTGATTGGAGGGGGACACTGTCTTGTCAGACATGATAAGATCGTTAATTGTTTCTCTGTAATGTGATGAACAAAGAGCTTATATTAGGAGTGGGAGAAGCGTCATCTCTGCCATTTTCTTGTTGTTTATATGTGCTTGCATAATTAATATTCTCTTTGATTCTCACAGCATCTTTGCAGAAAAAATTAAAAAGCCAGATGCTCGTTTTGAAAGCATGAGCATAAACTAGAAAATATAGTCTGGAAATGTGCTGAACTGGGGACACACTCCAGTAAGTTGTAGTGTGACAAAGGAGGAAAGAGAGGCCACCACTGTTGATCCCTTCACACTCTGGGGGATCACACATGCCCTCTTCCCTCAGAGCATGCGGGCCAAGTAAGAATAACTGTCAACTCCTATATTACACACTGGTAAATATTAATTCCTTTTGACTTTTAAGATAAACATTTTTGTTAATAAAAGTGCTGGTAGGCCGGGAGTGGTGGCTCATGCCTGTAATCCCAGCACTTTGGGAGGCTGAGGTGGACGGCTCTCCTGAGGTCAGGAGTTCGAGACCAGCCTGACCAACATGGAGAAACCCTGTTTCTACTAAAAATACAAAATTAGCTGGGTGTGGTGGTGCATGCCTGTAATCCCAGCTACTCAGGAGGCTGAGGCAGGAGACTCCCTTGAACCTGGGAGGTGGAGGTTGCAGTGAGCAGAGATCGTGCCATTGCATTCCAGCCTGGACAACGAGAGCAAACTCTGTCTCAAAAAAAAAAAAAAAAAAAAAAAAAGCTAGTAATTTCTCTCATTTTGGAAACCCTTGATGCAGAAGATCAGCTCAATTTCAGGCATCTACTAGCTTGATATTCATTCTGAAGAGGGGTAAGTTTGTCCAAGTAATTAAAGGCTAAAATGGTGATAAAACCTTTAGTAAGCTTTATTTCAGAGGTTCAAAACTTGTTTGAATTTGGGCAACATGGAAGTATCCAGACAATGAATGAATAATAAAGCCACTATGGGATTCCCTGTAACATAAACTGGGGAGAGTGACATCTGCCTTAATATATTTTGATATATTTAGGTAAAAATATTTAACACAGAATTAAGGAAGAGAAGCATGTGACTGGTTTTAAAGTGTGAAGGACAGATTTAATCTCCTACTTGGTGGATAGTTATTATAACTTCTATGTCTAGTGGTATGGCCAGCTAGAAGCACTGGCTGACTCTCTTGCTAAAGAAAACTGGATAAGTACCATATAACATACATAAAGAATCTTTGTAAAGGCACTGATGAGCTGGCAAGAAGATGAGGATTCCTGACAGGTCAAATACTGAGTGAAAGTAGGAACCCAGAGTGGCAAGCTGAGCACACTGAAGCATGTTCACACACTGCCCTGAAGCTGGTTGAATGTCAGTGACTTTGAGTGTCAGTTTTCATACTGCTGACAGGAGGTAAAACATAGGTCCTACCTAAGGAGGGGAATTTAATCAGGGGACCTCCGACATAAAGCTAAAGCCCCAAAAGGTCATAGCCTCCAAGTAAGGGTGAAAAAGAAAAACCTGTCTTCCAAGGGGAAATAAAAAAAACGGCCTCTTTCAAGTCTTGCTGGTGGGAAGAGAATAAAAATATTTCCTGAGTATTCTCAGTCATCAGTGAGTCCTCACCTAGGTTTGTGGCCCCAAAACATGCTATCTGGGTGTGCTGAAAATCTAAAGCCAATAATTAGGTTTAAAGTGGTCCTAGGTGAGCTATGCTCATGTGTCTAGGACAGAAGACACAAATCTGGAGAAACTCGCTTAAAACTCAGACCCAAATAATTCCCATGTATATTTAACTTCCAATAACCATGAGCTCATAATCTAAAAATCAAATAATACCTGGAAAACAATACACCATGAACATGAGCCAACAGAGACAGATCTGCAAAGGCTTTCCGATATTTAATTGGAAATATTTTTATTCCCATAATTGTATTTCACATACTGTCAAATAAATACGTTTTATGTATTTAAAGGAAAAAAGTAAGAGAATATAATTAGGAGTAAGGTGCAAGAAACTAAAAATTTTTCAAACAAATTTAAAAAAATTAGAAATAGTAATTGAAATGACAAATTCAATGGATGGCATTGATAGCAGATTAGACACAGGTGAAGACAGAAATTATGTAGAATGCAACACACAGAGAAATTTTAAAAAATGAATAGTTAAGAAACATGTAGGTAGAGTTTCAGAAGAAAAGAGAGAGAATGCATCGGAGAAAGAACATATGAAGAAATGATGGCTGAACATTTTCCAGAAAATGAGAAACACACTTCTTAGATATGGGAATTTTAAAGAATCCCAAGAATAATAATTAAAAATAATTCAGGACCAGGCACAATGGCTCCTGCCTGTAATCCCAGCCCTTTGGCAGGCCAAAGTGGAAGGATTGCTTGAGCCTAGGAGTTCAAAACCATCCTGGACAACATAGTGAGACTCCATCTCTATAAAAAAAAGAAAAAAAAATAAGAACATTGGCTGAGTGTAACAGTACTCACCTGTAGTCCCAGCTACTCAGAAGACTGAGGCAGGAGGATCGCTTGAGTCCAGGAGGGTCAAGGCTACATACAGTGAGCCATCATTGCGTGCCACTGCACTCCAGCCTGAGCAACAGAGTGTGAGCCTGTCTCAAAAAAAAAAAAAAAAAAAAAAAAAAGGAATTTCTATCTACACTCATCTTAGTGAAACAGTAGAATAATGAAAACAAAAAGAGGCTCTTAAGGTCAGCTAGAGACAAAAGAGGGGTTATCCATACAGGCAAAACAATTAGACTGTGACCAACTTATCAGAAACAACAATGAAAGCCAGAAAAACAGTGGAATGGTACCGTCAAGATGTTCAGAAAACCAGGAATTGTATACTCTATGAAAATAATTTTCCAGAAAAAAAGGATGAAAACAAATTTCTAACAAATACATATTCAATGAGTTTGACATCTAAAGAAAATATCTCAGGCAGGAGGAAAGTCATCCCAGGTGGGGAAATTTGGGATGCAATAAAGATTTTTTAGAGGTGGTAAATAATAAGCAAACGTAAGCAAAAGTTGACAATAAAACAAGAATGATAAAATTTGTAAGGTTAAAAAGTAGAATTAAAAAGAGGGCAGTAAGAACATTGAGAAATAGTTACCAGAGATAGTGTTCTATGGTTTACATGGTTATCTAGTTGAAGATGAGTATATAACTCTATGGTTAGATAGTTTAAGAAGCTGATATATTAACTATAGGCTTTGATAAAAGTTAGCATATGTGTTTACTTTATTGGGATAATCGCTAAATGAATAGAAATAAAGTATGTAATATCTAAATTAGTAGAGGAAAAAAATGGAAAGAGAAAAATACCTAACATAAATGTGTAAAGAAATAATAAAAAGAAACTTTAAAAGCAAGAAAAATAAGCATAAATAATACAGTAGAAATAAACCCAAATATATCAGCAACATGAATTAAATATACCAATCAAAAAATTGTCAAGTTGGACTTTAAAAAATTCTTAATTGTATGATGTTTATAAGACACCTTTTAGCATAGGGATACCAAAAAGTTAAAAGTTAAAGGAAGGGATTGAAAATGAAACTCTCTGCAAAACCAAAAGTAAGCTGGGAAAATGCAGCAATATCCAGTAAAATGGACCTTACAGCAAAAATAAAGAGAGAAACTTGAGATAAAGAGGACAACTCATTATGCTAATGTTCATAATGTCAATTAACCAGGAAGATGTCATATTTAAAAAATTGGATACGTTTAATACTGTATCCTCAAAATATATAAAATAAAACCATAAGATTGCAAGAAGATATAAATAAATTCATCATCATAGCTGAAGAAACAATGTACTGTTCTGAGCAATTAATAGATTAATAGATTAAACAGACCAAAAAGAAGACTATGGAAAATTAGAATAGCGTAAATAAGAAGCTGTTCCCAATGGGTATATATAGAACATTATACTCAGCAAATGGGAAATGTGTAGTCTTTTCAATCATATATACTCAAAGTATCAAAGGAAACCAGACATTTGTTCATAAAACTAGTTCATCAAATTCTAAAGATTAGTAGGATATAGGACATATTCTCTGGGCACAGTAGAATTAAGTAAGCAGTTAAAAACCAGAAAATCCTCATGAGTTTTTAAGGTAAGAAACATGTTCTATATATTATCCAGATAAGAGAAGAAATTTTAAGAAAAATTAGAGAAACTTAGAACTAAACAGTAATAAAAATACAACACAAAATTTTGGTAGTCTAAAGGGAAATTATTGGCATTAAACTATTTATATTGGGGGGAAAGGAAAAATATTAATAGGTAACTAATCAACTCAGGAAGTTAGAAAAAAACAATAGAATGAAATCAAAGAAAGCAGAAGGAAATAAATGGTAAGAATAAGAGCAGAAATTTAATGAAATTGTCACTCATTTGTGGGAGCTAAAAACTAAAAATTGAACTCATGGAGATGGAGAGTAGAATGATCATTAACAGAGGCTGGGAAAGGTAGTGGTGGGGAGAGTGGAGATGGTTAATGGGTATAAAGATATAGTTAGATAGACTGAATAAGATCTAGTATTTTATAGCACCACAGGGTGATTATGGTCAACAATAATTTATAGTACACTTTGAAATAACTAAAAGAGTATAATTTAAATGTTTGTAACACAAAGAAATGATAAATGCTTGAGGTCATGGATACCCCCATTTACCCTCATGTGGTTATTATGCACTGTATGCCCATATCAAAATATCTCACATATCCTATAAATATATACACATACTATGTATCCATAAAAAGTAAAAATAGTTTTTAAAAGATTTTTAAAAATTTAATAAAATTAAAAACAAATATACAGTAGAGAGGACTAATAAAAGCTACCTAAAGGAGAACCAATCAGGAAAAAAAGAGGAAGATACAATGTGTGAAATTAAAAAAAAAAAAAAAAAAAAAATGAATAAGGGGGCCGGGCGCGGTGGCTCACGCCTGCAATCCCAGCACTTTGGTAGGCCGAGGCGGGCGGATCACGAGGTCAGGAGATCGAGACCATCCTGGCTAACACGTGAAACTGTCTCTACTAAAAATACAAAAAATTAGCCGGGCGTGGTGCGCCTGTAGTCCCAGCTGCTTGGGAGGCTGAGGCAGGAGAATGGCGTGAACCCGGGAGGCAGAGCTTTCAGTGAGCCGAGATCACGCCACTGCACTCCAGCCTGGGTGACAGAGTGAGACTCCGTCTTAAAAAAACAAACAAACAAAAAAAGAATTAATAAGGGAACAAAATTATAGTTTCCTCAAAGATTTAAACAATAAGAGACCATTACGAAAATCTTCTCTACTAATTAATTTGGAAATTTATTTAAAGCAGAAAAGCTTTAAGGGAAATATAATCTCCCTGACTCGAAAGGGATACTGAGTAATCCAACAAAATCAAAGAAATGGAATCAGTAATGAAAATCTTTCCACAAAGAAAACACAGACCAGGTAGTTTTACTGGAAAGATCTATTAAACATTGTAATGAACATAAATCCAATCTTATGCAAATTATTCCAGAGTAAGAAAAAGCAGGAACATTCATCAACTCATTTTATGAAGCTAACATAAATTTATACTAAGACCTAAAAATGGGGAATTGTAGGCTAACCTCATTCAGAAACAGAGGTAAAAATCCTAAATAAAATAATAAATCTAGCAATATAAAAAGATAATACATTATGATTAAGTTGGTTTTATTCTAGAAATTTAAGGTTGCTTTGTCATTGAGTTAATTAATGTAATTCACCATATTAACAAATTAAAGAGAAAAGTATATGATTATCTCAAAAACATTTCATAAAATATTTTATGAAATTTGCAATAAAAATTCTTAGCAAATTAGAAAAAGAAGTTTCTCAACCTAAAAAAGGATATCTATAAAAATTCTACAGACACTACCACACTTAATGTCAAACTAAAAGCTTTCCTTTTTTTATCAGAAATAAGAGAAAGGGGCCTAAATAGCATTGATTTTATTAAAATTATACTGAAGATTATATAAGCTGTGATAAAGTAAGTAATACATAAAAGATGAAAAGGATGAAACAACACTTTTTTTCTTTGCAAATGGTATGACTGTCTAGTAGAAGACCCAGAAGAATCTATAGATAAATAGGAAAAACTAGATTAGACATAGATTTTGGTAGATACAAAAATCAATCTACAAAAAAACACATTTTTATTAACGAGAAGAAAATGTTAAAATATAATTTACAATAAAATCAGAAAACAGAAATAAATGAATACAACTTGATTCAAAGACAGGGAGAAATACACCGAGTTTATGTGTAGGAAGACTCAAGGTTTCAAAGATGTCATTTCGCTTTGAATTGATTTGCAAATTCCGATTTCTAGAAATTCAGACAAAAAATTCCAACTATTTTTTCCTGTAGAATTTATCAAACTGTTTTTTAAAATCATATGGAAGAACAAATGTCCAGAATACTCAAGATGCTCCTGAAGAGAAGACTAAGTAAGGTGAAAAGACTTGCCCTACCAAAGGTTCTAGATTTTTTTTAAAGTTACAGCAATCAGGAAGTATGGTATTGACACAGCATTGGACAAATAGATCAATGGTACAGAATACAAAGCCCAGAAAAAAAAAAGAATAACACATTTGGAAACTAGTTATAAAACTTGTATTACAGTTAAGTGGAAAAATGATGGACTTTTCAATATATGGTGCTGTGACAAATCACATGAAACAAAATTAAATTGAACCATTCTTCATACACACCTAAAAAACTGCAAATATATTTATGGGTGAAAAATCTTTCAGAAGAAAATATAGGAGAAATCTTCCTGACCTCAGAATAGGGAAACATTTTTCAAAATTAGACAAATGCCACTAACCAAAATAAAGAGATTCAACTGTACGAAAATTAAGGTGCTATGTTAATCAAAATGCACAAAAAATAAAGTGAAATAATAAGCCACAAAGTAAGAAAGGATATTAGTAACACATATGACTGACAAAGGATTAATAGTACAAAACACATAGGAACTAGAAATTCAAAAGAAAGACAAAAACATAATATTAATATAAAAATAGATTTGAAGAGGTACCACATAAAAATGGAAATAGACATGACCAATAGACATTTGAAAAGATGCTCAAACTTCTTAGTAGTTAGAAAATCCAAAATCACAATACATCCAAGTGCTACTTGTCAGATTTGCAGAATATAAAACATCTAACAATGTCAAAGATTTGTAAGAATCTGGAGCTTCAGGAACTCTTATACCCTGCAGGTGGGAGCCCAAAGTGGTAAAATCATTTTGGAAAACTATTTTGCATTATCTAATAAAATTTAAAATGTGCACACTGTGGAACATTCTTCCTCTGATATCCACATGACTTCTGCCTCATCTCCTTCAAGTTTTTGTTCACATGTCACATGCTCACCACGTTACTCTTTCTGACCACCCTATGTAACATTAGAAACTGCCCAGACACTTCCTATTTCCTCCCAACTTCATTTTTCTCCATAAAACTTATCACTTTCCAACAGATATAATTTATATATTTATTTTGCCTGTTTCCCTTTACTAATACATAAGCACATGAAGTCAGAGACTCCTGCCTGTTCTTTTTATGGATGTGTGCTTAGAGTATAAAATACTGCCTGACACAGAAAAAAACTTGTTGAATTAAATACCTTATGGTCCAGCAATTCCGCTCAACATGTACATCACGGAATAACACAAAACAGGAGACATGCACAAGAATGCTTGTAGCAGTATAACTTGTAATGGGAAAAAACAAAAACACAACACAACAAAACATTTTTTTAAAAGAAGTCCTTAGCTGTACATCAACAAAAGATTGAATAATTCATTGTGGAATATTCACATAAAGGAATATTATATAGCAATTAAAATAGATGATATATAACATGAATTCGAAAACCTAACATTGAGCCAAAAAAAAAGTCTCACAAAAATACAAACAGCATGAATCCATTTATTTAAACTATGAAAACTTGCAAAACTAAGTAATACATTATTTAAAGCTATGAAAAACGTAAAGATGAACAGGGAGTTATAAGTAAGCAATTCAGTGATGTTTACTCTTGAATGAAAAGGAATGCCCATAGGTGGTGTTGGTCTTCATTCTAGTGGTAGTCTTCTACTTTACACTCTACATATGCATGCAATTGAAGCAATAAGTTCATCAGAGCCTGTAAGTTCCTACTGGGCTTGATTGTGCTGAAATATTTAAAAAGTAGATTTCACCCACAGGTTTTAATGTGTTTGGACATAGACTTACTTCTGAACTATGTAAATATTCCTTGTTGAATTGAGCAGCCTTTAAGAAGTAGGGTGGCCACAAGGTTATTTGCTTCGTTGGGGTTCCCACAATCTCTATTATCTCTAGACTCCCACAGACCGCTGCACTTTGGGATGGAGAGCCTGAATAATTCAAGTCCCAGTTCTGATGATACTAACCAGTTGCTGTCATGTTGGCAAGAGACACTTTATACAAAGGAGATTTACTAAATTTTACAGTGATCCTACTATGAGATAGTATTATTATGTCTATTTTACAGATAAGAAAAGTGAGACAGAGAAATTGAGAATCTTGCTCAATATCCATAGCTGATAAATTTTAGAACTAAGATTCGTGCCCAGGTCTGCCTGACTCCAGACATTTTTTTTTCCTGTCAGTCAGTCTCCTCTTAGCTCCCAGAGCTTCTGCTGTTCCAACTAATTTGTTCCCTCTGTATCTCTCAGTAATTTTCCACATATAAAGTATTTTACAAATTTGACCCAAAGGAAGAAATTGGGTAGAGAGGAAATTCACTGTTTCTGCAGGAAAAGGGCTGCAGCACACACCCATCTGTTGTTTACCAAGGCTGAGAAGGCTGAATGGTTCCCAGTAAGCAGTGTCTGCCTTCTGCATTTTGCTTCTTTGGAAGATGTTTCTTGTCCTGCCCCTCACCACCCACTCGCTTCTGTCTGGTTCCTCTTTTGCTGGCCCTCTTCCCATAGCAGTTAATGTTTGCCCTGCAAGTGCCAGAGCATTCATCCTTTCTTCCTTGAATGATGTGCCCATTTGCATATCATGCAAACAGCCCAGCTGCTGAAGTCCCAGATAGGGTAAATAACGGTCACAGTGTTTGTGCTGATTCCTCCTGGGGCCTTCTGGAACCTGCTGCACAGCTCCAGGGGAGAAAAATCGTTTTGTTGGAATCTCTGCTCTGATCTTGTGACATCATGAATGAATACTTGTGCTAAAAATGCACACGTAACCCTTTCCATGTAAATATGTGCTTTTGAGCCTAATGACGTAGGAAGGTTTGTAGATGGAGACAAAATGCCCACTATTATTTTTGCTTTGTCTAACTTAATTGATTTTTACTTTGGAATATGTTTTCTAAGTATACATTCATTTTAAAAATTCAGTAAAAACAATAATTTAACATAATTCCACAAACATTTAAATATTGTTTTCAAATGTAATCAGTTATACTCTTTATGTATCTAATATATCAATTTTATAGTAACAACACATGGCAATGAAAAAAGAACTTAACACATGGCAATGAAAAAAGAATCAGTAAACCTATACTGAAACAGATTACAAAGTTTCTACCACCATTGATTTGTTTTTTACTTTCTTTATTATCCTTTCAATTAAGTGTTTTCTCTCTTATTTCTTCCCAGGAGTACAACTTACACACCAAACCTTGAGTGAGAGTAGTCGTTTCTGGACCAGCTGAAGCTGTAGATTATCTAGTGGGATACACTCCTGGTTACAACTACACTTTTTCTGTTACCGTAGAACCATTCAATTTGTTGGCTTTGAACTCAATACATTTTGGTTTTTCTGATCCCAATCAGTGCTCACAAATGATGCTTATTTTGAATCTCATTTTTGTAATATAGTCTGTCTTTTTTGAATTTTTTTCATTTATCAATTAAGATGTACAGTCTCTTAATATTCATTTTATATGAATGCATAAATATTTCTATTTTAGGTCATGTATACTTTTAAATATATTTATATATTATATATAATTATATATATTATACATATTTATAATTCATTTAACAAGCTTCTAAAAATCTGATCATTAGTCATTTAGGGTCAGCCTAGGTGAAGCTCTGATAAAAAAAATCAACAATCGGATTGTAGAAGCTGCCAAATCTCCAGAGAGCCTAATGAAAATATCTAATTATTTTACATTTTAATGTTCTGGTTTATATAAATGTCATTGCCCTAGAATGATTTTACCAACAACTGTTTTGAATTCCAAGACTTGAAGTGTAGGAATTTCAGGTAGAAAGAGTGAAAGTTAAGTCACAAATTTATATGTTTATTCCAGCTCATTCGTTTCTTTAATTAATGCTTACTGTATCCCTGTGCTGGGCACTGTGGAGGCCGTAGAAATCAGACTAGCTACCTACACTGCAGTACACAGCCTTGCTAACACCTCTGAGAAACACGCTAAAATGGGTGCACATGTTGGCCAGCAAACCACATACGCAAGGAAAATACCTTTCTTTTTTCTTCCTTTACAACTTAGTTTTTGACTCTACTCTAATGTTAGTATGTCCTCCTTGGTCATTGTTTCTATCTAAGTTCATTCTTGTTGTGATCTCATCAAGCCCAATGGCCTTACATACCATCCATATGTTGTTGGCTCCCAAATGTGTCTATTCAGTCCTGACCAATTCCCTTGGATTCCAGATCCATGTGTTCAACTGCCTGATTGAAATCTCCACCTGGATGTCTAACAGGCATCTCACACCAGGCTTGCACATAACAGATTCCTGTTGATCCCTTCCAAACCGCCTCTCCCTATACACGTCATCTCAACTAACATCAACCTCATTTTAGTTGTTCAAGATAAAATCCTCAGTGTCATCCCTAACTTCTCTTTTTCTCCCACCCCACATCTGATCTGTCAGCAAATTCTCTTGGTTCGATCTTTAAAAAAGATCCAACATTCATCTACTTCTTACCACCTCCACTGCCACCACCCTGCACAAGTAAGTCATCATGATCTCTCACGTGGTTTTATTGCAAATAATCTTCTAACTAGTCTCTCTGCTTCTGCCATCCCCCTTCACATCCAGTTCTCCCTGTCTTAGTCCCTTCCTGCTGCTATCACAAAATGCCTTCGATTGGGTACTTTATAAATAATAGATATTTGTTTCTTACAGTTCTGGAGGCTGGGAAGTCCAAGATCAAGGTGCCAGGAGATTTGGTTCTGGTGAGGGCTCACTTTCTGCTCCATAGATTTCTTTGTCATCAATGGTAGAAGGGTGGAAGGATAAAGAGCAGAAAGGATGAAATCGCTTCCTCAAGCCCTTTTATAAGGACTCTAATGCCATCTATAAGGGCAGAGCCCTCATGGCCTAATCACTTCCTGACAGCCCCACCTCTTTTTTTAATTATTTTTAATTTTATTTTATCTTATTTTTTTAACTTTTAATTTTTATTTTTTATTTTACTTTAAGTTCTAGGATACACGTGCAGAATGTGAGGTTTGTTACATAGGAATACATGTGCCATGGTGGTTTGCTGCACCTATCAACCCATCATCTAGCTTTCAAACCTTGCAGGCATTAGGTATTTGTCCTAATGCTTTCCCTCCCCTTGTCCCCTACCCCTCAAGAGGCCCCAGTGTGTGTTGTTCCCCTCCCTGAGCCCAGGTATTCTCATTGTTCAACTCCCACTTATGAGTGAGAACATGCGGTGTTTGGTTTTCTGTTCCTGTGTTAGTTTGCTGAGGATGATGGCTTCCAGCTTCATCCATGTCCCTGCAAAGGACACGATCTCATTCTTTTTTATAGCTGCATAGTATTTCATGGTGTTTATGTACCACATTTTCTTTATCCAGTCTACCATTGATGGGCATTTGGGTTGGTTCCAAGTCTTTGCTATTGTAAATAGTGCTGCAATAAACATACATGTGCATGTGTCTTTATAGTATAATGATTTATATTCCTTTGAGTATATACCTAGTAATGGGACTGCTAGGTCAAATGGTATTTCTGGTTCTAGATCTTTGAGGGATCACCACACTGTCTTCCACAATGGTTGAACTAATTTACATTCCCACCAACGTGTAAAACTATTCCTATTTCTCCACAGCATCGCCAGCATCTATTGTTTCTTGACTTTTTAATAATCATCATTCTGACTGGCCTTACATGGTATCTCATTGTGGTTTTGATTTACATTTCTCTAATGATCAGTGATGATGGGCTTTTTCCATATGTTTCTTGGCCACATAAATGTCTTCTTTTGAGAAGTGTCTGTTCATATCCTTTGCCCACTTTTTGATGGGATTGTTTTTTCTTGTAAATTTGTTTAAGTTCCTTGTACATTCTGGATATTAGACCTTTGTCAAATGAGTAGATTACTCCACCTCTTAATACCATCACCTTGAGGTTTAATTTCCAATATGTGAATTTTGAATAACACCCATATTCAAGCCATAGCACTCTCCCTTCCACCCTTGCCAATTCTCCTGTCAATTCTCAAAACAGAGTGTTAACTGTTACAGTATAAGTCAAATGATGTTACACCTCTACTTGAAAGCTTGTAACTTCTCCACTCAAAATTCTGTAGTTCATTTTGAGTAAAACTCAAAACTTTATTTATTATTTGTTTGTTTGTTTTGAGACAAAGACTCACTTTGTTGCCTGAGCTGGAATGCAGTGGCCCAATCAGAGCTCACTGCAGCCTTGATCTCCTGGGCTCAAGTGATCCTCCTACCTCAGCTGGAACCACCGGTGTGTGCAATCACACTTGGCTAAATTTTTTTTTATAGAGATGAGATCTCCCTGTGTTGCCCAGGCTGGTCTCAAACTCCTGGGCTCAAGTGATGCAGGAGGCCTGACTAGGCCTCCCAAAGTATTAGGATTACAGGTATGAGCCACCACACCCGGCTCCAAAACCTCTTTCTGATGGCCTAGAAAACTACCTCATCTCTCCCTACCACACCAGCCTCCTGATGATTCTTTTAACACCCAGGCACAATCCTGCCTCAGGAAATTTGCTCTTTCCATGACTGCTTCCTGAAATACTCTTCCCCCAGGTATCCATATTGCTAGGTCCACTTTCTTTAGGTATTTGCTCATAAGTCATTTTCTCAGTGGAATCTTCCCGGGAAATGCTAATAAGATTTCAATCTCCATTTTTAATATTCGTCTTCCATGCTTACTTTTTTTCTCCCTCAGCACTTATCACTAACATTTTAAAGATTTTACTTAGTTTATTTTGCTTGTAATCCATCTCCCCCACTAGAAGCAGTGATTTTGTCTGTTTTGTTCATTCCTGCTCCTGTTACCTGGAACAGTGTCTGGAACCCAGTTGGTCCTCAATAAATATTTGTTGAGGGAAAGAAGGAATGAATACCAAAAGAGTAATTGATGTCATTTGTACCATTATGTCATTGTAATTTTGGTGACTGCAGCTATTTAATAGAAGATCTTTCTCCCATTAACTGGTTTCATCAAGCACCATGTCTCATTTACCCTCATTCCATTTTACTAATCTTTCTGATCCTGGGTGATACCTCATCTAGATCTTTCTGTGACAGTTTGTAGAATCCCATCTCCAGCAGTTGGCAAAACGATGTGAGTGACAAGCCTCCAGTGCAGCCGGTTCAGGGCAGATCCAAGATTCCTTCATGTTCTATCTGAAGAAGCAGAGGGAGGGAGGGAGAGCTAACGGACATGTGAGAGAGCAGCTCGAGTCACTTCGCTGTTGTTCTAAGGCAAGATTGATATTTCTATTTGCACAGATTTTAGCAGAAACACCTGAATTTTGTCTCTTTTAGTCATAATTTCTCAGACACAGCAAGGAGAGGGTGGCTTTTAGCACTTTGGTTTTGCAGGTTATTTCCATTAAATTGGTCCTCAATTCTCTGTAACTATTGCTAAATTCTTAAAATGGGGTGGGGTGGTTTTTTTGAAGAATGAGTGTTACTTTGAAACATCATGTTACTTTAAAACTTTAGGACCTCTATCCTAAGGCAGTAATGACCAAAGATCCATAAATGGGGGTATTGATCACAACTGTATTTGTCATAGTGAAAATTAAAAGGCTAATTGATTATAATAGGAAAATGTTAATTAGAATCTTTTACAGCAATTAAAATGGGTTTTTTGCAGAACTCTTGATGGCAGAATGCTTAGAAAATTTCTTAAAATTTGGTTTATCTTCCTGGCAGTGATGAGGAAAGGAGAGCACATCTTAACCTGCTTACGAACTGCAAGTGCTTTGAGACAAAAGGCAAAACAATAGTCTTTAATTGGTCAGGAAGACCTCACTATGAGGACGGTTTGGTTCCCATGTTTATTGAATATTGTCCCTTACAAGAGAGAAGTTGATTGATTAATAAGATCTCTGTTTGGAAGAACAAAGTCTTAGACATGAAGGAGCCAGTAAGAAATATGCTCCATTTCTGATCCATAGATCAGAGAGGAGGGTGGAGGTAACCCTACAAGTACATGCCCATGTAATTTGTTGTCAAAAATGGAGCACTTCTGTGAGTGAAACAAGGTGTTATTAATAACATCCGCCAGAAAAACACTTATGGACTAGGACTGAACAAGCAAACCAACATGAATGGTTACTGCTATAGGTGGAATGTTTGTGTTCTTCTCAAATTCATACAGTGAAATCCTAACCCCCAAGTTATTAGTACTACAAGGTAGGGCCTTTGGGAGGTTATTAAGTCATAAGGGCAGAATTCTCATGATTGGGATTGGTGCCTATATCAAACAGACCCCAAAGAGCCAGCTCCACCCTTTCACCATCTAAGGACGCAACCAGAAGGCACCTTCTATGAACGAGAAAGTAAGCCCTCACAAGTCACAAATCTGCTGGTGCTTTGATCTTGGACTTTCCAGCCTCTAGAACTGCAAGAAATACATTTTTGTTATTTATAATCCTCCAGGTTCATGGTAATTTGTTATAGCAATCTGGATGGACTAAGGCTGTCACCCAGAGAGATGATTTTGCCCAGAGAAGCCCTGGAAGGTCTCAGGAGTCTGGTTTCAAGGAACATTATCTCTGGCCCGCCTATCTTTGTGGAGAATATCTGGATCACTAGAGAATTCGGCCTCAGGCCACAGGTTCAATACTGAGGAGAGTTGGGTGGTTGGAAACACTTCCTTGCTTACCCAGTGCACTCAATTTTTCCGTTTCTAAGGTGCCTGCATTTGATCCACACAACTGACAGGGTTAGGGAAGTTAGATTAAACTGTTTTTCCTCTGTTCAGAAATCATTTGAACACCTGAAAACACGTCTATTAAATCAGTGTTTCTCAAACTTGTTTGAGCACAAAAATCATAGCGGGGTGTGTGTGTGTGTGTGTGTGTGTGTGTGTAGGTAGGGGTGCTATTAAAAATGCCAATTGTTGGGCCTACCTCAGACTTTCTGAGTTGATTCTCTGAAGGAGAATTCTGAAAGATCCATATTTTAAACATGTTCTTCAGGTTATTTTATTCCGTAGGCAAGTTTGAGAAATGCTATATCATATTAAGTTTTTAAAAAGTAGGTTGGGGAGCAGATAATCAAGTATTTATATATATATATACACACACATATATATATACACACACACACACACACACCCCACACACACACATACACATATATATATACAAATATATGCATATATACATGTATATATGTGTGTGTGTATATATATATATAAATACATATATATATATATATATTTTTTTCTTTTTGAGATGTGGTCTCACTCTGTCACCCAGGCTGGAGTGCAGTGGTGCGATCTTGGCTCACTGCAACCTCAACCTCTCGAGTTCAAGTGTTTCTCCTGCCTCAGCCTCCTGAGTAGCTGGGATTACAGGCATGTGCCACCACACCCAGCTAGTTTGTGTATTTTTGGTAAAGACGGGGTTTCACCATGTTGGTCAGGCTGGTCTCGAACTCCTGATCTCGTGATCTGCCCACCTCAGCCCCTCAAAGTGCTGGGATTACAGGCATGAGCCACCGTGCCTGGCTCAAATATACATATATACATATATGTGTATATATATATATATATATATATTTTTTATATGTGCATATACATGGACCAGGAGGAAGTGTTAACATTAACAGGGTGATAATCTCTGATATGTTCTACCCACTTGTTTGTACTTTCTACAATGTTTACAGTGAGTTACATCAGACACAAAAAAAGCATTATTTTAAAATTATCAAACAATTTCTTAAATGTAATTATAAGCCTGGTTTATTCTTTTTCCTTTGTATGTGAGTGAAATACTCTGTATTATATGGAGTAAGGTTATTCCTCTGAGATTTCTCATACTCGATGACTTTCATGCAGCTGTGCAGGTTGTGCACTGCACAACTCCAGGTGGTGTCAATTACACTGTGTTCTATTGGATGGAACCTTCTAATGTTGCGCAGTGTGTACCTCTGCCTCATTACCTGAAAAGTCATTTATCTTGGATTGATTCTTGCATTAGAGATTATATGTAGAAAAGCAAGGCAATTTGTCAAGGCTTATGAATATTTAGCTACAGGCATACCTCAGAGATATTCAGGGTTCAGTTCCTGACCACCACCATAAAAAAAATCACAATAAAGTGAGTTACACTAATTTTTTTTTGTTTCCCAGTGCACATAAAAGTTATATCTGCACTATTATCTATTAACTATGCAATAGAATTATGTCTTAAAAATGTAAATACCTTAATTAAAAATAGTTTTTTTTTTTTTTGCTAAAATGTGCTTACAATCATCTGAGCCATCAAAGAGTCATACTTTTTTTTGTTGACCCAGGATCTTGACTTGATGTTGATAGCTGCTGAAAGTTGGAGTGGCTGCAGCAATTTCTTAAAATAAGACAGCAATGAAGTTTGCCATATTGATTGACTATTCCTTTCACAAAAAATTTCTCTGTTAGATGTGATGCTGTTTGATAGCATTTTACCCACAGTAAAACTTCAAAATGGGGCTAAGACCTCTCAAAGCCTGCCTCTGCCTTATCAGCTAAGTTTATGTAATATTCTAAATCCTTTACTGTCATTTCAACAATGTTCACAGCATTTTTACCAGGAATAGATCTCATCTCAAGAAACCACTTATTTTGTTCATCTGCAAGAAGCAACTCCTTGTGTTAAAGTTTTATTATTAGATTGCAGCAATTCAGTCATATATTCAGGCTCTACTTCTCATCCTAGTTCTCTTGCCGTTTCCACAGCATCTGCAGTGACTTCCTCCACTGGAGTCTCGAGCCCCTCAAAGTCGTTCATGAGGGTGAGAATAAACTTCTTTCAAACTCCCGTTAATGTTGATATTTTGACCTCCTCTCATGTTCTTAACAGCATCTAGAATGTTCTTAATAGCATCTAGAATGGCAGCACCTTTCCAGAAGTTTTTAAATTTACTTCACCCAGATCCATTGGAAGAATTCCTATCGATAACACTTATAGTCTTTTGAAATGTGTTTCTTAAAGAATAAGACTTGAAAGTCAAAATTATTCCTTGATCTGCATGGATGCAAAATGAATGTTATGTTAGTAGGCATAAAAACAATGTTAACTTCCTGTATATATTCATCAAAGCTCTCAGATGTATTGTCAATGAGCAGTAACATTTTGATTTTTTTTTTTTTTTCCTGAGCAGTAGGTCTCAACAGTGGGCTTAAAATATTCAGTAAACCATGTTATAAACAGATGTGCTGTCTCCAGGCTTTGTTGTTTCATTTATAGAGCCCAGGCAGGGTAGATTTAGCATAATTCTTAAATACTCTAGGATTTTTTAAATGGTAAATGAGCACTGGCTTCAACTTAAAGTCACCAACTGCATTAGCCCCTAATAAGAGAGTCAGCCTGTGCTTTGAAACTTTGAAACCAAGCATTGACTTTTCTTTAGCTATGAAAAGTCCTAGATGGCATCTTCCTCCAATATAAGGCTGTTTAATATACATTAAAAACCTGTTGTTTAGTGTAGCCACTTTTATCAATTATCTTAGCTAGATCTTCTGGATAACTTGCTGTAGCTTCTACATGAGGACTTGCTGCTTCACTTTGCATTTTTATGTTATGGAGATGGCTTCTTTCCTACTTCTGTTGGCTTCTAACTTTTCTTCTGTAGCTTCCTCACCTGTCTGAGCCTTTATAGAATTGAAGAGAGTTAGGCCTCGGTCTGGATTAAGCTTTGGCTTAAGGGAATGTTGTGGCTGGTTTGCTCATCTATTCAGATCATTAAAACTTTTTCCATATCTGTAAGAAGGCTGTTTCACTTTCATCATTTGTGTGTTCACTGGAACAGCACTTTTAATTTCCTTCAGGAATTTTTCCTTAGCATTCACAACTTGGCTGTTTGGCACCAGAAACCTATCTTTTGGCCTATTTTGGTTTTGATATGCCTTCCTTACTACATTTAATAATTGCTAGCTTTTGATTAAAAATGAGAGACATGCAACTCCTCCTTTCACTTGAACACTTAGAGGCCATTGTAGGGTCATTAATTGTCCTTGTTTAAATATTGTTGGGTCTCAGGGAATAAGGAGGCCTAAGGAGAGGGAGAGAGATGAGAGATGGGGGAGCAGCTGGTGAGTGGAACAGTCAGACCACACATAACATTTCTCAATTAAATTTGCCATCTTATCTGGGCTTGGTAGGTGGTGCCTGAAAACAATTACAATAGTAACAACAAAGACCACTGATAATAGATCATAATAAAGGATATAATAATAATAATGGAAAACTTTGAAATATTGTGAGAAATACCAAAATGTGACACAGAGGCACACAGTGAGCACATGCTGTTCCGAAAATGGTGCCAGTAGACTTGATTGACACAGGGTTTCCACAAACCTTCAATTTGTAAAAAATGCATTACCTGCAAAATGTAGTAAAATAAAGCACAGTAAAATGAGGAACACCTTTACTCTTACATGAGTAATTAGTAAAGATATTACTAATGTGAAAGAGTCTTAATAATTATACAGGGAAGATTCTTTTACACCCTAGTTATTTTAATAACAGAATTTGTTAAAGCAAATGTCTTGCTGCCAACCATATTTTCAAGCTGCCTGGGGCCTAGGGGAAAAATGAGGTTGATATTAAAAAAGTACTTTAGCCCCATCAGTTAAATCGTCACCATATTCACCACAACACTTTACTTCTCATGAATGTACTGTGTGATTTTGGTTTCGTTCATTTCAGCGTATGCAGTGTTGTTCTTTTCATACTCTCAAAAGAGCACCCAGCTAATTCCAAAAAGCAGGCCTTATGGTCACAGGTCAGCTGCATACTTCTCAGAGCGCAAAGCCCCATTGCCTTCTTAGTCACTGGAAGGTTAAAGATTTTATATTAGAGAGTGAATGTGACATGAAGAAGTGACCAGACAAAGCTCTGTTGCACAGGATTATTTATTTTTTCTATATAATTGGTAGACGTAAGATTTTAAAATAACATATTATTGATATAGGCCATTGGCTGAAACAGAAATGCCTTTTGCACAGAATAATTCTCTGTGGTGTATTTGTTGTCAAAGTATCTTTGTTACCTGTCTATCAGGGAAAAGTTTTTTCTCTGTTGTCCTTATATTTCCAAAGAGCAAGATGATTAAGTTCAAGTGCATGTGCATTTGTGTTGGTGGTGGTGTTGGTGGTGGTACTGATGGTGATATGGAGAGTGTTGCTACCTCCTCAGTTTAGTCACCTTTATAATGGGCCTAGGAATACCAGAAGACTGATGAGGTTGATTCATCAAATTTTGGAGTCTGAGTGAAAAAATTAAATGAAGAGTGTTTTAGTTGTTTGCTCATCTGACAAACGGGCATTGAAAAGAGGTGAATGTCACCTTGGTCTCAGACCGGAAGATGGCACCATAATCTCAATCCCTAGGCTTAATTATAACTCCATACTCACTGGCCCTCTGTTTTACCACACTGAGCACTATTTTTTTCCTTCGTAATGTGGTCATCTTATTTTCCTTCACAGAATTAATAAGAGGATTACATGAGATAATTAGTCTAAAAAAATGCTCTGTAATACAAGGTAGTAATAATAATTCTTGCTATAATCTATGGAATACCTAATATATGTTGGGCATTGAACCGAGTGCTTTAAATACATTGTCTTAAATCTTCAAATTCTCTTGTTAAGGTAGGTATTACTAACTCTTTTACAGAGAAGGGAACAGGTTTAGAGAGATTAAGTGACTTGTCCAAGCTCACAAAGCCTGGTAAATGTCTGAACAAGGGTTCATATTCAGGTCTGTTTGACTCCCAAGCCTATTTGGCATTTGAACTGTTTTTTGATATATTTCCTTGCTTTCATTAATCATTGAAGGCTCTCTTTGGACATGAACCATCAATAATAATGATGATGCTAGTAATAAATTAAAATATGTATTGGCTGGTTACTATGTGATGTGCCAGGCACTTTACATGTCCTGGGCACTTTACATGTAACAATCCATTTAATCCTTATAACTGTATGTGGTAGGTGCTGTTATGGTCTTCATTTTATAGATGAGAAAATTGAGGTACAGAGAGGTTAACTAACTTGTCCACCCCAGTAAGTGGCCAAGCTAAAATTCAAACCTAGACAGTCAAGTGATTAAATTATTTAGAAGATAAATAAACTATTGGAAAGCAACAAGGGACTTCCTGACTTTTCGTTAATAGAATGCATAATGTAAGGTTTCCCTAATAGGTACAATTTACAAAGAGATGAATATACAGTATGCCTTTATGTCCCAAAGCCTTCCCAAAATTGTTTCTATTTGGAGAATATTTTGTCTCTCATGAAGTGAAGTTCGAAAATAAGCCACATCTATGCGCATATGTATTCATTTAACTCTGTAAAAATTACTTTCCTGAAGATCATATAAATTCTTAGTCACATAAATGGTACATTGACAAAATGTCTCCTTTTATTTTGGTCTCAACCCAGGAAGCTATACAAATAAGGGTTTCTTATTTTTCTTATTAATTTTCCAAAAGAGTTTAAGATTTGGAGGCTTGTTGAAACAAATCTTTTTAGCAAGATTAATTTTAAAGTTAGACATTATGAGTATCAAATTAAGCTGTCAGCCTGTGAAATGATACAGAGAAAGATGTGTTACAACAATCCCCTCCTCTCCAACCTCTGTAGAGATGGGTAAGTCTGAACAGGAAAACCAGAGGCCAGGAATCACATTTTAGTAATTCTTTTCTAGTTATGTCAGATTTCTAGCATGCTATTAGAGACACATGTGTCATCTTCACCATCAACCAACATATCATTGCTGTTTCAAACTGTTACTAGAGCTGTTGACACAGAATATTGTGTCTGTCGACAGCTCCAATTAGCTGGCATGTCTGACTGGTGACAGCACGGTCTACTTTTGTTTACAGGGACGGTGGGAGCTGTATCTCCGTCTCCCAACCTCCAGTGGCAGACAGATGGATAGAGCTATATAATCATCAATGGAAGTGTGTGATATTCTGTCTTCACAAACCATCATGCAAAGCAGAACCAATGGCCTTTTGTCTGCTTTTAGAAATGTCTGCAAGAATCCCTCCCACCTGTCAAGTTATGGGGGTGAATATGTATAAAATGCATCATGTATGTGTACCTGTAGAAAACACTGGATTGGGATGTGCAGAGGAAATAAAGCAAACATTTTTTTAAAAAGCCAATGTGATATTTAATTTGTATTGTGGCAACATTAAATATATGTTTGCCTCAGCACTGCTTCTAAAAACGTCTTTTATTGAAATTTTTTTAAAAAAATCAACCAATTAATGTTTTATTATTAGTTACCAGTAAAATTACTAGTAAAAATTATTAAATTGCATTTTGTAATTTTTGACATTCTCTACTGTGTATGGCCTTACTTTGACATATAATGGTTACATTGGCTTGGAATTCTCTATGATATGTCATCTTCTCTACTAATTTTCATCCTTTCATCAATGGAGGCACAAGTCAGAGGTTGATGTTCACAGGCAAAAAAACCAAAACAAAACAAAACAAAAAAACACCTTAATAAATGTATCTGAGGATGTGTGCAGTTCAGAGTACATGGCTTGTAACTCCATTATTTCCAACAGAAAGAAGTGAAATGTGATACAAGTAATTGAGAATGATATAATTATATGGATGGTCTGGAATTATTTCTAAAATGTAAACTGTTCTTAAACTTCTTTAGTTTTTTCTTATTAGTTTTATTATGGCATGACTCAAGACTAACCATTATATGGCTGGAAACCACTAACTCCATTCATTTCCTGTTCTCCGTTAACTGCGACTCATCCCTCAGGTTTCAGCTCAAATGCCATTTCCTGAGAAAACAGTCCCAGAATCCTCGCCATACACACTTACAACACTATTCCTTTTATTTATGATATTTATTGCAATGTGGAATGTCCATTTGTGTAATTATTTGACTAACATTTGCCTCTTCACTGAGTCCTATGAGAGCAGAGAACAGGTTGGTGTGGTTCACCATTGAATCTCTGGTGCCCAGTGTAATGCCTGGTACGCAGCTAGGACTCAATACAGATGTGTTAGATGAGTGCTGTTCAGGTGGATTCATAATAGAACTTCCCATATAAAAGAAATACTACTCTTCTGGTTTCCTAAGACTGGAGCTTCTTGTGAGAAAGTGTTTGTGTGGGGTGTGTGTGTGTGTGTGTGTGTGTGTGTGTGTGTGTGTCTAATTACACCTCCCAAATTAGCACAGAACTAGATGTAGGTAGGTGATAGCGGGGGCCAGGGGCTATGTTCCAGGTAGAGGGAGTCGCATGTATGAGGCTATATGTGGGCTTCCAAGAGCCCAGCTCTACACATGGCAGGATTGAAGGGGAGGCCTAAGAAGAGTAAGACCAAGAAAGAGGCCATCAAACAACAGACCATCTACAGCTGTTGGAGGTCAACCTGAAACTCTGTCTTGGAAGACCCTGAGGAAGATTTCTTTTTACCTTCTATTAATGGATAGTAAATATATTAATATTGGTCTTATTAATACTGTGTTCCAGCAAACATGGGAATAAGACTCACTCTTCTGAAGCCTGGTTTGATAATCGTATCCCATATATCAAATGGATAGGTAGCACGAAGGAGAAACAAACATTTGTTGTTTCAGGTGACTGAAATTTTGGAGTTATTTGTCATGGCAGCATAGCCTAGTCTGTCATGACTGATATGGAAATCTTTGCATCATACTGAGTTATTTACGTATTTCTACATATCAGAGTATACAGTGAACAAAAACCATGTTTTCATTTTTACTGTTCTACATTCAACAAATTGGCTGCCCTTTAGTGAGAGCTTGAAACCCTTTTCTGAATAAATGTTTGGAATTTGAAAATCAGTATTTACTGGACTAATGGTTCATTGAGAGCAGAGGCCATGTCATTTACATTTTTATACCTCCTATCAAGACCTACACACTTAGCAAATAGGAAGCATTAACTAAGTGTTAGTTGCGTGCATGGATCACCTTATAAACATTTCTTTTCCTGGCTGAAGGCTGCCAGTTAGTTTCCTTTTTTTTTTTGCGTAGGTTTCACTTCCCAACACCGGAATCCCTTTCTCCAAGTTCTCCTTATTTTTTCTGAATTGTAGACCTCACAGAAGGTTATGGTATGAATACCTACAAGCTGTTAACTAAGTTAAATCTGTTAAGTCTGGCCTATTCTGACTCCTGGATCCATTTTGTTGCTTTCACTCATCTAGATAGTTACTGTCTACTATTTGGGAAGTTCTTTCTCATATACTTTGGTCCATGGGAGAGTCATTTAAGACCGTATTTATTTAGCTTTCATTTCACAAGACATTTTTACATTATTATTATTTGATGCTCTCCAGAAACCCTGGGAAAAGTGGATATGGTAAGTATTTCCCCCATTTGATAAATGGAGAAAATAAGGTTCACAGAAGTCACCAAACTAGCAATGGAATATGTATCATTGAGTTGTTGGCAGGATGCTTAATTTTGCTAATATCAGAAAACCAGATAAATACTTAACCTTGCTGTGCTTAATCACCAATTTGATCTATCAGGTAGAGGCTATTGCTGCGCTGGACTTAATTCTTATTAGCAAGGCGATGCTTGTGAAGGTGATGAAGATTGTGAGGGAAAAATGACTATATTTTTTAGAGTTGAGAATAGTTGAAGGAGGGAAGACTGAATGTAGCCAAATGTGTTCTTTGGGCTTTCAGAATGTATTTTTCCCCCCAAATCAAAGAAATGACTCCCAAGAAATGGCATCATTCTATGGACAGAGACTTTGAAAGGGAACATAGCTCAAAGGAGATAGGAAACTGAAAAATGTAATTCTGATCATATATTCATGAATAATTCCCATGTGAATAAAGGTAGGCACATCTAAAGAAGCTTTTGTGACTGCCAACGGGGCTCTCTGATGAGCTTATATTCAAAAGGACTCATAGGAGGGATGGAAGAAGGAAGGCATAATGATGGATAAGATTGGCTAGGCACTGCATGGATGAGCCCCGAGAGCAAGCAGACCGGATCCCATAGGCTACTCAGCCATGTGTGACCTTGGGTGGGCTACTGCTTGCTTATAGGAGCCCTGGAGTAGACATTCTCTGTCCCCATTTCTCACTTCAAGATTCACAAATATTAAATATGCAAAAGAGAGATGCTAAACAGAAGTGTATTCAGATGAGATCAGCCCATAATGAGATGCAGCTGGTAAAAATGCCAAAGGAGTATAAAGCTGCTTTCAAGCAAAGAAAATAAGAAAGGGAACTGTGAGGATGAAAGTGAATGGCATGGGTAAACACATCCTATAAACTGTGGGGAGATATATAATGTGAGGATCCCTAGCTCTGATTCTGTTAGGCCCCTTGCTTGGAGAATCTTTTGCTCTGTTAGTAGAAACCACTTTTGTTTGCCTGTGAACTGATCTAACAAGAATTACCATCTTTAAACTGAGAGGGCAGAACAAGCAATGCAAACAGAAAACAGAGCCAAGAGAGATGAAGAGAGACAGCATCAGGTGTTCTTAATGAGAAAACTTCTGTGTTCAGGAGAACTATATCCCAAGATGCCGAAACACCTTAAAGATATGATCAAAGACCTATCTTGATGCTTTTAAGAAACCACAGAGAAAAAGAGAAGAGCCTTCCGCACTGAAGGGCAAACGCTATCTCAGTTTTCAAGAGAGATAGAAGCGTGAAGCATCAGTCTAATTAACGAACATAGTGTTGATCTCTAAAAAATATAGAGTAGATTTTTGAATTAGAAAGTTTGTGAGCACATGATGAGAAAAGCAGCACACAGAAGAGTCATTATGATTCTTCAAGAGCATCTGGATGTTACACACACACACACACACACACACACACACACACCAAAATTGGGTTGGTAGATGTGGCAGAATAATAGCTCCAAAAGATGTCCTTATCCTCATCCCTGAAATTGTGAATATATTAGGTTACATGACAAAGGGGAATTAAGATTACAGATGGGATTAAAGTTAATAATCAGTTGAATTTGAGATAAGTAGATTATCCTGGATTATCTGGGTGATCCCAATCTAATAAAAAGCCTCCTTAAATGTGAAAGAGGGAGGCAGAAGAGTCATTGTCAGAGTAATGTAATGTATGAAAGACTCCATCAGTCATTGCTGGCTTTAAAAATGGAAGGGGCCATGAGCCAAGGAATGCTGGCAGCCTCTACAAGCTCAGAAATGCCTTTGGACTCAACTGGGACTTACACCATCAGCTCCACTGGTTCTCAGGACTTTGAGTTACACTGCTGATTTTCCTGGTTCTCCAGGAAAACCTGGAAATGGCAGTTTGTAGAACTTCTAAGCCTCTATAACCAAGAGAGACAATTTTTAGAATAAATCTCCTCTTATTACCACAAACACAGCACTTAAAATGACACATTTATTATCTCACAGTTTCTGTGGATCAGAATCCAGTCATGGCTTAGCTAGGTCATTTGCTTCTGGGTATCACAGGATACAATCAGCATGTTGGCCAGGGCTGTAGTCTCATCTGAGGCTTGACTTAAGAACATCTGCTTCCAAGCCCACATGGCTATCAGCAGCATCCAGTTCCTTGTAGGTTGCTGGAATGAGGACTTCAATTTCTTTTTGACTGTTGACCCAAGGCTACCCTAAGCTCCTTGCGCATGGACTCCTCCAATATAGAAGCTCAAACCATGGCAACTTGCTTCTTCAAAAGTAGCAAGGGAGAGAGTCACATACATGCAATTACATATATCTTGTCACCTTTGTTATTATATTTTCTTAGCCAGAAGCTAGTCACAGGTTCTTCCTACACTCAAGGAAAGGAAACCACACAAGGTTATGAATGCCAGATCATGGGGGCCATGGTAGGGTCTGTCTTCCATGTTACCCTATTTTCTCAATTTATTAATGAATTGGGCAGACATATCATACGCTCAGCTGCTCCTCTAGGAAGTACTGAGAACTTGATCCAACTATTTCACTGAAATTGTGGTTATCAAAGGTGCTAAAGCACTTTGCTAAACTTTTGTCCCATCCTATCATGAGTTCTTCAAGGGCAACAAACTTTTAATTGATATTGACATTATTTAAATATCACCAATTTGCTTTTGTCATATATGGCATATGATGTAGACTCATGGTAGGAGAATCCTAATTACCCTCCCTCACCCAGGAGTTCATAGTTTGGTTGTTACTTTACAAGTGATTAAAATAAATTTATCCAGTTGTATAAATTTGGTATTTATTATATGTACAAAGAGGTAGATAAATGAAGAGAGAAATAAAGGCTCACATTTAGAGGGAACCCTTATTTTTCCTCTAAGTTAAGAGAATTCATGGATGAGGAGTCCTTGATGATTTGTTCTTCATGAACATGAGCTGACCCCACATGACTCTTGCTTTTTTTCCAGACACTTACAGACTATCTCCTTCATGATGGGCCCTTGCCTGCCTCATTAACATCATCTCATGACACTCTTCCCCTTTTCTATCACGTTCCAGCCACATTTTCCTTCTTTCTGTGTCTCAAACTCACCAAGCTTTTTTTGCCTCAAAAGTCTTTGCAGTGTTGTTCTCTCTGCATGGAAAATGCCTCCACAAGTTGCTTTGGACTTCTTGTGCTGCCACAAATCCACCCATCACGGGAGTTCTTAATCTTTGCTGTGCATCAAATCCCCTGGAGAGCTTGTTTAAAAACAAATTGCTGTGTCAGTTTCTGATTCAGTAGGTCTACAGTGCGTACCAAGAATTTGTATTTTCAACAGATTCCTAGGTGATGGTTCAAGGACCACACTTTAAGAACCACTGATTTCTCATATTATCCTATTTTATTTTCCACATTGCATTCATCACTTATTTTCTATGTATTTGCTTATTTATTTTTTAGATGTAAGTTCCAAGAACATCAAGGACTGTGTAACAAATTACTAGAGCAATGTGTGGCTGTCTGGCATAGTTTTTATTGGATGAGTGAACAAATAATGAATAGATTGAAATATGAAAAAAAATTCTACTAGAATGCATATCAGTTTTTGGAGCCGAATTGGAGGATCCATTTTTATTTGTGGTTTCACTAATAGATATTAAATATTGCTTAGAAAATGTATACTTTAAGCTGTAAATTACACTAATTATAATAACACTTTTGTGACTCTATCTACAAGTAATACTGGGTTGCCACAATGCTCATATTAGGGCTTAAGACAAATACAACATTAAGCAGCCTAATTTTATAAGTAGCATGTAGTAATGAACACATTTCCATGAAAGTCTTAAGCTTAATATATTTTAAACTAAAGAGGATAACTTTTAATTTTATCTGGAAAGTATCTCTTTCTCTCATTTTCTACTTTTTCTCTTTCCTTTTCCCAAGAATACCAATAATTATGTTTTTTTTCCTTTTTGCCCCAACAGTAGATTGACTACATATCTATCTTTACAGTCCTGGAGTGTTTCTGTCATTTTCCCTCATTATATTATAACTGTGACACTTTTGTTAACATACATTCATTACCAATTACCTGCGACACCTGTGGATACCACATGCAGAATGGAAATCTTTTTAAATGAGCAGTCTGATTAAATAGAGTTGGTGTATGCTAATTATGAAGCATATGTCTTCAAAAAAGGAGAAGCAAGAAAAATTTACAATTAAAAAATATATTTACAGACACCCACAGTCTATAAAATTGGCTTTTGCCAAAGGGTGTGAAAGTCTGTAATGTAGGTTGTACACATATGCCATCAAATAAAGTGAAGATTTGGTATTTATCACCCTGGTTTTAATGCTGACTACCGAGTACCAACTCACAATTTCAGTAGCCAAAATTGGCTGCAGTAACAAGACAAACCTGACACCTTCCAGACCTCGCCTCCGTGTTGCATTGCAGACACATTGATGTTGGGCAAGACACAAATATTTCGTGCTCAGATCTAAGCAATTTCAGTATGTAGCCAGTGCTTATAGCCTTACTCATCTTTGAATGAATGGCATTTGATTAACTAAATTTCAAAATGAAGTCACAAAATCATAGGTGTTATAGTTAGAAATGGCCCTAAGGATTATTATTTTTAAATCTTCTCCTTCAAAATCCAAGGATATTGACAATAGATAAGTAATTTTCTCAAGGTCCCACAAGAAGTTCGTGACAGAACTGGGACCACAGCTCATGTATCCACAGTGATCTTTGCCACTAGTATGTTTTTCTACTAGTGTTCCATACTCAGTTTATTGTAAGGTGACTTAGAGGAAACCCATTTGACATTATTAGCTACCACGAATTTTTTAGAGTGGAAGAAATTATATCTAATACTTCCATAATTTCCTATTTCCATTTAAATTGTATTAGAGCTTGTTACGGGATCAACGGTTTCTCCCCAAAATTCATATGTTAAGGTCATAACTCCTAATGTGACTTGATTTGGAGACAGGGGCTTTCAAAAGGTAATTAAGGTTAAATGGGGTCCTAAGGATGAAGCCTTAATCCAATAGAACTAGCATCCTTACAAGAGGACAAAGGGACAGCAAGAGTGTGCATGCACAGAAGGAAGGCCTTATGAGGACACAGTGAGAAAGTGGTCATCTGCAAGCCAAGTCAAGAAAAACCAAACTGGCCAGCACCTTGATCTTGGACTTGCAGCCTCCAAAGCCATGAGAAAATAAATTTCTGTTGTGTAAGCCACCTAGTTGGTGATATTTTGTTCTGGTAGCCTGAGGAGAAAAATACTGGGCTGGTTCACATCGAGTGTTGTACCTAGACAGAGCTTTAGAAATGAGCCCATTATTTTTTTTCTTGTTTCTGCCACTAAATGCTAGAAATAAAACTATCACATTTTTCTCATAGTAGGTCTATTTCTTTAGCATATATTTAAATGTTCTTTTCAAGCAAGAAATGGAATTCTATTTGACTGGACTCACATATCACAAGTGAATTGCTGCTACCACAGTTGGAAAGCAGGACTGAACACTTCATCTCTTGGGAACAATCTCTTCTTCCTTCACCTTCTCTCTCTAGTCTCCATCATACTGAATTTGTTTTTAAGGTCATAGTTTTATTTTGAGTGTGGAAAAGTTAGGGGCAGATATAGACTTAGAAGTAAGTGTCTGTCAAGGAAAAATTGTAGTCATGGACAACAATGAGTGGATAGAATTCTACTCCAAGTCTAGTCTGGAAGATGATCACCAATTTCAGCAACTCAGTGTGTGGAATGTTGGATTTGTAACATTATCCCTTTTATACCCTCATCATCATGAGCACAGCTCATACCTTAAATCCATGAGTGATTCACCAGAATGAGTTTGATGGGAGAAAGTTTTAAGATGGGGCACCAGCTGGCTGCAATCTTCCCTCTAGGCCTTGAATAAAAAGAAACACTATAATGACTGAGGCTGCTCTGAGTTAGAGTCTCCATGTGATACTGTCTCCCTGTTTCCTACCCATAATGCCTAGCTCTTTGCCCTGAGTTTTGATGTTCCTCTGCTTGTCTACCCTATCCAGTTCACCCTGACTGATGTCACAGGCCATCTCAGAATTAATCCCACTCATTGAGCTCACCCCTGCCAATCTTCTTCCCAGAAATATCCCCCTAACCCCTTATCTAAATTCTGCCAGTTTTCAAAGACACCATAAGTCCCATCTCTTCTGGAAAACCCATGAAAATACTCAATCATCTTGATCTTTGTTTTTCCCAAACTGCTTTAGCAATTTGTCATCATCACACAACTAGTATCTTATTATACCCTCTTTGATCCACAAATTTTTACTCTATGCAATGCTGGTGGGTATGTATGCAAACAGTCCACATAGCAGAAAAATTATGGGTTTTAGAAATAGATCTGGGTTGAAATCCCAAACGTGCCATTCATGAGCTGAGTGACTTCTGCAAATTACTTAACCTTCCCAAGTCTTAATGGCTTTGCTAATAAACAGGGGTAATAGTAACTATTTTCTAGTGTTCTTGTAAGAATTAAGTTAAGTGAGACCCTGTATACGGTGTGCTTCTTTCATGTGTACTAGTCTTTTTTTTTTCTGCACTGTTTGTAATATTATGAGTTATAAAGATTTTTCCATTTACAAGCACTTTTCTTATATATTCTATGATTTATAAGCTCTTTCCTCTGTGGGATGGCTCTAAGACTCTCTGTGGATGGGAGTTATGTCATCTATGTTTTTTATACTGAAATAGCCCAAGACATCCAGGAAACATTGTCCTAACTTAGGTAGTTTGAAGCACAAGGAGTGTTGGAACTTTTCTCTCTACAAAAGAGAGAAGTAGCAAAGCTAGAGCAGTGGGGAAAAAAAACTAAGAAAGTTAATGGGCTTTAAGACTTGCTCCTTCAGGAACCCCCATTTGTTCAATACATAGTGTGCACAAAGTCACCATATTGTCACCATATTGACTAGGAGCCAATATGCCAGCAGATTTAATCTGGTGGGTGGAAATCAGAAATTAAAGTCTTAAGGACAGTTGTCACACAAAATCAGTTGAGTGACATCACATATTCAGGAAATCAGCCCACTTTAAGTAAGATACCATGAAGAGAAGACCCAAGCATCAGAGTCCTTAGGGAGAAGCCCTGGAAGATTTAGGAGGAGAATCATCTGGGCTCCAGCCAAGGGCTCTGGGATCCTGTACAGAGTTCCATTTCTAAGAGAATAGAAGCAAAGGCTTGGCCAAGGTGATAAAGATCAGAAAAGGCTAGAACTCAGAAGCCAGATGTGTATCCAGGCTCTTGGGAGGCAAACCAAACAGTAGATCCATAGTAAGAAGACTAATTTCAGATCCCACCAGCTGGTCACTTGGGCACTATTCTCTCCCTTCTGTCTGTGTCCCTTTGAAAGCAGTTGACCACCTGGTAACCTTGGCCTGAAGTCAAGGTAATAGGCAGTAGCTCCTGACTCAGGAACGTATCAAACTTCTCTCTCACTTATCCTTTTATTCTCCCTGTTTCTGCATGTCTTAGAGCTCTAGCTCTGCATATCTATTTCTCCTCCATCTTTTCATAACTTATTAAAACTGCGTTTTTGGTCTTAGTCCCTCATACATATGCACATTCAAAATGATCCTTGACCTTGCATACATGAACTTAGTTTAAAGCAGTGTCTGACACTCTTGGAAAAGGTGCCTGTAGCATTTGCTTTCAGCCCTGGCCAAGGTGCCCTCACCCTCTAAATTAGAGCCAACCTCTGGGCAGGCCAAGGCTTGCCTTGCTCTGGGTTGGCCCAGCGACTGGACAGGGGGTGGGATGTGGACTGGCTGATTCTGTTATAGAGAACGTTAGTGACTCCAACTGGGAGAGCCAGGGCAAGGTCACAAGTGACAGACACATAAAAAGCCATCTTGACTCATTTGTTGGGAGACAACCATGAACTTAGGAACATTCTGCCCTTGAGAATGGGGTGATTTAATTTTCAGCTTCAGGCTCTTGCCTTGGCTGGCTTCCTTGGTAACTAAAATAAGCCATCTGCTTGACTTCCTATGCCCACTTGCTGGAGGAATTGTTTCTCTACCCTCCCATCTGGCTAAAGCTCAGAGAGCAGAGGACTAAAGATGCCTGAGGTTTTTCCAAATCTCTCTTCAAAGGATCAAAAGATTCCATTGTGTGGAAATTTAGTTCCTGTCTTATCCCTTAGTCACTTTTGGGTAACTTTTCAACATTTTCATTGGCTTCATTTTACATTCAGTAACATGGAGATGATCTCCTCAGTGGTCTCCTTTACCACACACACACACACACACACACACACACAAATTCCCTGAACATTACCTTGAGCCCTAAAGTGGGCTGGCCACCAGGAGGTCAATGTTAATGAGGGGTATGTATTCTTAAAGATCGGAAGAATTTTGAAATAATAGCTCCCCCACTGTTCAGTACTGCAAGTGGGCTACCTCTATGCCTCCTAGAATGCTAACAACATCACTCATTTCATAAAGAGTACTTTCAGCACATTTGAACTGTGTCTCAATCTTTACTTCCAACACTTCTCAATAAAATCCAGCCCAGCTGGAGTAGGACAAGAAAAACGGGGTGATTCTTTAGCATAAAAAATCTTCAGTGGCTTCTCATTGCTCATAGCACAGAATCAGAATTTCCTCATAAAGTACATGTATCTTTCCCAGTTTTTTCCCAAGGTAACTTTCTAGCCTTATCTCTTTCTACTCTTTTCTGGATGATTTTGTATTAACATCTACTCATTGGAATTTGAAAAATATGCCAACATCCCACAGAAAGAAACGTACCCTCCCTGCCCCTCCCACCCCTACACCACATGTTTAAGTGTAGTGGCTCATTTCTTGTTCAGGAGATCTTAACATATCTATACAAACATGATAAACTTCACTCAGAAACCAAGAATTGCTCAAGTGAGAAGTTCTGGCACAGAGAACATTCTAAGATGGTCTGCACTGAGGGAAAGTCTTGCCCTGGAGCAGAAAGGCAGCTACTCATGAAACTCTACAAAAGTAATTTTAGTTTTCACAGAGAAAACTCTATGAAAACTCTTATTTGGGAATTCTCATCAAGCTGCTCCTTCTGCCACCAACCTCCTTCCCGGCCCTCCACCCACCTCAAGCTCCAGACTCAGAGTTAAAATATAAAGTATTTAATGACTTTTTAAGGCCCTTATAATATGTGGTTTTGGGAATGTGGTTCTGCCTTTCTCAAAGTACACAAGTGTGTGTATGTGTATTCGTGTGTGTGTATTCGTATGTATTCATGTGTGTGTATTCATGTGTGTGTATTCATGTGTGTGTATTCGTGTGTGTATTTGAATGGTTTGGGCGTAGGTTTTCATGCACTTGCACTTGGCCAAACCCTCATGATCTGTATATGCCATATTGCCTGCTGTTACTAATTCTGGGACCTATCCTAATTCTCGGAGTTCTTGCCCCATTTTTCATCGTAGGATAACAAGTATCTTGACTGTAATCTATTAATTGAATAATTGAATAAACTTGTTTCCCTCCAGCGTGAGCATATTGTTTGCACACAGTGTCATCCTGGGCCCTCCAGCTATGGAAGGCCTGCCAGATATGTTTATTAAACCCCCTGTGCTTGGAAAGAACACAGAAAACTGTCATCTAGAGCAATACAAAAGTGCCTATCTCAGCTGGAGATCTCGCTGTTATGAATAAAGGAAGAGTTTGTGGTACAGTTTTGAGATGTAAAGAGAAAAAGCTTCCCCATGGTGCAAATGTGTTGTAACCCTCAGGCGAGAAAAAAATATTGAATTGTTGCTGGCGGTACAATGTAATTATTGAGTTAGCAGCAGCTATGTTTCTAAGCTTCTTAAGGTAAAAATCACACTAATTTGGCCTTCTCCAAAGAACATTCCAGGTTGTTAAATGGAACTGTTGAAACATTTTTCACTAATGAACCTAGCCTATGAACAGCCATTTCCACGTAAGTCAGATATTGGACAAGTTGGCAGTGAAAGAGGAGATGTGCTACCGTGGAGGCTGTCTTTGTTCGCTTGAGGCCACACTGCCTCAGAATGTGTTTTCCAAACTCCTGAGGTGCAGGCATTTGACCTAGGTGGTAACCGAGTGGGAGGCATGATGGAAACCACAATGCTGTACTAAGAAAACATTAAGTGAGTCAGAGCTTGGCCTTTTCCTTTAGGACAGAACAACACACAGTGTATAACCCTGGAATGGAGGGCGTGAGGCTCTAAGATTTCCAAGATGCTATTTTCTAGACAAACAAAATGCTTGGCTCCTGAAAATTGGTGGCTTTTGCCAGGCGCAGTGGCTCACGCTTGTAATCCCAACACTTTGGGAGGCCGAGGTGTGTGGATCACCTGAGGTCGGGAGTTCGAGACCAGCCTGACCAACATAGAGAAATCCCTTCTCTACTAAAAATACAAAATTAGCTGGGTGTGGTGGCGCATGCCTGTAATCCCAGCTACTTGGGAGGCTGAGGCAGGAGAATTGCTTGAACTCGGGAGGCGGAGGTTGCAGCATGCTGAGATCATGCCATTGCACTCCAGCTTGGGCAACAAGAGTGAAACTCCGTCTCAAAAAAAAAAAAAGAAAAGAAAAATGATGGCTTTCATCCCTTCATTTTGATTCCTCAGGGCTTATATCACTTCTCAGAGTCATTGTAGACCCCAATCTTAAGTGGCACTGTCTCTGCCAGGCAGAGAAAGGAGCCAATGATGCTCTGTGATCCAAACTCAGATTTGGGGACAACCTGTGGTGGTCACTATACACTGCTACAACCCAGATTCCTGCAGTGGGGTCCTCCTTGAAATATTAGTGGGGAAAAAATATGTGCTGCCTAACTCAGGGCTCAGCTACAGAAATCTGGGAGGTTCATTTGGCATGCTTTGTCTCTTGGATACAGAGAAGATCATTTTCAAAGGTCAGACTCCTTTGTTACTTCCTCCTCCTTACTCTACTGGGTGGGGTCAGGGCAATGGACTCAACAAAGAGTATGAGTGGGTAAGGAAGTAAGGTTGAGGATCCTTTGACTTATTATGCTTCCATATCAACTAACTGATACAAGCAGATAGTGTGGTGAAGTGGAAAGAGCAGACTTTGAAGCCAGACTGAACTGGATTTATTTTCCTTAGTCTTGCAGACTAAGGTTAAGTGAACAAGTCACTTAACCTCTCTGAGCCTCAATTTCAACATTTATAAAACTGAATTTAGAAATACCTACTTTGTGTCAATGATTGACAGTCTTTGAAAAATCCTTTAAAAGGCCAATCAAATTTCAAAATGATTAATCATGGCATGAGGCAAACCTGTAAGGTGAACTTAGCCTTTTAAATTAAATGATATGTTACTATCAATATAAGAATATCCATTATATGTGTCTAAATTTTGCCTATAGGCTAGAAAATAATACGTAGCAAAAGCTTTTAAGAAATACACATTTATACAAGTTTCATTTTCTTTTCTCATTATCTATTGATACTGTATCTCCTGCTCTACTACAGGAGTTGTTTTGATGATACAAATTACAGGAAAACTCACTATCTCCCTGCAATCTTACATATCAAATTCCAGAATAAAAAGTCCCTTTAAGTGAGTTTTAAAGCTTCTTTCTCCCTTTTGTTAATTTTCTTAAAAAACAATAGGCCTTAACAAGAGAAAAGGACATTCTCTCCATTCCATAGTTATTTGAAAATATTGTGTTAGTGAAAAATCCAGATGGTGCTGTTTTTTAAGTCTAGATCAATAAATATCACCCAGTGTAAAAACCACACCACCTTATCTGTAATGCATGGACTCAAGGAGCTAGCAAAAGATTTGTAGAGAAAAAAACTCCACAAAGGATATTACTCTGGGTGAGATTTGGTATATATGAGTTGATAATTTTTTTGTCAACTGGCAAAAAAAAAAGAAATAAGTAATGTGTAAGGATTAGACATAATGTCTGTAAAGAGACTAGAATCGTATCTGGCAAATCGCAAAACCAACACATTTAGCTATTGATTTTTTTAAGTTGATTAAAAGAAAAGCACCTGAAAGATCCAAAGGAGGCTCACAGCCATGTGTTTTGGGGAGCGTATGAGGTTCTGCCTCAGTTTGAGCAATTAGGACCTTGTTTTAATGTTCTTTTTGCAACCTAGCATGCTTCCACTTAACCTAAGCATACATCAGCAGGATGACTATTCAACAGACCTTCATCCTCAAAGCCAAGTGTAAATCCTGTGTCATATACCAGAGCTTTCTGTGGCTTTTGGTATGAGGTTGCCCACTTGGTCTCATCTATAATTTTATAGCTGAAAAAAGAAGCTTAGTGATAGGTTTTTAAAAGTGCTTTAAAAATACAAAGTCTTTAACACCTATTTGGACTGCATGGTTAGCAGCTTTATTGGGGAGGTGCCCCCATAAATTCAGGAATTTCCTCTGGGCAGGAGGAAGGAGACACCTAGAGTTCTAAGAGATAATAGAAGAAAGACAGTGAGAATGGCAAATGAATTAATATTTCATTTGTGAAACCAACGCCTTCAGAAAATTGTATTTCTACCCTTAGTCCATTTTCTTAAAGCAAGAGAGAAGCTCTCTAAGACTTTTCTTGTGACTGATGCAATATTTGGTGTTTCAGTACTATATGATGCGTTCTTAGAAGGCAGCACTTTAAATAACATTAGCTGACTGTCCATCATGTGGCAGACCATCTAGAGAAATTGCTTATTTATTGAACTCAACAGCCCTGCAGGGAGGTAGAGGAACATTCCTTTTTAAACTGTGGACAAACTGAGTTTGTATGAAAGTGATCACCTCTCTGAGTCACACAGCTTATGATAGCTGACTCCAAATTATGACCTTGCAGCTATATTGTACTGTTTCTATTAGAGCACAGAGACAAGTATTTTTCCTCCTTACATCTTGGTTGGAGCTTCCCAGCATGCTTTGCAGCACAGAGTGTAACAATAGTCCACTCTCAAGGGAACAAAAGCTGGGATAACTGTGTTGTGTACCTTGGTATTATTTGCGTAGCCAAATAAAGCTATCTTGCTACAGATGTAACCTTCGATAATTTATTGATGTAAAAGTGGCCTCAGGTACCAGGATTTTGGCAGCTGTTACACTGTCAGAGTACACTTAGAACATGGCATCCATGAATATTTTATGCAGAGAAGAAATGGAAAAATACACCTTTCAATATATCAGTTCCCAACCCTGATCTTCGTTACTGAAATATGAATCTAATCCCAACTCTGAATTTGATCAACCAAAACTGTGCAAACTGAGAGCTTCCTAAATTGGATTTTAGTAGTGAATTGATTTGAGCCCTACTTTTTGTTTAGCACATCAGCTGCTTATGTCAGCCTGTACTGTAGTGGTGGGTTAGTGACCTCAGTGATATGTTGGAAGCTACAGACTTAACTGTCAATAGGATTGGCTTGGCCCTTTATCCTTCAGCGGCAGATAAATAGAGCCCCATTCAGTATGTTCATTGTGTAGGGATTTGTTGGAGTTTTATTTATGCAGATTTGGAAGCAGTTGGAGATCATCAACATCCAATACACCCTCTGTCAAATATTTCTCTTCCATTGTTGGGTTATTAAAATATGGGTTGGGAGGTTGGGGGATTCTGTCCTTTTTAGAAGCAAATACTTTTTTAAAAATAATCAAAAGAGCATTTTTTTTTATTTTGTATTTTTTGGTATCTAGGGTATCTCTGAGTAGTCGATTTTTGATCTTTACCCATCCTCAAAACTGAAAACCAGTCCTCCATTTCTCCAGGGCTTACCTTTTCATCACTTGAAGACCAGTGGTTACGTGATTTGGACCCACTGAGGAACGTAGAATGATATCAGTTCAAAAGTATTGGATACCTGTGGAGCACTTTGCAAGATATTGCAGGATTTTTGGGGCTTTCTATAGAACTACACAGAAGTATTGCTGAGTACTTTGCAATATAAATTCCTGCAATTTGCAGGAATTTGCCACGCTTTTCAGGTGATCATGCTTGGTAAGTGCTTCATTTTTATCTCAATTGATTTGATTTTGTGCTTTCATTATATCATTGCGTTTAGGTTTTGCATACTTTGGGGTTTACTTTTTTTTTTTTTAACCGATCTTTAATCCCATCTCCTCTGATGAGCACCTGACTCAGCCTATCTATATCTTTAATTGATGCTGTCTTCAACTCTATATGCTAAATTGCAGTTCTATGATCTACCTAAGAGATAGACAGTTTAATCAATGTACAAGTTACTCTACTTATTTTAAATAAGTGCCTTTCAGACTTAGTAAACACCATTAGGGGAAACATGGATGGTTTAAAATAAGGTAAGTGATTTATATTTCTTCAAATGAAGCCTTTAAACTCATTTAAGTAATGAAATACTTCTATGTCCCTTAAAAAATTTCTTTTTAGTGTAAAGTGTGCTTTTGTATTTAGAACCATGTAATTGAGCAAGATTCCTTCAACACAGATTGAAAGATATATTCTCGTTGGTGGCTGTTAAATCTTCTGGTAATATTCTAGGGTTCTAAATTTAGGATGTCAGGACAGCACCTCTCTCATAATATTTACTATATCAAAAATATGTTTATTAAAAGAAAATAGTTTAATTAATATCACACATGACATTTGAGAATCAAAGCTCTATCGCTGTTATTTTTCTTAAACATATAAGTAAATGAAGTGCCAAATAATTATTGAGTTTTATGGATAAGCCTAAAAGCTTTCACTAAACTTCCAGAGTTGCTTAACTTGTAACCATAAATAAATGCAGATGCTGGGTACAACACATTTCGTTTCTAAGTGGTAAGACCCCTGCTGACTCCCACTGCTCTATTCCATTCCAATGACAGTGTGATACCTTTTTGTTTTACTCTTTTTTGCCATATTCTTATAGCAAGCTGGGACTGAGTCACAATTAAAACCCAAGTCTTCTGATTCTTAGCCCAGAGCTCTTTCCATTATTGTGCCTCTCTTGAATGTCCTGCTTCAGCACTGATACATAACTGAATAAATCAAGCACAAATATCTGGTTTACTCAGTTTTAAGGGAGTAAAAGCATGCCCTCTTTTCTACCAATTGGTGAGTGTAGTTTTTAGCCCTGGAGTACTAGAGTACCTAGTTAATCAGGAACAATAAAGCTTCAAGGTATTAGAAAAGATCATTAATTACCGGGGGCTCTTTTCCTGAAAATTGTGGATATAGGTATGGAAACCATATATATTAAATTTTTCTTGGCAGTCCCAATTTCAAATATTTTTTTCTCTTTTTCTCACAAATTTACTAATATCAATCAGACAGCGTGTCTAAATTTCTTGGCTCAGAATTATTGATATTTAACTATAGAATTCCTTTAAAGGATAAGAGTCTGGTAAATTTAAACTATTGTTTGATTTAGAAAATAATCAATAATCAGAAATAACTATCTCCAGCAGCCCCCAACTCCCACCATTAGTCAAAATTTGAGTTAAGGCATGGAAAAATTATTCTTTAAATGTCAATATAACCATAATAATAATTACCATTTATTGAATGCCTATAGAGGGCCAGACTAGCTGCTTTACATACATTACATTCTAATCCCCTAGCTGGTCATTCAAAATCTACATTATTATCCTTATTGTAAAGATAAGGATAAGCAACTTGCCCAAGGCCACACAGCTAGTAAGTCCTAGGGCTAAGGCTTGAATCCAGGTCTGTGTGTTTCTGAAGGCTTTTTATTCCTCCCTGTAAGATAAAGTAATGAATGCCTGAAACTATACTGCTCAATGACATTGAGTCCACATTACTTTGAAACTAATGAAGGTCCAGAAATAATGGCCCCAGGGAAAGTGCCACAAGAAAGATGTTTATGGTAGACTGTAAAGATTTGACTTCATCTCCTTCATGGTTTTGCCTCAAATCCCATGCCTTTGCCTTCCCAGTCTCTATTTGTGCACCCTTTGGCCTGCCAAGACAGAACTGGCTCTTTTTGGTTACTCAATCTGTTCCCCTTCATTAAAATGTAGGCTTTTGATGTAGAACCAAAGTCTGAGAATTTCAGCAACATCTGGTGACAAAGACAGAACAGCCAATCACCACCTGTCAGGCAGTTACAGACAGAAGAATGACCACAGCTGAGCCCACACTGACCATGTGCTAATGTGCCCTCCTCCAAGACTGCACCGCCCTAGGGTGACCGGAATTCCAGGCTTGTGCAGTGATTCAGTGTAGGGAATAGGGTTTCCTACCAACATTGAATCCAATTTTACAAACATGACCAGGGCCTTCATGTGCCCTCATGTCACATCCCAGCAGAGGTGAGGTCATTTGGATGAAAGCATTTTGCAACTTATGCTACATGGTGGCTGGATGGTTACAGATGATCACGGCCCCTGTATTGCAGTTCCCCAGACCTGCCTCTGGACTTTTGCACATACTTTCTCTTCTTCTTGGATGGTCCTTCTTCCCATTGTACTAAGTTAATGCCTGTATATCCTTCAAGGCTTAGCTTAGATGTTGCCTCCTATGACCCTCAAAATTGACTTTAATGGTTTTCCATGTGTCCCATTATTAACCTAGTGCCTGCTCCTCTTACAGTAGTTATCACTAATCCAAAGATGACATTTTAATTTTTCTTTCTTTCCCAGAAGACTAAAAGCACTGAAGGCAGGGACTTAGAGAAAATATTGCATTTGTTTGAGAACATGGACTCTGAAATCAGACAAAACTAGTTTGAAATGCTGACTTCAGCATTTACATACTTACCTTACCTTGGGTAAGTTTAACCTTGGATTAAAGAACCACCTTGAGCTTCAGTTTCCACATCATCAAGACTAGGATAATAATGAAAACTGTCTTGTTGAGTTATATTGAAGATTAACAGCAATAATGAACATAAAGCACTTGAGATAGTACCTTGTAAATAATACACGTACAATTAAGGATATAGATATTCTTCATTGTTGTCCCACATTTCCTACTGTAGTAGAGGCTTAACAAACATATTTAAAATACAAATTGTATTAGAGAGCTTGAAAAAGAGCAGTTCACCACATTTAATATATACTTCCACCACTGCATCTTAGAGCGATCTCAGGTAATGTGTGGTCTTTTTCTGTGCTACTGTGAATAGTTGATAATTGTTTGTTTAAGTGTTAAAACCCCAAATTCAACTTCAACAATTCCCCACTTTTTAACTCCAAATTAGCAGAAAAGGGAAGAAAAAAACATATAGAAGCTGCAACTGAACATCAGATGCAAGATCTGACCAGGGCACAAAGGACGTATCAGTGAACCCAACATACTCACACATGTCAACTAGGCTGCAAGTACCGAAGGACTTGCAATTATAATTTTTGTTCGCTATGTCAATGCTAGTATTTGTACAGGTTTGGCACAGTATACACTCAATAAATACTTGCTGAATGAAGTAGTAAACACATTTGAAAGATTGGAATGAGCCCAGTTTCTCTTAGGAATGATTTAGCCATATAATTGATCACTTTCGTCTTACATTAGTAACAGCTGAAGTGATGCAGAGAGGACATTTTGCAGAGTCTGTATTCATCTCACTTAACTTCCAAGATCCCCTCTTGTTCTACTATTTTCAAGATTTAATGAACACGTTTACATTGACCATGTTACTTGTGATTTACAAATTTTATTTTTATGTTTCTGTTTTGGCCTTTTTAAGCTGAAATGAGCAAAACATTTAGGCCTCCCCAGGCAAAGCATACCTGTATTCATTTCAATTACATTAGTTCAGTCCTAAACTTACAGGGTGCTTCTGTGCCTCCAGTGTCAGGCACTGTGCAAGGTGCTGGGAACACTGAGATCATTTTTTTGGTCCAATCACACCTTCCTTGGGATTGGGTAGAGACCAAGCTTCCCTTCAGGTACAGAATATTTTAGAATTAGGTCTTGGCTTTGTTTTTGATTTTGTTTCTAATCACTTTCTTGGAGATACCAGGTTTGTCCTGGCGTCTTTGATGCATCTCTCTTGCTTTCTTGCTCTGGTGCTTCTTGCCTCCTCCACTTCAATGCTCAAGATTGTCACTGTCATCTCCCAAATCCCTGCAAGGGGAGGCAGTATTATCTCAAGAGTTTTATTCTCTTATCAACCAGAGTGGTTGTACGGCCCCTGGTTTTTTCTTTACAAGAGGCCAGGGGCCCAGTCCTTGCTCTATTTCTGCATGAGGCTTTGGGGAGCACTGGATTAAGAGTCAAAAGATTTGGGTTCAACTTCATTCTGCTGCATTCTTGGTACATAACTTTTGGCAAGCCATTTAAAATAATGTGTTTCTTTACCTGAAAAATGAGGCCAAAATCTACTCCACGAGTTTTCTGTGAGGGCTAAAGAATACTGCATATGAAAACATCTTATAAACAGTAAAGTGTTCATATTTGTGTAAGTTATTATCTATTATCATCTGCAATGACCTGTAAAGGATTCACGTGAATACATTGGACTATACAATCTTCTAAAAGCTCAAAGATTTGGGTGGCTAGAACTTAAACTTCTCAGTTTCTCAGTGTGAACTCGACTTAATGATGGGTATTTGTTTAACGATAAAAAAACCCATCTATGCAAAAGCAATGGCACTTTCTAGAAGATAAGAAACCATTTTTTATGGGCTTAGAGTTGGCAATGAAAAAATATTAAAGAAACAAGGAAGATGCCCTAATCAGCAGTTTTCTTTAGTTGCCTCTATCTTAGGCTATAGCTGAACTAGAAAAGAGTAAAGAATGTTCTCTTTTGACAATTCATTCTGTAAATGGCAACGTATTTCAGTCAACATTTCAATCAACAAACATTTATCGGTTATTTGCTTTGTGGGTATTATGCTATTTATCTAGCTGTCATTTTTCCTGTTGTTAAATTAAGACTTCCGTATTTATTAATTCAAAAGCATAAAATTCTTAGCCTTTAAAGCCAAAATACAGAGTTAAAATACAACTCTGGATATGGAAAACTGAATAAGAAATGATCCCTGTCTTTAAGCCACCTACTTATTTGAGGAGAGATAAGTAAACAACTCACTATCATACAAGACAGAATAAAACAAGAAGATACATAAAACTTCACAGCCACACTCTGATGTCATATAGTAAGAAGTGACGGTTATTGGAGGTCTTGGAAGGTGGGAAATGATGTAAGGAGACTGTTGAAGAACAGCATGTCTTGGGAGAGAAAGCAATTCTCATTTTAGTAGACTCTCCTTAGTTCGTGATTTTAATCTTATGATTTAGAAAGAACAAGATAATTTTATTCAGAACAGGATGAGGAGGAGAATTGCTGGCTATGAGAGCCTGTTGGTTGGGGCAAAAGATGTGCTTGGTGGAATGACTGGAGTCATGTTACAGGAGTGGTGAACAGTGCTGTGTGAAGGTACTTTGAGGCTAACTTAAGGAATAGTCCCACTGCACAGAGAGACTTTATTTCATGAGTGATAGGAACACAAGGAGTTTTGGAGGAAGAATTGTGACATAATTCAAAGGAAGGCAATGCTGGTGGCAATTCGAAGACTGGTTCTAAGATGCAAGATAAAATGTCCATGGCATGAAATCATGAGAGGTCGTGTCTACCGTGTTTGAGGAAGATGATTAAAGATTGGCACAGTAAGAGAAAAGTGGTAGGCACGCTTTGTGGTCCTCAGATTGATGGGTCAGATTGATGATCATCACATCAGCATTTGATTCCTGTGCCTCAATTTTGGATCAGCTCAGACTATGTTATGCTTTAAAAAGAGGCTTAGGAAGTACAAATACGCTGAAAAATATAAACTGGTGGCTCATGCTTGTAATCCCAGCACTTTGGGAGGCCAAGGTGGGCAGATTGCTTGAGCCCAGGAGTTCAAGACCAGTCTGGACAACATGGCAAAACCCTGTCTCTACAAAAAACACAAAAAGTAGCTAGACATAGTAGTGCACACCTGTGGTCCCAGATACTCAGGAGGCTGAGATGGGAGGATCTCTTGAGCCGGGGAGGTGGATGTTGCAGTGAGCTGAGATTGCACCACTGCACTCCAGCCTGGGTGAAAGTGAGACCCTGTCTCAAAACCAAACCAAACCAAACCAAACCAAACCAAAACAAAATATAAATAATCAATTCTATAGCCTCATCTTTATTTTTTTAACTTTTATTTTCAGTTCAGGGGTAGATGTACAGGTTTGTACATGGCTAAACTTGAGTTGTGAGGGTTAGTTGCATAGATTATTTCATCCTACATAGTCTCATCTTTAAATCAAATAATATTTAAATTTTTAAAATAATATTTAAATAAAACAATTGATAGTTGGTCTTCACTTGTAAAGGTCAGGAGTGTGTTTTCTTATTTACAAACTATATTTTCTAGACTTCAAAACCCAATTCAAATCCCACTTGCTCCAAGAAGCCTTCCCACTGCCAAAAAGCCAAAATAAACCTCTCTGTCCTCTGGACTTCCAGAGCAAAGCTCTGGGCTTTAACTGTAGCTGGGGCCACATCTACTCTGGGACAGAGAGAAGAAGACACAAATATCTACAATTAGTTCACTATTCCGGCAATGCCATGGATCAATGGATCATACTCAATAATATCACATGCAAAATAACACTATCATGAGGAAAATCAGGTGGTCCATCCAGCACCAAGGCATGGCAGCCCCTGGTGGGGGCTTGGCAGGTATGGAATATGTATAAAAAGATACTGCAGCACCTTATTTTTTATGACAAGAGAAGATTGTAGATATTCTTGATAAACTGTATTTTAAAATGTTCTAATCCCACTCAGTGTGACTTAGTAATAATGGTCATTAGTAAAAGAGTGCACAGGAACAGAAGAAGGGAGCTCTAGGTCTGCCAGTTACTGACATAGTGATCTTGAGAGAGTAACCTGCACCTCCGTTTTCCCTTCTGTGAAATGGAAATGATGATGTCTATCTCTCAAAGTTGTGAAAGATCCAGTGGAATAACCCACGTAAAGCATTAAGGATGTGCCTAACGGTAAATTCCAAAACATTTAATAAGCATGCATTATGGGAAAGTGCCCTAAAAATAGTATTAAAAAATATATAAATCAAACTATTACCTTTATTAAACAAGACAACTATTCTGTATAAATACTAGAAGTTATATTGGAGTAAGGTAGCTCAAGATAAAATAATTATAATCTGTATATGACTGTGATAATGTTTTTACTGGATTATTTCTTTACAATATTGATAGTCTATTCTCTAAATCTTTATTTTTTCTATTAGATATGTCACAAATTTTAAGTACTTAAAAAGTGATACAATTCGTAAGTGTTTTTCAAGGTATCCTTCAAATAGGAATTTTCTCTGAAAAATGTAGAATAGGTTTTTTATTTTTAAATGCAAATAAAAAGATATTCTCCTTACTGCTTCTTGACACCCTGCTCAGTTGCTAGGATATGGTGTCCCTGGATCACCACACTGGAGACATGCAGCCCCCATGTCATGAGCCCCTGCTGCCCTACTCACCTGTCAGCATCCACGTGTTTCCCTTAGTCCCGTCAGGTGGGCCTTGCTCCTCTGGTAGTATCAACCTGTTGTAGCCTCCAGGCCAAATGAGCTAGGCTCACTTTCACATTCTGTCTATTGTTTCATCTGAAAAATGTAAATGGGGAAGGAGCGGGGGTACAGTGGGAATTTAGGGGAGGGTGAGGAGGGAGGATAAGCGGCATCAGCAAAGTAATTGGCCTAAATTACACTCTGCTAAACAGCCATGAGGAAGGACTTAAGTGAAAACTGAGCTGGGGGCGCTGGAGCATTTCCTGGGCATGAGAGACGGGAGGAAGGGACTCACTAGCTCTGTAACTACTGGACGAAAGTATTTCCCGAATATCCACAGGGTTCTTTCCCTTAGAGGTTCTTTCTCTAACTCTAACGTGTATTGTTTTGAAGGGCGGTAGATCGAGATCTTTGTGTATAGAGAAGAAGAGGAATTAATTTGACAGACTTAAACCCTCTACCTGATACTAATTAAAAAAAAATTGACACCTTTTACATATCTGGGTTATGAATGTTAACACAGAAAGAAATATTTTCAAATAATCTGAACTTGTACTAAATTCCATTAAACTTTTCCCCCTTATTGTATCTGAAAAAAAAGTCTTCATTTACAAAACATCTTCTTTTATTTTTGCTCTGAGTCCATGATACCTGCCACAGCCATGAATTTCCAGTTGCCAAGGGGGAATTGTGGTTGGTCTCCGCTCAAGCTAATTCTGGAATATGGGATTAAGTTTGATCACAAAATGAAACTACTTAATCCCAATAAACTCCCCAATCTGAGAGGCATTAAGAAACATTGGGGATGCCAGGGGTTTTAAGACTGATAAACTTGGGTTACTTTGCCTTTAAAATGGGGATAATTGTAGTATTAACCTTAAAAATTAGATAACATAAAGCCCTGTGCTTGTGTCTGGTCTGGCCCATAGGATGCATTTAATAAATAATCCTAACTGTCTAAATGGTAAAGCTGACATGAATTCAGCTGAAATAAATACATCGCCATTATTAGAAATTCAAACATAATGCAGATATTTTTTAAAATGTAAAAACTCATGCTGTAATCGAGTTAGGGGAGCTTTGAACACACAGCTCATGATTCCTTTACAACCTGTTTAACTTTTTTATTTGATTTGATTGTGGTTTATTTGAGTTTGAATGATGAGAAGGATATATTTGGTCAATTTTGACAACTTGAGAAGCATAGTCCTTTGTTTCAGCTCCCCAGTTTGGATTCCTGAAGAGATGATCCCAGTTAAAAACTTCTGAAAGCAGCACAAAGCAGACTCTGAATCTGAAGAAACCTTGCAGTCCCTTTAACCTGCACAAAAATATTTCAAGGGTAACTAGAAAGTGCATAAGAGGATTCAGACGTTCTGTGACATACATTTTAAATTCTTCCATTTCCAAATGAGAGCACCATAATATGCAGAAGCAAAGTGCATCAAAAAGATGAGGGCCCTTTGAGGCAGGCGTTTGCAGAACCAAGTATTATTCAAAAAATAATCCTCAAAGAAGTAAGTGAGGAGCACAGAGGCTGAGGCTCTATATTTGCAAATGAGACTACGAATAGGAACTTGACCTGTTCAGGTAATTTTACCAAGTTCTAAACTGCGAGTGGACTTCCCAGTAACCCAAGCCTCTTACTAAATGTCTGTGAAAGCATGCTCACCTCCACACAGCACAAACACAGGGAGTCATGAACCTGCTTTCTGTCTGCCTGGGTTGTGAATAGAGAATTAGGAGCTTACTGCAGGCACCGCTGTTAACGGAGCATTCTGCAGAAAGACCTTGAGAGGTGGTCTCAGTTCACTCAGAAAGTAAAATGCCAGCAAGCTTGCAGCTGAATCAGTAGTAGCAGCTCTGCCAAGTTACAAATCGAAGAAAGACAATAACAACTGTCTTTCAAGGAGAGCCTGCTATGTACCAAGCACACCTGAACTTATGTATTATTTTGATTTTTGCAGCTCTGTGAGGAAATGTATATTATTATTTCCCATTTATAGGTGAGGAAACTGAGACTCAGTGACTGAGTAACTTGCCCACCATCGTAGCTAGTCTATGGTGAAACTATAATATGAACTCAAGTTTACCCAGCTACAAAGCCTCTCACTGTATAGGCATAAGAATGTGATAACAAAATAAAATGTATAATCATACATTTTCCCTCTGACATCCAAGACTCTTCTTTGCGTTGCAAGGCTCAACTAACCTAAGGGCTGCCCCTAACTTTAAAGAGATCCTTAAATGGACTTTGTCATTTCTTTTTTCCTAGTTTTTCTGACACCCCCACTCACTCTCTTCAGCATATTCTTGAAATGCATTATAATCTGTCATCTCTTTACCTTCCTCCTTAAGTGCTATTTTTTAATTTTTAATTTTAATTTTTTATTTCCATAGGTTTGTGGGGAACAGGTGGTGCTTGGTGACATGAGTAAGTTCTTCAGTGGTGATTTCTGAGATTTTGGTGCACCCATCACCTGAGCAGTGTACACTGTACCCGAGTTGTAGCCTTTTATCCCTCACCCCTTCCTGCCCTTTTCCCCCAAATCCCCAAAGCCCATTGTATCATTCTCATGCCTTTGCATCCTCACAGCTTAGCTCTCACTTATAAGTGAGAACATATGATATTTGGTTTTCCATTCCTGAGTTATTTCATTACTTCACTTAGAATAATGGTCTCCAATTCCATGCAGTTTGCTGCAAATGCCATTATTTTATTCCTTCTTATGGCTGAGTTACATATATATACACACACACATATATACCACAATTTTAAGTGCTATTTTAAAATATTTAATATTTTTTGTCTCTTAAAACTATTTTCCTTTGAATCCAGAACTAAAGTTATATTAGTTTATAAACTAAGCTGTTGTAACAAATTATCTGTGATAAATAATGCCATATGTAAGATAGAAGTTTTTCTGTCTCTCCTAAGAGGACGGTGGTTCACGCCTGGTGGGCAGCTCTGGCACCCTTAATACTTGTTGCCAAGGTTGTTCAGCAGTAGCCATTTCCCATGCAGCAGGAAGAATGAAAGGGAAAATGCATGGCAAGTGGATTCGTCATTGAAGAGATGATCCAGAAGGGACACACATCACTTCAGCTCTCATCCTATTGGCTCAAATGCAGGCTCATGGGCATACCTACTTTCAAGGGAGTCTGGGAAATGCAGACTTTAGCTGGGCCGTTAAATGCTTATCTGAAACCCAGGGTCTTCAATTACTAAACAGAAAAGCAGGATGGTGAACACTGGGACCAGCAATCAAGTCTGACACGGTCTGTTTCTACTCTGGCCACCAGTCTAGTTTGGACTATTACTGATGCTGTGGAAGTGGTAAGCACCAAGTCTTAAATGCACTCCTCTTAAGCAGTAAGCTCAGTGCCAGGAATCTTTGGATAATAAACAAATAAAACTAAACCAATCTTCCAAACAAGTTTGCCTTATTGGCTTCTGGAACACTTAGATCTCTTCAATGGCAAGATTTTCATGGTCAGACCTGCATCAAGTTAGTTAGTTAGGTTGCCAGTTAATAAAAGTAAAGATTTTGGGCAAGTTGTTTATAAAGAGCTAAGAGATGTTGTATTTGTTTCTGAACTTGGATAAATATTATATTGATATCAATATCCATGCCATTAATTTAGGGTTTGTTCAGAAATCATAGAATAAAGTTTTTAGAAGGGATCCCAACCAATCTCATATTTTAACAGGTGAGGAAACTGAAGCTCAGATTAGTTAAAGGACTTTCCCAAAGTAACAGAGCTGATTAATGGAAATGTACATTGCAAAATATCATATTCGCAGCAGTGCCTATTCAATGCTAATTGAGTGAATGAATTAATGTTTGAATATTGAATAAACATGATGGGCAGAACAAGAAGTCATTGAGAAGAAAGAAGTTGTCATTAACTAGTAATAGGACAGATAGCAGATTTCAAAAGTAACATGGCAATCATACTTAAATTTTCTGAGATTGAACTTTTAAAATGGGCCATCCTGAATGAAACATTTATATTTAATTTTCCCTGGGAACTGTTTTGGCTTTGCTTCTAAACACATCATGGTGATATGGCATGCAATTTCTCTCTGCTGAAGCTCTGCTTATTCCAGAATCCAATCAGGTCAGGTCAGATACCTTGAAAACCATGAGCAGAGTCTTCAAAAGAAACCTAGCACAACTCTTTGAAAATGTATTTTTCCTATTATTAAGACAGGGCACTGTCTTGCTGAGCTGTTTTTTCCTATACCTCGGTAAGTGTTTCATGAGTCACCTTTGCTCAGCCTGACAGCAGAGCAGTTCAGAAGGTCACAGCCTTCTTTCTGGTTCTAAAAGCCTGCACATCCCTGGAACGAGGGGTATTGTTTTACTGGAAGAAAAACTAATTAGGGTAAGAAATACATTAATGAGCACTGTAGTAGTCTATATACAATAAATAAAGAAGAGGAGAAAGGATAACAAGGAGAAGGAAGTCAAAACACACAATGAAAGCCTTAGAAAGTTGAGTTTCCACACATAAAACTATCTGAAGAAAACCAGAGAGAAAAATTAATTTGCTTCTTCAGTCCTTAGAGCACTGATTCCCAACCTTGGTTTTGTGACACTCCAGGATGTCCCCAATTATCTCAACAAATGTCATGAAATGTTCCAAAGAATTCTCAAAATGAAATTAGTTTTATTTCATTTAAAAATAGATGGCCAGTAGCTCTTTCAAGAGCAAGGGAATCAAATGAGCGATTGGCTGCCACCAGCCTAAAAAGGTTGCAGAACACCAGGTTAGGGCTGATGAAAGCCACACTGCCATTTTGGAATAAAAATTTGTAATACTTTTCTAGACATTTTTGTCATCCAAATCCCTTGAGATTTATTCTTAAAAATAGAATAATAATAAAGATAAATGTTTGAGACACTTACTCCACCAATTGACCATACAGTGGGCAGTGGGATTAACTGGAAAGAACGAGAGGTTGGGAGTCAGATGGCCCTGCCTTGAAAACTGGCTTGGCTACTTAATTGTGGAGGAATCTGAGTGTCTTCCTGTACACAATGCTTTCCTATTATTAGGAAAGCATGCATATGCATCCTAACAATAGTAATAGTAACTACTGACTTCTTAGGGGTGTTGTGGCATGAAACAAGGTGTCTATGAAACATGTAGTACAGTAGCCTCATAGTATCTACTGCAATGGAGACGCCTTTCTTACCACCTTCTGACTTTTAAGATGAAAATGCAAGCTGATGTAAATACTCCTGGTGGCGGCCGTGGTGGTGGTGGCCCTGGGGGATGGTGCTGGCTTCCAGTATGGGGAATGGACATGTCTGTCACCCTTGGAGACAAGCAGAGGCCCCATGCTACCTTTTTATGGACAGAGATTGGGCAAGAGCAATAGAGGTCTGGCTGGTGCTGTTTTCTGCTAATTTCCCATTAGTGCTTTTGGGATAGCAGCCTCCCTATGCCTCAGAGATATTTCTAGTATACTTTTTTTTTAAAAGTGGAGAAAAGCCGGTGATCTGAAGCCAGTGATCTCCAAGTGTATACTGAGATTAAGCAACAACAAAGGAAGAATGAGAAGTACTTGCTCTTGGCAGGAGATTCTTAGAACGTGAAAGTATCAGGAGGGACATTAGAGATCAATCTTATTTCACTCCCTCCCTTAAGGAACAATGAAAGTGAGGCTAGGAGAGATGAGGCGGCTCATCTAGAACACCCAGCAAATTGGAACCATGGTTTCCACTCAGCCTTGTAGAATATGCAAGACTCAAAATCAGGAGAATAATTGAATTTTGCCAGCCTTAACCATTTTCCCTGCTTTGTTTTTCACTGAGTGAGACACCTCTCAAAGATTTCATTCTCAAATAAAGAAAACAGGTTCAGGGGAGTAAAGTCTTCCGCCTAACAGCACAGAAACTTTAAGAAAATGGATTTTGGCTTTTGACATCATGTTGAGTGGAAGGTTGTAATGATACATGAGCATAAATAAAAATCATAAATACAACCTAAGAATTAAGGCAAGATGAAGCAATTAGAAATACACGGCACTCCATTCAGCCTGTACCTGAGATCTGACTATGCTGAGAAGAGTCCATGGTGGCCCTTTAACAGTACATAGAAATCCAGGCTCATGGCAGAAACTGAGCGTCTGGAGCACTAATAAACACTACTAGTAAATTATTTGCTTAGAAAAAAATTATAATTCTGTTTCATACTATTTTATACACCTTTGCCAAAGCAATCTGTTTTAGAATTATTTAAGTGGCATAAATATTTGCCCCTCTCTCCCTTCCCAGAGAATCATAGAATCTCGGGATTTAAAAGGGTCTTTTGGTCCAACCTCTGACTCAAAGCAAAAATCCCTTCTCCAGCAACCCATCCAGCTAGTCTCTGCTTGGCCACATTCAATGTAAGATAGTGTCTGAACATATAACTCTAGTGGAAAAGAAAGCACAAAAACAGGGCTTGGAAAAGGAAAGCATGCATATGCATCCTAAAGATTGGTTTTGCTGAATCAGGGTCTAGTGAATAATAATAAAAATAACACTCCCACTTCAAGTCTACACACTAGGCAGCACTCTGGAGGATTTTCCCCTCCCAGATGCTGTTTACATGTCAAACAAGAGGCCATGATCATGGTGGAGTCTCAGCTGTGTTCAGTGCAAATACAGTGATGTGGGCAAAATAAACAACAGAATCACAGAGGAGGGTGCAAACAAACAGTGTGGCTGCACATTTCTAAGTAAAATGCCCCAGTTATGGAAGTGCCTGAGAGGTTAAAAGACCGTGTATCAGCCACCTTTGTTCACTCCCCTTAAAAGCATAATTGTGACAGGGTTAAAGTAAATTCACTTTTCAAGGAAGAAGCTGTAACCTTCCTTTATGTATATGTTATATTAGTCAAGATCAAGATGAATCCAGGCCATCCTATTGCTAAGCTGGAATATTTGATTAACTTAAACATCTTACTAAGCCTCAGTCACAAATGTGACCCAATAGTCTTACTGTTGGGTATCACGGAGTAGCCTCCCAAAGACCTAGGAGTTTTGTTTATCTTGCAGTGTGTGGCTAAAGCAGATAGTAAGAACTGACAACCAAAGAGAGCACTCAGGTCTACAGTTTGAACCTCTTGAACACTGGAAAAAATTTTTTAATATCGTTTTTAGTTAATTTCTCCCTCATCACTCTAAGTTATATTTGAATTTTTAGCAGTACCGCAGGGAGTAATATAGCACTATTTGTGGAGTTTAGTTAGAGCCAATTCAGAATTCATGACATGGCCCCATTATGAGAATCAGTGAATTCCACATTTGTCTCTTTATTATGCACCAGGTACTAGCATAAATACAAATAAAAAAAAGCCCTGCTTTTAGAGACTGTGGAGAAGATAGAAATAAAGAGATAAAAACAATTCTTTCTTTTTTTATTAAAAAAAACATATGCTCACAATCAGATTAGAAGTGTATTTGCCATAACACTCCATGTCCCTTCAGATACACTGGATGGTTTTATGTATTGCATTAACTGCTTTTATGTATATTTATAAAAGAAAACAAACTTGGGATTGAAATGTGGCTTTGCTGTTTACTAGCTATAACCCTGAACAAAGTAATGTCTCCGAATCTGTAAAATGGAGTTAGTAACATCAACTCTGGAGGCTTACAAGGCTGTAAAATGCATGAAGCATCTACTATTGTATCGGATACAAGTAGCTGTTCAATAAGTGGTAACTATTATTAATTGCTTGCTTTATGTTCTAATAGTTCTGAGACTTGTCCAGTTTCAGGTGCAAAGCATTTAAACAATATTTTAGGGCCAGGCGAAGTGGCTCACACCTGTAATCCCAACACTTTGGGAGGCTGAGGCGGGCAGATCACGAGGTCAGGAGATGGAGACCATCCTGGCTGACATGGTGAAACCCCGTTTCTACTAAAAATACAAAAAAATTAGCCGGGCGTGGTGGCGGGCACCTGTAGTCCCAGCTACTCAGGAGGCTGAGGCAGGAGAATGGCGTGAACTCAGGAGGCAGAGCTTGCAGTGAGCCAAGATCACGCCACTGCACTCCAGCCTGGGTGACAGAGCGAGACTCTGTCTCAGGAAAAAAAAAAAAAAAAAAAAAAAAAATATTTAACAATATTTTAAGTAACTGTTGGTCATGAAAATATGTCCATACATAATTTTTCAAGTGTTTGTTATATTTGCCACTTTCCATTTTTAAATCTTCTAAACATACAAAGGGACATAGATAACAAACGTTGTAAGACCTATAAAACATGTGAACCAACCATCTAATTAAAGGATTAGAACATCACCAATAGCATTGCACCTTTTTTGAGAGTTCTTAAGATAATTATCAATACTTGCTATACAATTTTTATTTATTTTATTGCTAAATTCTTATATCCAACTTATAATAGCAGGTAATGGTTTTCATACAGTATTTGTGAGAATGCTAAAAGTAGTGGCAGGAAGAGTGGCACACCTGGGTATTGAGGTAGAGGAAGGAAAAGGAGGGAGGTTGTTGCTTTTCTGCAACATTCACACTTAAATGCATCCTGGCTGCCATTCAGTGTGAGTTCAGGCTGACCCATTGTCTCTGTGGGAGCCATTTTTGCTCTAAGGTTTCATAAAACATAAGAAAACTGCATTTTATTAGCACTTTGTAAATTTAAGTGCACCAGGGAAAATTGCCTTATTAAGCATTACTGAGTTACCTGAAAAACACAATGTTAGAAACTAATATTTTTACAGAAGACTGACATTAATGGTTGGTTATACTTCCCTTGAGAGCTTAATAATCTTTGATGAATAAAAAGTTCTCTTGTGAACAGGAAACAAGAAAACATTTTAGAAAGTAAACAACAGTTAACAGAGGACTCCTCTTTCCCTGGCTGGTAACCCAAAACGGCCATCATAAATCACCAATTAATGTCTGTATAAGTATCTGTCACAGAAGAGAGTTCTAGGTAATGATATAGACTTGCTATATTCAAGGAAAACAAGTTTCCTAGCAATGGTACACCATGCAACCTTTTTATATAAGATTTGCAAGTGCTGACTTAAAAAGTATGAAGTAAAAAAAATGCTCAAGTAAAAATCATGAATGTTGGAAAGGAGGCTTATATCTTATTTAATTTTGATGTTATGAATGCAGAGAAAGTCACTTTTGAGTAAAAGTAATGTGTTTGTTAAAAACCAATATACACCAATATTTAATACTTTCGGTAAAATTTTTATGTTCACTTTTTGGTAACATATTGTGGCCAATTATAATTTTTGCATTTGTATGTCCTCCTGACTCCCTCAAAGTTTTCCTGAAAACAGTTTTTTGTTTGTTTGTTTGCTTTTTGAGATTTCAACACACTCAGAAATAGCCATTAAAATGATTCTTTACTGTGGACAGCACAAAAGGGTGACTACAGGCAATAACTTAATTGTACATTTTATTTATTTATTTATTTATTTATTTTTATTTATGTATTTTGAGATGGAGTTTCGCTCTTGTTGCCCAGGCTGGAGTGCAATGGCACAATCTCAGCTCACAGCAGCCTCCGCCTCCCGGATTCAAGCAATTCTCCTGCTTCAGCCTCCTGAGTACCTGGGATTACAGGCATGCGCCACCACACCCAGCTAATTTTGTATTTTTAGTAGAGACGGAGTTTCTCCATTTTGGTCAGTCTGGTTTCGAACTCCCGACCTCAGGTGATCTGCCTGCCTAGGCCTCCCAAAATGCTGGGATTACAGGCATGAGCCATTGCGCCCAGCCCTTAATTGTACATTTTAAAATAACTTAAAGAGTGTAATTAAGAGTGTAATTGGATGGTTTCTAACTCAAAGGAGGGAATGTTTGAGGGGATAGATACCCCATTCTTCATGATGTGCTTATTTCACATTCTATGTCTTTATCAAAACATCTCATGTACCTCACAAATGTACACACCTATGATGTACCCACAAAAATAAAAAAAAATTTAAATGATACCTAAATAATAGCCTAGGGACAGTAAAAGCAATAAAAGCGATATGTTCTATGTAGTCATGTAAATGATAAATAGTGCCATGCCTGAGCAGTAATCATAATCAGATGTTCAAATTGTGGGTTTGGGAACATTGTAATGAAAAGCAATCCTCTGAGGAAATCAGTGTGCACTGATGGGGGCGCTATTTCTGTTTTTTATCATAAGCATTAATCATTTTATTGCTTTGATAAGAAGATGTAGTTATAGATGGAGATGGTGTTAAAAAAAAAAAAAAAAAGCCCTCAGCAGTGGATAGAGAAATCTTTTGCTTTCAGTTTTTCTTAGAAATCCCTTCATGTGCTGCCTCTCCTGGCCTTCCCTCAACTCTCCCACTCATACACCCATACACAAACACACGCACACTGGTGTTGTCTTGTCTTTAGTCTGGCTTGAGCTGCCTGAGGGCTTCTGGGGCAGCCTTGATGTCCTAAAGGGTGTGTGAAATTGAAGACAAACATTTTTACTAGGAGTTTACAGCCATAACAAAGTAAACTGTAGGCCCTCCAGGTGTCCTTGATGGGTAGGAACAAAGGCCTGTGGTGAAGCAAAAAGAGCCCTGGAGTTTGAATTAGAAGAAGCTGCCTTTGAGTCCCTGCTCCAAGTTCATGGGCTGGGTAAACTTGGGTAATCACTTTCTCTCTCCAAGTCTCCGTTTCATCAGGAGTCAAATGAGGGAGCATGACTAGGTTATTGCTCAAAGTCTTTACCCAGCTCTAGGAACCTATGATCCCAGTGTTTGCTTTACCCTTTATATTTTATTGGTTACTTTCCCATAATTAAAAAAAAATGATGTCTTAAATGTTTAGAAACCAAAGAATAAAATTGCATTTCAAATAGAATCATAAAATTTGGGTGATTTTCTTCTCCTTATTTTTAGTAATTAAAAGTTACTTTTAAAAATAAAATAAGACAAAATTTCCTTTAGATTTTCCCTTTTGAAGAAACCAAAAGATTGTGGTATGTTGGTTCTCCTTCACCACAAGGGAAATTTCATTCATTTGTTTGCTTATTACTCTAAGACATAATTTGTTTTTCAAATGTTTAATAAAAAGTGCCCATAAAACATAGAGTTTTTATACACGAATCATTATTTATTATGGAAGGTTGTATCATGCATTTCAGTTAACAAACCATATTTACATGCAGGATCATACTGCCTTACCTTATCCTAGTCCCACTCTATTAGGAAGGCAAGCAAGATACTAATCAAGACATTTGATCCATGGGGAAACCAAGGCTCAGAGAGGTTGGAACTTGGCCACAGCTGCCCAGAAACAGACAGAGCCTGAGCTGAACATAGACATCTCCTAGAGCTGGGTCCCTAGTGAGTGTTAGTGTGATTAAACTAAACTCACTTAATTCAAGGCCACTGTATACATCAAATGACATTTCACCTGTATTAAGAAGTTTATTTCATTTCTAGTTTGAAGCTTAGACTCCTTTAAATAGTTCAAGCACTGGCCACAGTTCAAGTTCAAAGCATGGTATATCAATTCAGAGGTTGGGAATGCCCTTTGATGAATACCTTAGAACATAAGAAATAACTCATAGAAAAAGATAAAGAAGAAAAGGGAATAAAGTACATTTCCTTAGAATGTTGGAACCATTGCCTTCTAGTTGAAGAATGTGGATGTCAGGTGGGAGGGGGAATGAACTAGTACTTTAGAACTATGCAGACCTGGGTTAGAACCCTGACTCTTCCTCTTCCTGACTCTTACACATTTGGTAATACATCCCTTGGAGCCTCTGTTTAGTCCTAGGCTAAAATGTAAATATTTAACTTGCAAGGTTGTTTGTAAGCATCAGAGACAATTATATAAAGTGCTTGTCATGTAGTGCTTGACAAAATAAGCACTTCATAAGCAGTGGCTATTGTTCATAGGAATCATTTTCTTTCAAATTGTTGTTAGATCTATTTTGTGATGTATTGTACTATTTAATGTAAGAAATCTAATGTAAGTATAGGGGGAGCTCTATCAGTGGGAGACCTGCTGAACTTAAATAATCTGTGAGATCCCTTGCAAGTCAGAGCCCTTTTTTGTAATTTATATTTTCCAATTTGCTACATCTATTAGAGACCCTGATTATGGTGGTGAAATAGATACTACCGACTTCATACATGTGATCTGTTATCCAAATATATATGTGTCACAAACAACTTTCAAAATAGAACCTGTACATATACAAAAAAGAAAATGCTAGTTTTCACTAAAAACAGTGCTAGAAAGGGACTGGCACTAATAGCAACAGTAACAATAGCAATAATAGCAACAATCATTTACACAATCATTTTTAAAGCATCTACTCTATTTTAGGCACTGTATGCCACAATGTGGAAACTTGACTGTATCCTCAAGACACTAGAAAGCATGACCAGGGGATGATGCCAGGGTGGGCAAGACATAGCATGCATTATACCTGTGTAGCTGAAGTGCCCACAAGAGACTGCAAAACTTCTCTAAGCAGCAGGTATGTCATGAAAAATATGTTGTGATTGGATCAAAGGACCAGAATCTATCTTTTATTAGTCCTGGGTGACTTTGGACAAGTCATTATCTTTTTGGGCCTCAGTTTCCTCAACTATAAAAAAAATAGCTGGAATAATCTTTCAAGTCCAGTATTCTATGACCCTGTTGTACTAATTATTTTTATAACTTGCCTGAACCAGCTCAGTTGTTTTAAGTGTATACAATCCTATAGGTATATACACTCTGTTTAATTCTTTTTCTCCTTTCTTTCTTTCTTTCTTTGTTTCTTCTTCCTTAAAACAACATTATTTTGGCCAAGAATAAGTTGGAATGTCACAAATTTGCATAAATAGCTGAATTGACTCACAAATATGTTTTCTAATTAAGTTTTAATTTTTAAAATTTCTTGTAGAACTAACCCCATCAATCTACTTTTGATGCTTAAATAGTATTGGAAAAATCAAGCTTTATACTGAGAAGTAGTGCTAGTAACTGCACTAAGTTCCTATTAACCAACAATGTAGTTTTCACAAATTTCATAGTGATTAGACCCATAGGAATGAGAGTAAAGTGAGTGTCAGAGATCTAATTACTATACTGTGCAGTTAAAATGTCTAGATGAGATTTTTGAACTCTCAACTCAATCTTTTTCCTTCTTCTTAAATGACTCCTAAGGAGAATAGCATATTAAGGAAAAATCCAGATATTAGATTGATATAAGAAAGGAAGAAAAACAGCACCAGGCAACAGGGGTAAAAATGTCTCTATAAATGTGACAGACATAAAAGAAAGTGAAGGAAAGTTAAAAATTACCATAGGGCAGGCAGGACACCTGCTAAAGAACCTTCTGCTGCCAGTCACAGCTGGAAAGAAAAATGAAAGAGATGCAAACAACTGTCCTGGAAGCATGAAATCATTCTTTTGTCTTTTTTTTTTCTTATGAACAATTACAGTATGCAGAAATTAGGGGGGGATCTCAAAGTATTGGGATGAAAATTTCAGTGGGTTCTGCATATAAATAGCAGAGGCATGGAAGTGTGCCTCTTTGAAAACAAGATGTGTTTGGGAGCTCCCCGTGCATTGAAGAAAGTGGTAATTAATGCATAGTGAATGACTTTGAATGAAGGATGAATAGGGGACATAACAATGGGTAGTTTTTTCTTTTCCTTTTTCTTCTCTTCTTTTTTTTTTTTCCTTTTTTTTTTCTTTTCTTCTTTTTTTTTTTTTTTAAGGTTAAAGCATTGAAGAAAGAAAGCTGTTAAAAGATGGCTACTGTGAGGCTACCACTTCAATGTCTGTCTTCTGTGGCTTTCCTCTCGAGGCTGTGGTGGGAGTTTGTTTTGTATTGCTCTCCAATCACAATGGAGATAATTTGCACCAATTTCATTTTTGTGCGTGCTTCTCAATGTTTTCCTTTTCTGCTGGATTTTTTTTTAATATTATTTTGGCAGGGTTTGGTCCTTTGATGATCCTTTTGAGCAAATGGTTTGCCCAAAGTTCAGATGGTGCTAGCTCCGTCTTCTTTTTCATTTACAACATCAAGAGGATTACAGAGAATAACTTTGTTGCCCAACATCAATGATATATCTTCAGGCTACTAGAAAGGTAGTTCTCAGAAAGTGTGTCTTCTAATAGTTTAGAACCTCCACAGGCTTCAGATAAAACAAGTATTAAATACAGAAAGCTCACAAGGATACCAAGGAAGGTTAAACTCACGCAACCTCCTTCATCTCGAACACCTGAAATATATCTTTTTTTTTTTTTTTTTTTGACTGTCGAAGTGTGATCATGGTGAAGACAGCAGTAAGATCTTATATAACAGAAGACAGAAAAAGACAGAGAAGGAGTCACGTGGAGATGCACACACATATTGGTGAGAGAATATAAAAACAATCTTGTCCAAAGGCAAGTAAATTATAATGGGCCAAAAACTAAATATATGTAAGTTGAAAAAAAGATACCATAGACAAAGTGCTAACAGTGCAATTTTTTTTTTCTCTCAGTTAAGCCAACTAACACAACCCCAAATTTGGTCTTAAGGAAATTTTAGGAATTCTCATAATTTTAACAATTGTGAATGTGCAGAGGAATTCCCACATAACACAGGCAACTCGTATATCTTTGGCCTCCAGTTACCACTTCAACTGTGGATGGACATTCAAATGTGGATGACCCACTAGCTCCTTCTAAACCTGTCATTTCCTCTGCCCCTTTCCCTTGAACTAGCTTCTCTGATCTAGTCACAAATTCTGTGAAAAGTTCTAAGAGTCCATTGGAGGAACTGGTATCATATCTGTGGTAACTAAACATTGCATCAATGTCATGCCATTGTGTTCTTCTTAACAGAGTCTGTTTTAATAGAGTCTATTTTATTGACTGCATAACTAAATATGATTTTGACTTTACACCTTTATGTGGCTTCTCATACAAATAAATTCAAACCCAGAGCAATTTACTGGGGGGAGCACAGAAGCATTCTCAGATGGCTTAAAAATTGCTACTAAATGTTACTAAAATGTTACTAAAAGCCTCTGTCTAAAGATTTTTTTTCTGATTTGTCATATTGCCTAAAATTCCACAATGGAAGATAAATTCCTTTTTGTTTTTGGTCCTCAAAGTCCCTATGTTAAAGCAACAATCTCTGAGTTGGGACTTTGTATCATCTGGAGATACAGAAGTTTCTGGGAGAGAGAAAGATGTTGGAAAACAAGGTGCAAAGGGGCCAAAGAAATTCTGGAACCTCACTTGGCACCTATTCCCCATTTCATCCTTCCTCTGCAGTCCCACTGTTGCTTCCTTAAAACAACCAGTTATCATCCCTATCATCAACATTTTCATGTCTCTAAACAGGGTCTTGGAATCCTTTATCAGCCTACTCCAGTTTACCCTCATGCAGCTGCAAAAATAATCTTGGCATAGCTTGGTTTAGGTCACTACCCTACTTAAAAACCTTTTGGGCTGTCTTTTGCTTTCCAAAGACATGCATTCATCCAGCTGGGCATTTGAGGACCTCTGTGATCTGACTGTAATCTGTCGTTCTGGCCTCAGCTCATGCTTCTTCCACTCAACGCTCTCTGTACTTCAACCACAGTATAGTATTTGATTTTCTAACATGATCATGTCTACTCACCTTCATGCCATTGTTCATGCTATTTTCATCAAGTGCCTTCTTCCCTCTCCTAACCTCCTAACCACCCAATAAGTGCATGACAAATATCTTCTAATTTAAACACTGTTTAAAATGATGTTACCCTGCTTTGATGAGGTATAGGGAAGTGTGCAATTTCTTGTCCTGTGCAGGGAATGGAGATTGTTAGAGACCTTCCAGGGCAGAGCTTGATCGTTTCTATCAAATGCCTGATAATTGTACCCACTGTGTAATGCAATTACACATCTAGAATATTTTTCCTAAAGATATGGGAATAAATATTTGGCAAGAAGGATATTCATCATAACATTGTATACAGTAGCAAAAATTTTGCAACAACCTTCATGCTCCTGAATGAAAACTTAGTTTAATAAGTAATACAACCAGAAATGGGATAATCTTTAGCCATTACAAGTAGTTTTACAAACTGATGTTTAATAGTACAATATTCATGATAAATTATTGAGTAACAGAAAAGATTTCGAAATACTATCGATAATAGGATAATTCAGTATATCTATCTATCTATGAAGAAACCTGGAAAGAAACGACCAAAGTGTTCATAGAGCTTATCTCTGCGATTATGGGTGATAGTTTTTTATTTTATTTTTTCCTATTTGTAAAAGTGAACATGGCTATCCAGCCATGAAAAGACATGGAGGAACCTTCACTGAATATTGCTAAGTGAAAGAAGTCAGTCGGAAAAGGCTATGTACTGTGAGATTCCAACTATATAACATTCTGGAAAAAGCAAAACTATGAAGAAAGTAAAAAGATTAGTGGTTGCCAGAAGTCCAGGGAAAGAGATGGAGGGATGAATAGTGGAGCAACAGAAGTTTCAGGGCATTGAAGCTGTTCTGTATTATACTGTAATGATGGGCACATGACACTGTGCATTTGTCAAAACTCATAAAACTGTACAACACAGAGAAACTCTAATATAGACTATGGGCTTTAATTAATAATAATGTATCAAGATTGATTCATCAATTGTAACAAATGTCTTACACTAATGTGAGCTGTTATTAATAGGGAAACTCTATGGGGACGAGAGGGAGGCAAGAGCTGTATACGAACTTTCTACTATCTGCTCAATTTTCTGTAAACCTAAAACTACTCTAAAAAATAAAGTCTATTAATTTATCAAAGATGAATATGGTATTCTCTTACACTAAGAAGAACAGTATTCTCAAAATAATTTCAGACATTCCTTCAGAGCTCAATTTAAGTGTGTACTTTTTCATTAGGTTTTCCTCATTTTTCAAAGCATATGCTCTCTCTGTAGCTGATGGAATGTAGCACCTGCACCTATAGCCCACACGCAGCCCGCCACTCAGTGTTCGGAATGTCACTCCTCCTGAGGGCAGGAACTGTGCCAGATCCTTGTCCCCTTAAGCCCAGAATAATGCCTGTCATAGTGAAGACCAACAGGAAACACTCAGGCAAATGTGCAGACAGACACATGAACACATGAAAAAGGCAGAAATTTTAAAAAGTATATATAACAAACTATATATGCAATGAATGTTATAATAAGTTGACTTCTTAAGTTTTGGAAATATTAATTCAGCCTTGAAAAGAGCTATTAATACTAATCTATTTGTGTAAGACTGATAATAATTTAGGCCATTTGAGGGAAAAAAAATAGTATCCATGTCGTTGATCTTCTCTTCTATATCTTTATTAGGTGATATCAGTTGAAAATGTCAGCATTTTAGAGCATGGATAACCAGCGATATCTCACCAAATACATGGTTCTTTTTTTATTAGCACGATCTTGCTGTAGCTGCCATGAACAGTTTTTTTTTTCTCTTTTTCCGTGAGATATACAGTTTAATGCTTTCAACATGCATAAAGTAATAAAAAATTTAACCTTTTAGAATTATTTGAAAAGTTACAGTTAAAGAGATTAAAAAGTCTCATCTTTATTCTTCTTTTACTTTATGGATTCCAGTGGCATTGTATAAATACTCCTTGACCCATCCATATCACTTCTAGAAGTTATACACAAAGAATCTGAGTTGGGTTTTTTTGTTTTTGTTTTTTTTCAGACAGAGTCTTGCTCTGTTGCCCAGGCTGGAGTGCAGTGGCGCAATCTTGGCTCACTGTAACCTCTGTCACCTGGGTTCAAGCAATTCTCCTGCCTCAGCCTCCCAAGTAGCTGGGATTACAGGTACCTGCCACCGCGCCCAGCTAATTTTTGTATTTTTTTTTTTTTTTTTTTTTTTTAAGTAGAGACAGGGTTTCACCATCTTGGCCAGGCTGGTCTCGAACTCCTGAGCTCATGTGATCCACCCGCCTTGGCCTCCCAAAGTGCTGGGATTACAGCAGTGAGCCACCGCGCCCAGCCAGAATCTGAGTTTTATAGAAGGGAGTAGCAGTGAGAAATAAAATGCAAGAAATAACTTTCTGTTGTGCTTTTTAAAAAAGAATATATAATATATACCAGGGTCCTTAATGTATTTCATTTCAACAAGAAATGACATATTATTGAATGCCTTTTTCTTTGGTTCCTTCTATCACAATTAATTGATATACTCTTAAACACAAGGTATATAGCGTTAGCTGTAAAGACGGTCCAGTATTTTGGAGTCTTTTCATTATTTTGCTTCTACTATCACTTTAAGTCTCTGGTGTCTTACCTCTACAGAGACCTGGCATTTCTTTGTGTTGGAGAGGCAATTTAATCCATTTTTACTGTCTGCAAACAGACTTTCAAACAAAATCTCAAACTCTTTGAATGTGCCCCAAGGATTCCACCAAACTATAATCCTCTACTCTCTTCTGGGGCTGTGAAGGGTGGTGACAGGAATAGAGCTGGCACCAACTAGTGAGCCTCATTAGTGTTTGTGATTTTGATTTTTTGTTACCATTCTGCTCTGTGGCCTTTTAAAAGCTGGAGCAATAAGTACCCTCACATCTCACTGCACCCCTCCCTCTAGCTCCACCAAATCCAAACCACGTGGAACGATCTGGAGAAGCCTCTCCACACTGTGGAGGAAGCCCACCAGGTGTGCTTTTTCTCACGGAGTTGGGTTGGGGGGGTGCCGATTTTAAATAGCTGAGTGTTCAGCATCTGGTTGTTGACAACTTGAGTGGGCAGCAGTAAGCCATCCTTGTCAGGGGAATATCATTCAGAGTTCTAGATGGCTGTGACTACTTCCAAACATGGAGGGGAGAGACACGTGTGCCATGCCAAAGAAGCGAAGGTTGGCTAAAGATAACCTAGAAAGGAGTGATCAAAGAAAAAAATAATCCTGACATTTTTTTTCTCTGCGGAAAGTTTACTTAATGATTGGGAAGACAGTGCATCCTGAAGTCAGTCTCTTGAAAAGAATGAGATGGGTGGAGTGGACGAAACCACAGGTAAACAACATGTGACAAGTGACTGCCATGTGCCAGTCAAGTGATCTCATTTAAGCATTACAACCATCCAGGCATTATTATTTTCATTTTACAGATGAAGGAACTGAGGTTCAGAAAGATTAAGTAGCTTCAACAGCCTTTGTTCCAGTCAAGCTTGTCTGAGTCCAAAATGCCTGGTCTTAGCTGTGGCACAGGCTGACTTTGAGGAAGAGCTTGCAAAGACTTACTGTGGTAAGCTCTAAGCTCTAAGATACCTCCCACCTCTCCAAATATCTTGTAACCCACCCCTTCTCGGTTGAATTTATGATTAACTATTAGTTTTAAATGTAGGTAAAGTTTTAACGGTATCCAAAATGTATATATTTATGGGTACAACTTAATCCCTTGAGTTTGTGGGAAAAGTCTTAGTAATACATATATGAATTTATGCATTAAGAGATGTATCTTGGGACAAACTTGTCTCCACTTATGAAAAAAAGTATAACAAAAGCATTGCTCAAATAAATCTTTACAGCCCAACTAAATCTTCTAGTAGAAGCATAAAACTCTCATTTGTTAATACTTAAGCTTAGTTGGCTAAGACTGACCTTTTTATCATAGCCACCTCTAGCACAAGCATGTTACCCAAAAAATCAGGACAGCAGAAGTCACCAAAAAGGAAGAGGATCTTAATATATGGAAAGAGCAGAGCAGAGATTTCACATCAGCCTGTCTTGGTGTGAATCCTGCTGAGTACATAACCAGTAATTTATCTCTCTGAGCTTCACTCAGGTGTATGAATGTGAGAATACAATGACACCGCTTACCTGCACTTTTTATTTATTTTTTTGTTTATCAGTGGAGGGGCCATTTTGGTGAGTCTATGGACAGGTGCAAATACATGATTTTCACAATCAAGAACTGGACACTTAGAAGTTTTAGCAGATATGATAATGTTGGTCTGAATTACCCTTCACTTTTTATGTGTCAACTTCTGTATCTGTAAAATAGGAGATAAATATGTTATAGTGATACTGTAAGTGTTAAAAGACAAAAGTATAGAAAAATGCTTCATTACCATTCATGATTCAAATCAGAGGAACTCATCTGTGCATCCTTAATCATTCAGGTGGGTAGAAGTACTAATGCCGGATTCTAATCCTTTGAAAAGAATGACACTGGATCTGTGTAAACAGTAGCACAACCACGAAGTAGGCTGTCTAGTTAGTCATAAGCCCAAGCAGTTTAGGTAGATATTTATAAAGAGCTCATATTAGCCTATTTCAATTACTTTCCTCAAATTTTAAGCTCTTTTACATCAACCCCTTTCAGGAGTTTATGGGAAAATTTCACCTACATTATAGGTGTACATATAGGATGTTTTAGGGGAGATATATGCTATTGTAGTTTTTCAGGACCCTATGTCTCATATATAGAAATAATAACCCTAACATTCAATGAGTGCTTACTATATGCCAAGCATTATCTTAACCACTTGACGTGGACTGTCTCAATTAATCCTCAGCACCATTTTCCAGATGGGCAGCTGAGACACAGGGGACTAAGGAACATGTTTAGCTTTGCTGTCTAAAGTCATAGGATGACAAAGTCGTGGAGCTGAAGTGTGAACCAACAAACTGTAAACCTAAGCCTTCATTTTTAACCACTGCTCTGTATAGCCTCCCAGGAAACTTCAGTAAATAAAAGTTAAATAAATAAATTAATAGATATAGTTGTTTGTATCTGGGAAAAGAAACCTTTTTTTTAAACTCCTCTTTCTTTTCTTCTTAAAAACTGTAAAAAAATTATTTATTTATTTATTTATAATACTTTAAGTTCTGGGATACATGTGCAGAACATGCAGGTTTGTAACATAGGTATACATGTGCCTTGGTGGTTTGCTGCATCCATCAACCCGTCATCTACATTAGGTATTTCTCCTAATGCTCTCCCTCCCCCACCTCTACCCCTGACAGGCCCCAGTGTGTGATGTTCCCCTCCCTGTGTTCATGTGTTCTCCTTGTTCAACTCCCACTTATGAGTGAGAACATGCGGTGTTTGGTTTTCTGTCCCTGTGTTAGTTTGCTGAGAATGAAGGTTTCCAGCTTCATCCATGTCCCTGTAAAGGACATGGACTCATCCTTTTTTATGGCTGCATAGCATTCTGTGGTATATATATGTGCCACATTTTCTTTATGCAATCTGTCATTGATGGGTATTTGGGTTGGTTCCAAGTCTTTGCTATTGTGAATAGTGCTGCAACAAACATATGTGTGCATGTGTCTTTATAGTAGAATGATTTATAATCCTTTGGGTATATACTCAGTAATGGGATTATTGCTGGGTCAAATGATATTTCTGGTTCTAGATCCTTGAGGAATCACCACACTGTCTTCCACAATGGTTGAACTAATTTACACTCCCACCAACAGTGTAAAAGCATTCCTATTTGTCCATATCCTCTCCAGCATCTGTTGTTTCCTGACTTTTTGATGATCACCATTCTAACTGGCCTGAGATGGTATCTCACTGTGGTTTTGATTTGCATTTCTCTAATGACCAGCATTGATGAGCTTTTTTTCATATGTTTTTTGGCCACATAAATATCTTCTTTTGAGAAGTGTCTGTTCATATCCCTTGCCCACTTTTTGATGGGGCCGTTTGTTTTTTTCTTGTAAATTTGTTTAAGTTCCTTGTAGGTTCTGGATATTAGCCCTTTGTTAGATGGATAGATTGCAAAAATTTTCTTCCATTCTGTAGGTTGGCTGTTCACTCTGATGATAGTTTCTTTTGCTGTGCAAAAGCTCTTTAATTTAATTAGATCCCATTTGTCAATTTTGGATTTCGTTGTCGTTGCTTTTGGTGTTTTAATCACGAAGCCTTTGCCCATGCCTATGTCCTGAATGGTATTGCCTAGGTTTTCTTCTAGGGTTTTTATGGTTTTAGGTCTTATGTTTAAGTCATTAATCCATCTTAAGTTAATTTTTGTATAAGGTGTAAGGAAGGGATCCAGTTTCAGTTTTCTGCATATGGCTAGCCAGTTTTCCCAACACCATTTATTAAATAGGGAATCGTTTCTTCTTCCTGGTTGAGTCTTGGGAGGGTGTATGTGTCCAGGAATTTATCCATTTCTTCTAAATTTTCTAGTTTATTTGCATAGAGGTGTTTATAGTATTCTCTGATGGTAGTATGTATTTCTGTGGGATCAGTGGTAACATCCCCTTTATCATTTTTCATTGTGTCTATTTGATTCTTCTCTCTTTTCTTCTTTATTAGCCTGGCTAGCAGTCTACCTATTTTGTTAATCTTTCCACAAAACCAGCTCCTGGATTCATTCATTTTCTGTTCATTTTGCATTTGCATTGCTTTTGTCAGATTTGTCGAAGATCAGATGGTTGTAGATGTGCAGCGTTATTTCTGAGGCCTCTGTTCTGTTCCATTGGTCTATATATCTGTTTTGGTACCAGTACCATGCTGTTTTGGTTACTGTAGCCTTGCAGTATAGTTTGAAGTCAGGTAGTGTGATGCCTCCAGCTTTGTTCTTCTTGCCCAGGATTGTCTAGGCTATACAGGCTCTTTTTTGATTCCAAATGAAATTTAAAGTAGTTTTTTTCTAATTCTGTGAAGAAAGTCAATGGTAGCTTGATGGGAATAGCATTGAATCTATAAATTACTCTGGGCAGTATGGCCACTTTCACGATATTGATTCTTCCTATCCAAGAGCATGGAATGCTTTTTCATTTGTTTGTGTCCTCTCTTATTTCCTTGAGCAGTGGTTTGTAGTTCTCTTTGAAGAGGTCCTTCACATCCCTTGTAAGTTATATTCCTTGGTATTTTATTCTCTTTGTAGCAATTGTGAATTGGAGTTCACTCATGATTTGCTCTCTGCTTGTCTATTATTGGTGTATAGGAATGCTTGTGATTTTTACACATTGATTTTTGTATCCTGAGACTTTGCTGAAGTTGCTTATCAGCTAAAGGAGATTTTGGGCTGAGACGATGGGGCTTTCTAAATATACAATTATGTCATCTGCAAACAGAGACAATTTGACTTCCTGTTTTCCTATTTGAATATCGTTTATTTCTTTCTCTTGCCTGATTGGCCTGGCCAGAACTTCCAATACTGTGTTGAATAGGAGTGGTGAGTGAGGGCATCCTTGTTTTGTGCTGGTTTTCAAAGGGAATGCTTCCAGCTTTTGCCCATTCAGTATGATATTGGCTGTGGGTTTGTCATAAATAGCTCTTATTATTTTGAGATACATTCCATCAATACCTAGTTTATAGAGAGTTTTAAGCATGAAGGAGTGTTGAATTATGTCAAAGGCGTTTTCTTCATCTGTTGAGATAATCATGTGGTTTTTGTCATTGGTTTTGTTTATGTGATGGATTATGTTTATTGATTTGCATATGTTGAACCAGCCTTGCATCCCAGGGATAAAGCTGACTTGATCGTGCTGGATAAGCTTTTTGATGTGCTGCTGGATTTGGTTTGCCAGTATTTTATTGAGGATTTTCGCATCGCTGTTCATCAGGGATATTGGCCTGAAGTTTTCTTTTGTTGTTGTGTCTCTGCCAGGTTTTGTTATGAGGATGATGCTGGCCTCATAAAATGAATTAGGGAGGAGTCCCTCTCTTTCTACTGTTTGGAATAGTTTCAGAAGGAATGGTACCAGCTTCTCTTTGTACCTCTGGTAGAATTCAGCTGTGAATTTGTCTGGTCATGGGCTTTTTTTGATTGGTAGGCTATTAATTGCTGCCTCAATTTCAGAACTTGTTATTGGTCTATTGAGGGATTCAACTTCCTGGTTTAGTCTTGGGAGGGTGTATGTGTCCAGGAATTTATCCATTTCTTCTAGATTTTCTAGTTTGTTTGCAGAGAGGTGTTTATTCTCTGATAGTAGTTTGTATTTCTGTGGGATCGTGGTGATATCCCCTTTATCATTTTTTATTTTGTCTATTTGATTTTTCTCTCTTTTCTTCTTTATTAGTCTTGCTAGCAGTCTATCAATTTTGTTGATCTTTTCAAAAAACCAGCTCCTGGATTCACTGATTTTTTTGAAGGGTTTTTTTGGTCTCTATCTCTTTCAGTTCTTCTCTGATCTTAGTTATTTCTTGTCTTCTGCTAGCTTTTGAATTTGTTTGCTCTTGCTTCTCTAGTTCTTTTAATTATGATGTTAGGGTGTCGATTTTAGATCTTTCCTGCTTTCTCTTGTGGGCATTTAGTGTTATATATTTCCTTCTAAACACTGCTTTAGTTGTGTCCCAGAGATTCTGGTACATTGTGTCTTTGTTCTCATTGGTTTCAAAGAACTTCTTTATTTCTGCCTTAATTTTGTTATTTACCCAGTAGGCATTCAGGAGCAGGTTGTTCAGATTCCATGTAGGTGTGCAGTTTTGAGTGAGTTTCTTAATCCTGAGTTCTAATTTGATTGCACTGTGGTCTGAGAGACTGTTTGTTATGATTTCAGTCCTTTTGCATTTGCTGAGGAGTGTTTTACTTCCAATTATGTGGCCAATTTTAGAATAACTGTGATGTAGTGCTGAGAAGAATGTATATTCTGTTGATTTGGGGTGGAGAGTTCTGTAGATGTCTATTAGGGCTGCTTGGTCTGGAGCGGGGTTCAAGTCCTGAATATCCTTGTTAATTTTCTGTCTCGTTGAGCTGTCTAATATTAACAGTGGGGTGTTAAAGTCTCCCACTATTATTGTGTGGTAGTCTAAGTCTCTTTGTAGTTCTCTAAGAACTTGCTTTATGAATCTGGGTGCTCCTATATTGGGTGCATATGTATTTAGGAGAGTTAGCTCTTCTTGTTCCATTGATCCCTTTACCATTATGTAATGCGCTTCTTTGTCTTTTTTGATCTTTGTTGCTTTAAAGTCTCTTATATCAGAGATTAGGATTGCAACTCCTGTTTTTGTTTTTGTTTTTCTTTCCATTTGCTTGGTGAATATTCCTCCATCCATTTAATTTGAACCTATGTGTGTCTTTGTATGTGAGATAGGTCTCCTGAATACAGCACACTGATGGGTCTTGAATTTTTATCCAACTTGCCAGTCTGTATCTTTTAATTGGGGTATTTAACCTGTTTACATTTACGGTTAATATTGTTATGTGTGAATTTGATTCTGTCATTATGATGCTAGCTGATTATTTTGCCCATTAGTTGATGCAGTTTCTTTATAGTGTCGATGGTCTTTACAACTTGGTATATTTTTGCAGTGGCTGGTACTGGTTTTTGCTTTCCATATTTAGTGCTTCCTTCAGGAGCTTTTGTAAGGCAGGCCTGGTGGTGACAAAATCTCTCAGCATTTGCTTCTGTGTAAATGATTTTATTTCTCCTTTGCTTATGAAGCTTCGTTTGGCTGCACATGAAATTCTGGGATGAAAATTATTTTCTTTAAGAATGTTGAATATTGGCCCCCACTCTCTTCTGGCTTGTAGGGTTTCTGCAGAGAGATCTGCTGTTAGTCTGATGGGCTTCCCTTTATGGGTAACCCGAACTTTCTCTCTGGCTGCCCTTAACATTTTTCCCTTCATTTCAACCTTGGGAATCTGACAATTATGTGTCTTGGGGTTGCTCTTCTCGAGGAGTATCTTTGTGGTGTTCTCTGTATTTCGTGAATTTGAATGTTGGCCTCTCTTGCTAGGTTGGGGAAGTTCTCCTGGATTATATTCTGAAGATTGTTTTCCAACTTGGTTCCATTCTCCCCATCACTTTGAAGTACACCAATCAAACATAGGTTTGGTATTTTCACGTAGTCCCATATTTCTTGGGGGTTTTGTTTGTTCCTTTTCTTTCTTTTTCCTCTAATCTTGTCTTCACACTTTATTTCATTAAGTTGATCTTCAATCTCTGATATCCTTTCTTGCACTTGATCGATTCAGTTATTGATGCTGTGTATGCTTCACAAAGTTCTCATGCTGTATTTTTGAGCTCCATCAGGTCATTTATGTTCTTCTCTAAACTGGTTATTCTAGTTAGCAATTCCTCTAACCTTTTTTCAAGGTTCTTAGCTTGCTTGCATTGGTTTAGAACACGCTCCTTTAGCTTGGAGGAGTTTGTTATTACCCACCTTCTGAAGCCTACTGCTGTATATTCGTCAAACTCATTCTCCATCCAGTTTTGTTCTCTCGTTGGCAAGGAGTTGTGATCCTTTGGAGGAGAAGAGGTGTTCTGGATTTTGGAATTTTCAGTCTTTTTGCACTGGTTTTTCCTCATCTTCATAGATTTATCTACCTTTGGTCTTTGATGTTGGTGACCTTCAGATGGGGTTTTTGTGTGGACGTTGTTTTTGTTGATGTTGACGCCATTCCTTTCTGTTTGTTAATTTTCCTTTTAACAGTCAGGCTTCTCTACTGTAGGTCTGCTGGAGTTTGCTGGAGCTCCACTCCAGACCCTGTTTGCCCGAGTATCATCAGTGGAGGCTGCAGAACAGCAAATATTGCTGCCTGATTCTTCCTCTGGAAGCTTCGTTCCAGAGGGGCACCCACCAGATGCCAGCCGGAGCTCTCCTGTATGAGGTATCTGTTGACCCCTGCTGGGAGCTGTCTCCCAGTCAGGAGGCATGGGGGTCAGGAACCCACTTGAGGAGGCAGTCTGTCCCTTGGTAGTGCTCGAGCACTGTGCTGGGAGATCCGCCACTCTCTTCAGAGTCAGTAGGCGGGAACATTTAAGTCTGCTGAAGCTGCGCCCACAGCCACCCCTTCCCCCAGGTGCTCTGTCCCAGGGAGATGGGGGTTTTATCTATAAGCCCCTACTGGAGCTGCTGCCTTTCTTTCAGAGATATCCTGCCCAGAGAGGAAGAATCTAGAGAGGCAGTCTGGCTACAGCAGCTTTGCCAAGCTGCAGTGTGCTCCACCCAGTTCTAACTTCCCAGTGGCTTTGTTTACACTGTGAGGGAAAAACCACCTACTCAAGCCTCAGCAATGGTGGATGCCCCTCCCCCAACCAAGCTCTAGCATCCCCAGTTGACTTTAGACTGCTGTGCTGGCAGCGAGAATTTCTCGCTGGATCTTAGCTTGCTGGGTTCCATGGGGGTGGGGTCCACTGAGCTAGACCACTTGGCTCCCTGGCTTCAGCCCCCTTTCCAGGGCAGTGAATGGTTCTGTCTTGCTGGCATTCCAGGCGCCACTGGGGTATGAAAAAATACTCCTGCAGCTAGTTCGGTGTCTGCCAATATGGCCGCTTAGTTTTGCACTTGAAACCCAAGGCCCTGGTGGTGTAGGCACCAGAGGGAATCTCCTGGTCTGCAGCTTGCAAAGACAGTGGGAAAAGTGTAGTATCTGGGCTGGAGAGCACCATTCCTCACAGCACAGTCCCTCATGGCTTCCCTTGGCTAGGGGAGGGAGTTCCCCAACCCCTCGCACTTCCCAGATGAGGCGATGCCCCACCTTGCTTCAGCTTGCCCTCCATGGGCTGCACCCACTGTCTAACTAGTCCCAGTGAGATGAGCTGGGTACCTCAATTGCAAATGCAGAAATCACCTACCTTCTGCCTTGATCTTGCTGGGAACTGCAGACTGGCCCTGTTCCTATTCAGCTATCTTGCCAGCCACCTATTTATTTATTTTTTATTCTTTTCTCCTTTTGAGGAGGCATTTCTCTTACAAGGAGGCAGGAATGTGATACAACAACCAGATGCAAAAATCAGGAGTTCAACAAAAATCTCCATTGCTTACCAATAACTGAGAGCAGGATTGTGTCCCAAATTGAGAAATTTCAGTTCCACTCCCCTGCTCTGCTTCTGTATCATTATTGATTCTCAGGAGAATAAACCAGAGGTTGAGACTGGGACTACAAGATGGAAAATGGGGCTATGTCTTGTCTCCAGTGACATTATTTAGTGTGTCTGAAATCATAAATAGTATAATTATTGTTACATTAACAAACCTTTTATTAACAGTTTCCCTTCTAGACACAAAACGTTTTACCCCCTTTTAATAAGAATTTTTTGAAAAAGCTTTAGTTCCCCCAAATTTCCACAAAAGACTCAACATGTGGGGTCCCTGTTGCCCCTATACTTTTTGGTCACCCATTATTTCTCTTAATATATGGGTCTTAATATCCTATCATAGTTTATATTAATACTAAAGGACAAGAAATAAATCATACTTGTCTCATTATTGGAACAAAACAATAATTTAGACGGTTGGTGGTCAGTGCATAACAAAAATTTTTAAAAATATAGATGACAACATGAGCTGGTGATTGTCAAGTTTCCCTACTAAATTATTTTGTAATATTTAGCCCATTCATCAAGAAAAGTTAGGCAGTTTCAGTCCAGGTTACAAGTGGAAAGACATTTGTCAGGGCTGTTTTCACTGGCAAAGTACTTTAATGAGATGGCATTGAGAGAAGATAGCTAAAAGAACAAAGTCAGGTTTGTTGTGAGGCCTTCAGTAACCCAAGAAGCCACACTGCTTGGGGGCAGAGGCTGTGGAAAGGGTAATTACAGGGGGTTCCAGTCACACATACACCCCACAGAGAAACAATTGGCCATTGATGGTCCACACCAGTGGAGGGGCACGGAGGCCGGGAGGATGCAAAACAGCAGATACCTCAGAAATTATTTCTGATTGCCTTTCAAGGCATTATATTTGTTCCATCACTAGGAAAAAACAAACAAACAAACAAGAAAGCTAATAGTGGCAAAAGCAAGGAAAATATAGAAAGGGAGATTTCACAAGCCAGCACTGTGAAACAAAAAGAAAGAGGTGAGTGGGCCCTCTTTCAATTTTGTTGAATTAATGCAAGCCACAGGATGTTTTGATTTGGTGTGGATGTTCCTACTGGGAATATATGAAGGTTTGTGAGTTTAAGGAAGAAGATCTGTCACCCACAAAAATCTAGTAAAAGGATGTCCGTGGATATGAAGAATCCCTGGAATGAGGGGTGCATCCCAAATCTGCTCGAACATTTATAGTACAAACTTTACAACTTAAGCCAGTGCCTACAAGGCCATGGGGATTACAGACTCTACTACCACTGTCACTGGTAGACTGTTCACTTCCTCCTGGAGACCCTGGGAAGGACTGCAGTAAATTTAAAAGTCATATTGCATTACCAGAGAGATTAAGATGAAACACAGGGAGTTCAGGAGCTAAAAGACAGACAAGCAGGGTGAAGTGACCATCTTTCAGGTAGATGCCATTAACATGTTTGATTCAAAGGAAGAGAGAATAGAGGGAGAAACTGAAGAGGTGCTTTCAACAGCACTGGGGCTGGAGTCATTAAACGGCAACTGCTATTGAGGGAAAGCCTACTTCTATAAAAAGCCACTGAGAGGGAAAAGTTAGAAGTTGCTCCAGTGGCAAGAATACTCTAGAAACAGGGTAAAGTTGCAATACTTATTAGGGCTTAAACAGAGATAATGAGGAATAATTTTGATGAGCACAATCATACATGATTGATTTTTTTTAAACAAAATCCTCTGATCTTGATTACACACTCTGATGTATAAACCACCTTCCCTTTTTAGAAAGCTTAACCCCTCTGAATAAATTCAGCTCATGTTTCGAATTAAGTTATAATGCCAGATTGAATTCAAATTAAACATAAAATAAATTTGTGTTCTTGGTACTCAGGGAAATGTAGCATGTTTTATTATTATTTCTTCAATGTGCTTGGTATAGTGTCTTTCACTTCACAGGTGAGAAATAAACATGTTGACTCTCTTGATGTAATTGGTGCTCGTGTTTCTTCTTAATAATCAATTCTTGATGCCACGGATTCTACTACTGACCTGATTTGATAGTGACCTCCTAGTTTGTTACATCCTCTGGACATTTTACATCTGTTAATTTCATCAATTTTACCTAGAATTTTATACCTTCCTCCTCTCCATTCCTTGTTTTTGTGGTAACTATCTCTCAATTCTTCCTGTACCTCTCTTGACTACCCTCCTTTTTATTTCCTTTGCAGTTCTTCCTCCTTCTCTTCCAAAACCTTTAAATATTTCTATATTTTTGGCTGGCCCATGTGTTCTGACAAATCCCACATCCATATCTCCAGCCCAGAATGGTTTTGTGAGCTCAAGAAGCATATATCCAATAGCCTACTAGAAATCTGCAACTGAGTGTTCCAGTGATAATTCAAATTCAAATATGTACATTTCCCCTACCAAACTTCTTATATGTTTTCTTGATGAAAGGCCCAACTTTTACCCAGTTACCCAAGGCTGGAATTTATCACTCACCTTAGACTTGTCCCTCCCTGTGCGCCTGATGTTCAATCAGTAGCCCTTCTATATGTCCTCTCCATATTACTACTTTTGCCAGAGTCCAGTCTATCTTCATTTCTCTCCTAAACTGTAGCAATAGTGCCTTTTTGTTTAGCTGAGCCTCTAATTTTCTATCTCCAACCCAGCCTTAATTCTGCCCCCAAAATGACTTCTCTCAAACAATGTCAGAAGAAAGGGCAGAATCACATTGCTAAGAGGAAAACCCTAAGTCACCATGTGAGCATCAAATCAAGTTGCTGTATGGGCTTTTCTGTTCTGTGAGCCAGTGTCTCCCCCAGCCCCTGCTTTTTTTTTCTTTTCTTTCTTTTTTTTTTTTTTCCATTTCAACCAGTTTGAATTATGTTTTCTGTCACTTGCAACCAAATGATAATTAACTAACATACCATTATACATACGGAATAAAAATTAAACTTTCTCTCCCTGGCAATCTAACCTTGTTTCTCTCCTTTCACTCCCTACTTCACCCTCCCTAGCCCAGGATACCCTCATGCCTTTACAATTCAGATCTCTCCCCTCATGCAAAATCCTGCTCCTTCTTTAAGTCTCTGTAAATTCTTCTTTGACTCTTTCAGGTTGAAATAGGCATTGTTAAGATGTCCTGTGCTCAGTAGGGTCACTTACAAAGTAATCTCAATCAATGGATGGGACCATCCATGGAATGAACTGATAAATACCATCAACAGCATTTGAGTGAAAAGCACAGCTTGGATGAATTTGGGAGAAACTTTTTTAGTTGACGGGAGATGCTTTGAACTTTTAGAACCTTGGTGTTGTCTTCCAAGGTAGGGATGAATAGAACAGTATTTTCAAGTGAGAAGATGCTTGATAAATATCCTATCAGGTCAAATAAAAGGAAATCTCAGTGTTTCTATGACTAGGAAACCGTGAGAGGCTGGGTAGGAGTAGGAGGCTCCCTCCCTTATATAGTAAAGTTCAGTGAACAAGTGTCTTTTTAGCATATTACCATAAAGTGTATATGCAAAATACACCACTAAATTTTCCTAAACAATTAGTAATATTTCTCTTCATTTTCTGCTTTCTCCAAATCATTAGTTGTATTCATTTATTTGATTTCTACACTGGTACTTTTAAGAAAAAAGTCATTTTAAAATGCACTATTAAGAATATCTTTTACATTCAGAGAACATGTCTCCTTGATTTTCTGCTGGATTCACATATTTGCAATCTTCCTTATAGGGAAAGGCAGGACAGAAGGCAGGAGCTTAGATTAGGCACCTACTCAGTGGGCCAGAGCCTTTGCACGTGTTGTTTAATTTAATTATTACGAGATTATTATTATTATTATTATTGGTATAGGTGGGTGTTGGTTGAGGGCAACCTCTTTTCTTTATAAGAATGCCCCCCAGATGGATCAGGTCTCACCGAGTTTTCACAACATGAAGAGAGAGGAGTGTAGTGCTGAGAACTTCAAACAAGGGTGGAATGATGGGTTTACATTTTAGCTCCACCCTTTACCAGCTGGGTGACTATGGATAAGTGGCTTAACCGCTCTGAACATTGGTTTCATCATCTGTAAGATGAGGAAATTAATAGTACTTACATCATTGAGTTATTGTGATGATTAAATGAGTTGATATTTTCAGGTGCTTAGAAGAAAGCATGGCACTTGGTAAGTGCTACAGTGTTGCTTAACAAACTAAACAAAATATTCCCCAAATGTCATCTCTCCTCTGCAATAAAATAGCAAGGAAACCGCCTCCCTCAGTCCAACCAGCTTTTAAATCCAAGATTTCCAGATCAATCTAAAAAATATATCATCAAATCCATTAAATCATCTGAGTGTTTGACTCTCTTTGAAGGCCCTATGACGATAACCAGCATAAGGTTAGGCCATTAGGGAGACTAAGAGTGCCAGTCATCGGTGGTGCTTCCTTTATTCTCTATAAATTTGGAATATGAAAACCTAAATATCCTCTTGAAAAGAGAGATGTTGAGAAGGAAAAAATGTCCTCCACAGTTATTTTAATGATGTATCCTCTACATGTGTACTTTGAGGGTGTTGGATTGAGGCTGCTATAGCCATTTCCAAGCTTATCAGGAAAGAGTTTGATGTTCAACTAGTAATGTCTTCCATCGGCACAAGAAGGGCACTGGAAGGAGGCATGCGTCTGATAGACCTGCACCCTTATCTTATAAGAAAACACAGAGACCTAGAGAAATGGAGTGATTTGGTCTGTATCACATAACGGGCCTGGTCAAGAGTATAAACCTGGGACCAGTGGTGGAAAGTATGTATGTTGGGGGTGGTAGGTGGGGGTTGACTTGGAGATCACATGTAAATTTCATCAACCATTTTCCCAAAGTTAAAGCTTTTCTATAGGCTAGGCTTTATGAAAAGTTTATATCTTGACCTAGGGTTGACATACTTAGGTATCCTCAAACTAATAAAAAACAAATACAACATAATTTAGATTCACCCAATAGGATTGTCTGGGATGACAGAGAACATATCCAGAGTTTTACCCCTGGAAGCCTCAGTGACAAGTATGGCAATGACTCACCCCAACTGCAAAGACAGTTATGAAGAATGACAAGCAAGAAATGCTGGCCGAAATCTTGGTAATGAGAAAACCCATACATTACTGCAAACTCGCCACAGAGCTACAAAAACTGAACTGGTCATGCAGGTTCCAGTACCTGGGTGATCCTTTTGGTTACTATAGATGCCCTCCAAACATTGAGAAGTTGGATCAAGACACAAATACGAATTCATCTCCCCCTGGTGGATCTCAAACAGTTTTGGAAATGAATAGAAAGGTTTATGCCAATATTTAAATATTAACAATGCTGTTACCTGATAATTACGTGTCATTTTGTCTGCAAGAATTAAAGAAGACTTTCTGCTTGAGTTGCTGAAATGCCACCACTTTTCAAAGGACATCAAGTATAAATAAGTTCTATTACTTACAACAAAATGCAGGCTTTGTTTAGCTACAAAGAAGCACAGTGAAATTCTAATTTAAGCCAAGGAGTTTACTGAAGAAGACACAGTAGATACATATTTTTTAAGTTGTTGTTAACCAGTTTTTTACTGGCTATCATGACATAGGAAAAAGCTTTTGATAATAACTGAGTGATCTTGTGTTTTGGACTTCTATAGGGTTGCTGCAGATGACTGCAAATATCGTCATTTGGTAAGAATGGGTACAATGGGAATAGACAAAAGATCTTTACTACAGCCCAAAAAGAAAAGTGTGCTAGTTGATTTCAGGAATCCTTTTGGCTCCCTGTGTATGTTCTTGGGAATTCATGAGTTAACCAGAATATCTTCATCAGCAATATGTTGTCAAGTAGAAAGCACAGATCTTTGAGCCAAAAAAGTAGGGTTTATGTCCTGGCTCTGGGATCATTAGCTGAGTGATCCTGGGCAAGTCACTGTTAGTCTCTCTACTAAAGCTTAGTTTGCTCATCTGTGAAGAAAGCTAGCATAGTCTATTTTACCAGGTTGTTTTGAGATCCAAATAACAAACATATGTAAAAATGCACAGCACCATGAGGAACATGTACATGTTTTGTAAAAATTAGTTGAATGTGAATAAAAATGCTTTGCTTTTATTTTGAATTAGATGCCAAGAAGTACTTTATGTTGCCCGACTCTTGTGTGCTTTCTAGTTTGTGAAGTGTTGTCTTTAAAGTCAAGAATAGGTTTCGCTTGGCAGGTGACTTAGTTCTGTAATGTTACTGGTCATCTCAAATTTAACTGATTTATGAGTTCAGAATGTGATACATCAAATAATATAAAATAAGATGTCTTGTTTGTGCATAGTCAAATGGCAAGATTATTTTATCATTAAAAAATGTTAATGAGAGACTCAGTCATTCTGCTACCTATATAGAAAACATTTCAAATATCTAATCCCAGGTCCTTTAACATTGAATACACATTTTTCTTCATTGCATTTAAAAATATTTTTTTGTTGTATAAATAATTTTTATGGAAAAAGTAAAATAACACACCAGTATAGTTAGGTAAAAAAATAAAAGTCCCACCAGGTGTGGTAGCTCACACCTGTAATCCCAGCACTTTGGGAGGCCGAAGTGGGTGAGCCCTGGAATTCAAGACTAGCCTGGGCAACATGGCAAAACCCTGTCTTTACAAAAAATATAAAAATCAGCAGGGCATAGTGGTGCATACCTGTAGTCCCTGCTACTCGGGAGGCTGAGGCAGGAGGATCACTGGGAGGTTGAGGCTGCAGTGAGCAGTGATTGTGCCATTGCACTCCAGCCTGGGCAAAAGAGTGAGACCCTGTCTCTAAAAAAAGAAAAAAAAAAAAGCATTTACTGTCTACCTCCCCATCCCACTCATTAAAAGTAAACCCTGTTGGTTATGTTTGTCATTCCAAAATTTTTTCTATTCATGTGCAAACAAATAGATTAGATAGGTATTTTACAACTCAATATGAAATTATATTGACATATTATCTGGCAACTTGCTTTTACTCACGTAATAACATACTGTGGGCATTTATATGTACCTTCTTAATAGTGACTATGTGTAAGTCACTAGAAATGACTACAAGAGACCCCACTTGAATCCAGCTCCCATTATGACATATGTAATAAGCTTTATAGATTTAAAAATTAGGAGCATCTATTGAAGAAAGAGGAGGAGTGATCATAAAGCTGGCCAGTGGGAGAATAAGTTGGACTGACCAGGCCTCTGTGCAAAGTCTGGGCAGAAAAAGGAAATCTATACCCAGATTGTAAGGCAGACCTCTTGACCCGTGTGGAAATAAGCAGTGTCTGAAAGGAAGGGGAAGAGAAAAAAGAAGGATTAATGTTTTCTATATAGCTACTGTATGTCCAGTACAGGATTGGGCCCTGTCTCATACTACAGCAAATGCAATTCTCATCACAATTCTGGTAGGCAGGTACTATTACCCTTAATTTACAAATAAACTGAGGGCTTAGGCCAGTCACTAACAAGACACCTAATAAATGTCAGGATTGGGATATAAGCCCTGTCTCTAAATCCAAAGCCCCAGCTCCTTCTTTGGTATCTGGGTGGGATTAAAGTGAACAACATATGTAGGGTACCTATTTCAATGTTTCACAAATGAGTTGTTCAGAAAAATCTAGTCCTTCTTCCCCAATATATAAATATATTTCAAAATGTCTGTGTATCTGAAATTAGACACATATGGCAGGAGGGAAGTTTTTCCTTCATACTTACTATCAAATGCAATACTATATAATAGTGCGCCAATCAATTTTAGCAGAGTTGGAGAACCAAATTTGGTACTGGCTAAGGTGACATGCTTGAATTTTAAAAAGGAAAGAAGAATCAATTGTGATTTTATTTATTTATTTATAGACTGAGAGGGTCTTTACCCTTTCAACTCATAGCTATGACAGAAGAATCTTGGATATCAAGTCTTTCTGTCATAACAGCTCAATAGGCATTTAAACTTCCAGTGAGTCAGAGATATGTGAGTTGAAATTCCACTGAAATCTATGGTGAGAAAGTGCTTATGTCAGCTCCTGCTAAGCTCCTGCTGAAGCACTTTGCTGATCATAATTAATCAGGGAAGTTTGCTCACTGACATGTTGTACAGGTCAGTCAAGTTCTTGTGCAACGATCTGGGGAGCAGCTCTTGACCCACAGTTATGACAAAGTGATCGAGAGTCAGTCGCACGGGAGCTTAGCCTGCTTTACTCATGACTGTATGCCAGAACTGCAGAGAGAACCTGGGATCCAGGAGACTCTCCAAGAGTACTTAACAAATGAATGAATGAATGAGCTCAAAATCAGAACAGAAACTTGAATGCTGGTCTCACATTTGTCACTAATGGCCATGTCGTACACCTTAAATAAATAACCAAAGGAAAGAATAAAATAAAGGAGGCGATCATTTCCTTACCTTTGCACTTAGATATGATCTGGGATATTGTGTTCAGATCCAGCTGTCTTTTAAAACAGTACATTTTAATAAGGGTGACAAACTAAAGTGTCTCTGCTGGTGGGCGTCTAGAAGGCTGAAGGGTCCTGAATCTTATAATTCAGATGGAATTGAAATAAACTGGAATCATCCAGTGAAGATTAAGACTTGAGAAAAGACAAAGCAGCTTCATTGAAAGAGAGTAGCACAGTGTCTAGATCAAGGAAATATTAGCCACAAATTGCATTCTTTAGATTTTAGACAATATCTGAATTATGATGCTTGCTTCTGGATGCAACTTTTAAATCAATTAATTCTCTTACTATAGGAATAATAGATTTTCATAGTTAAAAAAAAAAACAAAATACTGTGAAGCATCTCATCATCATCCCAAAATCTTAATTGCATCCCTCAGAGAAAATGAATGTAAATAATTCAATATGTATACTCCAGGTTTTTTATGCAAATATAACATATGTTGGCATATTTTTAAGCTTACATGGGATCAAGTTTTCATAGTTTGACATTTTTGACTTAAGATAGATTATCTTTTCATATTATCCATATACATTATGCTTCATCCTTATTAATTGTTACATAATATTCTATGACGTGAATGTGCTATAGTTCAGCTTAATTCTCTTTTGAATATTATGGTATATTAAATGATATCCTATTGATAAAAATTATTTCCAATTTTTAAAATTACAAATAATGCCATTATAAACCTTCTTGGTCATTCATTGTATACTTCTACAAGAATATTCATAGTTTAAGTCCCTAAAGTGCTGTTACCAGGTCAGAGGACACATGCATGTTTGTTTCAATCTTGTTCTTGTTAAGCTTCTCCAAATTGCCCTTCTTGAATTGCCCGTTTCTTTGCTTCTTCACCAACTAGATATTTTCAAAATTTTAAGTATGTCAGTTGAAAAATATCTCATTGTTTTAATTTGCATTTCTTATTTTACTTGTGAGGTTGAATATTATTCCATGATTATTGACAATTATCTATGAACTTCCTGTTTATGTATTGGCCTGTTTTGTTAGATTATTTATTTTTTTCTCTTTGTCTTATTGATCTCTAAGAGTTCTTTGCATACTAAGAATATTAGCCCTTTGTCATAGACATTACAAATGTTATTTGCTAGTTTGTAGTTTTATCTTTTGATTTTATTTATGGAATTTTTCATAGAATAGCATCTTTATTTACCTGATTTAGTTTTTTATTATGTTTTAATTTTTGATTTATATTTTTATTCATTTTTGAATAAAGTTGAATTTAGTCTATTTCTTTCCTTTATGATTCTGAGTTTCATGCCATATCTTTGCCATGCCAAAACTATATATTTTTAAATTCCCCATTTAAAAAACATTTCTATGGTATTTTCTATGTTTAAATGTTTGCTCCATCTGGAATTTGTTTTAAAGAGTGAAGCAGAGATCAAATCTCCCATTCCTGCAAACAGCTAGAAATAAAACTCAACATTATTTATTGATTAACCTATTTTTACTCTGATGACTTGAAGGGCTATTCTTATTATACACTAAGTTATCATATGTATTATGTCCTACTTCTAGATTTTCTATTCAGTTCTTGTATAACATAGAATATTTTCATTTCTAGCAGATCTCATACCATCCCTTTCTCACTTCCCCCGCTCTCCCTGGCCCCCCGCCACACACACTCCTCCACCCTGTTCTCTTCCATAACACTTTCCTGGTTGCTTAGGCATGTTTATTTTTCCAGGTGACAACTATATTTTTAAAACAATGGGATTAAATTAAAGCAACACCAACCCTCCATCAAAACGACCAATCGTCACCTATGTTTGGCTTTTCTTCCTGTGAAGGAAAAGCAGGGTCTCTGTTCTATGTAAAGCCTCTCTCTGCACCTACCGCACTGATCCACATCCCCATTTGCCCTCGCGATTATTCGTCTCTCTCATTCGTCATTAGTTACTTACTAATGATGAATCCTTTCACTAGGCATCTCAATACACCTTAACATCACCCACTTGAAAAAAAAAAAAAAAAGCAGAAACCCTTAGCTCTATTTTCCACTCCTCTTTTTGCCCCATTTCTTTGCTTACCTTTTCAGCAGAAATTCTTAAGAGTGGTTTGTATTTGCTGTTCCCACTTTCTCACTCCCATTCTCTCTTCACCCATTCATTCAATCAGACTTTTCACTTCACCACTCCCTGAAGCAGATTTTATCAAAGTCACTGATGTCCTTCATTTGACACGTCCATGGTCAGTTCTCTGTTCTCATCCTATTTGAGTCTCAATATCATTTGACACGGGAGATTATTCTTTCTTTCTTGTATTTTCTTCTGAGGCTTTGGAGTCACCACATTCTTCTGCCTTTCCTCCAACCTCACTGGTCATTCTTTCTATGTCTTCTCTGATGTTTAATCTCTTACATCTAATCTCTAAATATGAGAGCACGTCAGGGCTCTCATCTTTCCTCTGCTTTTCTTTTCACCTCTTCTCTCATCTCCTCTCCTCGTCCCTCCTTCCCCCTTTTCCCATGCTCTGCTATTTTCTCCTTTCCTTCATCTACTTGATCTTATCCAGTCCCATGCCTTTCAATATTCTATGTCTCCAACTGTAATCTCTCTCTCTCTCTAAGCTTCAGAGTTCTCTCTCCAAAGGTCTACATACAATCTCCGCTTGGATGTCTGACAGAAATTGCAAACCCAATATGTCCAAGACAACTCTTGTTTCCTGCCCCCAATTTTCATAATCTGCCCCCTAATCTTTTGTGTTTCTTTTTAGATGGAGTTTCACTCCTGTTGCCCAGGCTGGAATGCAATGGTGCAATCTCTGCTCACTGCAACCTCTGCCCTCGAGGTTCAAGCAATTCTCCTGCCTCAGCCTCCCAAGTAGCTGGGATTATAGGCATGTGCCAAAACGCCTGGCTAATTTTTTATTTTTAGTAGAGACAAGGTTTCACTATGTTGGTCAGGCTGGTCTTGAACTCCTGATATCAGGTGATCCACGCATCTCGGTCTCCCAAAGTGCTGGGATTACAGGCGTTAACCACTGTGTCTGGCCGTGCCCCCCAATCTTAACCAGAGGTGCACATGGCAGCACAACTCTCTCCTCTGTGCTAAGACTAAAAGCATTGACATTGTTTTTGGCTTCTCTCTTCCCTTCATACTCTACATTCAATCCATCAGCAAGATCTGTCAGTGGTACTTCCAAAACACATTGCAAAGCCCTACTGCTCTTCCCCATCTCCCTTACTACTACTGTAGCTCGAGCCTTCATTTTCTCAGTCCTGGGATCCTAACTGGTTTTTCTATTTCCACTCCCTCCCTTTATTCCCCTGCAGTTGATTCCTTACAGAGTAAACAGAGTGATATTCTCAAATCAGACCCTATCACTACCCAGCCCAAAATGCTCAGATGAAATTCAGCTGCTTACTATGGAGTGTAGAATTTACAAGACCTGACCCTTTATTGACTGTATGACCATCTCACTCACTATTCTCTCCAATGTCCACTCCACTATAGCAATTCTGTCCTCCTGGATGCAATGAGCTGTCTCAAGGTCTTTGCTTTTGATAGTCCTTCTATGGGAGAACCCATCTCCCTGTGGTTTGTGGAGCTGTGTCTCTCTCATCTTTAGGGTCTTAGCTCAAATATTGCCTCTGCAAGAGGCTTCTCCATCTACCTTAACTTGAGCAGCATTCCTCCACACCCATACATCCACAACCCAGTCATTCTTGACCCTACTGCCCTATTGTATTTTTTTCATGTCGCTTAAATCCTTCTTAAATGATAATACTTTTGTCTTCTTCCACTAGAAGGTAAACTCCATGAGGGAGTGATTTTGTTTGTCATATGAATATATGTGCTGTTACACAGGAGATTTCTGTAGCTATATACAATACCTGGAATAGCCCCTGATACATAGTAGGCCGATAGTGTGTTGGATGACTTTTGACAGTTCTAGGAAGAAACACCTATATCATTTGGAACCTATATCATTTAGAATTCATACATTTATTAATTGGGATTACATAGAATGTATTGATTACTGTAAGGAGACAAAACACTTTTAACATATTAAGTCCTGATGAAAAACAGTGAATATCTTTCCAGTTGCCCAAATGTTTGTTTTTAAATCAAAGTTCTTATAGCCCTATTCTGGTAAAAACCTTTTTAAGAGGAATATTTAGCTTGGAAAGTAAATACACAGTTATTATGACATTTATCTCCAAATACAATGCCAAGTGAAAGAAGAAACTAGTTTATTCACCATATTCCAAAGATCAGACCCTGATGGGAGATAAAGGAAACAAAATTCTAGTTCAAGGAAGAAGTTACTAAAAGTTAAAGCTATTCAACCTCAGATTGAGCTGTGTAGTGAAGCAGTGAGCTCTCCATCACTGGAGATGTTCAAGCAGAGACTGTGCAGAGAAGATTCTTGTATCTATGGAAAATTGAACTAGAAGACATCTAAGGCCTCTCTTAACTTTAAGGGACTATGATTCATATTACCACTACAAGTCTCAACCAATTTGATGTATCTCAAGAAACTGAATCAACCCAAATTTTCCCCAACCAAAGATACTTGAGAGTTTCTGAAACTGAGTGGTTTTATGGTGAAGTCTAAACTCCATTCATCCAGCTCTGCCCTATGAGTTATATTTTCTTTCACTAAAATAATCTTTAAGACTGGATTCTCCTAGAACCTACCTCTTCTGAAATATTTTACTTTACTAAGACACCCTGAAATAGAGGGTGCTAAAATCCAGAACAAGTTGATATTTTCCTTAAGAAATCAGATGGCAAAGTTGAACAGCCAACAGGTTTTTTGAGATGTTGCTTGCTTCTGCAAGTTATTGCTTTCAAATAGACTTACTAAATCAAATACTATGAGGCTCTATTGAAGAAGTTTTGTCCAAAGTTGTTACTACTGACCCGCAAACCTTGACTTTTTTTTTCTCCCTCCAAAACCTTGAAACATTCGTAGAGAAAAAGAGAGTGAAAAGAAAGTAATAATGATAGTAGCCTTGCTTGCTATTATCATCATTTGAAAGAAATGAATGATATTGTTTGCCAAAGGCCCAAGGCTGTGGAGCTAAACCACGATTCTAGATAGCTCAGCAAGGCTTACCAGAAAGCAGAGAGTGCACTTCTTTGTTCCAGGGTTTTATGGGAAGAAATCATTTCACAGCTTGTATGGATTCTGCAAAGGCTTCAAGCTAGAAAGTGTAAGGTGGCCTGCGGGAGGTGTGCAGGGGTCACTGAATGCTACGAGATGTCTCTTCAAGCTGGTGGATTACACTTACGAGCTCTCACAATGTGACTGCCACTCTGACCTTGCTGCTCAAGTCCAGGGCTCTCATGAGCAAGGAAAGAGATTCTGAACCAACCCATGCTCACGTGGCACTATGTCATTCATTTGTCAGTCCAAAATTCAAAGAAAAGAGACCACCTAATTCTCAAAAAAAAAAAAAAAAAAAAAAGTTGTTGCACTTTTGAGTGTATTACGGCCATATCTTATACAACAAAATTTTCTCTTAGGAAGCACACGGTGATTTTAGTCACTGTCAGCAGCCTAGAAAATCCGCCAAGCTGGCTTCATGGAATTTCTAGAAGCTCATTCAGAGCTTTGAATGACATTTCCTTATGTGTATACCACAGGCTATGGTTTTTAGGCACAGTCAGGATTATAAAAAATCCTCTTCAAAACTCCCTTATACAGAGAGACAGTATGTCTGACATGATGAGAAAGATAGTCACCTGAGACCCAAGGAGCTTGCCTTTAAGATTTGTTTGATGACTTTTCATTTCAGGAAAAGCAAGGCTAATACAATGTTTCCTAAACGGGAACGTCTGTTCCAAAGGCAATCCGGTCTGTTGGCTCTCCGACTTCAGCACAACATCTCCCAGCATTCGGGGAGCTTGTCTCCTTTCCCTTTACTTTCGTGTTTTCACCACCCAACTTTACTTTCTTGGCTTACAAAATGGGGATAACATTACCCTCCTCTACACCTAACAAGGGTAATGAAAGGAGCTAATAAAACATTTTGTATTAAAAGACTTTAAAGAATTTTAAATCACCATTTAAATATTGGATTATATTATTACCTAGGACCTGAATTTAACTGTAGAACATTTTGCTTTTGTTGTTGTTTTGTTTTTTACTTGCATTACTTGTAAATGATGGGAAGAGAAGAGATACGAAGAATAAATTTGTCTCTAGCCATCCTTAAAATATGATTTTTCTGTAGAAAGGAAGACACTATGTGTGACACACAATGAAACTTTCTTCGGTATGGCTTTTAGAAACTACCCTCACTACTTTGTAGGCATATTCAGATATAATAAATATATACAAAAAGTTAGTAATGCTCTTAGAACTTTATTATAAAGACTATGAAATGCATGGGTTGGAAATTACCTTTTGCAAAATTAGAGATTACTTTATAGAGGAAGCCTCAATAGATAATCATCTGATTAACTGACTTACTGCTTTTAATCAGTTTCACTTGGTGTTTAGAGTATTTTTTCCATCATGATTTTAAATGCAAGTTATAGTCACAAGAATTTTTTTTTTTAATTCAGCCCCAGGAGGAATTTTAGAAATAATCAAGTCTATCTTTTTGTTTTATGGAAGTAAACACCAAGATTCAGAGATGTTAAGTGATTAGACTAAAGACACACAGCTAATGCATGTGGAAGAGAGATTAAGACTCACCTCCACTGGCTTGCAGCCCATTGCTTGTTCCACCCCATGCTACCTTAGCCCAAGGTAAGAAATATTTAATTGAGGGCTAATGACAAAAGACAATGAAGACATATTGTATTTCTTCTTTGGATTTCTTCATATATCACTGCAGCACTTAGGAACTCAGATAATTATACTGTAAGGAGACAAGTGACAGGAGAGCGAAACACCTCCTCTAGTTCTTAGCCCTCTGTCAAACGCAAAGGATGTGGCAAATTGCTACCTGTAGGCTCCCGGAGGCAGGCGGGAGAGCAGCATTACTCATACAAAGAAGCAGTCCTGGCATCTCCCTTTGTAAGATGTAAACCTAAGATTTGGGGACATTTCAGGAATGGGAGTTTGGACAGGGAAAGCCCTTAGCCTCACATCTTGGACTCAAAATATTCTTTCCCCAGTTCTTATCAAATTAACTTGAGCCTCAAACAACCACCTCAGCTGGGGAGAAAAGCCGGATGGGGAACGGTGAGGTTGATCCTCAGTTACTTAAACTCTTCAGGTTTTCTATTATCTAATTCAGTCTCCCTCTCCATAATGAAGATCAAATTATATCCAGGATTCTGCTTTGCTGAAAAGAGTGGGAGATCATAGGAACATATCATTTTACAGAGGACAATACCAGCAATTTCTGAATGAATCTGGCAGCTAAGCCTGGCAATTATTTGGACCAGCACTCAGTGGTTCTTTGGGGATAAACTGAGCTAGAAGGGCTTTAGAAAGGGCAAAGCTACAGTGGCATCCAGTCTTCAGGTAGGAGAGATCGTTGACTCTTGCTACGCACTTCAGCACACTCTCTTGTCACAATATTTTCCTAAAATTCCAACATATTATCATGGAAATGCAAAAAATACCCCACTATATTCACAAAAATGTTAATTTCCTACTTAAAGCCATTAGGAAGAAAGCCTCTTCCCCAAAACAAGAAAACATTGGAATATTTTGCACACCAAAATGTTTGAAAGTTTTTTTATAAAGTGGGAAATGTGGGGTTTTTTAAATTATAAAGAAATTTGAATTAGTTATTTGTGAAATAACTAATTCAAACCAGATGCCCAGAGAAACTGAGTTCACTGTTCTTTCCCCAGCAGTATTTCAGTAGAGTAAGTGTCTGTGTTGCCTTGTGCAGAGCAGAAGTGTGGCCAATGGATAGAAAAAAAAGCTGGATTCTGGTTGCACGTTAGGAAGAATTTCCTAATGTTTCACGCTGTCAAAAAAATGGTAGTGGGTTTCATCGAAAGTCCCCATGGCTGAAGGTGTTTATAGAGAAGGGAAGGAAGCTGAGACGTGAGCTATATGGCCTCTCAATGCCATTGTAGAATTTTCTAAAACCCTCTGCTTTATCACTAAGAAACGTTTCTCCATGTCCATGGCTTTTGTAATTTAAAACTCATGGATTCTTAGAATGCATATTCAACATCTCTCCAAACACAATAAGAGAAAAATGAATCCAAAAACAATGGCTTTAGAAAAGGAGTTTTTTATTTTTAAAAAGTCTTGTCCATGCTTCCATTCTTTCAAGGGAATCTTCTAAAATGATTCAAAATTGTGAATAACTTCTGAGCATTCAGTCCCACTGTCATTGGTTGGTCATGGCCTTGAGGTGGGGGTGCCACCCTTTGCCCGAAAGCCAGCATAGTCACATTTTCCTGCAATGGAAATAGTTGATGTAGGCAACCAACCTTTTTGCCATGTTTCCACAAAGCAGTGTAAATGTTAGTAGGTCACAATGGAACAGACAAAGAGAATTTGACAAGTAATCTGTTTATTCTTTAGATTATAAAACTGCTTTCAGGGCCGCATTAAAGTAATACACACTTGGCCAAGAGAAAGAAATCATCACTTGGTACAAATAGAATAGGGGCTTTCAGACAACCAGGGGAAGGGTGGCGAGTTGCCCCTCTGCCACACGGGCAGTGAAAGAAAGTAGAAGTACTGTTTCGAAGGTCAGTGTCACCAATACAAAGCACAAAATTGGTGCAGGGGAAAAAAGTAAAAATAGGCCAAAGATGGGGAAAGTGGCCTTCAACATTTTTAAGCAACATGATATATAAATGGCAGAAAAACCAAAGAGTAGGAAACTTTCTGATTATTGCAGTACCACAGGTCATTGTAAAGATATCATATATTAGATTGCATACACTCAAAAACTTAAAAAATATCTAAAATGCGCTTTTGTCTTTGAACTGTCTTTGTCTGTCTCTCTCTCTTTTTCATACTTCTCCCCACATGCTGTTGGAAGACTTGTCCTCTTTCGATTTGCCTGCATGAATTCCATCTTATTCTTTACATCGCAGCTCAAATATCACTTCTTCTACAGAGGGGCTTTCTTTGGCCCCCATTTATTCTTCCCCTGGGTATCTATCTCTTTTCTTCATAAAATGTACACACTTTAAAATCATATTTGCATTCATACGTTTTCTTTGTGTCTCACTCCAATAAGCTCCTCAGGACCAGAGACCTTGTCCTTTGTGTTTTCCTCTTAGTACTCAGTGTTGGGCATGATGCCCGAAGAAATGTTTTTCCATAAATAAATTAATGTCAGAATAGGATCAGAATGGTGATAAACAAGGAGAGTCCTCAGCATCAGGTGTCTGTGGTGGGTGGTGGGTGGGGCCCACCACTGCCTTCTATGCCCAAACAGGTAGGTGCTATGGTACCTGATGCTCTAGATTAAGAGTGCAGGGTTAAAATAGCAAAGTTTTCTGGTGGTAAATCACTTACAAGGATCCAAACGTCCAGTCTTCTTCAGTTCTCTACTACTCAGGTTGACCCACATAACTGAGATTGCTTTACCGCAGTCTATTACCCTGACCAAACATTAATGTTGAGAATGGCTAAAAGACTCTATAGCTGTTTATATCTACCCAACATAACAAGTTGTTTTGCTTTCTGAGAAATCTTTTATTTATTAAAGTATCACATACACAGACAAATAAATAACATTTCTGAACATAGAGTTGCATCTTGCTTTTTTTTAAAGGAAGCAGCTTGAGGGACCTCCTAACCAGACAAAAACTGGCCCTGGATGTCTCTTCTTCCCAGTACTAATCACAATTGAAAATTTACATTTATGGTTGTGATTATTATTTAATATCTATCACACTCAACAAGACTATAAGATGCCTAAAGGTGGGGGTATTGCCTGTTTTTGCTACTATAGTATCCCTAGCACCAAGCCCATAAGAGATTCAATGAACTGATGAATGAATGAATGAGACTTACATTCTTCCTAGGCTTGACTTTCTCATCAGCTCTCTGGGTATGTTTGAATAAGTCACTTTATCTTGCCAGTGTTCATTCTCACATTTGAGAAAACGGTGATATCACTCTGACCCCTTCTTAGTATAGTTTCAAGGATCAAATGATGCAAAAATGACCTGAATGTTCTGAAAAGGATAAAATTCTATTAAAATGTGAACTACTATGCAAGGAATTACTCTTGCTATCAGGGCAGTAGCTATAGGCGATGGAGCAGAAAGCAGATCTGAGATCAAGTATGACCTGCAAGCAAGTTAGAGCCGGGACAGGAAAAGGATTGGACCTAAGTGCTAACTTCAGGAATTCTGAGTTATTGGAATCACCTATTAGAAGTTCTATCTGTGGAGGATCTTCCTATGTCAACTAGAGAAAAAAGGAAAGGAAATGTGGCCCCCCAGAGTTGACACTCCTGGGAAGGGAAAGACCACCTTGGCCTTCACAGGGAGGATGCAAGGGAGACAAAACAAGTGCAGAGAGCTCAGTCCTGATTTTACAGTTCAGGGTTGGCATGAGATTGTAGTAGATGGTGTTCTGGACGTTATCTAGCTTGACATGAGAAACACCAAAATTTCTTAAATCAAGAGAATAACAAAACTCAAAGAGCAAGGTTACATTTGGAGAAAGGGGTGTCTTATAGCTGTAACAATTCAAGAATAATACTAATAATTAGTACTATTTAGTGTCTAAAATATCTTAGTAACTTTACATATGTTCATCCCTAACATCAACTCTGTAAAGTAGGCATCTCTAGACCTATTTCACAGATCAGGCCCAGTGAGGTCAAGTGACTTGCACGGGATCACACAGCTACATGGCAGAGCTAGGTATCAAATATAAGACTGCCTGACTTCAAATATCATGCTCTTTCCCCTCTGGATCTCCAGCTGGAGACCAAACCATCAGGACTAGCTACATAGTGTGCAAGGCCCAGTGTAAATTGACAATGCAGTATCCCTTGCATTAATTAAGAATTTTAAGATGCCAACTGCAGAGCAATAAGCCAAGCATGAGGCCCTTCTGGGTGTGGGGCCCCGTTCTGTACAGGTCATATTTAAAGTTGGTTTAAAAGGATAGAACAACTAAGACCCTACTTCACGCCAGTTCTCAGGACTCCTATGGTTGAAGCTTTGGCCAGAGAAATAGTGACGATGGTGGTAAGGCAGGGCAAAGGCTAGTGGCATGGGTAGAAGCAGGGGAAGGTCATAGAAGTGAAGTAGATCATCACTGCTGTACCTTCCAGGGATAGAGCCACCTGAGACTGGCATCAATGAGAGGGGTCCGTGAGCCTGACATCCTGGGAGCAGCCCCCACTGAAGCTGAGTCTTGCACCATGGCCATCACCATCCACATTCTTGGTTATCCCCAAGACAGGTGCCCTGGGGCAACAAGGTAGCCAACTATAACATAAACATGCAAACATTTTAACAAGAATGAAGAGACAAAATTCCCATGAGAAATGAAATAAGAAACATTCGCTTGTAAAAAGCTCAAGTTACATAGAGGCAGAACCAACAGAACAGGGCTTTCCTGGTCTGGTTTCAATCACTATCATAGCTAAGAGGGCAGAACAATCCAAAGGGAAGAAGTCCTCTCAAGAATAAATGAAATTAATCTGGTAGAAAGCTTGTAATGACTGACCAAAATTTGTGGGCCCTGAAGATGCAATTTTTGTGAAGGACTTTTCCCAACATTTATGTCTTTTCATACTACCATAAAAGTCATACATGCTAGTCCAGAAACTTGTAAAACAGAGATTCACAGTGAACAAGCATCAATCATAATTCTATCACTCAGTGATAACCATTGCTGATTTGACCCTTTGGTATAGGAGCTTTCAAAGATATACTATATACCAACATACCTATACAAATAATTATTTTCAGGCATGGTTTGAGCCTTAGCAAAAATACCATGATTTTTCCCCATTGTCAAATATTATTCTCTGTGATTTTTAAACAGCTGCATAGTAGCTCATCAAATAAATCCTCTTCGACATGTTTCTGGGGTTTTCTTTCTTTGGTATTTATAAATTATGCTAATATAAACATCTTTTGTACATGCATACATACCCTTCCACTAATATATTATTTATCCTTGGTGTTTCTAAGAAAATATTTTCATCTGGTGTTACGTTTTCTGTTTCTACTCTTAGGAAAAGCCACGGAAAGAAAGTGATTTTTTTGTTTTGTTTTGTTTTAATTTAATTTAAAGTTCTGGGATACATGTGCAGGATGTGCAGGTTTATTACCGAGGTGAAAAATGTGCCATGGTGGTTTGCTGCACCTACAACAAAGTGTTAATGATAGTGCAATAGCACCCGGGCAGATCACCTTCTTCATGTTTCCAACACTCCCTTAGCACTTCACCTGCTCATCTTTGATGGGAGTTCCCACCCTCTCCTTCCTTCTTATTTTTTCTGTAACTGGATATTCCTTGAAGGAGAGGGCACACGACACTCATCTCTGTACCCCCCCAGTGCCTCGTCCACATTGGGTGCTCCATAAATGTTTATGCCATAGCTGAGCAAGTTCCTCAAATCCTGTAGCCTAGTCCTAATTCCCATCCCTGCCACCTTTCTTCCATAATTGATGTGACATTTCCTTCACAGTTGAGGGATTGAAGTTTGGAGATGTGTCCTGAGGGGGTCAATTAGTTCCTTTGATGCATCTACCACCAGGTGAGCAGAGGTGGGTCTTTAAGACATTTAGCAGGAAAAGTGGTTTAGGATTTCCCGGGTAGGTCTAGAAGAATTAAGATGCTGAAGTTTATAGTTTACACTCTTGAGAAATGACTTCATGTTTTACACTCAAAATTAATTACACTTTTTATATTCTGCAAAGCACTGTTAACCGAAAAGCATTGATAGACTTCTATAGACCATTCAATGTCATATAAAAGGGAAAAAAAATCTTTTTTTAATTAATTAATTAATTAATTATTATTATTATACTTTAAGTTTTAGGGTACATGTGCACAACGTGCAGGTTAGCTACATATGTATACATGTGCCATGCTGATGCGCTGCACCCACCAATTCATCATCTAGCATTAGATATATCTCCCAATGCTATCCCTCCCCGCCCCCCGACCTGGAAAAAAAATATCTTAAGCACAAATGATGTACTGCCTCTTCTTAAATGTGATGAAACTCCATTTATAAACATTTGTTTGGCTTATTCTGCTTTGAAAAGGGTGCCTTGGGCTTTTCCCTACTTCAGCCTTGAAATATTCTGAGTTGCCTGCGGCTGTTAAAAGTGTTAAATCACATCCTATCTCTTAGGAATAATAATAATTTTAAAAAATCAACTCTCATGAATACTCTGTACTGATTAACAAAATTGCCTTCCCCTGTACTGGTCTCCTACTATGCTATATGCTTCCCCCTGTGTGCAAGGCTTATGGCAGAAGCTGGAGTGCAATCGTGAATGAAGCAAGGCCCCTCCTTCTTTCAGGAAATTTTCAAAGTAATGGGAAAGACAGGTCAGTAGGCCAACACCTGGTGGGACAGCCTCTGTCCTAGATGGTCTTAATAAACCCACTTTAGTTCTTTCTGGGTAACTGAGAGGGCTTACTCAGCCTTTTGTAAACTAATGTTTTAAAGCTAGACAAGTTTGCATCATTCACTGAAAATAAAAAGTGAATACCACTCAGTATAATAAAAACGATTAGGTCAACAAATTAGATTTCCACACATACATGCTTCTACATTTAATACATTTTTAGGAGAATGTAGAGTGAGCTACAACTCCTACCTGCAGAAAATCCAACCCTGCAGGCTCCCAGCCCTTCCTTCCCAACAAGGAAAATGATGATCCAGAATGAGGGCCAGACCCTCTGAGGGAATCCCAAGGGGTAGAAAGTCAAATGATTCATTCCTGGGTCCCTGGTCACTTTTCTCTCCTTAACCCTAAACATCCCTAAACCTCCACACTGAAGAGGCATCAAAGCATAAAAAAAAAAGAGTTGGGGAAAATCTGGCTTTGAATTTTGGCTGATGTATGTATTAGTCTCAGGTTTCAGGTAAGTTGCTTCACCTCTGAGCATGGGGAAGTGCTTGACACAGCAAACACTCAGCAGGCAGTAATATTAATAATGTGATTGCAGTAGTGAGTGCTTAAGAGCGAGCAGTCTGTGGTTCCTGACCAGACTGCTGGGGGTCAAATCTCTTTCAGCATTATATGTTCTGTGACCTTGGGCAGGTCATTTCAGCTCTCTGGGCTTCAATTCCATCAGCTGTAAGATGGAAATAAAAATAGGATCTTCCTCATAGGTTGTGAAGATTAAACATATTCATATATGTGAAATGCTAAGAATATTGTGAATTCTTATTACAATGATTAGATAGTTGCTGCTGGTAGAAGTCATGATAGCGCTGGTGGGGAGTGATAGTTATAACAGTCTGTGCCCAACCACAGCCCCAGATCCTTTCTGTTTATATTTAATTAACCTCTGGCTAATTCTATTAGAATTTGAAGAACCTAAATTACTTGCATCTTCCCTAACTTAGTAATGACACTAACATCTGTCGAGCATTTTCCATGTGTCAGACGTAATTCTAAGAACATTGGAAGCATTGGCTCACTTAATTCTCACAATAATGTCAGGAGGTAGGTACTCTGATTAGCTCCATTTTACAGAGAAGGCAAATGAGTTAGTAAATGGCTTGTCCAAGAGTACATGGCTAACTGCTTCAGTTAGCTCACATAGGCACTCTTAATTGATAAGATATAAACCCAACCATGCTCATTGCTGAATCTTACTAGGGCTTGATTTCTTCCTGCAAATAGCCAATAGCTATTGAATATTATTTGAGCTTCCAAATGCCTGCTGTTCTATGTAATCGCAAGGTGCTATTCTAAAAAGCACTTACAAAATGACCAGAGTTTTTACCACTGAAGATCATGGTATTTTGAGAATTTGGCTGAGCATTTCTCTCTGGCCCCTGTGTTGGGATAAGAGGGAGTGCTCCTGTTTGCATTAGCCAAAGGATTGTGAACTATTATCTTACCTTGTTATCTGAGCCGCTGGTGCACAAGGAAGTTTCCTTTGCTAATGGTTGAACTGCTCTTCAGATAAAGGCCTCCCCTAGATCTCTGCAGCACTAATTAATCAGCTGTTAAAACAGTAGTTGATAAAGACAGGCTTACTTAAAGTTCGAATTGCCTCAATCAGAGATAACGGGCGAGTCCCTTTTGGCAGTGAGATATGAAAACAGGAGAATGATCTGTTATCAAAGTGAACATGGCACTCAAATGAAAAATGTGGTTCAAAAAATCAAGCAATGTTCAAACTGGAAAAAAAAAATAAACAAATAATTGTTTCTTTTAACCTGTGTCGGGAGAGTGAAAATGTTGCAAAACACAGGCACACAGGTAAATATTAAAACATGATCCACACTAACGCTTCAGTGTGAGTCGGGTGAGCAGAGCTGGAGGTTTCATCAATGTGGTCACACAAGAATGTGTGACGTGACCACCATTTCCCTTTGACGGCTCCTTATTTGCCTATACTTATTATCTTTAAAAATCAAATTTTTCTTAGAAGCAAAGGACATGCTTTTTAAAAAAATAGTTTCTAAAGAAATCACCTGACAAAACAGGTGGATGAATGAAAAAACTTCTCTGAGAAAACGCCTAGATGAAAGGGGGAAAAAAGGCATGTAAGTTGGTAGAGGTTAGTAACATTTTCCCAACAGGTGTAGCGGAAAGAAAGGATCTAACTGGTATAAATGTAGAGGGAAGGACAATTCCCGAGGTCTAAGGAGGTTCAGACTGGTAGAAACAAACAAACAAAAAAATTCCTGTCTCTGAAATTTAGGTTTCAGAGCATGCAGAATTTTTAAAAATTGCATATGGACCCAAACCTGAGTCATAAGCAAAAAAAAAAAAAAAAAAAAAAATTATAACTTTCCTAAGTGATGCTGTGTTAGCACCATCACATACATTGAATTTTGAATTTACTTGTTTTTTTTTTTTTTGAGACGGAGTCTCGTTCTGTCGCTCAGGCTGGAGTGCAGTGGCGCAATCTCTGCTCACTGCAAACTCCACCTCCCGGGTTCACGCCATTCTCCTGCCTCAGCCTCCCAAGTAGCTGGGACTACAGGTGCCCGCCACCACGCCCGGCTAAGTTTTTGTATTTTTAGTAGAGACGGGGTTTCACCATGTTAGCCAGGATGGTCTGGATCTCCTGACCTCGTGATCCGCCCACCTCGGCCTCCTAAAGTGCTGGGATTACAGCCGTGAGCCACCGCGCCCAGCCGAATTTACTTGGTTTCATAAACTTAGGATGGTGAAGTGGAAAGATTAGTGGATTTGGAATCTGGCAACCTAATTAGAGAATAATAGTTATTATAAAAACTAATAATCAATATAAACTTGAGTAAATAATCTCTTATCCTCAGTTTCCTCATATATAAAATGGGTGAGTAGAGTGGAGAGGTCACCAAACTATATTACTTTCAATATATCTTGCAAGACTAACATCTTATAATTCTAGATTTTACCATGTATTACTTGTATTCAAATACTATAAATTTTATTAACAATTTTAAGCTACATACCCAGGAGCATCCCAAAAGTTTCAAAATGCTTGGGTTTCAAGAAGCAGTATGAGCTAAAAAACACAACTATGAATGTGCAAGGCTTTCCTAAAACTCTCTTAGAAATTTTGATCTTTAAAATGCAATGGTAATTCATAATAGCTAAGAACCTTTTGACAAAATTCCACTTACTTACATATTTACAGAAGGCTGGCACAATGGGAATTAGATGTCACTGATTTTCCATGTCAGTGATCCCATTTTGCATGCTTGAAATTGCCTTCTGGATGCTTTTTTCCCATACCACTTGATATGTGTGTAACATGATCACCACTGTACCCAAGAGCTTTACCGAATAAGACAGAACTCAGCCATTATTATCACTGTAGAATGTGGTAGTTCAGGAAGTGCACGTGTGAGCAGCAGATGAGGCGGGTATGAGTTGGGTGGTGAGCAAGCCGGGGCCTGAGAATCGGAGCACCCCAATGTCCTCTACAGCCATGGGCATGCCATCCCACAAGCCCTCTGTGAGTCATAGTCCTCTCACATGAACCGTAGATACTAATAACCTAGCCACAGTCACCACATGCTGCTGGCTGTCATTCAGAGGTGCTTCACCTGATCTACAAAGCTGGAGAAACTAGTGTATAAATTCAGGAAACTATTATTATTCTACTATCTAAACTATTATGATGTCTTTGCAACCTGAGAAAGAACCAACCATGGCAAGTCATAATGAGAAAGGAAAAGAAATATCCCTTAACTAGTTACCAAGAAAGTAGCATTTGAGAAAAAGTGCTCATGATTATTTCTCCAAGATTGACTATAGAGAACCTGCAAAGTAGGATACTATGCATAAAAATAGTTAAAACATAACAAGCTTTTCTCATATGCCGGGTATCATACCACCAATTTCCACATAGCACCTCCTCGAATTCTCAGAAAAACTCTATTTTATAGAACAGGAAATGAGGCACAGAGAGGTCAAGTTGCTCAAGGTCACACTGCTAGTATGTTGCAGTCTGGATTTAAACCCAGGTGGGCTGGCTCTAGGACCTGTGCTTTTAACCACTACACTAAGTAAAGTTTTGTTTGTTTGTTTGTTTGTTTGTTTTTCGTTTTTGTTTTTGTTTTGAGATGGAGTTTCACTCTTGTTACCCAGGCTAGTGTGCAATGGTGCAATCTCACCTCACTGCAACCTCTGCCTCCTGGGTTCAATCAATTTTCTGGCCTCAGCCTCCTGAGTACCTGGGATTACAGGCCCCCGCCACCATGCCCAGCTAATTTTGTGTTTTTAGTAGAGATGGGGTTTCACCATGTTGGCCAGGCTGGTCTCAAACTCCTGACTTCCTTCCTTCCTTCCTTCCTTCCTTCCTCCCCAGTGTGGACACAAGGACTGAGTACTCACAAGTAGACTCATCTAGATTTTTAATATGATCACTATTGTAGTGGAAGTGCACCCTATGCCAGTTAAAATAAATCTTGAAGCTAAGCCACAGCTCCTTCCCTTTTATTCCTGCCACCCACCTGTTAGATGGATAACCCCCACAGAGGACTTAGGATGACTATGCTTTCCTAATCTATTTTTAATTCTCACTCATATTTGCAAGTAGAAGACTCTTATCCAGATGCCATGCTCAGTTTGGGTGCATTGTGATGCATGGTAGTACTCAAGAAATGCCATAGAGGCTGTTGTGATTGCTGTGAGCAATTGCCATGAGCAATTAGCTATCTTTCCTGGACTGCTCAAGACTTCTCAGAGATGAAAAAGTAAACTGTTTTCTTCTTAAATTCAATGCACAGATTCCACTCATTCACTAATTAAATACCAAAGAAATCTGCCCTTATAAACTACAGAGACACGAGTCATACTTGCCTGGATTAGTTTCCGGGCTCAGATCCCTTAGAAGGATTTTCTTTGCATTACTTGCTACATTTTTGCTCCCATTGCTCAACAATAAGTGATGAGTGAAGCCAGATCTTCACACGATGCCCTGAATCCGGGTGATGTCTCCTTGTTCCCAAGCACCTGCTTAAACAAAAGGCATGAGTTCTCCTGGCCTTCCACACTATTCCAGTGGCATGCTCTTCTAGTCAGTTTGGGGTTGAATGCATGTGTGCATGTGTATCTGTCTGTGTTCATTAAAATATTTACTTGGTTTCCTTTTTTATTTTTTTCTTCCATCTAAATGCTTAACTAATAAAGAAAAACCAAGGTACATGCTTTATGTCAGGGGAGAGGCGAAAAAAGGACTTAGAAAGGTCCTGTTGAGAACAAAAGCCTTTTGTTATCAAGGTGTCTTAATATTAGCGTAATGACTTCAGAGGATGAGATAAGGTAAGGAAAGGTAAGATGGAGTGAGATAAGATAAGACAAGGTGGTAACATCAATAAGTAATACAGTGTTAAGGTACAAAAGGTGAACACACTAAAAATGTTTTAATCTGAAGAGAAACTGTAAAATTAACCTGGGTTTTAAATGGGTCCAATGATACTCTAGTTTATGCTACAGAAATTCAATAACTGACTCTACAATCTCCAGAAAGACTTGTTCTTCAGAAAGCTGCTTAAGGAAGCATAGGTTTGGAACCACCTATTTTACTTATGCTATTATAAGGAGGCTGCTTCTACTGGTAAGAAGTGCGCCAACTCCCATTTTGAGGTTATGCATTAATTCTTCCAAATGCTGTGTTGCTTTAGTAAATGCTTTCTCCTATTTGGGTCTAAGAGATCAATGACACATTGCAAAAGTAAAATCAGCCACATTCTAAATTAAGACACACTTGTGTCCAAAATTTTGTTAGTGCTCCACCTGCGACTCCCAGCCCCCCGCCCGCTCCGCCCCATCCTGGTAAAGGAGTATAAATGGCAGGATAAAATGTCTTTTTGAAGCATATTGACATAAACATTTCTTTATTTATTACAGTGTTGATCTTAGACTCAATAATGATCTTGGACTCAATAATTTCATTTTATGGGTGAAAATACTGAGGTTTGGAGAGGGGCACAACTTCCTGAAGGTTATATGCTTCAGAATCAGAGCTGAAACCCAGCTCACACAGGCCAGTGAGGGTTCTTTGAACCACACCATACTGCCCACTACGTCTTTGGATTGTTATTGTTAATGGTGAAACTTTTGTCTTTTGAACATGCTATAGTCCAAAGTGCTTCCCTGAAAAGTTAGAATGCAGTTCTCTTTCATTCTACATGAAACACTTTTCCAACACAAAAGAAACTGGATTTGCATGAGATTAGAAGAGGGGACTCGCTTGCAACAACTATTGCAAAATTTTTCTTGTGGCTAGAGCAACAGCCTGGATGTTTTGTGAGACTGAGGTTGCTTCCAATGTTCCAATTAAATCTACATATTCAATAAGTAAGATCTTAGCTATACTTTTAGAAAAATATCCACTAAGTACTTATTTTTGTTGTATTAAAAATATTGAGCATTCAACTTCATTTTGCAAGGTAGAATACACCCATTTTTAGGAATATTATAGTTGTCGAGATTTGGCTCATTGGCTTACCTGCAAGGCCTTTGGGTCTTAAAATAAATGAAATCTTTCTGAGGCCTTGTGAAGACTTTGTGGAGTGGAAGGACAGCTTTGAGACAGCTTTTCCCAGCTCTTAGTGGGCAACACATAGCAGCAAAATGATTCACCCACACTTTATTTTTAATTGGAGCTTCAGTGAGTTCAAGCATGAGAGTTTCCTGCAGGTTCCAAGACCTGAAACAAGCAGTGAAGCCCCTCATTCATGTCCAGGCAGAACTTTATTTATTTATTCATTCATTTATTTTTATTTCTTTTATTAAAGTTCTGGGGTACATGTGCAGAACGTGCAGATTTGTTACATGGGTATACACATGCCATAGTGGTTTGCTGCACCCATCAATCGGTCATCTACATTAGGTGTATCTCCTAATGCTATCCCTCCCCTAGCTCCCTACCTCACAACAGGTCCTTGTGTGTGATGTTCCCCTCCCTGTGTCCATGTGTTCTCATTGTTCAACTCCCACTTATGAGTGAGAACATGTGGTGTTTGGTTTTCTGTTCTTGTATTAGTTTGCTGAGAATTATGGTTTCCAGCTTCATCCATGTCCCTGCAAAGGACATGAACTCATCCTTTTTTATGGCTGCATAGTATACCATGGTGTATATGTGCCACACTTCTCAAAAGAGGACATTTATGCGGCCAACAAACATATGAAAAAAGCTCATCATCGCCGGTCATTAGAGAAATGCAAATCAAAACCACAATGAGATACCATCTCACACCAGTTAGAATGGTGATCATTAAGAAGTCAGGAAACAACAGATGCTGGAGAGCATGTGGGCAAGTAGGAATGCTTTTATACTGTTGGTGGGAGTGTAAATTAGTTCAACCATTGTGGAAGACAGTGCGGTGATTCCTCAAGGATCTAGAACTAGAAATACCATTTGACCCAGCAATCCCATTACTGGGTATATACCCAAAGAGCTTTCCTTTAAAAAAAAAAAAAAATCTTCAGAGAATGGGAGGTAGGATAAGAGATGAGCAAGGACTGAAGGAAGCCTCCCCAAATAAGGTTCTGTTTTTTTGTGTGTATTGTTTTTTCATGAACTAGTTTATCTGAATACAAATTTCCTCTATTTGCAGTCCTTCTTTTTGTGGCCCTATTTTCTTGCCTGGAATTGGAAGAAGGAAGGGTCTTGGGCAAGTGAGCAGCACTTTTAAAGAAAGGGCAGCTCCTGATCTCTTTTCTTTGCAATGATGTTTGGTGATTTTTACATTTCCAAGTCTGGTCTGTTGGTCTTTTTTAGTTTTACACCCTATTTGGCTTCATAAAGAGAAAAAAAGAAAGAAGAAGGAAGGGAGAAGGAAGGAAGGAAGGAAGGAAGGAAGGATGGGAGGAAGTGAGAGAAAGAAATGGAGGCTGGTTGGCCCAATTTCCCAATCTGTATTTACCTGTAGAAAACATGAGGGCATAGTATTTATTTATCAATAGATGATTAATGTATAAAGAGCAGATTTACATGGAAAAGTTTCTTATTCAGTTACACATGGTCAAAAGGAAAGTCAAAAATCACAGGGAGAGTGTATTCTGCCCAATGCCCTATAAATTATGTGGTTTTCCAGTCTGGTTGTTGGAACAGGCACTAACCTAGGACAGACTCCAACATGCACACCTAACCCATGACAGTACTGGACAGTTACCGCTAATCCTTTCTAGTGGTTCCTTCTCAGGCCTCTGACAGCCTCCTCACATGCATGTCTTGATCCGTATTCTGCTGAATATGTGAGGCAGAGCCTCTGGAGATATCCAGCCTTCTCCTCTCTGGTACTTCATCCTGTGAATTCTAGCCACCTTGGTCATCCCAGCCTTTAAGCACTGCTTCCTCCATTCAGGGAATGTAATGGACTCCACCTATATTCTCTCTCCCTGCATCATAGCTTAGAAACTCTCTCAAGGCAGTAAGACGGGTAGGTTTCTTAATGTGTTCAGGCTTCTATAACAAAATACCTTAGACTGGGTAACTTATAAACAGTACGAATGTATTGCTCCCAGTTGTGGAGACAGGGAAGTCCAAGATCAAGGCATCAGCAGATCTGGATCCAGTGAGGTCACGTTCCTCATAGATGGCCCCTTCTAGCTTTGCTGTCACATGTGGAAGGGTGAACAAGTTTTTTCAACCTCTTTTATGAGGGCACTTATCTCATTCATGAGGGCTCCATCCTCAGGACCCAATCACCTCCAAAAAGCCCCACATCTGAATACCACATTAGAGAGTAGGTTTTAGCTCATGAATTTTGAGGGGGACACAAACATTCAGACCACAGCCATAGGGTTTACACCATTTGTTTTCCATCTCACCAGGATCACTGCCCCTCATTACCTAAGGCCAGTGTCTCAAAAACTGGGATTTTAAAGTATATTTTATCTGTTTTTAAGTTCTTTCAGGTGGAAAGGTAAGTCTGGTTCCTGTTAGTCTATCTTAGCTAGAAACAAAAGTGCAAAGGAAGCTTTGAGGAATCACACTATCTCTAGACAGATCCTGATAAATCCAGATAGGGATAAGTCACAGCTTCCTTCTTTCTTCTCTCTTTTACTCTCTTTGTAGACCAAGAAGATTAAAGAGAGAGCTCCATCTCAGCTGGCTGTAATCATTAGCGTTCTTTTTATGATACTTCATGTGAATTAGGGACAAACATTTACTTTGCATTAACTATGTGCCATGATATGCTCAATGTTTTGTGTCACTTACCTCTTAAATCTTTGAAACTACCTTCCATAGCATATATATATATCTCGCATATATATATCTCACATATATATATCTCCTATATATCTCATATATATGTGTGTATATATATTTTATGTGTATATATATGTGTGTGTATATATGTGTATATATACACCTACATATGTGTATACACATATGTATATACACGTGTATATACACGTGTATACACATACATATGTATGTGTGTGTGTGTATATATATATATATATATATATATATAAAATTTTCAAATGAGAAAACTGAAGCATTGAGAAGATAGGTTAGCTTACCCAAGTTCACATAACTGATAAGTAGTGGAAGTAGTGGAGTGAAGATTCAAAATCGAACTGACTCCAAAATGAGCATCCTTTACACAGTGTAATGCTGCCTTCAAATTCTGTCTCCTAAATATAGCTCCTGCAGTGGGTATTATTATCTGTGTTTTACGTATTTAAAAAACAAGTCTCAGAGAGATGAAGTGTTTGGCCTTAGAAGGCCCTGCCTCAATGGAACCCAGGCCTGCATCCATGGCCCATGCTATTTCTAAGTCACTTGACTCTTCCTGAGGATGCCGTAGTCACCTGCTCTTGGTTTACTATTATACAACCTTGGGGTCTTATTTAAAGCAATTTTTAAAGATAGTCTTTGTTGTTAAAGTTGTAAGGTACATTACAAAGAATGATGTGAAGTCCACATTGCTCAGCTTTACTAAGACTAGGAATCTACTATTCTTTTCCTATACTTATTTGAGAAGATTATTACTATTAGCTTTGATCCTGATTTCACAAATTCAGACATATAAACAAAAAGTCTTCTCCCAGGCAAACTAGATGAATATCCATTCACATTTGTTTAGTTATATCCATAGTATTCATATCTATGTATAATATATAGGGTAAAATTATGGGAATATGTTTTTTGGCTTCATTCATGGATTTCTTTTTTTCAAAAACTAAGTATACCAGTAAATTTCCTTATGTCACTTTGAAATGAATTTTTATAATGACTTCAAGCTCATTTTTATGGCATATTTTGGAAACTAGTTTTAAAATTATAATTGTAAGGTATACAGTCTTGCAAAGACAAAAATTCAATAGAACAGAAGAATATAAAGTGAAAAACTGAAATGCCCTTTTCTCCTTAATTCTTATCATTCTCCAGGGGTAACAACTGAAAACAGTTTCTTCTGTGTCCTTTCAGAAATTTTTATGTATAAACATGCTTATAGAAATAAATATAAATATGTTTCTTAGTTTTATGAAATGGGATCATACATAAATGTGTATCTATATTCTGTATCTGTCTACTTTCTTTTAACTTGATATATCTTAGCTTTTTGCATCAGTTTATATAGTCCATTGCATTTCTTTTATCGCCTGTATAATGTTGTACATCATACACATATGAAATGTATAAAAATACCATGTTATAGTTAAGTAATGTCGCCCACTGGAGAACATTTAGATTGTGTTCAATTTTTTGCTGTTATAAGCATTGCAGCAATACATTCATTTTGTAGATACATCTTTGTTAACATAAATTCTTGGAAGCATAGATACTGAAAAATATGTGCATTTAAAATTTTGTTAGATATTTCTAAGTTGCCCTTCTTAAAGATTGCAACAATTTGCTATTCCATCACAAGTATTTTAGAGTAGAACTCAGTAAACACCTGTTTAATGTGCATATGAATGAGCACCCACTTCTCCATGTTCTTGTCAATGATTGACATTGTTGGACTTTAGAAGTCCTTATCTGGTAGATAAAAGTGGTACATTGTTGCTTTCATTCGCACTTTTAAAATTTCCCGTAAGTCGAACACTCTTTTTAGTTTTCTGCTTATTCACTAGCCATTTATATTTTATTTTCTAAAAACTATTTGTGCCCTTTGTGTGTTTTCTGTGCAGTGATTTGTCTTTTCTTATTGATTCTGTAAGGGTTATACCATAGACTGAATGTTGTGTCTTCATCAGATTTATATGTTGAAGTCTAATCCCCGAAGTGATGTTATTTGGAAGTGGCACCTTTGGGAGCAGGTTAAGTCTCAAGATTAGAACATTCATGAATGGGATTTGCGCCCTTATGAAAGACACCCCAAAGAGCTCCATTTGCCCCTTCCACCATGTGGAACGCACAACCAGAAAGTAGACCTTCACTAGATACCAAATCTGCCGGTAACTGGATCTTGAACTTCCAACTTCCAGAACTGTGAAAATTCAATTTCTGTTATTTATAAGCCTCCCAGTTTACGATATTTTGTTATTTCAGTCCAAACTAAGACAAGCAGTTTGTATACTTATTACATTGGCCCTTTCTCTGGCATATATATAGGACAAATTTCTTCCTAATAAGTTGTTATATTTTAACTTTTTCTTTGTCTATACATAAATTTATTACTTTCATGTGTCAAAGTTATCAGCCTTTCCTGTATATTGCTAGATATCTGATATCAAATTTATACTTTACACATGGAATTTCTGTGAAGATATATTTCTAAAGCTGTTCTCCTTAACGTTGCAAAGGCTATTCGAATAATATATTAGCTACTTAATTAGCCAAATTAAGAATGGATTTTGAATAATATATTTTCTTTAATCTGAAAGGTTGAGGACACTAAGAAAATGAAAGTTCTGCTATTATAATGATATAAATACAGAAATTAAAATACATTGAGTTAAAAAATAACTTGATCAAAGTGAGAGGAATAGGGAGCTAGGTGGGTGACTGACCTCCAGACTCAGGTGCTAAAGGCATGAAAGTAAAATGTGAAAGGAGAAAAGACTTATGAAGAGAAATATGAGAAGAATAACTGAGGAATAAAAGGAGATAATCCAACAAGGAAGGGAGGCCCAGTAAGAGTGAGAGAAAGGAGTACTGAAAAATGAGGCCAGGTACAGTAGCTCATGCCTGTAATCCCAGAACTTTGGGAGGCCAAGGTGGGAAGATCACTAGAGGCCAACCTGGGCAGCATAATGAGACCCCATCTATTAAAAAAATAAAGAAAATAAGCCAGGCATGGTGGTTCATGCCTGTGATCTCAGCTACTAGGGAGACTAAATGGGAGGATTGCTTGTGCCTAGGAGTTTGAGGCTGCAGTGAGCTGTGATGGTTCCACTGAACCCCAGCCTGGGTGACAGAGCAAGACTCTGACTCTAAAAAAATAAAAATAAAAATAAAAAAGGAAAGGTTCAAAGACAGAAGAAGATATTTCATGAAACTTGAAAAAGAGTAATAGATCTGAAAGAACTGTGGAAGGGGAAGCTCCAGTAGAATACCTCCCTTTCAATTCATTTCTAAGATGTCCCTTCCTTCTATCTGTACCATTCTGTGGGCCCAGGTGAAAATCAACTTCTAGTCAGCATTATCTGTTACCACCTCCAAATGCACAACTCTTTTGTTTATTTATTTTAACAAAAGAAACAAAATTCTTCATCTCATATGCCCCCATGAGGACATTGATATAGTTTGGACATTTGTCCCCACCCAAATCTCATGTCGAATTGTAATCTCTAATGTTGGGTATGGGGCCTGGTGGGAGGTGTTTGGGTCGTGGAGGCAGACTCCTCGTGGCTTGGTACTGTCTTTGCCATAGTGAGTGAGTTCTCCTAAGATCTGGTCATTTAAAAGGGTGTAGCACCCCTCTCCCTCCTTGTTCCTTTCTCACCATGTGAAGTGCCTGCTTCTGTTTCACCCACCTTCTGCAGTGAGGAAAAGCTTCCTGAGGCCTCCCCAGAAGCAGATGCTGGCACTGTGCTTCCTGTACAGCCTGCAGAACTGTGAGTCAATTAAACCTCCTTTCTTATAAATTACCCAGTCTCAGGTATTTCTTTATAGCAATGCAAGAATGGTCTAATACAGACATCTTCAAGGAGGTAACACTCAGATTAAATCTTTATTCTGTCAATTTTAATTTTGCTGGGTAAGAAAAATTGGAGCATAGAAAAATAGATGACTTGATATGGGTTTTTCGGAACTAGAAGAAAAATTTTAGTTTTCCTCTTCATATTCTTTTGGACCTCACTGGGCTCAATCTTAGTTGTAGAATGAATCAACACAAATCAGCATTGTCATCTAAAATACTTTTATAAAACAATTCTTAGAGTAGTCCCTGAAAATTAAGGGGTAAGAAATGAATCCAATGTCTTATTCCTTTCTTTAAAGATCTTAATTAATTTAATGTTTTTATCACTCTAAAGAAAGTTTTACATTCCTTGACATTATCCAATCATATATTTAAAGCAAAGAGAATTCTCGCCATTTCTGTAGGGTTTGTTTGTTTGTTTGTTTGTTTGTTTAGAGATGGGGTCTCGTTATGTTAACCAGGCTGATCTTGAACTCCTGACCTCAAGTAATCCTCCCATCTCAGCCTCCCAAAGTGCTGTGATTGCAGGTAGGAGGCACCGCGCCTAGCCACCATTTCTGTGTTTCAAAACAATCCTGCACATTTGAGGTTTGGCTAGACCTGGCATTAGCTTTGTTACAATAGCATAAACTCTCTCTTTTAAAAATGGAAATACATTCTGTTCCTCTAATTCTTTACTATCCTCCCCCTGTCCCCTCCCTCCCTGTCTGTTTTTTAACTGTGGGTTTTAGACATTAAAAATATATCAATTTCTCCATTTCTCTGGGGTTCAGGATTTATGCAGTTGAGTCTTTTAACTTTCTGTGATTTTTGAGATTCTATTTTACTCTTGTCCTCTCTGCACATCCAAGTATGTCTATTTCTTAGCGAGTGATACCTACAAAATATGACTAGTTTCAGAACTATTTCCAACTTCTTTGTTTTGTCTTGTATTTCTATTGTGGCACTAATTACTAGCAATATGATTAATGCACTACTTACTGGTGGCTTTGTTCCCTTTGTTTTTCTGATAATGCTAATTAATCCAATTTTGAAAAAAATACTTTCAGTTCTGCTCATACATGTCAGATTGCAGGTGCCTTGGAAATCATTTTTCTCCCCTTTGGTTTTAAATTAAAGTGAAAAGTAAGAGTAAGCCAATTAGTGATGTGGCTGAAAAAAGTGCTCTTACCTAAGTTGTTCATCGGGAATGTCTAGGGCCAGCAGTGTTAGAAATGGCTCTGAAGTAAGAAAGTTTCAATTCACTGGAAAGTTGTTTTGCCTTTTACTCATTTCTTATTATTGTGTGAGAGGAGGTGGGGGAGTATTACTTAGGTTTAGGTGCAACAGACTTATTCCCAAGTGGAAGCACGGTTGAAGATGGCTGCCTAAGATACGAGTACCAATCAGACTTAAACCAGAACGCATTTGCCCCTCTCCTATCTAAATGTCTCAGTCTTCCCGCAGCTCTCTCTTAGCAGGTGCTCATTAGGTTTAACGCTGGGAGACTCAGTTTTAAACTTGTAGTTGTTACTTGCTGTGCAGTTTGGTTTATGTGCGCAGCACTCATTTTCTTTGACAGATCAATAACACCCAATGGACGCCCTCCATTAAACTTCTTTCAACACTTTTTAAGGGCTCTGCTAAATTACACTATATATATTAAAATTTGAGTGGTGCCTAGCTTTCCCAGACGCCAAAGATGCAGTGATTTTTACCCTAAGAAATAATGAACTTAAAAAAAAATAGATTTCATTTCTCCTCTTTAAAAAAAAAAAAAAGAACTTCTTAGAGGACTAATTTTGTATCTACTTTTTAATGGATTAGGATTAAAAACCTCCCAGAACTTCAGAATCATTGCATAAATAACTACATTTTTATTCATGCTCTTTGATTCAATGTATAGAATTGTTTATTCTGCATATAATTTCAAAAATTTTTAACATAAAGTTAGAATGTTTATGCCCAATATGGCATACAAAAAGTGACTGCTGTTTTCCTCTTAGATTAACCATTTACCATAATTTCTCATTTTGATCCTGCATATTCTAATCTATGTGTTTCTTATAGAATGCCAAGGAGGTTTTCCCAAATGCCTTTAAGAACTGCAGGATGGTGGGCTATCCCCTTGCCACCACCACCTTTGTTTATTTCTTTGTTTCCTTTACTTCTCCTTAATAAACTGGAAGGGGAAATCTGTATAACCTCTCTTATTCACTCAGCAGGGGTAGATTAAAAATGCACATGCTGCAAATAGTTAAATATTTCTGTCGAAGTTCAAGGTTGTGCTTTTAATTTTTAAAATTAACTTTGAAATTGAATTCATTTCAACAAAAGGCAGGAGACTTGGTGAAGTCCTCACCCCTACAAAATTGGATTAAAGTGCTAATTGTTTTATCTGAAATATCACTTTCAACTAATTAATTCATTTTGCCCTTCACTGAATTGGTTGGAAACCCCAAAAGATCTTTAAGGAAAGAAAGAGAGAGCTGTGTGCCTTGACCTTCCCTCACCCCCAATCACATCTTTATTTACTATACTAAAACATGAAGCTCTGCCATAAAACAAAAGGTAGGAAAATTATGTAGGCTGAGGGAATAGTTTCTCCTTATGAAATGCAGACTAATAGATTTTCTTTTTCAATAAGATTCAGTTTATGTTTTTGAATGGCTCTAAAGAAACTATAATCACATTAATCTAGACTTTCATTTATGAAGCACCAATTCTTCCTTCGTTTTCCAACTGTCCTTGACTCGTATTTTAGTGAATTTTGTTGACAGATTCCACGCCACCCAAAGTTGCCAGATAAACTTGGCATTTCATGGTATAACCCTTTGGAGTTGTACAATGGAAGGCCTTTTTTTTTTTTTTTCCCTAGGTCAGTTAGAAAGATAGGTGAAATACCCTTATAATCTCACCAGCTTTTTTTTACTCATTATACCTTTAGTTATTCTACAGAACCATTCCACTATCTGTTATCTATTTGCATGAGGCTCTTTTAACTGATTTTCAAAAATGGTTATATATACCAGGTGTTACGCTTACTTTTTTTTTTTTTTTGAGATGGAGTTTTCGCTCTTGCTGCCCAGGCTGAAATGCAGTGGCACGAGCTCAGCTCACTGTGACCTCTGCCTCCTGGGTTCAAATGATTCTCCTGCCTCAGCCTCCCAAGTAGCTGAAATTACAGTCACACGCCACCATGGCCAGCTATTTTTTTTTTTGTATTTTTAGTAGAGACAGGTTTTCACCATGTTGGCCAGGCTGGTCTCGAACTCCTGATCTCAGGTAAAGGTGATCCACCCGCCTTGGCCTCCCAAAGTGCTGGGATTACGGACATGAGCCACTGCACCTGCACCTGGCCAACACTTACTTTTTCACCTGGCCTACACTTACTTTTTTAAAAGGACTTAAGTGAAATTCTGTTAGGTAGTAAAATGCCTTCAAAGCATATTAAACATCTGAAATACTTTCATGCAAGGGCCCTGAGTATTTGGTAAAGTGTTTTGTGAATGTTTGTGTGGGTTTGTTTTTCATAGCTCATTGATTCTTTTTTAGTGTTTCTTTTTTAATTCTTGAGCATATTTAACAAATAAAATGTGTTTCATAAAACTTCAAATTTTCAAAGAAAGTTTCAAAATACAGTAAGTCTTTATTGTAAGGTCTAATTTTTCAGGTATAATTGCTTGTCTTCCTATTTCTGCAATTTATGTATAATGACTAAAATCAATAATGCCATCTATGAATTAAATAACACTGTATTTGCCCTGAGTTCTATAATGGTCTGTTGGCTACCTAGTGACATAACTGAGCATTTGAGCAATCACTCCATGTAGTATGAGTTAGTACTGTTTGTACTGCACGTACAAGGAAATGGTATATTAATTTTATTTAATTAATTAATAATATATTCTAAGATAATCAGCTATTGTTTCTTGAGCACTTATTATATGCCAGGAATTCTGCCAAGGGCTATCCAAATGCTGTTTCATTTTATCTTTGCATCAATCCTCTGAGGGAAGTATTACTAGCATTTCCACTTTACAAATGGGGACACTGAGGCTCAGTAAAGTTAACCCAAGATTACATATAACACATTTGTCAGACACCAAAGCACCTGAGAACTGATTCATCTCTCTTTAATTCTGGAGCAAAGCCACTGCTCATTTTGGAAATTCAAAAGTTATTTTTACTAGGAAGTGATTGTTTTGTTACCAATTCAGTGAGGAGTATTCAAATGGCTTGTCTTGGAATCTCTGTTAAGCACGCTTTCAGAAATTTTCAGAAGACAAAGTGATGAACAATTTAGATTGTCAATACTCTGATTACAGGACCCTGGAACATTCAAGAAATTTCATGAATTCAATTAAAAATAAAAGTAAAGGAAGGAAAGGAGAGAGAAAGAAAGGGAAGAAGTAAGGACGAGGCAAAAATAAAAAAGGGGGACAGAAAAAGGAAATTAACATCAAATTAACACCAGGCTGATAACATTTTTCACTTTTCCCAACTCCTTGCAGTGGTACTGTAGAGATCACAGCTTGAAATGGCTTAAACACTTTAGCAGCCACACAGAATCTTAGATCTTAAAATGTTCTGTTCTTGAAGAGGGACTGGTTTTATTCAAAAGCCAGGATCATTTGTAATCTTTCTTTGCTGGAAAATTAAAACAAATGCCGTAGAATTATCCAAACTTTTTAATTTAAATAGTACCATATAGTCAGTTTACTAAACTTTTAGAGTTTTTAAAAATATTTCTATCTTCACATATATAGGTAATCCATTTGGTTCATATATATTAAACACATAAGATAGTTTGTATATGTGTGTGTGTATAAACTCATTCACTATATATACACATTATATATATAATTATATAGAAACACTTCTTAAATTTTGTCTGTTTATTTGATTTCAAATAATTATTACCTTACCTTGATTGACAATGGTACATATAAGAAAACAGGAATGATTTCAGCAATACTTCTTCCATAGCTGATTATCACTCCATTTTTTTACATGGTCATTATCTATAAAACAACATGCATTCAAAAATAGTCCCACGATCTTTTCTATATTTCTTCTTTCATTATATATATTACTTCCTTATTTAAGGAATGGAAATTTTCATGTAAAAGCTACCCCCAACCCTTTTTCTTTTTTTCTTTTGAGATGGTGTTTCTCTCCTGTTGCCCAGGCTGGAGTGCAGTGGGGCAATATCAGATCACCGCAATCTCCGCTTCCTGGATTCAAGCGATTCTCCAGCCTCAGTCTCCCAAGTAGCTGGGATTACAGGCATGCGCCACCATGCCTGGCTAATTTTGTACTTTTAGTAGAGACGGGGGTTTCTCGATGTTGGTCAGGCTGGTCTCGAACTCCTGACCTCAGGTGATCCGCCCGCCTCGGCCTCCCAAAGTGCTGGGATTACAGGCATGAGCCACTGCTCCCGACCCATCCCCCACCTTTTTTTTTTTTAAAGATATTCTTCACAAGTACAGAAACTTATTTAAAAAATAGTGGCCAGCCTTTCATACCAGAAATCAACACTAATAATCTTGTTAAAAGCAATAAGGACCCGGAACTTTAAAATGAGTTATGCAAATATAGTATATGTAATTAATTGTAATTTTTATTTAATAATACAACACAAAGCATTGGTAATATTTACTTATCTGTAATTTTTTAAAAGTTGGTTTTCCTCTTCCAGGTATTATATTCTAGGGTCACTTTCCCTTTCCTATATGAAGGTAAGTGTTTGAGAAATACAAAACGTCTTTCATCCAGTCTAAGCAAAATTCAGAAGATAAATTAGCCACCAAAAGAAATGAATTCATTCTAAAGGAAAATAAATTTTATTTCCAATTATCCAGTCTGTTCATATTTCCATTAGAGTTGGAATTAAGAGTTGACTATACTTGCTTACATAATCTTGCATTTATCTTTCCAACCTCAAGAATTTTGTAGGCCTGGCAAGGTGACTCACACCTGTAATCCCACACTTTGCAAGGCTGAGGCAGAAGAATCTCTTGAGGCCAGTAGTTCAAGACCAGCCTGGACAACATAGTGAGACCTCGTCTCTACAAAAAAAAAAAAAAATTAGCCAGACCTGGTGGCACATGCCAACGACTACTAAGTACTATTCCAGACTCCCCAAGTAGGACTCCAAGTAGTACTTAGGAGTCCCAAGTAGTCTCAGCTACTTGAGAGCCTGAGGCAGGAGGATCACTAGAACCCAGGAGTTCGAAGTTGCATTGAACTATGATCATGCCACTGCACTTCAGCCTGGGTGACAGAGCAAGACTCCATCTCAGAAAAAAAAAAGAAGTTTTGTATATGTAAAAGTGTGCTACCATCCACCTGGTGGATTATTGTGCAGTCACAGAAACATAGGCTTAGGAAGTATTTATATTAAGAATTTATAAACATGAAACATGTTTATTTTATTTATGTTCAGGCAAAAAAGTAAGGTACAAAATTACATATGCAACATGATTACAACTATGTAAAAGAAAAATAATAGAAGGTAATATATCAAAATGTTAACAGTGATCATGTTGGGTGACAGAGTTATGAGTGATCTTTCTTCACTTTTCTCTGTATTTTCCAAATTTTGTATAGAACAAGTATATGTTATTTTCATAACATAAAACGCTTCATTCAAACTGAAATGTGTGAGTTTAGTCATATTTTCAAGTGATGTTTAAAAGCATTCTTCCATTTCACTGGAGTTATTTTACATCCAGGCATGAAAATTCAGTTTGTGCCAATAAGAAATCTTATCCCCAGTTGGTAGGTGTGCTGGTAAGGATCATCTGGATACAAAGCAATTGTGTGTGGGAAGAAATAAAAAGAGAGGGAATGGTTAGAACAATCAGATAACAGGAGTAATGGAAGAGTACTCTATTTAATATAGGGGTCCTATTGACTGATGTTAGTTTAGTCCCCGCAGATCCTATCACTGATTTTTAATAATCATTATTAGTAATTGGTTCGTAAGTTTTTTGTCTCCATATCCCACTAAATGAAAATGTTTTTCCACCCTATAACAACAATTTTAAAGAATGAGATTAAAAAATAAAACAAAAACATTGGTGACCAAACTATTTTGCTTTATTTTATTTTTTTCTGGCGGTAGTTATGAGAAAAGACCAACTGCAAAAATGAGAGTTACTAATTGTAACTCTCAGAAACTTAGTTTCTTTTTCCTTGTCAGTGAAATGAAGAGGACAATCCATGTTTTATAAGGTAGTCTAGAGAAGTGGCCCCCAAAATCAAGTATGCTCAAGCTAGTGGGTGAAACACCACACACACACACACACACGTGTGTGTTATGCATTATAATTTTGTGTACACATATATTTATGTATCTACAACTCTGCTGACTTTAATGTTCCATGGAGTGATTGACCTGGGGCCATTGCTTGTTGCGTGTGTCAGATGACCGTGTGTTTCACACAGTCCAGGAAGGACAGTAAGGGAGGGAAGGCAGATCGCATCACAGGTGGCTGACGGGGCACCCTCATGTGTTAGGCTGCCTTCAGCACATTATAAGGCATTATGGTTTTCTTGTGTTCGGCTAAAAGGAATTGTGGATTATATTATTTGGTGTAACTAAAGTATCACTTACAAATTGAATGAGTGGCTTAAAAAGATCCCTATAGTAAAACCACATACTGAAATTCATAATAATAATGCAAATTCAAATGAACAAGGCAATGGCAAAGCCAGCATGTCTCCTAGTAAAATAGCCACACTAAGTTAAGGATAACGACAATATGTTTAAGCTTTGATATCATTAATAGCAAGCATAAAAACAAAGTGAACTTAGAGCTAGATCCTATTATAAACTGATTAGTCAGGATTTTCATACAACATGAAGCATAGTCAATTGTTCTTGTTAAAATATTATTCGTTGTATTTTTGAAGGCAAAATATTATAAATAATTATAAGCAAAATATTCTAATTTATGTAAAATAAAATTTGTTTTATATTTATCATTCTTTTGAAATCCCTGTTTTTGTGCACATTTTATAATGTATATAATATAGTGGTAGTGTAGAAAATATATATAATAAATCAATGGATATGCATATTTTGTGGATACATGGTCCAAATTGTGAAACTGTCGGGGTGTATGATCAAAGAAGTTTGGCAACCACTGGTTTCAAGGACCGGATCTGAAAATATGTATAAAGTCCCAGGAATAGCACTTGTCACCAGTGGTTGTCAATCTAACGCACTAAGGAATTTCTACTGAGGTGACTGTCAGTGAGAACTAAGAGATATTTTTAAATTCACTTCAGTTTATACCAAGTCTTTATGAACAACCTTATTCTTGGTAGGATATTTATATCACATCTGAGGGCACCAGAGGAGTAGCCAGTGATCCACGGGCTAACTCCACTTTTCACTGGTACAGAGAGAATGGAAGGAGGCATGGTAACTTGATGGACTTGAGGCTGGTTGATTTCTGAGTCATCCAGATAACTTATCCAGAGAAGTGACGATGATTTCATTTCTAGTAACGAAAGTGACAAGTGATATAAAATAAAAATATAATGTCACAATGCTTAGATAAGCCCAATCCGTGTCTAACTCACAGAAATTTGGATTTTGGCAATGAAAGACTTTAAGTAAATATAGCGATCGGCTTATATATTTATAGAGCAAATTTTTTTTTCTCAGATGAATTAAAAATATCATTTATTGATCATACATCTTCTCAGGTCAAGTAATAAAAGTTTTTTAAAAAATGAGCAATCATAGTTGTTTCGCCTTCCATTATTAGATGGTTTCAATACAGGATTAGAGAATTTAGCATAATTCTTCCCCAGCTTTGCCGCAGAGCCCCTGCATTCAAGGTATTGTTACACTGAGTGAGACAGACTTGTGAGAAGGAGGGAGAAGGGGAAATTCACAGCTAGAGAATATTCAGGACCCACATTTCAACTCCTCAAGTGTTATCTCATTAAATGTTTTGTATCTGTTAGGCATTCATATTTGTAACCTGTTAAGTAAATTAGCAACCTTGTTTCTTTCTTCCCTATTCCCTCCTTATTTTCTTCTTCAACACAGGGACATTTAAAAGAAAATCAATAAATGAACAAACACAAAGAAAAATACTTGTTCGGAAAATAATTTTGACCCTAACTCTTATTCTTGAGGGATTAAATGATATAAGAGCGAGGGAAGAACTGGACAAATGTGTCTCTCATCTTTTCTCACTTTCCGCCTTTCTTGGACTCTCCTCTCCATCTACTGGAATGTTAAAGAGAGGAAGTTCTTTGGCCTATACATAGTTGGCTCATTCAAATTCCATATGCATTCAGCTGTGCAACTGGGAGAGGCCCTCTGTTTCCTTGGAGCGTTGGGGAAGCCAACATAATTTGATCAGTAAAATTATCGAAGGTGATATTTAAAACAAACAAAAAGCAGAAAGGCTGGGACCTAGAACAAAACAGTGGTTGAGAGATTTCAAGGAATTTCTTCTGACAGGTTTTTGAGGGATGTGTTTTCAAAAGTCATAATTCACCCGTCGTTTCTAAACGGAGCACAGGGAAACAGCAACCCCTCTCACCGTCCAAATGCCTGTGCTGCCGTGTGACTAAACACAGCCCCTGCCACTTTTCCAGTTCTGATTTTCTAGCTGTGTGAGAACATCCAGCCATTTAGGGGGTGTCACTCAGGCTTATCCTTTTAATCGGAGCCCTTAGAAGAAATGCCAGTTTGTTTTTGGAGACAGTTAATCTGACGGAAGTAAATTCAAGTTTTGGCAAAGATCTGTGGTAAGATAGAGTGAAAAGCTGCCAAACAGTATTATAAGAAGAAGAAGAAGAAAAGGTACGACCTCCCCAAGTCAAATGCCAGCACACCTACACCAGTTTCAATCAAGCCGTAGAAAAATAAGATATTTTTAGATGTATTAAGCCTTAGTGCTTCTTTGCCCTGAGGGCTGTTTTATTACCACAGAAAGAGCCTGTAATCACTTTTCCATGAGGTTTTTATAATTTAATATGAAATGAGCTTCTAGAAAAACTACACTTCAAAACAAATCTGAACAGTTATTCCTCCACCTCACCCCACTGACCACAGACGCCAACCATTTTCTCTCACTTTGCTTCATCTCAGAGCCCTTTCCCGCAGCTCTTCAGACAGCTGTCCAGTTCTGCAGGCTTCAGATCAATGAATGCACCTCCTAGTTTGGGTTGCCTATGCCCATCATACTGGTTGAGTTATTGTTACACTGCTGAGCTGATGGCTAAACTGAGGCTCCAAAAGAACTTTTGGCATCTTGGCAGCAGAGCTGAGTGGCAAACCAAAGCCTCCATTGTCAGAGTTACCTGTGGATGGGATCTAGGTGATGCTTTGGTCTAATACCCCCCTCTTATAAATAAGGAGACTGGAATTCAGGGTGGCTGTGGTGGACCCAACATCATGCAAGTCGTTAAGTGTTAAGTAGAGAGTATGGGTGAGAGCCTGGGTTTAGCCCATGGGTTTTTCCATTTCACCTCTCTGGACTTTTTATTCATACCAGAAAAATAGGAGTGCTCGTTCAAGGAATATAAAGTGCTTCTTTTTCCTTCTTCTGCCTCTTCATCCACTGACAGGTCACAGGAGTCCTTCTCATGCCACACGGTGGTTTGTGAGTTTTCATTCCCTGGAGTGCCAAAGAGAATGCTGCCATGAGCATCCCTTTACCGAGTTCACTCTGGTCATGGGGCAGAGGGGAGGGAGAGGGCAAGGAAGTTCCAAATAACACTCCCTGCAGCAAAGGAGGAGGAGTGGGGAGGATAGGCGATTGGATTCCTTTAATCCCATGTTACAACTGAAGTCACCAAACGGAGTCAAATATGCTCACAACAGCAATCCCTGTTTGCCAGGAACTATAATTTGAGCCATATGAAACTACCCACATTCAACCATTTTTGACCTACAAAAACAACGAGTGCATATAATTCGACCTAAATGGTATTAAGAAGCCAACTACATGCCAGGAACTCTGCCAAATGTCCATCAGTAACTCAATCGTTCAAATCACCAGTGAGTTCAGGGTGGGCGCAGTGGCTCACACCTATAATCCCAGCACTTTGGGAGGCCGAGACGGACGGATCACGAAGTCAGGAGATCGAGACCATCCTGGCTAACACAGTGAAACCCCATCTCTACTAAAAATACCAAAAAAATTAGCCGGGTGTGGTGGCGGGTGTCTGTAGTTCCAGCTACTTGGGAGGCTGTGGCAGGAGAATGGCGTGAACCTGGGAGGCGGGGCTTGCAGTGAGCTGAGATTGCGCCACTGCACTCCAGCCTGGGCTACAGAGTGAAACTCCATCTCAAAAAAAAAAAAAAAAAAAAAAAAAAAAAAATCACCAGTGAGTTTGATGTTTTTGTTCTTCCTGAGCAGATGAGACCACAATGACTCTGCAAGGCAATGAGATTTACCTAAATCGTAGGGCTGGGAAGGGAGCATGGCAGGATGTGGCCAATTTGGGCTCACTCATTCCTTGTTCCCTCATGTTTTCCCCAGTGGAGGAAAAGAATGTTCCTGCTGCTCACTCCCCACTTCCTCTCCATGTCACCTCCCATCAGCCTTTCCTGCTCTGGGCACCAGGTACTCATGGTGAATGGTGTTCTGGGATGGAGCCCATGACCCTTACCTCCATAACCCTGCACCATCTATCAAGCCTTCATTGAGAGGTCCCCCTCCCCATTCTCCCATCACTCTCTTGGGTTTATCCATTCAGCCCTCTGATCCCAGGTCTGGCTCTACCTGAGAAGTTCCCTGCTACAGAGTTATTCTCCTAAGCCCTAGGCATCCACTCCTCCCCCTCCACCTGCTGGCTCCCAAATAAAGATAGCCTGGGTCTATGCTGAGGACTGGGCTTCACAGACCCTGCTAGCCAAGTTCCTGGCCACAAGACAGCATAGCCTGGCCCAGGAATCCTTAACCAAGGGTTACTAAAGAGAATTTGAAAGTTAAGTAGCTTTTAAACTTGAATAGAAATGACATTTTAATTTTCATGAACTTTTCACTGAAATTTGGCATTTTCTTCCATTTTGAATGGAATAAAACAGTAGAATTCACATACCTATAACTTTGTCATCAACAGAAGTCACAGATATTTTCACTTCCAATTCCAGTTATTGCTGAAATAGTGTTACATTCATCACAACTTCCAAATCATGACCTGCCACCAGCTGTTATTATTTTATTTATCAGCAAAGAAGCACATCTATTATAATAACAAAAATTTGCTTTTTAATATTTGGTCATTAAATTTTAATACATTTGGGCTTTTTTCAGCCTATATATTTTATTTTATACATTTAAAAGCATTTTTCTGAGAAGGGATCCATGGGCTTTGTCAGATAGCCAAAGGGGTCTGTGGCACTCAAATAGTTAAAATCCCCTGGTCCACAGGCTAAAGGGCAGTCAGTTAGGGTTGCATCTGAATCCTGCCCTCACCAGCTGAGTGGCCCAGGAAGTAGCTGCTGAACGTCTACGCCTCACAGATCTGTTGTGAGGCTCAAATGAGATGACACCTGCAACATACAGAGCACAGTGCCTAGCAGAGCCAGGCTCCCAGATGCTAACCCTTCTTATTGGTGGGCCATCCCACCCTGTGGTGTCACTGACCTTACACAGTGCTCTATCATTCAGAGTTGGATCAGAGGCAGTTGGTGACTTCAAATTCACTCTTGGTACCCAGTGCTCTTAAGATCCTTCCAGGTACCCACAGATTGTCATGGAATGTTGCCCTCTCAGAAGCAAGGAGTTCACCATTTCCCCCCATCCAAGCCACTGGTCATCAATAAGCAATCCCTGCCCGATTTCCATGGGGCCATTTCTCTATCCAAAGAGGGAGTTTTTACCAGTGGACTTGGAGTCAGACTTTAGTTCTACCAGCAGTCACATCCTGTCCTGGAATAGTCACTAGTCTTGGTGAGTCCCTTCACCTCTCCGCACCGCCATGGAAGCAGCCAGGAAATCTCTGGCTTGTCCTCTTTTTATAATTTACATTTTATTTTTTAAATTGACACATAATAATTATACATGTTAATGCATAATGTGATACATAGTGATGTATGTATCATAGTGATGTTTCCATGCATATAATGTATAGTGATCAGATCAGGGTTCTTAGCATATACATCATCTAAAACATTGATCATTACTTTGTGTTGGGAACATTCAATATCCTCCTTGTTCTCTTCAACCGACTGTTGTGCAAAATAAATGAGAGAGAGAGTGCAAAGGCCCTATGAAAACTGTGAAGTGTGATGTAAATGTTTGCCACACACACCTCCCTCTCCCTCCTCTATGCCTTTGTGTTTGTTTTCTGCCAGCAGTACTTTTCTCTACCATATTTCTAGGCCTGACTCAAATGGTGCCTCCCCCAGCAATATGCCCTGAAGAAGCCATCTGGGAGATATCATCATCCTCCACTTTCTCCTATCGCCCCTTTATTTACATCAGTCATTCAGCACTCTTCACTTTCTACTTTACAGCTTGTCTTCCCTGCCAAGTAAGCATTCTGAGGGTAGGACCATTGTCTAATTTCACTTTGTATAAACAAAGCATTCTGAGGGTACAACCATTGTCTAATTTCACTTTGTAGAAACAAAACCTGTTGTATTATAGGTCCCTGCCTACATATATGAAAAAACTCATTAAAAATATATGAAAAAAACCATTAAAATATATGAAAAAAACTCATTAAAAAACCTTTTTCAAGATGTTGAAGATAATTCCTGCCCTACAGGAAGGTTAATGGGGAGATAATAAATAAAAACATGGGATAGCTCAAGTGCAAAAGCATTATCCAAACACCATACTCTGAGCTCTGAAGGAAAGGCAAACAGTGAACTCTGTGGGCTGGGGATGGAGGTATGATATTGTAGGGAAGGCTTCCCAGAGGAGGTGACTATTGTCAAGAGATGAGTAAATGCTGGACTGATAATTTGAATAAAGCAGGAGGGATAGGTGAAGTACTAAGCATGGAGAATTACACAAAGAGAAGACCAAGACTGTGATACATCTATTCATTCTTTCATTTTCTCTTTCCATCAACAAATCTTTAGTGAAGACTTGTTCTGTCCCAGGAAGAGCCCTAGATAAACCCACATAATGGAGGGCAACCGATGTGCCATGACAATTATTATTGTGACAGTAAGAGTGTAGCTGTGTCTGTAGTCCCTACCAAGGGCACCACTGATGCAGGAATTCTGGCTTGTCGAAACCTGGCAAATGCCATGTTTAATGGGGGCTCCTCATGAGCAGACCATGTTTCTACATAGTGATAGATGGTCATGGATGACACCAACAGACTTTTCATCCCTGGGTGACTCACAGGACACAGGGACACTGTGGAGGTTAATGGTCACTGCAGCTGTTACCCTTGACACAACACCTATGGCAGATGGTTTTAGATTCCTCCAAAGAAAGAAAGGCTCTTTCCTAATACACTTGTTTTGGGGTCCTTAATTATCCATTTTCGTAACTAGTTGTTCTTTTGTTCCAACTACGCACCAGACATTTTCTGTTAGTCATCTCATTTAAAATGCTCAGAGACCCCATGTGAGGTGAATTTTTTCCCCCCACAGTTTACCAACAAGAAACAAAGACAGATGTTAAGTAGCTTTCCCAAGGTTACACAGTTTGTAAATGTAAAGCCAGGTTTTGGTGCAAAGCTAGTGTTTTGTTTTTGTTTTTTAACCACATAGTTCTATATTCATGCCTTTTCATGTTACACTTCTTGTATTAAAGCTTCTGGACATATGGGGTTGGTTGGAGACATACTTCACATGTACACACTTGTCACACCCAGAGAAAACGTTCTAAAACTGAAGAAGAAAAATGCTGATCAGGTCTATGCTAGGAAAAGTAATATGAACCTAACGTTTCAGAATGGATTCTTTAGAATTCAAAAGGACTAATAATAAATATGATGTGGCCATTATTTTTGGTGAGCAATTAGAATAGCATTATCTTGACAGAATTGAATTTCCATGAATGGAAGTAGGAAGAGTACTTCAGAATCTGGCACATCTTCACTTTTATGTTTGAAGTAAGCACTGGAAACAATGTTTTCCTAAAAACTTCAAAAGCCCACTTATTGTTGGAAATTTGTTCATGGATATATGTAGCTGTTCTTTGGCAATGTTTTGTAGAAGCTTTAATATTCAATTTCAGAGGCTCTCTAGCACAATCATACCAATTCAATCTTCATTCATTCACACATTTAAAGAATTAATTTAAAGTTGCGCAAAGAACCATTTGAAATCCATAGGACTTGTAACTCCCGCCAACCGAGTCATGAATATGCTTATATTGCTTTTCATAACGATGTGTTTGTTGAGCACAGATGTGTGTGTGCACAGAAGGATAGTACAGATCTAAGTCTATGTGCATGCCCACATACACATATACACTTCTGCATTCATAGGTACATGTGCTGTGGAATTGCCTTCTAGAGGTTGATTCATTCATTAAATAAATATTACCTTGCACACCCCATGTGCATCTCTTCTAGACAATTGCATGGCATTCAAAGGATCCTCAGATCCAGTCTATTAAGGGAAAGAAGCCAGAGGAAAATAAAATGCTAAGTACCTAACTGAGAACTGCTATTACTTAATCTATGGCAAATGAGTGGTCAGAGTTGTAGAAACAGAAATAACAGTACTCATGGCCTCATACCGGAAGAAGCTGTGTCTTTAGCTGCCAGTGCTAGCTGCCATCCCCCGAACTCTCATCATGTGCCAGGCACTTTACAGACATTATCTCTGGTTCACATCCTTCTTTCTAAGATGAGAAAGCAGACATTAAGGGACATACCTAAAGATACACAGAAGCTGTGGACAGAAGCAAAATCCACACCTAGTTCTGCAGGCTGCAAAGTCCTCACACTTTCCACTCCACCCATTACTCCTCTTCACTCCTTTACTCCCTTTCACTCCTCAGGAAAAGAAGGAGGCTTTCCTGTATGGAACAAACTAAGGCTCATGGCCAGTGCTACGCTTTCCCTTCTTGTGGCCTCCATAGGACACACACATGGATGCCAGGAGATGGAGCAGAGTGGCAAGTTTGGGAGGATGCTAGTAAGAGGGGAGAAATTCCATACTGGAAATAAGCTGAGCTAGGAGGGGCTGGGCAGGCATTGCCAGAGAAGCCTGTTCATGTCAGGGACTTTGCTCTGTGCAGGCAGGCACACATGGTGGGTCACGAGGCGCTCCCTCAGCCTTGGAACCCTCCATATCTCTCATGGCCCCAGGAAAGACCTTGGCTCAACACAAACTGAAATAAAAGTGTAAGGCCCCGTCATGGGATCTCTGGGGCTATGATGGTGGACCAGCAGCCTACACAGCAATAGGTGGCTCTCTGATATCCTATATTCACACCTCCCATAGACAGTACTGTCAGTGATTCGTGATATTGTATATATTGATGCACACACATTTTCATATACATGTTAGAGATAAGAGTGGTTGACATCACTAGAAGACAGCTTGTTTATAAAACAACATCCTTCTGATAAATTTTCGAGGTAAAAACTGGCTTTGGGAGTAGAATTTATTATTTCTATTGTTAAATCCGAATAATGTTAATTTTTCTTGCTAAAGTACTTAAGTGCCCTTATTTTGTTTTTACTAGGCATATTTTGTTGTTGTTGTTGTCATTTTTGAGACAGAGTCTCACTTTGTCACCCAGGCTGGAGTGCAGTAGTGCGATCTCGGCTCACTGTAACCTCCCCTCCCAGGTTCAAGCAATTCTCCTGCCTCAGCCTCCCCAGTAGCTGGGACTACAGGCGTGTGCCACCACATCCAGCTAATTTTTGTATTTTTAGTAGAGATGGGGTTTCACTATGTTGGCCAGACTGCTCTCGAACTCCTGACCTCAAATGATCTGGCCGTCTTGGCCTCCCAAAATGCTGGGTACAGACGTGAGCCACTGCACCTGGCCTGTTGTTGTTTTTAAAGGAGTAGGAGTTGATTTTGTAAGAGAGCTATTAATGGTGTCCTTCATATTAAATGATGATTGTTTGATGCCTTAGATCTCAGAAAATTTAGTTTAATAATCCAACTTAACACCTCACATCATAAGGTGAGAATGTTTAAGTCATTTGCGTTAAGTGCCCAGTGAAGCAGTGGTGGGAACTCCTGACCAGCACAATGCTGGCTGGGCGTTATGGCAGAGCAATGGCTGTGAAGAAAGCATGACCGAGGAGTGCTTTTCTCTTCCTCTTTCTCTTCTTCCTTTGTTTTATTCTTATTCTCCAAGAAAAGTGAAGCACTAGCCTTTTATTTTCTAAATAAAATTTTCATTTTAGAATAGTTCTAGATTTACAGAAATATTGCAAAGATAAGAGAGTTTCCATACACCCCACACCGTTATTAACATCTTACATTAGTACATACAGTTGTCACAATTAATCAACCAATACTGATACATTGTTACTAACTAAAGCCCACACTTTACTCAGATTTCCATAGTTTTTGTTTTGTTTTGTTTTTTTGTTTTTCTTTTTGAGATGGAGTTCGCTCTTGTTGCCCAGGCTAGAGTGCAATGGTGTGATCTCGGCTCACCACAACCCCCACCTCCCGGGTTCAAGTGATTCTTCTGCTCCAGCCTCCCAAGTAGCTGGGATTACAGGCATGCACCACCACACCAGGCTAATTTTGTATTTTTAGTAGAGACGGGGTTTCTCCATGTTGGTCAGGCTGGCCTCGAACTCCCAAACCTCAGGTGATCCACCTGCCTCGGCCTCCCAAAGTGCCGGCATTACAGGTGTAAGCCACCACGCCTGGCCCAGATTTCCATAGTTTTTACCGAATGTCTGTTTTCTTTTCCAGGATCCCATCAGGGATACCATATTATATTTGTTGGTCATGTCTCCTGAGGCTCCCATTGGTTGTGATAGTTTCTCGGAATTCTTTATTTTTGAAGACCTTAACAGTTTTGAGGAATACTGCTCAGATATTTTATTGAATGCCCCTCAATAGAGATAAGGTTTATCTGATGTTTTCTCATAATTAGAATGTAATTGTGAGGGGAGGGAAACCACAGAAGTAAAGTGAAATTCTCTTCACATAATGCGTCTTCATTTTTAACATAAGTAAAACACCTGGCACATTGGGTATATAGTAAGTACTCACTAAATGTAAAAAATGTCAATAAATGTCAGATTCTTCCTCTCCTCCCTTTCCTAGGCCAGTTGGGTAACTGAAATTTGTATATGAAATGTCTTTACTATGAGTCAGTTCCTCTCCTCTAGGAAAGGTGAGAACCAGAGAGAAGGCAGGCTTGACCCCACTGTGTGCTCCCAAAAGGTAATCTCTGTGGCACGTGACAACAGGCTGGCTCTTTGCTGTGTATTCTGGTTGGGTTTGGTCTGTGGGGCAGTAGCAAGAGTTCAGAGGGCAGGAGGAGAGTGAGATGGGGTATTTGCTCTGAGCTGACTCCCCCCTACGTTTGGTTGACATGGGCTGGCTGCCTCCCACAATGCAGGCCCTTGCATGCAGCCCTGTTCACAGCAGCAGCCCTCCCTGGTTCTTGCCCCTGCTCCTCTCCTTGCGCCCCTTCAGGCTGAGGGGCATGATGGTGCCTCCATGCTGCCTATCCAGGGATTTGCACTTTCTGTTATTGGTTTCCACAAATCCTGCTTATAACCCTGTAAACTGTTTCTTTATTTAACTCTCCTCAATTACCCATTTTGTGTCACTCTCTCACCAGGGTCTTGACCGATAATGTCCCCTATATAAATTTGGATACAGAAGAATTGAAAGGGGCTTCTAACAGGTCAGGTAGTCAAATAGCATCTATTGAATTGTGACCTAATAGAATGGTTTCATATGTTTAGAGGATGAATCACTGTAGCAGAAACATCTATGCTACTGTTCTCTGTCTTTCTAACGCTCTTCAGAATGACCTTTGCAGGCTTTCCATTTATTTTAATGATGCTACCATTACACAAAATATTTTTGGAATTCTAGAATCCCTGCTTGAAAATTATATTTAGAGACAGCTTAACTTATAGTGATCTTACCAAACTTGAGTCCTCCTCTCTTCACCAACCTGAGTTTTGAATCACTTTCAACTATTTCCAAAATCAAATTCAACTTCAAAGAGTGAAGCTTTTACTGGTGATATTTAGACCAACAAGGCATAGTTTCCACAAGAATTTTTTTAGAAATGAAAGAAAAGAGAGAGTTCTGGAAGTGTTAAGCCACGGCAAAATTTGAAATAAGTATAGAGCATACATAGGTGGCTACTTTAAGATGGACTGGATTCATTTACATGCATAGATTCTTCTGTGTTTTTTAAAAATTTGTCATTAGACCATAATAACATAGTGTTTTATAATTCAGGTTCTAAGGTCAGACTGTCTGGATTTAAATGCCAGCTTCATCATGTATTATCTGTGTGTGACCTTAGGCAAGCTGGCTAACCTCTCTCTGCCTGGAGTTTCTCATCTGTAAAATGCAGACAATAAGAGCACCAATGTTGTAGGGTGTTCTAATAATTAAATAAATTAGCATTTGTAAAGCATTTTACATTGTGCTAGAACATAGGAGGAAATCAATTATTAGCTATTGCATCATAGGTCTTGATTAATGACCATTAATTTTCAGCAAATTGGTGCTGTAACTATATTTTTATATTCTTAAATCTTACTAATTTAGTTGATGGTTGTTATCTTCATTAGGCACTACTAAGATGTAAAAGCAAGATTTGTTCAGAGATGAATAAAGTGAAGAAATATATTTACATTTACTTTTTTGTTTTTACAACCAAAAATTGAGTGTCCTTTGAAAAGAAAAAAGTCTCTGAAGGCTAAAGTTTCTGACAACATTCAACTAAATAAGCCCCAAGGCTGGGAAAGGAATTAGAGTGGGCTAATTCACCAACTGTTATGGACCTCAGTCCCTCACATATATCCAAGCAAAGAGAGAAAAGTGAGAAATATCATTACCAAGTGTATATGTTACAGTAAAATGACATACATAGAATTTTTTTTCTAAATATTTCAAATAAACACAACATTTTCTAATTATTCAATGACAGGTTTTACCTTTAAATTTCTAAGCTGTAGCACACTCCTGGGCTATAAGTAAATATGCACACACACACACACACACACATATTTTTAACTATTATACAGTCAAATTAAGTTGGCTGGAACTACTGAGTAACCCCATGAATTAATGAGGTAAACATTTGCCCCCACTGGGATGTGGAAGACTTCCAGGACTCCCAAGCTTACACCTGCAGAAACCGATGATTCACCTCTGAGTCACTCGGCAAACGTTAGCAAGGAGAAGCCAGCTGGGATACAGAGGATGCACTTGGCTGCTGGCTCTCTCTCGCTCTCCTGGAATAATGACATTAATGACACTTCCAAACAGCTCACCCAGTCACAAAGTGGGAGATTACAAAATCCATGTGGCAGCTGATTTCCTAATAGGAGGCATTAAACAGGACATTGCATGTTTTATGGGCTAGGGTTGATTAGACTATAAGACTTAAAATATGTAGCTAAAGTGGTTGAAAAATAGGCCTTGGAAGTTCAGATCAAAGCATTACAGAGGGGTGATTAGATAAATAAAAAGTTTAAGCCTAACTGAGCAAATAATTGCACATCCCCTGAAAAGCTCAGTTCACAGGGATTGATCAAATGTGAGTCACCCCAGGCACAGATGTCTTTCTAAGAATATTTCTTTTAATTTTTTTAATGTACATCAAAAGAAAAAAAAATCTGGGCACTGACCAGCAAATACTCCTGTTTGTATAAGAAAAGCCTCTTTAAGATACTGACAAATATATATATATATATATTCCTCATTGTTTAAATAGGCCATTTTTTTTTCCTTTCTCTTCCTTCTCAGTCTATAGTAAAAGGTTTTTCCTGTTTTAACACAGATTGATAGAGCTCATCTAAGAAAATTCTAAAATATTTCTGGAGTCTTATCTTGTCCATTATGATATAGAAGGTAGATTCAGGTTTATGTTAAAAGCATGTACTGATATTTTTTTCCTAAAGAAAAATATACCACTGGAGAGACTTATCTTCATCTAGTTAAAAAACAAAAACATTTGCTAAGCTTATTTGTGCATTGGTATGTGCCAGACAGAACTTATCTCATTTAATCCCCATGACAATGCTCAAAGGCAGGTTTTCATATTTCTGTTTTATATGTGATGAAATGGAAGCACACTTACAGATTAAATAACCTGTCCAAAATTGCAAGGTTGGGAATTGGCAACGCGGAGCATGAGCCAAGACCTAACAGTGGGCTTTTCCCACCTAAGATCACGTCTTACAGTCATTCTCTAGCGTCCACAAATCTGCAGTACTACCTAGATTTCAAACATTTCTATGAGCTGATCTTCACTGCTTTTTTTGAGGCAAGACCCCAGTATTATTTCTTATTTTGCAAAAAACAATCTGACGTAGAGATCATGGCTTTCCAAAAACTGCATAATAATACCAGACAGATGAGCACGTTGATGTGCACTCACAGCCATTAGGTTTCAAGTCTGTGATTTGGCCATCAGCCTCTGTGGCCGGGTGACCAGGCAAAATATTTTGGTAGCTGGATTTCTTGGTGAGCTCTTGTCCCTGCCCCAGAATCAGCAGTTTCTTTGGGAGCAACATGTGTCTTATTATAATAAACCCAAGAAAATGGTGATCAGAATTATTATTGATGATATTTGACAACTTATTTACATACCACTCATAGCCAACACTCTTTTTTTGGTATTAACACTTCATTTGTCAGAAATTTTTTACTCAGAAGTTTTAACAATGTTAAAAACCAGAATTTTGATAATTCATTCCACCAAATCAAAGAAAATAAACATGTCTGCTTTCACATATGTTACCATGAAGATTTGTCAAGAAATATCTAAATAACCTCAAGAAAAATTAGGGGAAAAAATAAACATATTTTGAAAACGTAATTGTGGGGCAATTCCTTTCTCTTTTTTCATTTTTATTATTATAAAATATCTAAAACAGAGCCATGTACCTTTAACTCATACCAAATCAATAACAGATATCATCTTTCAATATTCTGCCTTACCTACCTCTTGGCTTAATATGTTCTGTACATTGCTTCCCATTCACAGAAAGGGTGCAGGGCTGGGTTTTGTTTGTTTGTTTGTTTGTTTGTTTGTGCAGAGATGATCATAGATTGAGCTACATGTATGCAACAGTTTTGATAAGGAACCAGAGAAGTAGCTGGCCAGCCGCCTGTGGTACATACGGTCTCACTCATATGAGCTGGCTTTCTACCAATTTCTAGAACTGGAAATACTCAAAGACAGAGCAGATCAGTGGAGACAAGCAGAATGTAGGTTGGTGTTCCTTGTAGGGCTGCACCCCAAAAGAACAAGCAGAGGAATCAGGTGAAGAGGGAAGCAGGCCGATAAAGGATGAGAGACACACAGAGATGAGGGGGATCGTGCAGCCTCGTGGAAAGAAATGTTTTCTTGATTACCGACTACCTTCTAGGTGCCTGTTCTATGAGACCTGCCCATAATTCCCACCTATGGGTCCAATGACATTTCCTGTATTTTCACACTAACAGCTCCCAGGAATACCTTGATTTTTCTACTTGAAAGCTAGTTTGGGTTCTAACACTCTTTCTGAAGTTTGTTTACTCAAAAATTTCTGCAACAGGTTGTTGCTTTATATTTCAATTTCCCCTCAGACAGAAAGGGGCAGGGAAACAGCTTAGCACACAGAAACTTTGAGAAAGTTGCTAAGCTCCCTGAGCCTCAGTTTCTTCACTGATAAAATGGTATTAGCTCATAGGGTATTGTCTTAGTTTACTTCGGCTGCTGCAACAAAACACCACAGACTGGGTTGCTTAAACAACAAAAATTTATTTCTCACAGATCTGGAGGCTTGAAGTCCAAGATCAAAGTACTGGCCACTTCAGTCCCTGGTGAGTGCTGTCTTCTTCCTAGCTTGCACATGGCCATCTTCTTGCTGTATCCTCACATGGCAGGACAGAGAGGAGAGAGAGAGCGAGCGAGCTCTGGTCTCATTTTATAAGGGCACCAATCTTATCGTGAGGGCATCATGTAAACCTTATTACCCCCCAAAGGCCCTGCCTCTTTATACCATTGCATTGGGAGTTAGGGCATTGACATGGGAATTTGGGGGAGGACATAAACAGTCAGACCATAACAGGTACCACCAGTAAAGCAACTGGCAAGAGCTCCATAAATGTTAGTCATTATTACTGTCACTCAGATACCAAACTTAAGGAAACAGATGATATTACAATAAAGAGCGTCTGTGTACCCATCTTGACAAATATCAAGAGACAAGCATTTATTGTGCCAGATGCTGAAAGACACAAATAAGAATAAGGCAAAGTTGCTTCCCCTCAAGGAGCCCCTGGTCTCCTGTGCTCTTTGGAAGACTCTGCTCCAGAAGACATCCTGCTCTCCTTGAGGACCACCCTCTGTTTTGCAGGGAAGGTGACTAGCTATGGAAAAACATCCATGACAGGCCTGGAACACACACCTGTTGCACAACTATACAAGCCATTAGACAGAAGTCATTAGACAAGCATTCAAATTTCAGTTGTTGTAGTTACTGTCTGTGACTTTGGCTAAGTCACTTAACCTTGTTCAGTTCAGCTTTCTTCTCTATGGAATAGGAATAATATTTATTCATTTTTTACTTTAAAGTGTTCGTGTTTTTATTACTATTGCATCAAAAAAGATGCTTATCTTGCACTTTACAGTGTGGTGCCTAAGAAGGAGACAGCTGTGCACAGCATCGGGACTGCAGAGTCCATGGGGTGAATGTGGAATCATCACCACCACCATCATCATTATTGTATTAGTTCATTCTCACCTGCCATAAAGATACTACCTGAGACTGGGTAATTTATAAACAAAGGAGATTTAATTGACTCACAGTCCCACATGGCTGGGGAAGCCTCAGGAAACTTACAATCATGGCAGAAGGGGAAGCAGGCACCTTCTTAACAGGGCAGCAGGAGAGAGTGTGAGTGTGTGAAGGAGGAACTGTCAAACACTTACAAAACCATCAGATTTCACTCACATAAGAACTCACTTGCTAGCATGAGAACAGTATGGGGGAAACCACTCCCATGATCCAATCACCTCCCTCCCACGACCTGTGGGGATTACAGGTTCCTCCCTTGAGATGAGATGTGGGTGGGGACATATCAATCATGATTTACTGTATATCATACCCCATATATGTCATATCTAACAACTACAACCCTAATTTGCAGAGTTATTGTGAGAATGAAATGAAATGTATGTAAAATCAGCTATCTGTAGTTATCTCATACAAGGACTCAATAAATGTTCTTAAAATAAACATAACCAAATCAAGCATAGTCCCTTCTTGTCAGGAGGGTATGTGAGGAGAAAGGTTCTGCCCTATCAACACATTTATCTGTAACAACGGGCAGAGCTCAATAAATTGCCATAATATACTGAGGCTGTGGCTCCATGAAGACAAACTTACAAGCAGAGTGGCCGTGCATGGTGAACTTCTGTCCTTGTCCTCAGGGATCCACCAGCTGGGGGTCCTTGCAAGTCGCAGTGTTAACATTTAATGTGCTCTGGCACCAAAGATAAAGCAAACATGAAAAGTTTTTCCAGTGCTACCTAGGTTTTCACTGATTGCTTTAGAAATCATCCACATATTAAAAATGAAAAACAAAACACAGCAAGTCTAAAATAGGGTTAGTTCCTTCTCCCCTAAAGCATTTTTCCACATTCTCTTTGTCTCATGGAAATGAAGATTCAAAGGAAAGTTTCAGAAGTGATACATGCCCATTTTTTTCCCTAAATTTAGATTTGAACCTCAATGAATACTAATGGGGAGAGTGAGCCAATATAAAATAGTGTTTTTCAAAGACTGATAGAGTACCCTTCTCAGAATCAATTGACGTCTTTGTTAAAAATGTAGATTCCAGACTAGTTATCTTGACCCTCTGGGGAGGAGGCCCTGGAATCCCCACGTTTAACAGGCTTCCCGGAGGACTGACTCTCACACAAAGATATTGGAGAAACTCAGATGAATGAGGATGAAATTTTCTGAACTTATTTTGCCTGCAAACAACACCAGCTAATTTTTAAAACAAAGCAATAACAGGTTGAATTAAAATTGACAAATGAGAAGACGGAGTACCTAAAAACATTTCTGATTTAAATTCAGTTGTCCTTTGATATCTGTTTGGGACTGGTTTCAGAAACCCCCTGTGCGTAGCAAAATTTGAGGTTGCTCAACTCCCTCATACGAAATGGTGTAGTATTTGCATATCACCTATGTACAACCTTCTGTACACTTTAAATCATCTCTAGATTACTTATAGTATCTATACAATATAAATGCAAATGTAAATAGTTGTTATACTGTTTTTAATGTTGTACTCCTATTTTTATTAAAAAATATATTTTTATCTGCAGGATCCGCAGATGCAGAACCTGAGGATACAAAACCATGAGTATAAAGGGACAACTGTAGTAGCAAACTCCAATTTGCAAACAATCATTTTACCAAGTTTGATCCTAGGGCTAGTCTAAGCTTACCAATGTGTTAGGGACCATCTAATAATTTAGAAAGAAAAAAGTGTGTGTGTGTGTGTGTGTGTGTGTGTGTGCATGTATCACCATCAAGTAGACCAAAATGTTAAATAACCGCAAAACAATAGGGTCACAGAATCATGAATTACATCTCTTTGATGCATAAAAGTGCCAAAATAATCTCAATACTCAGGAAGACTCACTGTATATTAACCAATATTGTGTGCCCACCCTGCTGGACACTGCCCTAGCCCCTAACGTACAAAGATGAATCAAACATAGTTCATCTCTCCAGCTCACTAGTGCCGTGATTCTTAAACAGTACAGGCTTCCAGAGCCCTTTGAGAGTCCGATGAAACTTAAAAGGTTTTACCTCGAAAAAAATGCACCAACACTTGATTTTGAATATGGTTTCAGGGGACTGGTGGAGACTTCACTTAAGAATCTCTCATCAAAAACAGGCACAGAGTACGAATTGAGGAGGCTCTGAATTCCGGAAGGTTGGTGGTGTTCCCTTCCCACAGATGTTTCAAAATACAATTTAACTGTTTTAAAGACATAAAAATGAAGTGTTCTACATTAAAATTGCATCTTTCGAGGTCTTCTAATTGCACATTTCTGCTTTTGTTTTTTGTGTTGATGGTTTTAGTAGTTTGTTTTGTTTAACGCCTCTGCTTTGCCAGAGCCCAAAGTGTGTATTTAATTTTCCTGTGGATAATTTAGCAATAAGCTGGAGGAAGCATTGGTCTTCACACATATTTATTACATTACAATATAGGATGCTACAAGCTCTCAGAACGATCTGGGAGTACAGAGCAGAGGGCATGGGAAGAAAGTTTCATCTCAACACAGTTATCCAAATATAAGTTCTGAGCTCAAATGGAATGTTCTATTAGTGGTGCTAAGAGAAGGAAATGACTCTCAGTTAACAGGCAGTATCCCCAGGGTGCCCTCAACAATCCCTTTGGGCTAACCAGTTAGAAAGGGCATATGTGAGGCTGGTATGGAGAACAAAAAGGGAAAGGCATTTGGGTAGCATCAGATGTTCTTTCCTGTTTTCCAACAAAAGATACCATTGAATGCCTACTAATGGTGAGGATTGGGGCAAGGTAATGTGTGAGCCAACATGAAGCTGTGGGCAAACAGAGGAGAGCAATGGGGAAAGATGAATCAAGTGAGAGAAAAATCCTGCCACACAATAAAGGAATGGAAAGGGAAGAGGATAAGGCAAGGACAGAGAAAGTGGCCACACTTGGAGGACTGTGCTTTGCAATTTACCCAAATGTTGCTAACAGAACAAAGAGGCTCCCAGAGCAAAGACCCAAGTGACCTGGGTTCCCATTCAAAAAAGATTTCCATTCTTATTGTTCAAGTTATTTACCTCATAAGACATTTGTTTTTAACTCTCTCACACACACTGACCCATGTCTTCTCAATCACCATCTGCTTTCACCCAAACATCCAGAGAAGAGTTGACTGTTTATTTATTTATACTCTGCCTGTTTCCAAAATGGATTTAAGGCAGTGGAGCCAAGAGGTAAGTCAAATTTCAATGTTAAAAATTCATCACTCTAAGATTTTTTTCATATCTTTAGCTAGACAATACCCTATCATTAGAATGTTATGTTAGGGCTTCCAACACTGTTTATATTCAGGTGCTTCTTTCTGCTTATGTAATAGAGAAAAGAGATCTCTTGTCCTCAACTCTATGCCAGTTGCTTTTAAATATTTCAAGGCAGGGTATCAGGAACCATATTTTCAGATGGAGAGTCAGCATGCATGTGAAGTTCATGGTGATAATAACTACCATTTCAAGTGTACCTGCCATTTTAACATAGAACCATATTGAGTTCTCACAACAATCTTTTAAGGAATTTATTGCTAAAATGTCTTCATTTTATTTTATTTAGTTCACATTCTATAGATGAGGAAACTGAGGACCAAAAAGGGATTTATTGACTTGCCTGAGGCACATTGCTAATAGGTAACAGGTTCCAAAGGCAGGCCTCGCTGAATTCAAAGCCCTGTGTTTTGCTTGAGAGTGCTTTTCCTTTCTGAAAACAGGGAGATGTTGGCAAAGGTGTGAAGCATCAGAGGTAGCTCTCAGTACCTGTGGCCCTAATGCAGAAATGGATACTTGCACAGAGCATTTCTTCTGAAACACATCTTTGCTATTAATCCACCCCAAGGGTTTTATTCACTCTGTCCACCTAAATGAACAAGGTTTGCTTTAGCATCACTTACGCAATGTAAACATCATCTTTCCCCATGGGAATCTTTTTCCCGTTTGAGACTGTTGGTTCAGGCCTGGATTTGTGCTTGTTTTGCCTGGCAGATCATTGCCATGAACAATTTAAGTGACTGTTCAACAGAAAGGTAAACACACTGTTTTCAAACACCAGTGTTTTCACATACCATTGCAGAAGTAAGATTATTAAATTAAGACCCTCAGCTGCAAATTTTGTTTTTTATACAGTACTTTAACTTTTTTAGGGGGTAGAAGAAAAGTCTGGATGTAATTCAAAGGGAAATAGGGATTTAGTAGGATCCAATCAGGAGTTAATTAGCCCTTTATATGCCAGAAGCCTATGAGTATTCTTCAACTAATCCTTGGTTCTGTAACTTGTGCCTAGAGGAATTTTGAGTCCAGGGTAAAAGTCAGAGATGCCACCAAGATTCTGGGATGAGTACTCAGACCTGCGTTAGCAAATCAGCTCTTTTGTGGAATGTTCCCCTGTTTCCACATGAATTGACATGGCTTTGTATTTCACCAGCCATTCTTTTCTAAGTTAGTGACTGAGCAATGGTTCTCAAACTGTTTCTAAAAAATGAAAGAGGGACTTCCACTCCCCTCACCAATGCCTGATATGAATCTTTTGCTCATTACCCATTTAAGATCATCTTTATCTCAATAAAAATAGTGATGTTTTCAACAAAAGATTATTTTTGTTCCCAACCATAACCAACATCAACTCAAAGTCTACTCCCTATGGCTTGTGAGCCTGGATCAAAGATGTTCCTTTCAAAAACAGATCACCAAAGCCTGTAATACATAGGTTGACGGAGCCATAAACTTGAAGACAGGCAGGGCCGCACACAGAGACAGGCACTCCATAACAGTTTTGATGATAAATACGACTGATTGAGATGGATTGACTGCCATTTTTTGGCCCCTTTTCATTTGTTTGTGGAAAAATCTTAAAACATAAGTTAATATATATTTCTTACAGAAAATTTAGAAAATGGAGATAAAGAGAAAGAAAAACATGAAAATTCTGTGTCCTGCTACACAAAGGTAACCACAGTTAATATTTCGGTATATTACCTTCCAGGCTTTTAAGAGACACATAATGTATATTTTATATGAAAACAGATCATGTCATAGGTGATTTTTTTTAAAATCCAAGGTTTTTAAAAATCACTTTATAAAATAGCATGAGCATCTTTCTATGCCATTAAAAGTTCTTTTATAACATCATTTTTCTGTCTTTATAGTATTCCATTTTGCATAATTATTTATTGTAACAGGAAAATATGAGTGTCTATTCTTTTCATAACCTCAAAGACAGAGTATTATCTCTTTTTAACGTTTTTCTAATTAGATAGGCTGACAAAAGAGAAATATGATTTTATTTCTCATGACTTTGATTCTTAGTAAAGTTGATTATTCCTATATGTCTATTTGTATTTCCCACTATAATTCTCACATTTGCATTTCTCACTATGTATTGCTTATTTATTTTATTTGCTTACTTTTCAATGGGTTTATGAAAGCCCCTTTGTAGTAAGACTACTAGTCATTTTTTCTGTCATCTGTATTAAACATTTTCTTCAATTCGTTCTTTGGCTTTTAATTGTTTATTTATTTGTTTGTTTTAAACTTTTTATTTTTGAACAGTTTTATTTATGGGAGAAGTTCAAAAGTAGTACAATGAGCTCCCACATATCCTTTATCTGGATTTCTCTGTTAACTTACATAATCACAATGCCATTATCAAAATTAACATTGATACAATACCATTAACAAAACTATAGACTTTATTTAGATTTCACCATTTTTTTCCACTATATTTTTCTGTTCCAGGATCCAATCCAGAATACCACGTTGCATTTTGTTGTCATGTTACCTTAGTCTCCTCTAATTTATAACAATTTTAATCTTTCCTTACTTTTCATGACCTTGACACTTTTGAAGAGTACTTATCAAATGTTTTGTAGAATGTCACTCAGTTTGAGTTTCTCCACTGTGAAGTTACCATTTTTCTCTTTCCATATTCAATTGTTAGAAGAGAGTCCCTAAATCTAACCTGTACTGGAAGAGGAGGTGAGCTAATCTCCACCTTCTAGAAGGAGGAATATCAAAGAATTTGTGGAGATATGGTAAAACCAGCACATTAAGTAATAAACATTTGGGAGTGGAGATCATTTGAGGCTATGGAAATGTTTGGTTTCTCATTAAAGTTTCACCCACTAATTTTAGCATTCAGTACTGGATCTTGCTTACAGAAATTATTACTGTGGAGTTCTAAAGGTAATTTTCTATTTGTCCTCATTGCTTCTACATTTATTTATTTTCATTTAACTTTTATTGTAAGTTCAGGGGTACATGTGCAGGTTTGTCACATAGGCAAACTTGTGGCATGGGGGTTTGTTGTACAGATTATTTCATCACCTAGGTATTAAGCCTAGTATCCATTAGTTACTTTTCTTGATCCTCTCCTTCCTCCCAACTGCCACCCTCTGATAGGCCCCAGTGTGTGTTGTTCCCCTTTTTGTGTCCATGTGTTCTAATCATTTAGCCCTACTTATAAGTGAGAACATGAGGTATTTGGTTTTCTGTCCCCGTGTTAGTTTGCTAAGGATTATGGCCTCCAGCTCCACTCATGTTCCTGCAAAGGACATGATCTCGTTCTTTTTTTGTTGCTGCATAGTATTCCACGGTGTTTATGATTTTCTTTATCCAGTCTATCATTGATGGGCACTTAGGCTGAGTCCATATTTTTGCTATTGTGAATAGTGCTGCAATGAACATATGTGTGCATGTGTCTTTATAACAGAATAATTTATAATCCTTTGGGTATATATCCAGTAATGGGATTGCTGGGCTGAATGGTATTTCTGTTTTTAGGTATTTAAGCAATCATCACACTGCCTTCCACAATGTCTAAACTAATTTACACTCTCATCAACAGTGTATAAGCATTCCTTTTTCTCCACAACCTCATCAGCATGTTATTTTTTGACTTTTTAATAATAGCCATTCTGACTGGTGTGAAGTAATATCCCATTGCAGTTTTGATTTGCATTTCTCTAATGATCAGTGATGTTGAGCTTTTTCTCATACAATTGTTGGCCACATATACGTCTTCTTTTGAAGTGTCTATTTATGTCCTTTGCCCACTTTTTTATGGGGTTTATTTTCTTGTAAATTTGTTCAAATTCCTTATAGACTCTGGATATTAGACCTTTGTCGGATGCATAGTTTGCAAAAATTTTCTCCTATTCCATAAGTTGTCTGTTTATTCTGTTGATAGTTTCTTTTGCTGTGCAGAAGCTCTTTAGTTTAATTAGATCCCATTTGTCAATTTTTGCTTTTGGCATCTTCATCATGAACTCTTTGCCTGTGCCTATGTCCTGAATGGTATTGCCTAGGTTGTCTTCCATGGTTTTGTAGCTTGGAGTTTTACATTTAAGTCTTTAATCAATGTTGCGTTAATTTTTGTACATAGTAGAAGGAAGGGGTCCAGTTTCAATCTTCTGCATATGGCTACTCAACTATCCCAGCACCATCTATTGAATAGGGAATCCTTTCCCCATTGCTTGTTTTTGTCAGGTTTGTCGAAGATCAGATAGTTGTAGGCATGCAGCCTTATTTCTGGGTTCTCTATTCTGTTCCTTGGTCTATGTGTCTGTTTTTGTATGAGAACCATGCTGTTTTCGTTATTGTAACCCTGTAGCATAGTTTGAAGTTGGGTAGCATGATGCCTCCAGCTTTGTTCTTTTTGCCTAAGATTGCCTTGGCTATTTGGGCTCTTTTTTGGTTCCATATGAATTTTAAAATAGTTTTCTCTAGTTTTGTGAAGAATGTCAATGTTAGTTTAATAGGAATAGCATTGAATCTATAAATTGCTTTGGGCAGATGGCCATTATAATTATATTGATTCTTCCTATTCATGAACATGGAATGTTTTTCTATTTGTGTGTGCCATCTCTGATTTCTTTGAGCAGCAGTTTGTAGTTCTTCTTGTAGAGATCTTTTACCTCCCTAGTTAGCTATATTCCTAGGTATTTTAATCTTCTTATGGCAATTGCAAATGGGAGTTCATTCCTGATTTGGCTCTCAGCTTGACTGTTGTTGGTATATAGGAATGCTAGTGATTTTTGCACATTGATTTTGTATCTTGAGACATTGCTGAAGTTGTTTATCAGTTTAAAAAGCTTTTGGGCTGAGACTATGGGGTTTTCTAGGTATACGATCATGTCATCTGCAAACAGGGATAGTTGGACTTCCCTCTTCCTATTTGGATGCCTTTTATTCCTTTCTCTTTCCTGACTGCCCTGGCCAGAACTTCCGATACTATGTTAAATAGGAGTGGTGAGAGAAGGAATCCTTGAATTGTGCTGGTTTTCAAGGGGAATGCTTCCAGCTTTTGCCCATTCAGTATGATGTTGGCTGTGGGTTTGTCATAGATGATGGCTCTTATTATTTTAAGGTATGTTCCTTTAATACCTAGTTTATTGAGAGTTTTTAACATGAATGGAATTTTATCAAAACCTTTTTCTGCATGTATTGAGATAATCATGTGGTTTTTGTCTTTAGTTTTGTTTATGTGATGAACCACATTTATTGATTTATGTATGTTGAACCAACCTTCCATCCCAGGAATGAAGCCTCCTTGACCATGGTGGATAGGCTTTTTGATGTGCTGCTGGATTCAGCTTGCCAGCATTTTGTTGAGGATTTTTGCGCCAATGTTCATCAAGGATATTGACTCAAAGTTTTCTTTTTATGTTGTATCACTGCCAGGTTCTGGTATGAGGATAATGCTGGCCTTATAGAATGAGTTAGGGAGGAGTCCCTCCTCCTCAGTGTTTTGGCATAGTTTCTATAGGAATGGTACCAGCTCTTCTTTGTACATCTTGTGGAATTCAGCTGTGAATCCACCTGGTTCTGGGCTTTTTTTGGTTGCTATGCCATTTGTTACTGCCTCAATTTCAGAATTCGTTTTTGGTCTGTTCAAGGATTCAGTTTCTTCCTGGTTCAGTGTTGGAAGGATGTATGTGTCCAGGAATTTATCCATTTCTTCTAGATTTTCTAGTTTATGTGCATAGAGGTGTTCATAATATTCTCTGATGGTTGTTTGTATTTCTGTGGGGTCAGTGGTAATATCCCCCTTGTCATTTCTGGTTATGTTTATTTGTATCTTATCTTTTTTCTTCTTTATTAGTCTAGCTAGTGGTCTATCTATTTTATTATTTTTTTCAAAAAACCAGCTCCTGGATTTGTTGATCTTTTGAATGGTTCTTTGTGTCTCTGTCTTCTTCAGTTCAGCTCTGACTTGGGTTATTTCTTGTCTTTTGCTAGCTTTGGGATTTGTTTGTTCTTCTTCTCTAGTTCTTTTAGTTTGATATTAGGTCGTGAAATTGAGATCTTTCTAACTTTTTGACATGGACATTTAGTGCTATGGATTTCCCTCTTAGCACAGCCTTAGCTGTGTCCCAGAGAATTTGGTACATTGTATTTTTGTTCTCATTAGTTTCAAAGAACTTCTTGATTTCTGCCTTAATTTCATTATTTACCCAAAATTCATTCAGAAGCAGGTTATTTAATTTTCATTCTACATTTATTATATGGAATCCTTCTGTAGAGAACATATGTTCCTTCTCTCTCAAAAATACATTTTACTTCAGTGGCTAAACAATGTCCCCAAAGGCCTAACCTCTTTATCTACCCTGCTTTCTGTGCTGTCACTTTTCCTGTGATGGTACAAAGGCTCCCATGGTATATTAGTTTTCTATTGCTGCTGTGGCAAAGTACTAGAAATTTGGTGGCTTTAAACAACACAACTTTATTATCTTACATTTCTGGAAATCAAAAGTCTGAAATGTGTCTCACTGGGCTAAAATCAAGGTGTTGGCAGAGCCATGTTCCTTCTGGAGGATTTAGGGCAAAATCCATTACCTTGACTTTTCCAGCTTCTAGAGGTCACCACATTCCTGGATTCATGGGCTTCATCCTCCATCTTCAACGTCAGCAGTGTCTGGCCAAGACCATCTCATACTGCAATCTCTCTGGTTCTCCCTCTTCTGCCTCCCTCTTTCACATATAAGGAAGACCTTTGTGATTACATTGGGTTCACAAGGATAATCCAGGATACTCTCTCCATCTCAAGGTCAGCTGATTAGCAAACTTAGTTACATCTGCAACCTTAATTTCCTTTTCTTGTATGATGTATCATAGTCACAGTTTCAGGAATTAGGATCAAGATATCTTTGGGAGACATTATCTGTCTATTACACAGAGCTATAAACTTTTTCATCTGTGAGCACCGGGAGAAAGAATGAAATAGAGAAAAAGAGAAAGAGAACAATTCTATCAGCCTCAATAGGTGTAATACAATAGAATTAGTTTGTACATGGGACCCTGATATATAGCTCTGGGCCCTCTTTATTTTGGGGGTCAAATGAGTTCAGTTCTGCTGAGACATTATTGAGAATTACCAGATATTCAGGGCCTAGGCTCCTTAGGTACAATTTACCCTGAGCCAAAATATCATTCTTATATTTAAGGGCTACGGACTTCAATTAATTCAAGGACCAAGGAAATAAACTATCATTCCAAACTGACCATTAAAAACAGATTTTTGAGGGGAGACCTTACTAATTCACATAACTATTCTTGATTAAATACAAGATATTCTAAAGTTCTCTTGAACCTAAAGGGAGGCGTTCAGAAACTGGCTTCTCTAGTGTTAGTTACTTTGACCTTGTTAGAAGCTGTAAACTCTTATTTTCCTTTGTACTAGGAATTTTCCCTATCTTCTCCTTTAGGTTTAGTGAGCAGTGCTAGGTAACAGGGATTTCGTTTTTCTTTTACATTGTGAGTCTCTATTTTTTGTATAAAGGTTCACGTCATCCATCTTCCTACTACCCCTCCTATTGAGGGCTCTTGTTCTACTCTGCTGCACATAGAACTAGAGGAAAACGTTCTGTTATTCCAAAAGACAACACAAAACAAAACAACTGGGCTCACCTTCTCTATTGCTTATAGCTCCCTCGAGTGGTATGACTCTTCAGTACGTGGGAAGAACAGGTCTTTGGAACCATCTAGACCTGATTTCAAACTCTGTTTCTGCTTTTTAACAACAATGTGCTTTTTGAAAAGTGAAATCTCTTGGAACTCTGTTTTCACCTATTCATAGGTTAGAGTGGTCATTGTCTTTGCCATGAAGGCTAGTTATCCATCATTGTTTTCTATTATTCATCCATTGAACATCTACTATGTGCTAAGTTCTTGGTATGAAGAGCACAAAGGTAAACATAACCTATATAATAGATTGCCCTCATGTTGCTTCCAATCTAAAGGGGAAGACATATTAAAAATCTTAGGACAGTGTAATAAGCATTGTGCAATGGTGACTTAAGTAAAGTGCAATAGACAAGAATTTAAGGGAATGTAAATCTCTTTTTAATTTTGCTAGAGTTTGTTGCAGTTGTAAATGTACATGTTTGCCTCTGCTGGTTGATAAGTTCTTTGACAGCAAGAACTCAGTCCTCTTCATTTGCATAAATTTATCCACCACAGAAAGCAAGAACTTAATGGAAATCTGTTAAGTCCAGGTTTTCATGGTGGACACTTCAAATTTTGTTGCTAAATGAAATGAACTCAATTGATTATCATAAAAGGACTAGACTTCGGGCTGTTTCATGGCAGTCACTGCTTCCCTATTAATCTTGATACCCTTAATATCTTGTCTAGGGTCAGATGCATAGCAGCTACACAAAACATTATTGTTGAATAAATGAATGAATAAACTTGGAATCTAAAAGTACCTTTGTCTATCACTAAACTTCTCATTTAAATAAGTGAAGAAATATTCTTTATGAATATTTGGGCTAACTGAACACTTAAAAGTCATGTTAAATATCATCTTATTCTGGTATGTCTTAAATATGCCCCGCATGAATAAGGTGTGAGATTTACAGTCTAATTTCTCTATGTAAAAGCTTTTTATTTGGCTTCAAAGTCTTCAACTTCCCAGCAAAATTTCATTATGTCCCAGTTGAGTTCTGTTTAATGGAATTAAATTTCACCCCTTCTAATTATCTTTTGGAACAGACAATCTTTACAGAATAATTAGTAATAGAAGAACATAATGGATCATTGTCTTTATTACTGCAAAGAAACCCTAGATGCTGCTCTAAATCTTAAAAAAAAGATCTCATGAAATATAAAATGTATTGAATTCTTCCTCTTAAATTATATAACATTTAAACTTTGTCAACATAGCTTAAAGATTAGGGGAGGTAATTATTTTCTTGCTTCACTTGAAATTATTTTATGAAACCACCTTAATGATCTCATTCAAATTAATTATGCTTATATTTTATTTTCAATATTTTTATTGGTAGGACATTTTATTATCCAACACAATTTAACCACATTTTTTTCACTCATTTTGGACTTTATTTTGCTTCCATGGACTTTTTTTTCTTGCCTCTAACCTATATTCATTAGATTATATATATAGAATACAAAAGAGGGCTAAAAACATAGCTACTCCAATATAAAAAAAAGATAAGATCTAATTAAAAATAATCTAACTTACCCATTTGAAAAACCAGGGTATCATTGGAAAAATTTCATAAAACATAGTTCAATGAAAAAGAAATATCCAAACATGGTTCTTTTATTTTAAAAAAATTAAAAAGCAGCAACACACACACAAAAATCTCCTTTTCCTTTCTCCACATTCAAGCAATTAAAACACCTTTAAAAAATGGAAGATGAAAAATGTGCTTGAAAAATGAGTAAGGTCCTTCTTGGACTTGTAGTCTTTATAGTTTAATTTGTTGAGAATTTAAAATTACAGTAATTGCCCTTAAATAACTGACATTATTTGACACTACAACAACAGAGGAGTGGAAATGACTGACAAACACACAAAAGACTTTTGTTATCTTTGTTTGTCTGCCTGAATAAATCTTAACAAGTATTTCAAAGATTTAAATTTATAGCATACTTAATCGCCATTAGATGGCCAATCCTATTGGCTTTCAGCTAAGTTTCACTGACACTCAACATTTTTCGTATCAACTTCTTTAACACATCTAGTTAGTCTCAACAACTGTTTTTAAACTAAATTATTACCTCTAAATTAAACATTTTGATAAAATACAGGCAAACCTCAGAGATACTGCGGATTTGGTTCCAGACCATCACAATAAAGTGAATATCACAATAAATCAAGTCACACAAATTTTGTGGTTTCCCAGTAAATGTAAGTTATGTTTACACAATACTGTAGTCTGTTAAGTGTGCAATAGAATTATGTCTTTAAAAAAAGTCAATGTACAGACCTAAATTAAAAAATACTTTATTGCTAAAAAATGTTAATGATCATTTGGGCCTTCAGTGATAGTGAATCTTTTTGCTGGTGGAGATCTTACCTTGATATCAGCTGATGGCTGCTGACTAATCAGGGTGGTGGCTACTGAAGGCTGGGGTGGCTGTGGCAATTTCTTAAAATAAGACAACCATGAAGTTTGCTAGATTAACTGTCTCTTCCTTTCACGAAAAATTTCTCTATAGCATGGGATGCTGTTTGATAACATTTTATCCATAACAGAAACTCTTTCAAAATTGGAATCCTTTTAAACCCCGCTGCTGTCTCATCAACTAGTTTATGTAATATTCTAAATCATTCATTGTCATTTTAACAATGTTCATAGCATTTTAACCATGAGTAGATTCTATCTCAAGAAACCACTTTTTTTGCTCATCTGTAAGAAACAACTCCTTATTCATTAGTTTTATCGTATGCTCACGGCAACTAAATCACATCTTTAGGCTCTATTTCTAATTCTAGTTTTCTCGCTATTTCTACCACATCTGTGGCTAATTCCTCAACTGAAGTGCTGAGCATCTTAAAGTCACCCACGAAGATGGGAATCAACTTCTTCCAAACTTCTGTTAGCATTGATATTTTGACCTCCTTCCATGACTCACAAATGTTCTTAATGGCATCTAGAACGGTGAATCCTGTCTAGAAGGTTTTCAATTTGCTTTACCCAGATCCATCAGAGGAATCACTAGCTATGGCAGTTATATCCTTTCAAAATGTATTTCTTAAAGAATAAGACTTGAAAGTCAAAATTACTCCTTGATCTGTGTGGCTGCAGAGTGAATGTTGTGTTAGCAGGCATAAAAACAACACTAATCTCCTTGTACATCTCCATCAGAGTTCTTGGGCGACTAAGTGTCTTGTCAATAAGCAGTAATATATTGAGAAGAATTTTTTTTTTCTGAATAATCGGCCTCAATAGTGGGCTTAGAACACTCAGTAAACCATAAACAGATGTGCTATCATCCAGGCTCTGTTGCTCCATTTACAGAACCCAGGCAGAGTAGATTTAGCATTGTTTTTAAGGGCCCTGGGATTTTCAGAATGGTAAATGAGCACTGGCTTTAACTTAAAGTCACCAGCTGCCTTGGCTCCTAATAAGAGCCAGCCTATTGCTTTAAAGCTTTTAAGCCAGGCATTGACTTCCCCTCTCTAGCTGTGAAAGTCCCAGATGACATCTTCTTCCAATATAAGGCTGTTTCATCTACGCTGAAAACCTGTTGTTTAGTGTAGCCACCTTCATCAATTATCTTAGCTGGATCTTCTGGATAACTTGCGGCAGCCTCTCCATCAGCACTTGCTGCTTCACCCTGCATTTTTATGGTATAGACATAGCTTTCTTCCTTAAACCTCATGAACAAACCTCTACATCTTCACCTCTCCCGCTTTCACAGAATTGAAGAGAGTAAGGGCCTTGCACTGGATTAGGCTTTGGCTTAGGGGAATGTTGTGGCTAGTTTGATCTTCTATTCAGATCACTAAGACTTTCTTCATATCAGCAATAAAGCTGTTTTGCTTTCTTATCATTTGTGTGTGCACTGGAGTAGTACTTTTAACTTCCTTCAAGGACTTTTCCTTTGCATTCGCAGCTTAGTTAACTGTTTGGTGCAAGGCCTAGCTTTTGGCCTATCTCAGCTTTCAAACTGCCTTCCTCACTAAGCTTAATCATTTCCCGCTTGTGATTTAAAGTGAGAGATACGAGACTCTTCCTTTTACTTGAACACTTTGAGACCACTATAGAGTCATTAATGGGCCTAATTTCAATACTGTTATGTCTCAGGGAATAGGGAGGCCTAGGGAGAGGGAGAGAGATGGGGGAATGGCCAGGCGGTGGAGCAGTCAGAGCATGCACAACATTCATTGATTAAGTTGGTCATCTATACATGTGTGCAATTCATAGCACCCTGATAGTAACATTTGACCTTACAATAGTAATATCGAGAGCACTGATCACAGATCACCATCATAGGTATAATAATAATGAAAAAATTTGGAATTTGTGAGAATTGTTCAAATGTGACACAGACATGAAGTCAGCAAGTGCTGCTGGAAAAATGGTGCCGATAAACTTGCTTGACACAGGGTTGCCACAAACTTTTAATTTGTAAAAAGCATGTCTGCTAAGTGCAATAAAGTGAATATCACAATAAAGCAAGTCACACAAATTTTGTGGTTTCCCAGTAAATGTAAGTTATGTTTACACAATACTGTAGTCTGTTAAGTGTGCAATGGAATTATGTCTTTAAAAAAAGCCAATGTATATACCTAAATTAAAAAATATTTTATTGCTAAAAAATGTTAATGATCATTTGGGCCTTCAGTGATAGTGAATCTTTTTGCTGGTGGAGATCTTACCTTGATATCAGCTGATGGCTGCTGACTAATCAGGGTGGTGGCTACCGAAGGCTGGGGTGGCTGTTGCGATTTCTTAAAACAAGACAACAATGAAGTTTGCTAGATTAACTGTCTCTTCCTTTCACGAAAAATTTCTCTATAGCATGGGATGCTGTTTGATAACATTTTATCGATAAAATGAGGTATGACCATCTGTAGAATTTAATAGTATTAATTGAGTTAAGTACAGTCTCTTCTTTTATCTCCCCCTATACTGAGAACTGACTTGTTGGGGGACGGGTGTTGAAATGGTGATTTTGAAAAATATAATTGACTGCCTACCCTTCACGTAAGTTGGTAGGTTGGTTAATATTTGGTTTGATGATTTATTTCTCAGAAAATCAAGTACGTTTAAGAAATCAATACCCAAGCCATTTATTATGATTTAGATGTCAAGTAGAAGTCACTTAAAGAAAATCAAGTCTGCCACACAATTTAAAATTCCTGCAAGGAATACAGAATTCAAATGACACCAGTGAAATATAACTTTATTTTTTCATTATTTTTATTTAAGTATTTCATTCTTATCTTTTCCTACTTCTAAATAAGACATAACCTACAAATGAACATAAAGCATTTCTTCTTGAAGCCATCATTTCCTAGTGAAAATAAACACTTAAAACAATTAAATTGCAATATTCCCTTAATTGGCAACACATTTGACATTTAAAAAATGTTTTCCCATAAATTCATTTAACATTTGCCTGGCTTAAAAAAAATCATCTCCTTTTTGTATTTTAACTTTGATGTCAAGTTCCATCCATACCAAACAAGAGGCATAACTGCTTCTACGTGCATTATAATCTAGTGACTTTCTGATTGGTAGTAAAGTAAGGAAATATTACATATGACATAAAGAATGGTCTTTTGGCATGTGAGCACTTGTAAAATAGCAAATATATTAGGTTTCTATTATGTTAGGTCACGAATATGAATGGGGCAGAGGGGGCTTTAAGTTCACTAATGCATGGTCCACCTCAGAAGAAAGATTATCTGGTTTTCTTTTTGGATGTGCTTCTCTTTGTCCATGATTACAGCCTATTTCTTCATGAAATTAAAAGATGCTAGCTTTTTTATTATCAGAAAACAAGTTAATTGTTTGTACTGTTTGTGTATATCTATAGAGGCTAAGTACACACAATTACGACAACTCAATTTTTCCTTTAGCTCTCTTCTAGTGCCTTTATGAAGTCAATGAAAGCACATCCTACCTATCCAAGGTTCTAAGGACTTTTCTGCTGGAGCTATTTGTTCCATACTAGCTATTTACACTAACTGCCCAATTAACCAGCAGAAACTCTGATTCATTCCTCTGGCCAAATAAGGCAATTTCCTTCCCTCCTTCTCATCTGGTACAGGTGAAATGTCCCATAGCTTTAGATCTGACATTGTCATTGCAATGATACTCTTTCCCTTCCTCTCTTTCCAAATGCTAAAACCTGGGAACATCTTTTTCATAATAGCTAATGAAGATTTCACAGGAAACAAGTCTCTTTTTAGATCTAAAGTCTTATAACAACTTCTTAATGTGAAATCACTGAGATGCTTTATTTTCAATTCAACTATTGCAACCCCATTCTCCTTTGAGCTGAGAATGTTCTGAGAATCTTGATTATGGATGATGAATTAAAAATTATGGAGTTTGTCTCAGAGACCAGGAAACATCACCTTCATCCATAGTTACTCTAATATTTGAGCCAGTATTTAAAGACAGGCAATTGGCAGTTGGCACAAGGTGGAAATTATTTTGGCAACTCGAGGGTTAAATATTAATTGACCTATTAGTTCTCAGTATTCATTTATTTAATCTCAGTTACACACCATGACAAGCAGATGAGTCTGATGGCAATGTCTTCACACAGCTTTCAGAATTGTCCTTCCTGTGAACTTAGCTGCTCCTGAGCTGATAGGATCAGCAAACTTCCTGAAGCCTAACGGGAGACTGGTGATGTTCAAAGAGTGGTTCAGGAAAACAAGAAAAGCAAATGTTCTTAATCTTTGAGGCAGAAGGAAGGGTAGGGAGAAATTTTAAAATACAGCAAGGAATTACTTCCCTGTCGATTGTATTTTCACAGGAAAGCAGAATGTATTCTTACATTGTTTTTCTCTTTAAAGATTTATTTAAGGAAAATCCATGTTCAAAATTGGGCTGATCAAAAGAGGGAAGATATTGATCTTGTGAGTGGCAAATGCCGAAACGTCATCTGAGGAATTATAAATTAATCGGTTAGATATCAAATTAATCTAGCATTTAAATTTAGACTCAGTATGGACAATTATTTAGCTATAGTTATAACAGATACTCTTAATGTTATTGTTAGTGTTTCAAAGTGTGTAATAGTGATAGAAGAGATCTACCACTTTCATTCAGGTGGTCTCCAGGAACAACACTAATTTGGAAAGTGATGTGTAAATGCCACATGTTTACTTATAAAATCTCTGTTCATTTGTATTCTATTCAATGCAGGTTACATGGTTTGGATCTTTTTGTTAGTGACATCTTGACTCTGGGTTGAGATTATTTGAGAGATAACTTTTTACCAGCCTATAGCAGGTATTAGTGGGTTTACTTTGTCCTTATCAGACTTAGGAGAAATAAAATAAACTTCCTTCTATAGTTACTGGTGCAAAGATTGATCTATAGTCACTAATTATCTTCATGTGATGAATTCTTAGGGCAAAAACAGAAACGTTTACTCACAGTTTGCTTGATACCAGAGCTGAAGTAACTTGATTATTCTTTTCTGGTTTAAAACATGTTTTAAATGACCAAATGAAAGAAAAAAGCAATTAGTAGTACTTTTTTTTTGCATTACACAATACTAGATGAGTAATACGTTAAGACTTTTGTACATATATGTCTAGAAGGACACTCATTTGTAATAATTAGTTAATAGAACATTCAGCAACAAAATGTTCTGTTGGGAGACACACTTTAATTTTTTCCAAATCTCATGTTCATAATTGTCCCCCACTGTTACCAAATAAATTATATTGTTAGAGCAATACACTAAAAAACACAACACATCTTTGTTACGGAAAACATTTAACAGTCAAGTTGAATTTCATAAAATATTTTATGACTAAAGTTGAGGGAAAAGGCACAAAGAAACAACACAAATGAAATTTAAATTTAATGAATATTCTGTTGTTGCCTGCCAGAGGGAATAAATATTTTCATATTCATTTTCTCTTTTAAGTATACCTGGTAACTGTGTAACTTTCCCCTCATCACTTCTATTTGGTTCTCTTATTCATTAAGCTTTACTTAGGTAGAGGACCACACAAACATACCAGCATTTTGCTAAGTTGCATACAGCCACGTTAGAGGGAAATAGTAATTGATCTGTAGCTCCTAGATATCTTGGCTGTTGATCTCAGTCATACGCAGAGATTCTCAGTCATACCCAGGAAACAAAAGGTCCAGAACAGTAGGGCTTTCTTTTGAAAGTAGCTGTATGCTGGCTATTAAATGTTAAGGCTGGTTCTAGGCAAGGAAATAGTTGTATTTGCTCCTCCAAGGAAACCCCTTGTATTTGTCGCATTCCTACACTGAGAAAAGCATTCTGGTGCTTTCTGAGATAATCATATGCTTCTCAGGGTTTTGTTATGATTTTTCTATTAAGGCCAATTACGCGTAATATTGGTGGGGATGGCTTAGATCTGATCAAAGTTGTGGTAATACACAATAATGTCTAAACCCTTTTTGATACCCTGCTGTAAAAATGGGGATGAGAAATACCATTTACTGAAGACCTGCTCTGTGACAGGCACTGCATATATTGCAGATACTGCAAATATATTACATAAACTATCACACCACAACAACCTCATGAGCTAGATACCATTATTTTCCTTCCCATTATGCAGATAAAGAAACTGAGACTCAGATGTAGTAACTTTCCAAAATTGTTTGAATTGAGACCTTACACAACTCTGATTAACTTGCCAACCGATACCTAAAAATAAAAGCCTCAGTTGGGTGGAAAAGCTCTGAAAAGCATTTTCGTTCAAGACAGTTCAACAAACTACTGTAACTGGAGAATTTTTCAGTTTGAATAAGTCACTTGTTTAAAACATGGGATGATTCCTGACCTTGCTTAAAGCGCTGATAGAGTGGCCAGCCTGTGTTTTCGGCTGCTACACCAGGTAAATGGAAGTCCACTCACCACTCACTGTGTGTGACAGTCTATTTTTTTCCCACCGTGGAGTTTTTATGTTGATGCTTCTCTAAAACTCTTTTTTCAGAGTGTGAGCAGGATAAAAATATAAAAATACAAGGATACAATAGTGTTTTAAGAAACACCCTATTTGTTGTTCAATGTTCAAAGTTTTTTCATGGCCAGCAAATACAGCATGTTTTGTTAAGTCTTCCAGAAACATCCAAGTCCTGGATTACTTGTATATGAAGATTGGTTATATACAAGCATATACTTATTTGATTCACCAATAAGACCAAATAATTTGATTCCCACATAGACAAAATTCTCCTAAAATGCAATTCAGGATAATCATTCCTTCTCAGACTTTATTTTTTCCCTCCTGTTAAAACCAAAATGCAAACAGGACTGGGGGAAAATTCTCTAGTCCAAATAGACACGCAACATGCAAACTGCTGTTGCAGTTTTGCAGACTGCTGTTAAAAATGGCACCATACATAGGTAAACTTAAAGTAAAATTTAAAAAAATTCATGGAAAACAAAACTAGAACAAACATTTTCATAGCACACTAAAAATAAATAAATAAATATATATATAAATAAATAAAAGGCACCATTAAAAAATCACAGCTCCTAGAGGCAGATAAAACCTCAGACTGGGTTTAGTCAAGCAGGATACCAAGAAAATTTTTTCATGGTTTTGGTAATTTTACTTCCTTTTTGTCTGCCTACAAGACTTCCTTCTACCTCAATGAGTGTTTATTATTATTACTATTATCATTTAACATAACTGACACAATTAGTCTTTTGAAAGAACAATAATGAGATGGACAAGTGGGTCTCTGGCTTTTGGAGAGGGTTATTAATAAGTCATTTGTCACTAATAGACTGGAAAAATAATTTGTGGCCTATGTAAGTGATAAAATATCCTTAATTTGAAGACATTGCTTATAGCAAGTGTTTAGGAGTTGAGAACCCACAGGACTGTTCAATAATGATATTGAGTCTAAATGCAATGGTAATAAGTAATCTGTTGTTATAATGATACCAGTTCCCATTTATTGAGGGCTTACTATGCACAAAGCACTGTTCTAAGCACTGGCATGCATTATCTCATTATACTTCACAACAGTCTCTATGAGAGAGTACTATTATTGACCCCACTCTACAGATGGTGAAAACAAGGCTTAGAGAGATCATCACTTGCTCAGTGCTACAGAGTCAGTTGTTAAGCTGAGATTTAAACCCAGATCTCTTTTACCCCAAAACCTGTTGGACTAATCTACAACACAACTTTGCCTTCTGTACTCTGAATCCTAAAATAGTCAAGCTGAAAGCAACCTCTGAGACTGCAGTCCAGCCTCTTTCTTGTACATATGAGAAAATTGAAGTTTTAAAAAGGAACTATGTCTTTCTCATCACCCTAATAACAAATTGGTGACTGAGCAGGCCTAGAACTCAGGTCTCTTGCCTTCAATTCCAGATAGAATGTCATTCTATCATTTAACAAAATTTGCATGACCCAGGAGACTAGAAGACTAGCTCTGCAGTTTAACACACACACACACACACACACACACACCAGATAAAATACCCAAGAGCTAAATTCAGGTTGCTTCTGTGTTTTCTAACTTGCAGCTGCTTCATTGCAGGATCATACAACACATGATGCGACAGGGACTTAAAGCCACACATAAAACATATTAAATGTAGTCAGCAGTGATGAGATTTGGTACCAAATAAGAAGCTTTAATTAATTTTAAATGGTGCTTTTCATAGTGTCAAAAGCTCAGTCCACTGAAGTGGAAAAGGGGGTTGGAATGGCCAGATCCTAGCAACCCAGCTAATCTGGGCCCTTCTGAGCAAGCTCATTTGGAATTCTTACATCAGTGCATCGGCACGCCGAGGTGGGGCTCATGGGGACAAACAAAATAGCAACCCCAACTCCGGCACTGCTCAGAATCCCGCATCCCGGGGAGGCCTGAGAGTTCAGCTGTATTAAGGGGCCGTTGGAGTTTCCCTGTTATTTGTCTACTTTTTGAGGATTAGAACTTCCGCTGGGCTGTGTTCATCTGTGCTGAGAATTTAAACTCGGTACATGCAACAACAGGAACAGCGAGATCTGCTAGAAACGTTCAAAAAGAAGTCTGTTGTGACTTTTAAAAGCTGTTAGATGCACAAAGAGCAATAAATTGAAGGGTTTCTGATTTCTTCGGGGAGTGTATATTGGGCAGTGATTTCTTTTTCTATTTCCTTCCCCCCACATCATGAGCCTTTGTTTCAAGGCTGCGACCGTACAGATATTCACCATGTAGACCTATTTGAGTAGCATCATTTTAGAAAGGCTGGTACACCCACACACACCCCCACACACAGGTGAACAGGAACCTTCTTTTTCTCTCCATGACATAGAAATAGAAACTATCGTTATGGTCCTTCTTCCTAGAGGCCGCAGAACCATGTAGTAAGAAGCAAACAGTAAGGACCAGTTGAGATTTTCTGTGACCCAATTCCCTGGATTTACAGGTGAGGAAACTGTGGCTCAATGTGCCATGACAAGAATGAGGACACAACTGCAGATTTCTCTATTTTCCTGTTCCTTTCATTATTACTCAGCTCATCATTTATAGGTATTGTTTATAAGAACAGCATATAAATAAGAGCCAGGTACCAGTTGGGAATGTGACATACTTACTATTTTCGATGTAGGGACTATGTTATGCATACATATTGATGACAATAATGATAAAAATTGTGACTAGTTCTTAACAAGTGAAGCATTCATTTCGGTCAACAATCGTGGATCAAAAATATTTTATTTCTGCCTATTACTTTATCTTACATAAATGCACGGCTTGTCATGTGAACATAACTAACACAAAATAATTATAAGTTTCTGAGGATCATCCATTCATTGACAAGAGTTATAAGCTTTTTTCTTTTTCCCCAAACTCAGACGTGACTCTGTTTTGTCCCCTACAGAAAGAAACAGTAAAACATCATCCAGTCCTCACCCATGCTTTCTGTCCCTGTTGTATGAACAGGGGTCTAGAATCAAGACCATCCTGCAGCCTAGGTGATTTGCTATTAGTGGTAGGAATGTGCACAAAACAGTTTAGGCCAGCATCCAAAAGCACATATCTGTTCAGTGATCTAGTTCCTGAAAAGGAACTAGAAATGATCAGGTTTCCATCACAGGATTTTTAGAAACTTGATATTGGCAAGATTGGAAATATTTTAAGGAGATTCTTTTTAGGTGTTCCTGTTTTTTCTACATTTCTAGCCTATATCAAATTAGAGTGAGAAAGAAAAGGAAAGAGCTAAGAGAATAACAATTGTACTTTGCATTACATTGAGGAACACTGATTTTCTAGCATTAATTTTTAATATTTACTAATGAAAAGTCACAGAAACTCAGGTAAACTCTTTATTGATGGTTTTAAACATTTTTTTTCTTAGTATACTTGAGATATCCTTCACAGTTGTTTAAGTCATTTCATTAACTCTGTATTGAGTATCCCAATAGGTTTTTCCCCTGCAAACAATTGAATTTTCTTTTCTACCTGTCCTTTTGCCTCCTTAAACACAATCCAAATATGGGATGCTGGTATTAGTATGGTTATTACTGGACTTTTGAAAGCATCTTTTTGGTCTTATCTACCAATCATTCCACTCAGAAGAAAAAAGTTAAATTGAATGGAGCCTGCTTGTCTTGTTAATAATAGTAGCTCTCATCATAGAAATATTTTATACAGTACTTATTCAATATCTTCTGAGAGATGTGTGTATGTGTATAATAATATTTTTAAAAATAAGAAAGTTCTTGGCATATATGAAGTATAAAACTACCAAATATTAAAATAACTGAATCAATAGAATTTATAAATAGATATTTGTTTTGCCCATCTATACCACTAAAATGCAAATAATATATTAGTTAAAACTTAGAATGGAAAGAAAAATGAAATTTAAATGCTAATCTGAAAACATTCTTTGTTTGCATGTAGGGATGTGCAGTATGAAACTGTCTCTCTCAGCTCAGCCACTTAATAACTAAGCAAGGATTAAGGTAGCAGGTAATAGATCTTGTAAGTACAGAAAATGGAGGGAGTTGTGGGAGTGAGTGTGGGGAGAAATCCAAAAAGGGTTTTGGAAAAGCAGTAACTTTGTACACACTTTAATCATTGCTGAGAAAAGGGTAAAGAACTTTTGTTAGCCTTAGATAAGTTCAACAACAAGAGAGTAAAGGTTAAGAATCCTACTTTCAGTTCTAGTGTGGAATTAGAAGTCCATTTGCCCATCAATACACAGGGGATTTGCACATGAGAATGAATGGGAGTTACATGATCAAATCCTTCAGAGATCTGTGAGAAAATAAACTCTAACAAGAATATTTGAACTATCTTTTATAATAGATGAATCGTCATAATAGACATGCTTATAGGAATTTTAATATTTCAAGAATAATGTATAAGTACGTCTAAATAGATGTGTATTTATATACCTCTATAAAATATACGTATATATTTGAAATCTGCATGTATCTATGTGATTATGCACTAATTCTAGTCAGTAAAACAGCTCATTAAGTGCTCCTAGTATTTTGTGTGTGTGTGTGTGCTGTTTTGAGGACATGATTACAGCATATACGATTTAATTTAAACAATTGAGATAATACTATGGAAAAACTCAAATGCACTTCATATGAATTTTTCTTTTGCTTTTTTTTCCCCTGTTTTTTTTAGTAGGCTCAACCATGAAACACACAAAAATATGTTCATTACATTTTTTCTCAGAGGAGGCTTTTCAACAATAGATAAAGCATCTCTATTTTTCTTTAAAAAGACCAAAAGAAGCAAATTTTCCATTTTCCTTTACAAGCAACACTGGATTTTCACATGCAGATTTTAGCATAAAACATCTTCTCACTGTGGGAAAAGTGGTGCATTCTTGTACAAATTAAGATAGATAATTCTTATACTAACACGCGTATTATAATATTAAAACATATACGGAGGTGGATGGAAGGCTAGTGTTTATTAGACTATTTCAGCTCTTCATAATCTGTTTGCTTACTCCTATAGCAACTTGTTGATAATAGGAAGTCTTTTGTGAGAAACGGCATGAAAAACAATAAAAAGCATCAGATTTAATAAAGTATCTAAGGAAAGTCTTAAAATGACACCCACACTATGAAGGGAAAGCCAAATTTGCTTTTTCTGAGGGGAATTTGTGTTCGTCAGGAAGGGTTCCTGGAGGCTTTGTTTTGAGGCCTTGATGTGTGACCAGTGCGCTACGGGCCGCCCTTCACCCTTGCCCTTCTTCTACCACGGCTCTGCCCACCCATACTGACACCGCAGGGGGAAGGGTTTCAGAGCAGAAAGAATCAAAAGCTGAGGGACGGGGGAAAAAAAGTGCTTTTCAGGGTCTGATGTGTGGGAATCAAATGAGAGGCCTAGCTCAAATCCGGTCGCCAGGCAACCAAAGTGATATGCTGAGGGAATATCATTAAAGTTGGAAAGTAAGCAGTCTCTCTGAATTAGTAAACCAACCACAGGATCGACGATACACCCAACTCTCTCAGTGCTGGAGCGCAATTTCTCCAAGGAGGACAAGCGGGGGGCTTTGCTAAGTGTAAGGGGGAAAGGAGAGGGAGAGGGAGTGGGAGAACGCAGCTGATTTGTAGAGTTTTTTCATAAAAAAAAGACAATGGCTGTCCAGACATGGAGTTGGTGGTGAAATATGGTAACTGCCACGGCTGCAGCTGGCTCTCTGACACAAGATTAATAAGTTGCCGTTTCCTAGCCGACCAGAACCTAGTGGGAACTATCCAGCATTTTATCTTGAATTGTGGGTAACAGCCTTACTGCAAGCTGGCCTAGTTTACTGCTCTGTTTTTTCCACATCTCCCAAAGTGCAGCAAACATCTGTGACTCTAATGAGGTCATCATTGAGGGTGTCCAGCGAGCTGGGCCCTGAGAACTGACCTCACCTCTGCCTGAACATAAAGTACAAGTGCTGTGGGGAAGCAGGACAAATTAAATGGGGGAGCTGGCACTTGGCTGTGAGTTAAGCTCTTAAGAAACTTTTTGCTGTGATTAAAAAAGAGAGGGAGAGAGAGGGAGAGAGAGAGAGAGAGAGATTGAGGTTCAGAAATGACAGTACAACAAAGCAGTAGCAAGCCTACAGAATTACATTTAGGCCTCACTGATGAATATTATCACTGACATGAACAAGCAAAGCTTATCTAGGCCTTCCTTCTTGAAAGGCTGAATAAAATTGAATTGCCAACTTCTGCATTTTACCACATTTTGGTGGAAATGGCTCAGAGACCTACATGATTTAAAAGGAAACCTGGGAGAATTCAACCACAAAGTGTATATATGTGTTTCTGACAGCAAAATTTCAAGCATTATAAACCATGTCATATCATTTATAAGTAATTTGATTACAGACACAGAAAACAAATCAAACTTCTCCAGATAGGTCTTTTTTTTCCCTGCAGTTATTCCAACAGAGGCATGGTTTTTATAAATAACATGACCAGGCAAACATGCAAACGCAACCCAAAACTGCATTCAAACCAGTGAACTATAATAATTTTGTTTAGTCATCAGAGGAAAGAACATTGAAGACGTGACTCTACCCACTGATTTCTTAAAACAGTCCATTTCAATGGAGTGAGAAATGTAAGCTTTCAAAAGGAAGAAAAATGTTTTAAGTTTGGAAGAAAGAAAGCATATTTCTGAAAGTTTTCTCTATCATTTAATATGTAAGTGTATCAGCCACATGTTGAATATGTATTGTTCATTTTAGCTACATCTGCTCTCAGTGAGAACAGTCATTCTTGATTCCTGAAAAAAAAAAAAAAATGGCTATGTGGATAAAGTCCAGAAGAAGAAAAAAAGATGGAGGTCATCTTCAAAACTCATCTAGAAACCTTCATTCATATGTATTAACTCACTATGTATGCAGATGTATTTTTCCCTGGGAGCAAATCCATGAAGCCCAGAATGACATGTCACAGTACTTTTACAAAGAGTTTGATGTTTAAAAAGTAGGCATATGACGAGATTAAATCTGGCAAGTTTTTATCTTATTATTCTCATATTATTATCAGGCTCACTGCAGCCTTGACCTCCCTGGCTCAAGAAATCCTTCTACCTCAGCCTACTGAATAGCTGGGACTATTGGCATGCACCACTACGCCTGGCTAATTTTTTAAAAAATCATTTTGTAGAGACAGAGTCTCACTATGTTGCCCAGGCTGTTCTCAAAGTCCTGGGCTCAAGTGGTCCACCTGCCTTGGCTTCCTAAAGTGTTGGGATTACAGGCATGAGCCACTACACCCAGCCTCAGTATTATTAGACCAGATCTGATGCAAGAGATACAGAGGACTTGCAATAGAAATGTAATCACTTTCTCAAAAGCTAGAAAATGTTATACAAAACTTTTGTTTGACTAAATATGTAGTATAGGTGGCTGGAGACTGAGAGGGCAAGAGCAGATAGGCTAGATAACAGAAAGTGTTAGCTATTTCTGTTTGATATGAGCCTTTCCACTGTGATATCAAGAGGGAAATCAAGGAGCTGTCCTAAACTTAATTTAGAAATAATGGATATTACGGATTAGGAATGATTTTGAACATGTGCTTTAATGTAGGTCATTCAGGATGGAGGGTTTAAACCGTAATGCTAGAGAAAAGTTCTAGTGTTACCTGCAAGTCCCTCAATTTGGACAGCAGAAATCTATCCCATTACACTCTTTCTCAGTTTTCAGGAAGGGCCTGCCTAATGCCCATTTCAAGGCTGAGTTTATTTTTTAAATGCAAATGAAGGAAGTGTTGCGTTCAGCTTTGCAAACAGTTTTCAGAAATCCTGTTGGCCTACATTTAGCTGGGAAGCAGCACCCAGTACCAAGTGTAGGGGCTCAAACAATCAAGTAGTTGTTTGCCTCACTCACATTCCTGAGGCAATCTGGTTCCAGCTGAACTCCTTGGGAACAGTCTGGGCTATGTACCCCTGGGGCATCTGCCCCAATTAGCATTGACCCTTGTGGGCCTCCTTGCTGGCTCTAGGTTGCTCCCAACCTCTTGAACTCTGGGTAAACCAGATTGCTTCAAGAGCCTCCAAAGCTTTCCACAGCCCCAAGATGAACTGGACATCCAGGCTCACCAACAGAAATTCAGTCACCCTGTAGCGCCCAAATCAACATGGCCTCCTCCAGGTTCTCTGAGCCAGAGGAGAGACCCATGTGTTGGGATTATTGCTATGACTAAGAAACAAGAGGAAAGAAGGCTCAAAGAGTGCTTTGCCAGGCTAAACTCAGTAGTATGTGGAAAGAGTACACAGGTCTAAAGCCTCACAGAACTAGGTTGGACTCTTGGACCTTCTCTAACTAGCTGGGTGACCTTGGCAAGTCACAAACCCTATCAAGCTTCAATTTCCTCATGTGTAAAATGGGGACAAAGATGTCTATCCTGCAGTATTTTTTGTGAAAATTAAATGGTTTAATGCATGTAAACATGTTCAGTAAAATGTCTGGCTTATAGATGGCACTCAGGAAATGGGAGTTAATTACAAAAAATAAAAAATAAAACCCATCGTGTTTAACCAGGGCAATACCACTCCTGAGAAAATCCAGGCCCACACGATTCTTGAAATCCCTCTTTTTTGTTGTGGTTCATGATCCGTTTGTTACTACCTCTTCCTTTCTCAGAAAACAAATAACCCACAACTAATTTTTGTACCTCTCTCGTCCAGCACTTCCAGGAACTGTGGGGTTGACAGAAGGGATATGCAACAGGTTCTGCATCCTTGAGGATCTCACTGCAAGAACAGCACAGAAAGAGCATGACCCAACTCAAGAGGAGTCTAGACATCGAGTTGCACAGGACTGAGTGTGCACAATGGGATTGGAGAGAAGTAACGGCATGGGCTGCCATGATCAGGGAAAGCTGCACAGAAGTGTTGGGTTTGGTGAGTGTCTCACAGTGAGTGACTGCTATGAATCAGATACTGAGGCAGAGCTAAATAAGGTGCAGCCTTTGCTCTAAGGAGCTTAGAACCAGTAAAGAAAGACGTATTAACATGCAATGTTTAAATGGTGCAGTGAGTGAGTGCTAGGAATGGTTTTCGGGAATATTGTAAGAACATGGAAGGAAAAGGGCTTAAGTTGGCTTTGCAGGATGAATTGGGTCTAAGTTAGCCCTAGGTAGGTGGATCAGCACGAACAAAGGTATAACAGTGGGGAAACAAGACAGGTACCCCTGTGTTGCATGTGTGTCTGTGTGTCAGGATGGGATGGGGGCTGGGGAGGATAGGGAGAGAGGAGAAGAGGATATATAAGTGGAAGAAAAAAATAGGTCGAAAATTAGATACAAGATTTAAAGGGGAACCTATTCCAAATAGTTATCTTTCTTTTTATTGATGTGGCAGATGATCCCACTATGATGATCCATGGTTGGTAGGTTATAAAGGCTAGAGATTTTAGAGTATGGCTTTAGTGGGTGAGCTATGCAGTTTATTCACATTTCAATATACTCCTATTTCCCAAAGAAATTTCACAAGCTGGTGGGATCAACCAGAGTGGGGCTGGAACCAGGAGTGATTTTTGTGAGTTGGTTTTCTGATCAAGGCTTTCTCTTAGAAACTAGCCAGGAAAGCAGAAATCTGGGCCCAAGTTTCTGCAGCAGAATCCATTGGCCAGGCACTGGGTGTGGGGTGGGAGTAAAAGGACTATGAGGATTGGGACACAGACAGCACTTTTGGAATTGGCTGGGAGAAAGGAACTAGCACTAGACACTGCTTTGAGACTCTCTGAAGACCCCTAAATCCCAATCCAATACCCAGCAAGTCCTCTACTTCTTTGGCTTGAGTCATCTCTTGTATCGGCTGATCCCTGCTGGTATGGCTGTCTGCCCTGCATGCCGGGGCCAGAACAGGAAAGGGGTTGAGGTTCTGGGTCCTTCTTGACAAGGTCATCCAAGGCTCTATCTCATGGAATTATCCATGTGTATTTATAATAATCTGGGAGCTCTAGTAGTTCAGAAGGTCTTCGGTGGTCTAACAAATGCTCCTTTGAAGAGAAAAAAAAAAGTATGAGCCATCATGAGCTTCTTCCCTTAGTGACAAGAGACCTGGGGACATCTGCTTCTCCCACCACTGGGACTGAACATTACCAAACAGTAGTTCTGCTGTGTGAGGATTTAAGTGTCACCGGGAAGAGTAAGCTATTGAAATACAACCACTCCGCTCATTTGGAGTTTCCCTTCTTTTATCCAACATTTATTAAGCACCTATTATAAGCTAAACGTAATGCTAGACACAGTTTCCATCTTCAAAAGCTCAGGGTTAAGAAGAGTGAGAATGCTGGTAGAAGCAAGCATAAAACATGGAGAGAGACCGCAGGAGTGGGCCTTGGGATCAGGAAAGGTTTCCTGCAGAGGAGACAGAAAACACCGTGGAATAGTTGACATGGTTGCATGTGAGGACATGTGGGACAGAGAGCTGAAGCAGGATAGGCAAGCAGGCCATGAAGTATCTTACACAGCAGGCCAATGAGACAGAGTTTTATCTTGAAGGAAATAGGGCATCGCGGAAGGTCTTAAGCAAGGAAATGGCATAATCAGTACTGTGTTGTAAAGCAGTCATTTAGCAGACGAAAAGTGGAAGTGGTGATGGGGCAGGAAGAGACTGCAAGTCTGTGAGGCAAACAATGAAAATATTATTAGTTACCATTCTATGGATGATACATTTTAGATGCCTGTTAGTTTACTTGACCAAATTCTCAAGGCTCCCCAGTGGAGTTTCTTGAGGACAGGGACCCATGTTTTTTACTTTAGTGTGCTTTCCTTTGTCTAGACAATCCTAGTCCATAAGGCACTTGCAAATCGCTGCTGAATCAATGGCAAATCTAGGGTGAGGAATCAGGTTTCCAGTGCTCCAACTAGAGCTTTTTCTATACCCACACAGTGGTTTCCCAAGAGAGTTTTATTTTGGAAATGATTAGAGGTTGGGGTAGCATTTTCGTGTAGTAGAGCCCAGCACCACTAGACCTTCTGTGAATACTGAGTGGAGCAGGCCAGTGTCGGAGAGAGGAGCTAAAGAAGTAAGAAAAAGCCGGGCGTGGTGGCTCACGCCTGCAATCCCAGTACTTTGGGAGGCCAAGGCGGGCAGATCACCTGAGGTCGGGAGTTCGAGACCAGGCTGACCAACATGGAGAAAACTCATTTCTACTAAAAATACAAAATTAGCTGGGCGTGGTGGCACGCGCCTGTAATCCCAGCTACTCAGGAGGCTGAGGCAGGAGAATTGCTTGAACCCAGGAGGCAGAGGTTGCAGTGAGCCGAGATTGTGCCATTGCACTCCAGCCTGTGCAACAAGAGTGAAACTCCATCTCGAAAAAAAAAAAAAAGAGGTAAAAAGCGAGTGTTCCTTTTAGTCTCCAGTGCATTATTAGACTGTGAGGCATTTTGGTAGGAGCTGCAGCCAGTAGATGGCTAAAGAGGAGGACTTTGGGCAATCCAGAGTCAGAGAGAGGTCATTAAGCTCTTGGGAGAGGCAGGAGGGAGACAGAGAAGTTTCTAGGAAGTAGTAGAGACTAGGTTAGGAGATAGGAGGAGCCCTGCTTTGACATTTTGCTGCTGGCCTGCACCCTCCCCACCCCTCTACCCTAAAGGCAGAGAGGGAGCTTTTGAGCTTCCATCTTTGTCTAGTCAGTTCCTTTTGTCATTAGGCACCCATCAGCTTCGGCCCACCCAGAATGTAGAAGTGATGTATAAGAATGTGGATAAAGGCTGCACAGCAGAGGGCTGCATGGGCTCTTGAATCTGAGCTCTGGAATATTTTGGCCTCAGTTTTCTCATCTGTAAAATGGAAATAATAGTACCCACTTCAGAAAGTTGCTCTGAAGATTTAATAGATGATGTTTGTAAAGAGTTCAGCATAAGTGTCTGACACAAGTTAGGCACTGAAAAAAAGATTTGCATTGATTATTTTCAGGAGCTGGGGAGGTGAGAAGGTCATGGAACCAATAATTGATGGCCCCAGAGATGCATCTCTCAATAACGACATTAAACTTCACAATTGGCCACCAGATGGCTCTTGAGAAACTTCCCTTATGTCCATATCTGCTCCTGGTGTGGCTGAGGGATCGGCCTCCATTGTAACAAGCACAGACACCCAGGGTAGTGGAAGAGGGAAGGCCCTGGCGACAGCCAGCGAGTAGAACCAACAGAAGGCCTCAGGAAACCCTGGGGTGGCCACCCACGAAAGCAACAGCCAGCAGCTGGAAGGAATGCTTAGAAATGTGTCTGCATAACCATATTTTAAAACATACCAGACTAACCCAAACTAGGAAACAAAGGAAATATAGTCATATCTTCAAATGCAGCCTATCCAGCGCACTAACCCTAACTGTGACCCAGGAAAATTTGAGGAATTGAAGTACAAAAGAGGCTGTATTTCTTCTATCATCCTATTTATCATGGACATCACATACAAAAGTAAATAAAATGTTCAAAAAATATTAGAAAAACAGGCAAATTCTTATTTACTTTCAATAACTCAAAGAATCTTTATTCAAAAGAAAAAAATCCATAGCAGTGGGTTTCTCCAGAAAAATTTCTGATTGAAATATTTACTCATTAGCATTTGCACTGATACATTTTTCCAATTATTATAAGAACCTTGGTATATCTCATAGACACTAAATCAGTAGAAAGATCAGTTGAGAACATATATAATAAAGTGTGAAATTGTATTTAAGTTATACCTAAAAAAAAGAGTTAAATAAATAAATAAAATTTATATGTTCTTCAAAAATAAAAACATTTGATATTCACTTTTTTTTTTTTTTTTTTTTTTTTTTTGAGGTGGATTCTCACTCTGTGGCCCAGGTTGGAGTGCGTGACACGATCTCGGCTCACTGCAAGCTCCACCTCCCGGGTTCAGTAGATTCTCCTGCCCCAGCCTCCCAGGTAGCTGGAACTACAGGCGCGTGCCACCACGCCTGGCTAATTTTTGTATTTTAGTAGAGATGGGGTTTCACCATACTGGCCAGGATGGTCTCGAACTCCTGACCTCATGATCCACCCACCTCAGCCTCCCAAAGTGCTGGGATTACAGGTGTGAGCCACCGCGCCTGGTCGATATTCACTTTTTAAAATCTGGCCTAAGCCAATGGACAGAAGTTAAACCAATTAATTATGTACAAAGATGAATATTTATTATAGAATTATTATAATGGTAATTATTAAAACTGAACTAAATGTCCAACAACAGGGGACCTGTTAAACCCATGCAATAGAATGTTATATAGTTATTAGAAACGACCAGCCTGCCCAACATGGTGAAACCTCGTCTCTACTAAAATACAAAAATTAGCCAGGCGTGGTGGCACACACCTGTAATCCCAGCTACTCGAGGCTGAGGCAGAGGAATCACTTCAATCTGGGAGGCGGAGGTTGCAGTGAGTCGAGATCACACCACTGCACTCCAGCCTGGACGACAGAGTGAGACTCCATCTCAAAAAAAAAAAAAAAAGAAAAAGAAATGATATATGTTGATGATTTTAAAGACATGAGAAAATGCTCAAAATATAATAGTAAATAAAAAGGATGCAGAACTGCAAATGAAGTATGATATCACTTATATGCACCATAACAAGACTGGGAGGAAGTTACCAATTAGCATACTAAACTGTTTAACAATGGTTATCTTTGGGTGGTAAGATTATGGATGATTTTCATTTTATTTTCTATTATAAATATTTCCTAACTTTATATACTATATGCATGTAATACTTTTTAATTGGTTTAAAAACACAATAAAAAAAAACCCTGCACAGTTATAGTTGTTTTAGGCCTTATGAAAGGAACTAATTATTTCTGTTCATAACAAATTCCACTAAACTTTATAATAGATATAAAATACGAGTTTTGAACAGAGTCCACTCCCACCCCCAGATCTCCCAGTCCCCAAGAGATTCTGATCTCTAAAGCTATTCACAAATTGCACCACCTGCCCCACCCCACCCCATTGTTTTCTCTATCCACTGGTAAATTTCTGTCTTAAAACCCACCTTATTCTTTCTCTCTCATATTAATGAGGTAGAAAAAAAAAGATAATAAACAGCCACACTGAGCGAGAAGGTATATATGGGTGCTTTGTGGCATTTTGTTGTTGTTGTTGTTTTGTTTTGAGGTAGAGTCTTGCTCTGTCACCCAGGCCGGAGTGCAGTGGCACAATCTCGGCTCACTGCAACCTCCAACTCCCGAGTTCAAGCGATTCTTCTGCCTCAGCCTCCCCAGTAGCTGGGATTACAGGCATGCACCACCACGCTCGGCTAATTTTTTTTGTATTTTTAGTAGAGATGAGGTTTCACCATGTTGGTCAGGCTGATCTCAAACTCCTGACCTCAAGTGATCTGCCCACCTTGGTGGGTGCTTTGTTCTGAGTCAAAACAGTATTATAAAAACAAATATATGATTTTTTAAAAAGCAATCCCTTGTTTTACAAACAATTCACATTCATAAGTTCACCTTTAGAATCTACAGCAATGAATTTAAAATACGATTTGATTCTTCTTTTTTTTTTTTCCTTTTGAGACAGAGTCTTACTCTGTCGCCCAGGCTGGAGTGCAGTGGCACCATTTTAGCCCACTGCAACCTCCACCTCTGGGGTTTAAGCAATTCTCCTGCCTCAGCCTCCCGAGTAGCTGGGATTACAGGCGCCCACCACCAAGACTGGCTAATTTTTGTATTTTTGGTAGAGTTGGGTTTTCACCATGTTGGCCAGGCTGGTCTTGAACTCCTGACCTCCAGTGATCCACCTGCCCTGGCCTCCCAAAGTGCTGGGACTACAGGCATGAGCCATGGCACCCAACCACAATATGATTCTTGAAGATGCGAGTTTCCCCAGCTTCTTTTCTCAGGATCCATTGCTTTCTCCATCTCCTGTCAATCTCCAGGTTCCCCTTAGACAACTTATCAGGCTCTAATTTGTAAAGAAGCTCAGGCAGAGCTGCAGTGAAACTGACTGGAAAAGGTTGTTCTTCAGGCTGGGATTAACTTAAGTCAAGTGAGACACTTGCTTTGGGCACAAAATTTAAGGTTAGGAGGTGGGGGGAAACAAAAAAACTCATAATCAAGCTCAACACTATCTCAATGTAATATTTTAAGCATCAAAATTAATGCAAAAATCAATGATAACCAAACATTGAAATTTTGAATAAAGTCCAGTACCATGCCAAGATGCCAAGCCACATTGGAGCCTAAGGTGAAAAAAAAAAGTACACCACCTGTAAACATGTTTGTATCTACTTTTTTAGCAGTTAATTTTTCCTGGAACATTAAAGTAGTTTAAACCTTTTGAAACATTGAAATATGGGTGTATTTTTATTCCTAAAGGAATGAAATGATACAAAAATCACTCCTCAAATTCAGTGATTTCCTCAAAAGCAACCATAATGAAAAGGCCCCAAGTTCTGGGCCAAACATTTAACAAATATAGTGTCTTAAGTCCACTTAATTGTGGGTTAAAGTTCCTATCCCAGGTTAGGAACTGAGAGTCCAGATTCAAGGAGAAGACGTCCTGCAACTATGCCATTCAGTTCACAAACATTTACTGAACACCCACTGAATGTACAACAGTGCGTAAGACAGACAAGAGGCTGATGTCGTGGGACTCACGTTCTACTGAGCCCTTCATTGGCTTTTCTTGCTTGTTTGTTTTTAATGAGTCTTTATTTCTAACCAAGCTTTTCTTTTTCAAGCTGCTGTAAATTTACTCGCTGCTCATCTATGTCATTCTTTGCGCTACTGAAATATGCTGTCTTGCTCTAACTCTTGCATTTCACACTGGACCTCTATATTTTCAGTGATGGTTTATTTTCCACATGCATAAGTCTTTCCTTTCACACTGCCTTTGCTTTTCCTATTTCTTGCTTTGCTGAGCTCAGTGCTTTACACATAGTAGCTGTTCACCAAATATTTGAGGGTCACTTGATTGTTGAATGAATGAACCAGTGAAAGAATCAGCAAAGGAAGGAACAAACAAATGAATGTACCTGGTCCCTGGAGAGGTGGAGGGAGGAAGGGAGCAGCGTCTTCACGTGCCGTCTTGCTGTTTTTGTATGTTCCATATACGAATGTGTGATTGTGTATGCATTGTTTGTGTATGTTCAATAGCTGCACCTTCACAGGTGGGATAGAAACAGCAGGATAAGCCCTTTCCAGTTGTATTGTCTCAGAAAGGACACGAGACTGGGAGATCTGTGGTATGTGAGGCAACTCATTCCCCTTCACTGAAAGGGTCTCTGTTTCCTCATCTACAGAATAAGGGAGCTGGATTGTGAAATCTAAAGTACCTTTCAGTTCTAACGTGGATTGCATTCATTGTTTCTAATGCTATTGATACCCAGTTAGTGTAGGTGCCAATAAGCACTGCCTTGGATTCTCTTGTGCTTTTGGTTTTCTTGGAAAAAGAATGCCCTTTAATTCTACAATAGAAACATGAGTCAGGAAAAGGGCACAAGTACGGCGTTTCTTCTTGACGAAGATTCCAAGAAACAGCTGTGTGATTCTAAGACATCCCTCTGTTCTCTAGTAATTTTAACGTTAAAATGAAACCTCAAACAATAACCTCAGGTTTCATCTAGGACAAAATATCTCTGGTTTAGCATGTTCTACTTTGAGAATTTTTGTACTCAGGTATGGGGTGAGGGTAGAGGAATATTATTTGGCTTTTAATTTAGCCTTTAAGGAAATTGGCAAATCAAATGCCAGATCCTACATACTATTACAGTAACTAACATTTGTGAAGTGTTTTACAGTTTACACAGAAATTCTCACATTTATATTCCTATTTAAGCCTCATGACAGTCCTGTGGAGTGGGAATTCCTTACCATAATTCTCTTTTTTTTTAATGTGAGGAAAATGAGCTGAACTTGGATGCCCACCTTCAGATCCCAAATCTTCAGCCCCTTACAGACACAGATTTTTAACATCTCTTTCAAAGAGGAAGGATCCCAAATAGAACAGGCATCCAGCAGTCTGCGGCACTGGCTCTCAAAGATGAGGGAAAGCGTCCTGCTTTGGAGGGGTAGGTGAAATAAATCAGTAGTTCCGCCAAACCTGGCCTCATCCTAGACCTGTGGACTCAGAATCTCCAGGGAGTGATTTACATTTCAGTTTTGAAAAAATTTGAAATTTTTTCCTTTTTTTTTTCTTTTTAGAAATAGGGTCTCACTCTGTCACCCAGGCTGGAATGCAGTGATGTGATAATAACTCACTTCAGCCTCAAACTCCCCAGCTCCAAGTGATCCTCCCACCTCAACCTCCCAAGTGTTGGGATTTCAGACAACGAGCCACCGGGCCTGGCCTCAACATTTTTTTCTATTAAAAACATTTCTTATGCAAAATTTTAGTTAAGTATTTATTCAGTGATAATGCATTTGTTTTTATTTCTCCACTTGATGAAAAAAGTTGCAACACTATGTTTGGTTCCCTTAGTTTTTAGTTGTGTATATCTGGCTGTCTATGTATTTCTAAGAACTTTTTTGGACTTTTTGTATAACTGAAAAGCCTAGAAAACAGTGATGCATACTTATTACTTTTATTATATTAATTCCCTACATAGAAATCTCTAATGATCTTTCATTACTACCAGACTAAATACTATTTCCTAAGTCTAATTTGATGACAAGCTGCCTGTTTGATTTCATCTGCTCTGGGTTTTTTTATTTTCAGCTGTAAAATGAGGTTGTTTGACTAAATAGTCTCTAAAATAACTCTTAGCTCCCACATTCTATAGATTTATAAGTGTCATAGATATGAGTACAGTGGCATTTAAAGAACAATAAGCAAAACATTCTTAGGGAAGGCTCTTCCTGAAGATGGGAATAAGAATGGCTTGGGAAACCCCACATTTCCTCTGAATGGTATTGGCCCACTTGAGTGTGGTTTGGTTGTCAACCACAGAAGCAAGAGCTCCACCCACTTCTGGTGAGGTAGCTAGAGGAAACATTCTTCTATTGAATTGAATTCTTACGCACATTTGTCAAAATATAATTAACTAGAACATCATGAAGTAAAAGATAAAGGTCGTTCATTATAATATTGATGCAAATATAAACTGCCCAAATGATAATCTAATGTTAACTTTCTCTAACGTGTCACACTTGGATCTTTCAAGATTTTTGTTTTATTTAATATTAAGGACTTGTATCTCTTTCTGAGTAAACTAATTCATTTCTCTTTCCTTTCTTCCTTTCCTTTTATCTTGCTTTCCTTCCTTCCTTTCTTACCTTCATCTTTCTTTCCTTCTGTCCTTCCTTTCTTTTTTCGTCCATTGGCATCTTTAAAGGAAAATCAATATCACTATGACTTGTTTTAAACCATCCTATTACATGCACGGAAAGGGTAAATCAGAGCAATGAATGTGTGTTGTGAAAATGTATAATAAAGTGGTGATAGATGACTATTATCGTGGTTGTTATGATACTGTCAAATTAAATGCATGTACAATATGTCCATTCAGAAATCCAGCAAAACACAAAAACTATTCCCTTTTTTGCCTTTTTTGAAGCTTTGTTTTAAAAAGACACCTTCCTGTCACCAGTGCTTATAAGTGAATAAAATGAAATTGATGCCTTGCAGGGGAAAAAAAGGAAAATACTTCTTTACTTTGTATTAAGAATACGTGACATCTTTGCTGTCAGTGATAGTGAAGTGAAATACATACCAAATATGTCTTGACATAACTTGACAGAAATGTATGTCTTCTTTTCTCTCATTTATTTTTGTGATAAGAATATGTGATTTTGCTGCCAAGGAAGCTTGTAATGTTGTAGAGAAATGGAAATGAATTGTGTTGGGCATGTCCAATTCCCCCTGACAGAGTGGCATAAGCTATAGTACTCAGGCAGCCTTGCAGAGTCAACAACAGGCCTCAGCCAGCAAGACCCAGGCACTGACATTTGTCAAAACAACTTTCCTCAACACATCAAAATGTTCCTTTCTCTTTTGTGTTATTCAGATGTGTTCGGGTAACTACATTTTAGAAAATAGTGACTGTCAAAGAATCATTGCCATCCACATGTGAATGATATCAAGAGAAAAATCTTAACTTTCCCACTGAAGGATGAGTTTATTCCATTTTGATCATTCATAATCTGTGAGGGTCTTTTAAATTAAACCCCAAATCTAATGTAACTAAAAGTATGCTATTTTTTTGTGTGTTTTCTCCCCTACAATCTGACAAAAGTAAATGACACAAGTTGGTTCTTTCTAATTTTCAAAGCATTACACAGATGGATGTTGTGTGCTGGTGTGGGTTTGGCTTATTGTTCTTGAGTTCATATGCTTTTTACCATCACTACCTTTCTTAGAAGAACTCAAATTATGTGGGTACCATTGGCCCTTTAGAAAGCATTCTATTCTTAATTTCTTGCTGTATTGCTATGGAGCAGTGAATGTTACGTGAGGTGGGTACTAAGCACAACAAAATGGTATTTTATGTGAACCTCTAATTCTGTCTTTTTGGTACTCTTTTAAGGATACACACACAATTTCTAGAACCCTAGCAACAGTTTCTACAATAAATGGTGTTTGAAGCAAGAATCCCTTACCTAGGGCAGACAGAAAGAGAATCAGCCCAGCAGTGTAATCATTGCTCTGCTGTTTGAAGGAATATTGAGCTCAGATGCCTCCAGAAAGCCCACCAGGCCCAGAGGCACTGGACAATAAAAGGGGAAAAATAATAGACGTCAATGCTTTATTAAGTATATTTTTTTCTCACTTAGGTGCCCATTCCCTGGTCAGACAATTAGTTGAGGTTCTTTCCAGAGAAAGTGTTACCCACCAAGAAAAACTCTTTTAACCTTTCAAAATAACAAATATCTTTAATGACTTTTATCCCCTTTCCATTGACATCACAGATACAATGTGGCCTGTCTTGAAGTCAAGCCCAAATTGAAATCACTGCTGGCAGGGACAGGAAAAATAGAACATTTGACAATAAGAGTGACAGATGAAGCATTGGGGACCTTGAAAGGGAGAATAACTCAAGCTATGACCCAGGACAGAAATACTGCACCTTAGAGTAAAATACCTGCCCAATCTGTAAGTTAATAGGCAGGTACATTTGCACATGATAATGGGCTAAATCCAACGCTTGGTAGAGTTGGTATTATTTTCCATGTACATGTTTAAAAGGAAAGCTGAACATGCTTCATAGAAAGAACCTTTTGATTATAGACCAACTGTTCATCACCACACTTCCTGGGGAAAACATTTTTATTTTGTTATATAAAAGGGTAACATTTATTAGAAATATATCTAAAGATAGGACTTCTGAAATTTGTCTACTCTTGCTACAAATGATTATTTAACATTTATAAGAGTAAAGTTAAAATATTTAAATGTACATGTGTGTATATATATGTGTGTATATATACACATGTGTGTGTGTATATATACACATATATGTGTGTATATATATACACATATATATGTGTGTATATATATGTGTATATATGTATGTGTGTGTGTGTATATATATATATATATATATATATATATGATAAAGGCAACTTCATATAATATCATATAATATCCCTTGACTCATTGGCAGAAAGGAGAAACTTTGTATTTCATGACTTATAAAATCCATTAGTTGCATCTCAAATTTCTTTTTTTTTTTTCTTTTTCATTGTACTTCAGTTCTGATTACTTGGATTAGGGGGAGAAAACTCAGTAGGATCTGCCAATTTTTAGTGATTTCTGTCATCAATTCCTGATTGCCTAGGATTGCTTTGTTGTTCACCTTAGATGCCTTTAAAACATGATTTATTTAAGCCTATTCACTCTTAGTTGGTTTGGTGATTGGTAGTAAAGTTGTTTTGGTATCACCCATTGGAGTGAGAATTTTCCCCACATGATGGCCATTGTAGGTCTTTCACATCAGGTGTACTTTACTTCTAGAGTTGTCAGAAAAGAATTTAACTCCAGTAATTAATTATTTGGGATAAGTTTCCCAAGGAGTCCTCAGCTTAGGCTACATTAGAGGCACTGCATTCTATTCATATAATATGAAACCTTGTAGGTCATATGAATAATTAAGTTTTACATCATTGTGAAATAAACACATACGCCTACATTTTCACCGAAGTATGTAAGTGGATGGTTAAGAAGCAAATGTGTGTTTCCCTTTGTGGATAATAATGGCAGACAGTCATATTGTTTATTTTGCCTTTGATATGAATTTAAATCAAATAAAGATGGTTCAAGTTAGCACAGGGAAAATCCAGTTGCTTCCCTGGGTCCATCAGCATCTTAATCCGTTTTTCAAATGTTTTGGAGTTTTGCAAAGCTTGAAACATTTTTTTTTTTTACCATGCCCCCTTTCCCTTGTTTTATAAGCCAATATAATTTTAAAGAAAAACTTAATCCATATGCTTGTGATTAATCTTTACTAAACTCATCAAAATGGTGTTTTGTAAGAGTGATTTGGTGTCCAACAAGTCTTTTGAGTCTCTCTGTAACAGGCCTTCTTAATGCCATTTCTCTTTGAAGCAAGAAGTTGTGTTTTGCCAACAGTAGAGAAATTCAAACCCCCAAAGGGTTGAAATCAGTTTGAAACTTCAAGCCTAAGGGCTCTGTGGGGTTCTATACTTGGCAAATGGCTACTTCCCTTCTAACTTTGAAATACCTTATTTTCCTCTCACAAGAAATGCTCTACTGTTTTGCTAAAATATGTATTTAAAATAATCTTCAGATTCTTTAATACATAAAAATATATACATTAAAAAGTGGGGCCTAACGTTTAATTTATTCTAAAGCAATATTATTTGATTATCCATTTGGATTTTCCTTTAATTCTCATTTTCTGACCCTACACATCTTTGTGATTTGGATTTACCCAAAGATTTACCAGAAAAGATGACCATGATGATCCTGCAAGCTGGAAATAAGTGCTGGGTAGTTATTGGCTTTCTTCCCCAGGTTGCTCAATAAAGGACATATTTCTTAATGTACTAAGCTAATGTCTCACACTATATTTCATACTTTTATTTATGTTGACAACCAAAACTTCAATGCAGAAGATTTTGAATAATATGCTCTATGTCACAAGGTGAACCATAATTCACAGTTGTAGATGTTTGCTAGTTTTTCAATGTAGTTCATTTCTATTTATATGTTTAAAGGAAGACCTGTATAATTTCAGTTAGTTTTTATACAATAGGCGAGAGGAGAGAGAGTGAGAAAGAGAAAACAAAATAGTATGTACAGCAAGTTAAATATCCAAACCACTATGGTCCTTTGTCCTGACTGCTTTCTGGCCATGAAGTGGGAGTGCCCTCTAGTGAAACTTTAAAATCATTGGAAGATATTGGGTGTAACGTGATTAAGGTTTTCTCCTAAATTCTTTCCTTCAAAAATCTTTGGGCATTAACAATTTGCATAAGTTTTGAATGAGAATTAGAGAAAAACACAAAATACCATCAAGTAAAACTATTTCTTTGGGAAACAAATACAAATGAATACATTACTGTCAATATCAAAAAGTACATGTCTGCATATCTTTGTCATCTATCTGTTTATCTATCTATCTATCTATCTATCTATCTATCTATCTATCTATCTATCATCTATCTATCGAAAGATCCCAAGGACACATAAGTAGCATATAACCCACAACAGGGCTATAGTTATCTAAAAGAAAACATATAAAAACATAATTACCCACTTCTCAAGAAGATGAATAATAAATAAGTTACTTTGGAATGTGAAAATAAGGCAGTAGTAGCAATACACACGAGTAAATAAGAAGTGAAAAATACATCTTGTCATCTATATTATTCCAAATCTCTTTGTAGAAAGCAGCACATGCTCATTGTGATAAAATCTGAAAAAGTTCAAGGCCAGGAGTCAGAGTTCTTACCCTGGACTTCACTTACCAGCTGTGTGAGCTTGGGCAAAACATTTAACCTCTCTGAGCCTCAGGGTCATCATCTGCAAAATGGGGCTTAAGAACACCTGCCCTACCACCTCATAGGGTAGTATTGAAGGAGATAAAGTATGGGAAAGGGCTTTGAAGTAGATAAAGTTCCACACTGTGAAGGTATTATTTTTCTGACTTCTTTCTACTGAGGAAATTTCAAGCAAAGTCCCCTTTCAGGATGAAGAGGGAAAGAAAGAAGACCCTTCTAAAATTCTCTGGAGTCAGGAATCATTGACAAAACATCTTTCTTCCCAATCAAAAAAGAGTCACAGAGAAAGAAACAGGTGGCGCCCGAGGAAGGATGCAGGGTTAGACATTACCATCGTGGAGCCGCCAGCTCTCCCGGACTAGGCTGACGCCCACGTGGAGGGCCCTCGGCCAGGAAGCATGGCCTGGGCAGCCTGTGCTGGAGCCGGCTGGGCAGCAGCTGGTGGAGGAGTCAGGAACCACGTCCCCTCGGGTTTACAGCAGCAAGAGTTTCCGTGAGTCTAATCTCCACCTTGCACAGAGAGAAGCTCAGCAGCACGTATGCTCCGCACCTCTGTGCTTTTAATCCCCCCTCTTCGTGACCATCCATGCAAAACCATTCCCTCTCTGTTGTCTTTTCAAAACTGAAAATATTTTCATTTTGTTTATGCCAACATAATAAACTCTTCATCTGAGCAAACAATCTGATTTTTCCTTTTAGTTGCAGCAAGTTTAATTTTAGATTTGTGCTGTAACAATTCCTTACTTTTCTCCACATAAAGCTTGTTTTCAGTGAGATGTGGTTTCTCACTAGCTGTGTTTGCTTTGAAGAGAGTTTCACGTACTTATTTTTAAAATCAACTTGTATAGGCACTTTAAATCAAGGTATTAAAATTTTCAGATCATTCAAAAACTGTTCCCTTTTTTTTTTATGACAACATAGGTATCTCCTATGTATTTATTGCCGGATTTTCACTATTTATCTTCTGGATATACATCTTTCTTTTGTCCAGAGTGAGAAACTGTTTCTAGTTTCTTTACTCAGAGGTACTTCACATTGTCAGACATGCATAATCAATCTTGTACTTAAACCTTTGTGAGGAACACAACAGATGGATAATGGGAACATGGTTGCCATTTGGGGTCTGGTCAATTCATGAGCTGCCTCTACAGCCATGACTCTGGTGTATAGGAGAAAAACCATAAAGTTAATCTCTAAAGCTATCTGACAGGTCCCATGCCTGCTGTTTATGTCCTCCCTCCCCATTTGATCTAAACAGTTGGCATGGGGGTTGAGGGGTGCCACTTCTTCCTCAGAATAAAATTAAATAAGATATTCAGCAGGTCTTCAACTGCTCACGGATTTATCCAAGATAAGTGACCAGTTTCAGTTGAATGACTGGGGCTCCCATGTCATAAAATTGCTCTTGGCTAAAGCTAGAGTTCACTTTGTCTAAGCTACATGCTCGTGTATTGCTGGAGCACCACGACTTCTCATTGAAACTTTGGGTTCCTTCTGTATTAGAACCTTCCCTGACCTTTGCTGAACACCACAAAGAAACCAAATGCTAACCTCTGTTTGTCTCAAATTTTCCCCTATTAATGCTTGGTCCAAGTCTACATTTCCAGCCAGTCTTTCATTTAAAAACACAATCTCATTCAAAACCTGCCTGGTAACTTTATCACTGGGGTAACTGTTACCTATGATGCAGGGCTGACCTGGGTCCTTGTAGCACTTGACATCATCTTTTGGACGGGTTACAGAGCCTTTTGAGGGAGTTGTTAGAAGCAGGCTCACCCTGCAATGCAGAACCGGTCACAGAGGAAAATTAGTGCATTTATCTGTCAGCATTAGACTAGATTTTCAATCCAGTTCACTAGTCACAGGGTCTGGTTTTCTCTTCCTCTGGGAGATGAAACTGATATGCTGGTAGGTAGTAAAGGTGTCAGTTATAAATTGGACCGTTGGAGCACGCACACACGAAAAATAGACGAGAAGACTTTAAGGCCATAAATTTAGTTCAAGGCAAAGAATTTCCCTAAAAATAGTCCCGCTTGTTAAAACACTATAGGAAGAATGTATGTCAGGTAACCGTTGGCATTATCAGAACCAGTTCACATTTCTTTTATGGGAACCAATGTTTGCAATTCTCTCTCCAGTGTGCTATTCCTTTTAACTACTTGAGGGAAGACAGGATTTTGCTGACTCTGGTGCTAAATAAATAAATACCTTGATTGGTTCCTCTTTACTGTTTCATACCTGAGTGAGGATGCAGCAAGTCTGACTTGCAAACAGAAGGGGCAAGTTTGGCAGACACCATCAAGTTTCTCCCTATGTTCTACTTACTGTTTACCTACCATTTAACTAAATGGGACTCCAATATCAACTCAAAAGAAGCATATGAACTTTTCTTAACTCATTGAGTGATCCTGTTCTAAATTGGTTGTTTCCTACCCTCAATCCTATAAAATTATTCAGGTGGAAACCCTGAAGACCAACCTAATGTTAATGACCCATTACTCAGACATAGCATAAACTAATGGTTAAAGTAAGAATGTTCAGTGTCCAGTGACTCCCATACTTCAAACCAATAGGGCCCATATGCCCACTCAGTTTGATAAATATTGAGTGTCTGTTGACCCGGAACCACTGTGATGAACTATGTGGGTTTACACATACTACCTCTTGACTCAGAGAGCTAATACTATAGATTGAGTGATGATCTCCAACAACTCACCATAGAATAAATCAGAGGAAAATAAGAATTCAATGGTGGCAAGCATAAGTAGCATATTATGAAAAGAACAAATGAAGGAATCCATAATATACCATATAGGTAGTAGTTTAATTCATTTATCATTTAAGCCTTTATATATGTCACCAACTACACACCAGGTATTGTGCTAAATATTGAAGATTTTAAAAAACCCTCCCTCCATGCAGCTATATTCTCTCACGGGTAACAGAAATAAATAACTACAATCCATCTTTATACCCAACCTCTTCCTTCCTCACTATATTGTGTCTTCTCACAGGACGGCCTCATCTTATTCATCTGTGTCCCTAGGAAAGCACCTGGCCCAGAGCAGGTGCTCAACACATGTATTTCAAAGGAATGAATGAATGTTAAAATGTGATATGTGTGATAATGTTTCTAAGAAGCTTCACTTTTCCTGGATGATAGGGAAAGTGTGTTGAAAATTAAGATGTGGAGGATGACTCCTAAGTTTTAGTAGGCTCATAGTGGATAGGAATGCTATCTATAAACTGATACAGAGAACACAAAGGAGAACTAATCTGAGGAAAGGGAAAGGGAGAGACACTGAGCTGAATTTGGGACGAGTTGCACTGGAAGTACTAGTTGTATGACATTGAGCGGGAAATGTCTAGTAGGCTGCTTAAGGACTGGCTGAGAGCTCAAAAGAAAACTTGAAGTTAATTTATCAGTATATTAAGAACATGTAGATTAGGAATAGTATTAAGGACTGCTTTGATCTAAGTATTTGTGTCCCACCTCACCCCACCCCTATTTTTATGTTGAAATCCTAACCCCCAAGGTGATGATATTAGAAAGTGGGGCCTTGGCTGGGAGCGGTGGCTCCCGCCTGTAATCATAGCATTTTGGGAGGCTGAGGCAGGCAGATCACGAGGTCAGGAGTTCGAGACCAGCCTGGCCGACATAGTGAAACCCCGTGTCTACTAAAAATACAAAAATTAGCCAGGCATGGTGGTGGGCTCCCATAGTCCCAGCTACTTGGCTGACTGAGGCAGGAGAATTGGAGATTGCAGTGAGCCAAAACTGCACCACTGCACTCCAGCCTAGGCAACAGAGCGAGACTCAGAATGAAAGAAAGAAAGAAAGAAAGAAAGAAAGAAAGAAAGAAAGAAAGAAAGAAAGAAAGAAAGGAAGGAAGGAAGGAAGGGGAAGGGAAGGGAAGGGAAGGGAAGGGAAGGGAAGGGAAGGGAAGGGAAGGAAGGAAGGAAGGAAGGAAGGAAGGAAGGAAGGAAAGAAAGAAAAGAAAGAAAGAAAGAAAGAAAGGAGGGAGGGAGGGAGGGACGGAGGGAGGGAGGGAGGGAAGGAAGGAAGGAAGGAAGGGAAAGAGAGAGAAAAAGAAAGAAGGAGCAAGAAAGGAAGAAAAAGAAAAAGAAAGAAAGAGAAAGAAAGAAAGAAGGAAGGAAGGAAAGAAGGAAGGAAGGAAGGGTTTTTCAGGATATAATTGGTTTATGTCACAGATGGGATTAGTGCCCTTATAAAATAAGCCTAAGGGAGCTAGTTCACTCTTTCCTCCATATGAAGGTACAGCAAGAAGGTAACATGGATGAACCAGGAAATTAGCCTTTATCTGCTGACACCTTTATCTTGGACTTTCTAGCCTTTAGAACAGTGAGTAATAAATTTATGTTGCTTATAAGCCACTCAGTTTATGGTATTTTGTTATAACAACACATGGACTAAGATAAGAGCTAAATTCAACTTAATAAAAATGTATTGAGCATCTACTATATTTGAAGTAATCAATTCAGATATTTGAGCATCTACTATATTTGAAGTAATTAGTTCAAATGGGTAATCCCATTTGATTAAGGAAATAATCCTTAGACTGGAATATTTAGCATCTAGTAGAAGGCACAGGTTAACACTTAACTCTTTGTTGAAGATGAGAATGTAATGTCTGGGTGGAGAATGAAAGCCCCCAGTAAAGCTGTGACATAGCAAAGCAGGGGGCTCTGGACTCAGGCTGCCTGGGGTTAAATCCTAGATTAGTGTGGCCTTGGTAAATTACTTAATTTATCTGGATTATTTGTTAAATACAAAGAATAATAGTATCTCTTCTTAGGATTCCTGAGTATTGAATAAAATAACACAAAAAGCAGTTACTTAGTAGAGATTGAGTGCTCAAATATTAGCTATTGGAGAAAGCCACATTATAAGTTAGCGAGTCCGTTTTCAATCTTTCAGTGTCACATCTCTGCAGCTCTCATTATTCACAGAGATAAAGGAATAGTGATGTCATAAACTGAAGAAATAAGAAATACCATACATGTCAGAGAAATTTATTTCAGCCTTATTTCTGTAAATTGGTTCTGATTTCTAATTAAACATTTAGGAAACAAAAGCAATTCCAAAGTTGGCATGGATGCACTGGATTCCTAAACCATTAGCGATTGACTGAATGAAAAAAGAAAAATAACACAAATTACCTCCATAGCTCCAATATTATCGCCACAAAAAAGAAAGCCCCAACAACCCCACAAATTGATTCAAACATCAAAACCCATAGTTTTAACTGAATGATAGGTGTGCATGTTACCCCATAACCTTTCTGTCTTGTGTCACTTTCTTCCTTGAACTGTGGTTGTTTGTCCTGAACCTTATCCCCCTGTTATGTGTAAATTCAATGTTTATTAAACAAACCAAATGGAGAAATGGAGTCAACAGCAAATAGAAAATGGAGATTATTTCTCCTACTTGAAAGAGTGCTGAGAGGTCTTTGGCACAAAGAAAACAAGGACTGATATGCTTGTAAGTGCATGTGTAGGCACAAAATGGTAAGCCTGGCCAAATCATTTTTATTTCAATGGGAATACCATATACAGGAAAGGGAAAATATACATGTGTCTTAGCCAGCACAATCTCCCTTGTTACAGAGAGATTTTAAAGTAAGATCAAGATCAAACAAAAGAACATTTAGTTCTAATCAGTCTTCCTGGGAATTCTAGTTCCACCCCAGATGATGCTTAAACAGCCCCAGTTCTCACCAAGAAACACCAAGGCCCCCATGGCCACCTCCCGGTTGTGTACAAGCTGGGAGGCAAGCTATTGAGATTCTTCTGCCTGGTAACCGCTGCACTGGCCAACTTGGCTAAACTAGTTCTAGTGTAGATGCATCTGAGACATGGCATTCAAAGAGAAGCCTTGAAATACAGACATTCTTTGAAGAAAAGGGGATATTGCTTTGTAGGAGTGAATCAAAACTCTTCCAGGGGACATAAGGAAAAAGAGAACGTGGGATTCTGAAACACTGAGGACCATTCAAACTCTAGATTTCTGAGACTTTTGAGGAAACACTTTGTCTTTTGCTTATTCAAAGTTTTCACTTGAATGGCCTTCTAAGCCAAGGGTTAAGTAAAGTGGACAATCATTGCAAGAGAAATTAATTCTGGAATTTTTTTTCTGAATATCAGCCTCTGGTACCCTTCTTCCTCTCACATCTAACTTCTCAAGTTCAAAGCATTAATTTGTTTGTAAATTGATCTACAAACTGAACTTTTTACCATATGCTGGACTAAACATAACAAAATAAAGTGAGCTTTTCACATCTCATTGCACTAAATAATGATATTAGTCCTAACTAAAAATAAAACTTCATTAAATATTTTTAGTATATATAAACGTTTAAAATCTATATGTCTTTTTTTTGCAAAGTATCTGAGACATTCTTAGTTTTTCTTCCCTCAGCGATTTCGAGTTCCGGTTGTGTGACTAGACTTCTGTGGAGGCTCAGTAGGAGTTATATAACAGTCAAGCTCCTTTGTTTAATACAGTCACCCTTTCCATGATGTAGTTCAGGATACCCTAGAAATTTTCCCTTCACCAATATGTCTCCAAGTAATTGCGTATCTATTGTTTTATCTCATTTGCTTTACCCAATTTCACTTACCCAGCATCTACCAGGTGCTTCCTATGTGCCAACTCTAGGACAAATGCTTACAGTATAAGGCAAGGTATGAGTTCAGACCAGTCCTCAAGAAGCTGAAAAAAGTAGCACCATTTGCTGCTTTTCCTCCAATTCATAAAGCCATTCAGACTCAAACTTGGCATGAAAAATAAAATACCTACCGTATGTTCTCACTTACATGGACACATAGAGGGGAACAACACACACTGAGATCTACTGGAGGGTAGAGGGTGGGAGGAGGGAGAGGACCAGCAAAAATAACTAATGGGTACTGGGCGTAATACCTGAGTGATGAAATAATCTGTACAACAAACCCCCATGACACAAGTTTGCCTTTGTAACAAACCTGAACATCCTGCACGTGTACCCCTGAACTTAAAAGTTTTTTTTTTTTTTAAAAAAAAAAGAAAGAAAAAGAAAAAGAAAATACCTAACAGAGATGCAGAGGCTCTCAATTATATAGTATTACTCACTTCGTGTTGACCTGTTTGGCTTAATATTATTTTGTTTGTTTGTGTATGTATTTGCTTTTGTGGAATTGCATTAGATTATTGACTTGCAGAGACAAATATGAATTGTAGGACATGTAGACTGTTTGGAAAATTTGTTTTAGGCATGTACCCACATGCAACTTGTTTCTTAATAAATAATTTATGATGATGTTAAAAATGCTGCTCCTTGAAAACACCAGGGTACAATATTCTTGCTTATATCTTTTTCGTAGAAATTGAAATCATTTAAGGGTAAACTTACCCTTAGCGGAATAAGTGCTACTGCAGAAGGAGAATTGTATTTTTCCAAATCATCTTCAATTAAACATCTACAAGTCCAAGATCACTGGCTTTATGAGGCATCAAAAAAAAAAAAAAAAAAAGTGTTGTTTGGCTTCTTCTGATAATGAATTACACAGACTCTCCCAGATTTTTTTTCCTATTTCTTTTGCTCAGAAAATCCTGTAATTTTTTTCTTTCCATGTTGTGTTTCCCCAACAAGTATAAAAGGCACTCTATTTCAAAAAACAAAAACTGAGATTAAGTCTCAGTCACATCACATACTGCTTATGTGCTCTTAGGGAGCCACTTACCATTCTAAGACTCAGTTTCCCAACCTGTGAAATGAGCAGAGCATGCCAGTGCTGCCTGTCTCCCATGGTTGCTGAGACCAAGCCATAGGATGCCCTATGTGTACAATGGTTTTTTACTGGAGCTGAATTTTAAAGATTATTATTTAAAGAAACATGACATAAATAAGCAGACAATACACAGAATGAAAAATAGCATACTCAAAGGCCCCTTTACAATTTCCACCTCTACATATAAAATATCTGCAGCGTTATTTGGAGTTGCAGAAGTAATAAAATAGAGTAATACTGATCATTTTTTGAGCTCTTATTGTAAGAGACGCACAGAACTAAGTTCTTTGCATGGATTATCTCATTGAATTTTTACCTATTTCATAGTACCATTATTACTTTTATTTTACAGAAGTGAGAATTATGACTTGAGAGGTTAAATATGTTCATGGGCACACCAGGAATGTCAGCCATGGCAGTCTGACTCCTGAGCCCACACTCTTAATCACATTTTTAGGTATGAGGAGGCTGTAAGGCAAAATTCTATCCTGAATCCAAAGTCGAGTTTCTAAGCTCTTGGTTTAATGTATAGCATTGAGAGCCCAAGGGGAGAGCTGGAGTTCGCAGCTTTAGGCCTCATTTATTTGTCAGCACACAAGAGTACATGGAAAGGGCACAGAGACAAGTGGTGCTCAGATGAGCATGAACATCAGACAGGACATGTGACAGTGGCCAACGACAGAAACAACTTGTTAGCTGAGTCCTGGTGTCAGACCTGCCAACCACACTCCCACATCATGAAGAGAAAAGTCCAATAATCACCACGTCATGGTACCTAAATGCACAAGAGCAAATCAAGCTATTCTGAAGAAAACTATTAAATTAGAGGCTAGAGAAAACATATTAATGTATAACAGCTCAGCACTGTTAGCAATAATCTTTGCTACCCTCAGAAGTCCATATAGGACAGGTGCTATGAAAAGGGTGATCACTCTTCCCAGCCATACGTGGGGGTGAGAGAGCTTCTTTCCCCTCACTGGGCCCTCCCCAGGCATGGGCACTTGGCCAGCCTGTTTCTGCTCAGGTTTGGGCTTCACTGTGTCCTCAACACCGAGGTGAGTGGCTCTTAGGTCTCCCCTGGTCATACTGGGAGCTTACTCCCTTTCTCTCCCTCCTGAACTGACGCAACAAAACCGAGCTTTGAATATGAGCATATTGCTGTTCTGAGAGCAACACAGGGGATCCTTGGCTTTCTTAGAACCAATATAGCTTCACATGTAAGTGCACTGAATCCAACCAGGCATTCCCTTTTCTTCTGTAGTAAAGATGCCTCTGAGCCTCCTCGATTGTGTATGGGGTTAAGACTCAGCACTGGGTTCAGGCTGGCACTAACAAGCCCGCAAACATCCTCAGAGCAGAATGGAGGAAGACACAGGTGAAACAAATCAAACAGAACAATCAGGGGTGAATTTTCAGTGTGACCCAGCATGGAGATTTCCTGGCGGGATTTCCATTAACACGAATGGGACTAAATCCCTACACACTGTGTGGAAAATGTGCCTCTAAGTGCTCTGCAGCATTATGCCTGAGGGAACAAAAACACAAACTACCCAAACTAGGCGAAGTATTCCTGGGGCTGAGATTCTCAGATTCACTGCAAAAGGTGTCTCAAGTCATAACTGTCCTGGGTGAGAAAAAAATGGACCCCCACTCGGCTGGACACTGTGCACTGAAAATAGGAGGGCTCTCCAGTACCTGCCCAGTGCTGCCTCTCCTTGACACAGACTTTGATTGTGAGTAGATCTGGTGTTCCATGCAAATGGCCTGTGTTTGCTAAAATGATTTCCCTCCTGCCCCGATTACCTGAAATTTCAGTAAACCTTAGCATTTCATCATGCCTACTGGAACCACAAAC